>NC_063335.1:27474240-27644561 GCF_021869965.1 Rhincodon typus
TCAGCTTTCCTGCTCCTCTGATGCTGCTTGGCCTGCTGTGTTCATCCAGCTCTACACCTTGTTATCACAGATTCTCCAGCATCTGCAGTTCCTACAATCTCTGAATGATAAATTTTGTTCTCTTTAGTATGATTGCATTGAATATTTCTGGTTTTGTAGTTTAAGGCTAATATTAGAGATAGAGCTTTTCTGGACATTTATGTAGCTTTATTGTAGCGGTACAATAAAAAAAAGTTTGCATCTATTTAGCAGCATTCACATAAAAACATATCAGAGTAAGATAGATAATTAATTTTTTTTCCTAAATTGTAGGGATTGTCATTTGGTGGACAAAATATAACAGTCAATTTATGATAGAAATAACTCCACAGCAGCCAGATAATTAAGAATGTTGAACAGGGCACCATTAGAATTCTCCAAGTCTTCTTCAACTGATGACATCTGAATGCTAATACTCCCCGATCTACCAGGACAGCAGGTGGAATCTCACTTTAACACCTCATTCACAGCTCAATGCTCCTTCAACATTGCACTAGAGACCTGCCTTAGATTATGTGAAGGAGGATTACAGTCCCATAGCCGGGTAATATGAGCAGGAGTGCTGTCAAGAGTCCTTGAAATTGCACTGTGCAATATTAATGTACTCTTTTAGTGCCATTTTAATACTGCTATTTTCCCATTTGAATATATTGTTCATTTCATTGACAATCAAAAATGAACCTGTTTCAAATAAGTAGGTTAATACCCAGGTAAGGTAGGAGGTGAAAGAATTTCCTATGAACCCATTGAGCATTTGATTGTTAACACAGTGTAATCTCAAGATTCTGCCTATTGTTTTATTGTAATGGTGGCTCAGTTGAACATTAAGCAGCAAACCCTGCATTTGCTGACAGTCTATGGATTAAAAATAAAGGTCTTCTGTCAAAAAGGTAAAGATAAAATTAAAACTGGTGCACATTTTAATTTTTTAACTGGAATTCTTAGAAAAGATACATATGGATGGTGTTTCTGTAGTCATTAGCTCTCCGTGTACTAACTCAGCTTTTGATAACAATCAACATTAAAATGCTGTTGAACAAGTCAGAAATTCAATTGTTTTTGAAAATGAAAGCAGAAAACACACATTTTCATGACAGACATGAAATCAGCTGACTTAATATGCTGAATAAACTTGATGGGCTGTCCTAAAGAGACCCATATGGTAACAAGTTCTACAGTGGACTCTCAGTATCAGAACAATTTGATGAAAATGTAAATTCTATGATGATTTTCACTCGTGTGTTGTAAAAATGCTATCCATTTTAAACAAGTGTGATCCAAATATGCAGTTTTTCATGAAGATTTCATGTGAAATAATGTGGCCACCTATGTTGCACTAATTCAAGAATACTATTCCAAACAAACAACACAAACCAAGTGTTTTCTTTGACAAATGTTAATAACAATAGCAGAAATTCAATATTCTTTTATAATTTCACTACTTGTACATGAAGACTCCTGATGAAGAGAGTTCAGGAGAATTACTGTATATTTTGTCATCTGAAAATTACCTGATTCCACACTTTTAGCCCGTGGAGTGCACTGTTTGTGTCCTTGGCAACTTCTCAGCTCCATTAACTGAATGTGCAACTGATTAAGAACTTCCCGTTCTACCATGTGTACGGTATTCGTCAGCTGAAATCACAAAATCAAAACAGAGGTCAGCCTTCTGCACTTAATGGGGGAGGCTTTTGGATGTTGCAGTTTACAACAACATTGTAATACATACTATGTCAGAAACAAGAACTGAACTGTTGAGCTTAGATGGGGGGGAGGTGCTCATTTGGTGATATCATTCAGAATACAAGTAAGGCTGAGAGCAGTCTGCAGCAAAAGGTAAAAGGCATATTGCAGTGCCTCAGGGCCAACATTTATTGCCTGTAGGGCAGTGAAGAGTCAGCGACATTGCTATGGGTCTGGAGTCACATGTAGAGCAGACACTTCCTTTCCAAAAAGACATTGAAGAACAAGATGGGTGTTTCCCCAACAACCAATTCATTATTAGATGGCTAATTTCAGATTTTCATTTAACTCAAATGCCATCATCTGGCATGGTGGGATTGAACCCAAGTCCCTGACATTAGCTGGGTCTCTATATTAATAGCACAGTTTATATACCAGTAGGGTACTGCCTCCCCACATCTCAGTGACAGTGACATCGTTGTCACATGTGCCACTGATGAGGGGGTTGGGTGGGGGCAGCTGCAAAGCCCAGTGCAAAAGGGAGACTGTACTGGGAATGGGAAGAGTGGGTGAGCCCTGCACAGGGAGCAAGGGGAGTGGGATGAGTCCTGTACCAGCAGTGGGGAGAGTGGGGGAGTCCTGCACAGGGAGCAGGGGGAGTGAGGAACGGAGTCCTGTACCGGGAGCAGGGGGCGTCCTTAAGTAGGGGATACCTGGAGTAGGAATGGGAGGAGCTAACCCAGCCATTGCCTCCCCTCTAACTTTGCAGGATTTTGGTGAGGCGAAATCAGAAGTGTGCTGATCAGACCAGGTTAGTGCAGGTCTGAAACAAGTGAATTAGTTTTGATAGCCATGTGCCTTTTGGACAGGTAGTCCTGTGACACTTTATGGAAGGTAAACTGCCCTCTGGGGAAGATAAGCAACCCGTTTGGAGAGATCGAGTACCTTGTAGGATTGTTAGGAGTATACATGGATGTGCATGAAAGATGAATAAACTCAATGAGACATCAAGTTGAGAATGGGACCTGTCAAGACAGTGAACGGATTTAAAACTCCAGTCTTTTTAATCTTTGAAACAAAGTTTGGCAAGATAAATAAATGATTGCCCTCTATTTCGCTCTATCTGTTTACATGGGTCTAATTTCCATTACTTTATTAATGTTACATATCTGATTTCCCAAGGATCCTTTGTCACAATGGGGTGCCTCCATTTCACATTTCTATTGCCAGCTACAACTGGCTTTGGATTCTTTGATGTGGGACTATGAAGTCCAATGTTTGTCACACTTAAATTCAACGTTTATTTTTATAAAACTTTATTGAAGAGAAAAAAATGAAATGTAGTAAACCAATTTTGGTGAATGGCAGTGTTTTTCTCAGGATTGTGAAGAATGCAATGCACTTACTTTATCTTATAGAATTTTAGTTTCTCATCTGTACATAGGCCCTGAGGTTTACTCAAGGTGTAAACATTAGTTGCCCTGTAAAATAGATGTTTATTTACATACAAACAACGTGTAGGGTTCGAAAAAAGGCCAGAGATTAATCATAAATGAAATACTTTGCAGCCAGTACAGAAATTAAGGGCAGAATGGCCTCCTTCTGCACTGTAATAATTCTATAATTCTGATTCCATAAGAGATGGGGAAAAGGGTGCTGGATGGGGGCCATGGGTTGGCATTAAGTTGGCATAGGGGCTACAAAGGGCCAGTGGTGAGGGCCATACATATGAGAGAAAAAGATTTAAAGAGGACATGAGGGGCAACTGTTTTATACAGGGAGTAGTTCGTGTGTGGAATGAGCTTCCAGAGGAAGTGGTGGATGTGCATACAGTTACAACATTTAAAAGACATTTAGATAAGTACATGAATAAGAAATGTTTGTGGGGATATGGGCCAAACGCAGGCAGGTGGGACGAGTTTAATTTGGGATTATGGTCAGCATGGACTGGTTGGACTGAAGGGTCAGTTTCCATGCTGTATGACTCAATGGGAAGGAAGGCATCATTTTTGTGTCACATTTTGTTAAATCCTTCTCGAATATTAGTAGACAGCTGCTGACGTTTTCCAGAATGATACGTGATCTCCAAGAGTTCAATTATGGGGTGGGTGGGAGGGTGGAAATCATGTGAACTAGGGTTGTATTTTCTGGAATTCAGACAATTAACATCGGAACAGGAGTAGGAATTTCAGCCCTTCGAGCCTGTTAGCCATTCAATGAGATCAAGAGGGGTCGATAGGATAGATTGACTGAAACTGTGCCTGCTGGTTAGGGCATCTAGGATGAGGCTGCCCAAATAAAAACGGGAGTCAGATCTTTCAGGAGTGAAATTAGTAAACACTTGACACACAAAGGATGGTATAGGTTTGGAATGTCCACATATTACATGATTTAGACAACATGCACATCTTTTTGGGATGTTAAGTACCTGACTTGGAACTTAAGACTAGTCAGCGGTCAGGTATCACGGTGGGTGAAAATTCTCATGCATTTCACTTCTAGTGGTATAGTGGCACCATCAGAACTTGATGGCTTAGAATATAAATTGAAGAAATAGCTTTGCCAGTCTGTACCTGTCTTTTTATCTCATGATTATTTCAATTTTTGATTTCACTGGACAAAAGAAAAACTTCCTTACTTGATATGGATCACTGTTCATGTCAAAATATTCAAGGAAACCTGTAGCAAATTCGCAGAAGAGGATGTTGTGAGTCTCATTGATGGTTCGCAAACACCAGTAAGTGTTATTGTTAGAACTTGTACAAGCACAGAAGGATCCTACTGTAATGAAAGGGAAAAGCCTTTTTCAGGTTAAAGAAGAAAACAGCATTTCCAAATGCAATGATTATGGTAAAATCTATCATATGGTGGGACCATGAAATAGAAAGTTGTGATTTGCTGCCTCATAATCTTACAGTCTCTCATGATCTCTGTTTCCATTCAGGGCAGTGTATATACTAGGTGCGCTGCCCACTACAAGGTACACATCCACCAATGTTAGATGTTACCCCTGATGCAAGCTCCCAATGAGAAAATTCTTGTTGCATCGATATCCTGAGAGTTCACTGTCATAGAATCACTCTATCAGTATCTTTTAAAAGTCAAACATTTATAAACAGGCACGAGTCACACAATTCATAGCTTATTTAAACACAGTATAGTGTACTACTGAGACTGATGAGGTAATCAATTCAGACTGTACTGAAGGAGCCACTTCGAACTAGCACTAAGTTGAATTGAAAGGAATTTCCCTTCATTGGTTTGCAAAACAAATTTTTGCTTATTTATAAACATGAAGATGTCTTGCTGTGACAGATCTGGGAATGCTGCCACAGGTTATCACAATAATGTGTGATCCTAACTGGGTGGTGGGGGGGTGGGTGCATTGATATGATTGAATGGCCCAATAGTATTACATTGCACATAATACAGAGTTACAGCTGTCAATGGGCCACAACACATTGCTAACATTGGAAGCAACAACTGACACTGCCTAAAACCTGCGCAGAGGTACCAGGAATAACCAGAGGTTTTATTACATAAGCTTTTCCTGTTAACTGCCCACACAGCCTTTCGTCTCTAACACTATTATTGTAGAACTAATACGTAAAAAAAAGACAAAAAATATTGTTTCTGTATCCCAATGATCATGCAGGTAGATAAAACCAACAACAAAAACCAAGGAATTGTGGATGTTGGAGAGCTGAAACAAAACTTGAAATTACTAGAGAAACTCAGCAAGTCTAGCAGTATCTGTGGAAACAGAAACTGAGTTAATGTTAACAGATGCTGCCAAACTTGTTGAGTTTCTCCAGCAATTTCTGGTTTTGTTCAGGAGAACAATATTTTGGACTTTAGAATGTAGAATGTAGAATGCAAAAGAGAGATTTGTGTAGTTTTTTGGGCGCATTGAGTTTTGGGAGTTCCACTACAGAAAAAAAATCATTAAAACTACAGATATTGTACAGTGCGGATTCAGGAGGGTGGTCCAGGGATGGAAATTGTAGTTAGAGAGAAAGGAACATGAAAACACAAGTAGACTCAACAGGCCGCTGAAGCCTGATCGATCAGTCAATTAGATCATGGTTGATCTGGATGTCACATCCACGGTAGCATAAACTGAGAATCACGGCCAGACATTTCAGGAGAGATGTTAGGAAGCATTTTTACACTTAAAGGGTAGTAGATGTTTGGAATTCTCTTTCACGAATGGCAGTGGATGCTACATCAGTTGTTAGCTTTAAATCTGAGATGCATTTTGTTAAATAAAGGTACTAAGGGATATGGGCCAAAGGCAGGTATATGGAGTTAGGCCACAGATCAGCCATGATCTTATTGAATGGTGGAACAGGCTTGAGGGGCTGAATGGCCTACTCCTGTTCCTACTTTCCAAGTATCCTAGTAGCATGACTAATAATAATCTGCAATGTTATTGCTTTAGGTTATTGCTGCATCAAAATGTAATTTAAGGGAGAGAAACAGTCAATGCTTATCTGTGGATTGTTTATCTATGCTGTTTAAACATACAGACATTGACAGATTGTGGTATTGTTTGTGGGATCTTGGTGTTGTTGCTCGGCCCAAAGCACTCAGTGCCTGATTGAGGGACCTGGCATTGGGGAGGGGATCGTGTTGAAAGCCAATCCCTGTCAATCCCCTATGCTCACCCCGTAACATCCTCCCGCTGTCATTCACAGCAATGATTCCAGCATTTGTGTAAGCCAATGGACATATCACGGGACCCTTCCACATAGTCTGTCAAAGTATCTCCGTTTAAATAGCAAAACTAAGTGATCAACAGAGACGTATTTGCTTCTATGGGAGCCTGTCCATATCAAGCCCTCTGTTCACTGCTGCATTAATACTAGTAGCATGTAATGGCATGATACACTTAAATGGGTATTAAGAGGTGGCAAGAGTTTAAGGGCGCCCACAGGCCTCCCCACCTACACATTAAATCACGGCAGAGGTGGGAAGGCAGCAAGTTTACTACTGCTCCCAACCCGCCTTCTTCCACCTGATGAACTGCCCTGGTCCACCAACCCTGGGCAGGAAAGTGGGCAATAAATTCTCACAAATTCCCACTCAGGATAGAGTGCATTGAGGATCCAGTCCAAGATTTATCTCCTATAAAACCTTAGCAACAAACCGTACGCAAAACAAAAACCTTTGCTTACAGTTCCAGTAAGGTGGCGTTTGCCAGTGGTCATTATTATGTGTGAAGCAGGTCAGACCAGGAAGGCTACAGTCATCTCCCTTCCTCAAGCGTTTCTTTATTTTACGATCTTTCTTCTTTCTCCGATTCTCCTTAAACAGTTGCAGTTTACTGTCTACCTCCTGAGCCACTTCCCTGAAAAGATTAAGTAATGGAGTTAGCATCTGATTAGTTATTTGACAATCTGAGTTACATTGATGGAGCAGTGGTAGTAGGGTATGTGACATCAAGCTGATCCAATAACGCAATGGATTCAACTTACATCTCTTTAGCATTTTCTTGAACAATATGCAGAATGCTTTTTTTTAAACGTGAACTCTGGTTTATATGTGGTACAAACACAACACGGAGGAGCCTGAGAAAATGGGAAGCACCCATGATGGTGACAGCACAGGCCCCAATCCTTCCAATTCTCGCTCCTTTGACGTATTCCAGAGTGAATACTTGTCTGATCCTGGTGGGAGTAACTATGAGGATGGGAATGGTTGCAAAGGGAGGCTGAAAGAAACCACAGCAGGGCAGATCCAAGATTTCCTTGTGGAGACGAGAGTTCCTTCCCCTTCGGTTGACGCAGAAACCAAAAAGAAATTATTTATACCATAGCCGGGCCTCTGCTGACCATCACCACGGATTTTGTTGTCATTACTGGATATAGACCTGGGCAACAAGGAGCAGCGGGCCCAAGAGAGTCAGTAAAGTATGATTTGAAAATAATTTGATGAGAAGACTTGATTTGCAAGAGAAGCAGTAGGAAGACGTTTTCAGACCTCATTAGGAAATGTTGGGCCTTTCCATCCCAAGAATCTCCACAGTGGACACTTGCTATTCCCACCCATCAGGCTCCTCATCATAACTGCTGAATTCGAGTACAAGTTGGGCCTGAATTATGTTAATAATACTGAAGAGTTAAAATGACTTGGTCCTCATGTTAGGGGAATTGTCATTATTACACTCTCATCTTGCATTAAATAAGGACTATGGAAGTCAAGAAGAATCTGGTGGGTGAGTCAGTTAGTTTTCACATCTGGAACCTGTGGGCAACTTCAGTTCAAGGAATGTGCTTTCTCTATGGGGTTTTAGGGTCCTATTTTGAATGAACGTGAACGATATTCCAATTGACCACATGCTTACCACAAAATATTCCATCACTTTGCAAGACCTAGCACTTCAGACAGAAATGTTGGCAAGAATGTCTAAGTATTGGAAAGTGAATCAGATATTTATTGAAAAGGCTTGTCTTTTTTTGAGTTTTGGATAGAAGTTTCACCTATATCTGCCTGATACAGATATAACATTGTTTATTGCTCTTGATGGATAAAAAAATGGTTCTATCCCCAAGTCATGCACTGTTCAAAGAAAAATATAGAATCAGCCATGAGGAAAATGAGAGCATAATGTGAGTTAACTCATTTTAAAAGGCTGGGGAGCTAGTTCCAAGCAAATATTGAGCAAAAATGATTTTCTCTGATCTCTTGTCAAAGCTGTAATCGCTGTAAATGCATAGTCTGAGACAAATTGTCACCTACCTAAAGGGATGGAGATGATTGTTCTTGTTCTTCAGTTTCCCTTGGTTTCTCATTCCTTTAGCTCTACTAAAATAACTACATTAAATAGAAATTATTCATTATAGCATTTATTATAAGGGCACCAGCATTTACGACTATCATGAGAAATGAGTGAGGACAGAGGTGCTATTGTGTTTCTCTGAATTCATTTTTTAGAATTTCTGCACTTGTCCTCACAACAAGAGATGCCCCCTACCCCCACCCTCAGGTTACACACAGGGAAAGAGCCCTTGTGCCTTCATGCATCTTGTACTGCTTTGCACTCAAGAAACAGAGTAAAGAAGAGGAAATTACCTTTAAGGTTAGAAGGATTAGCTGTTCATATCACACATTATAGAAACCAACCTCTTTTTGTTGCAGTCACATTCCTCAGGTTTCTTTCTTTTTAGGTGGCCTCTCACTTCTCTCAGATTCTTTATTTTGTCTTGAAGAGCTTCAATCTATGATTGAGAGTCAAAAAGAGGGTTATCTTCTTGTTTCAAAATCACAAAATACCTTCATTTTGCTAATGATGATGCAAATCAATTTCAGATTGACACTCTCTCTATTGGCTGGTTTTGATGATGTTTGCAGTTTAAGAATGGCTTCCAAAAACACCTGGAATTTTGTCCTCCTTGGATTTTTATCTCTGCTCCATCACACCAACCATAAGGAATAATTATAGAATCACTACAGTATGGAAACAGGCCCTTCGGCCCAACAAACCCACATTGACCCTCAGAGCATCCCACCCAGACCCATGTCCCTATCCCCCACCCAATCTACACATCCCAGAACACTATGGGCAAATGGGAATGGCCAATCCACCTAACCTGCACATCTTTGGACTGTGGGAGGAAACCGGAGCACCCAGAGGAAACCCACGCAGATACAGGGAGAATGTGCAAATTCTACACTGTCATCCAAGGGTGGAATTAAACCTGGGTCCCTGGCACTGTGAGGCAGCAGTGCTAACCACTGAGCCACCGGATTAATTTATCCAAAGTCTAGCAAGCTTCAGCCTATACTTTAGTGTTGAACTAAGACAATCATCTCACGGAGTCATAGAGGTCTACAGCATGGAAACAGACCCTTCAGCCCAACTTGTCCATGCTGCCCAGTTTTCATAATTTAAACTAGTCCCATTTGCCTGGGTTTGACCTAAATCCCTCCATACCTATCCCATCCATGTACCTGTGTAAATGCTTCTTAAATGACAAAATTGTACTCACTTCCACCACAACCTCTGACAACCCATTCCACCATCTCACCACCATCTGTTCAATATCCACCTATATAATACACTTCTTTAATGACATTCCATTCCTCAAGTAGGAAATTTTCCTATCCATTCCTGTCTTTTCACCGGGAATGGGAAATTAGTGGGCAGAAATCTCAGGCTGGAGTTATGGGAGATCTGGTGACCCCTCTCAGACTATCACAGCATTAACCTCTCAGTGGTGGCAAAACCTCCATGGATTCACTCCAAGGGCAGAAGGGAAATGACACAGAATTCCTGGCTACTGCTTACAGTATGTCAATTAGGCTTGTTAATTTAATCAATGACTGCAAAGCAGTGGTTTCTCAGGGGGCATGTTGCGGCTATACAGGACATTGGTTAGGCCACTTTTGGAATACTGTGTACAATTTTGGTCTTCCTGCTATAGGAAAGATGTTGTGAAACTTGAAAGGGTTCAGAAAAGATTTACAATAATGTTGCCGGGGTTGGAGTGTTTGAGCTAGAGGGAGAGGCTGAATAGGCTGGGGCTATTTTCCTTGGAGTGTCGGAGGCTGAGGGGTGACCTTATAGAGGTTTATAAAATCATGACAGGCATGGATAGGGTGAATAGCCAAGGTCTTTTTCCTGGCGTATGGGAGTCCAAAACTAGAGGGCATAGGTTTAAGGTGAGAGGGGAAAGATTTGAAAGGGAACAGGAAGGAGCACCTTTATCCACAGAGGGTGGTGTGTGTAGGGAATGAACTGCCAGAGGCAGTGGTGGAGGCAGGTACAATTAAAAGGCATCTGAGTGGGTACATGAATGGGAAGGGTTTAGAGGGATATGGGCCAAATGCTGGCAAATGGGACTAGATTAATTTAGGATATCTGGTTGGCATTGGAGTTGAACCGAAGAGTCTGTTTCCGTGCTGCACAGCTCTATGACTCTATGATTAAATGGAGGCCATATGGCTTTCCTGTTCCCTCGGAAGGCCACCAGCTCTTTGCCCAATTGAAGTACCTTGCAAAGGGGAGGCCGAAGAGAATCATGCTTTGCACTTGCCCTAGATCCCCCTCCCCACTTCTTCTCCTGTAACAGCCACCTCACAATCCCCATCCCATCATCACACAGATTTGGCCTGGTTTCCCATGGTGACCCTGGTGGACCCTGCCACCACTCCCTAAGACTGGATCCATGAGAAGTGCCTGATGCTGGTTGACCAGCACGTCTTGGAGGGCACATCTTATGCTGCAGGCACTTCTTGTGCTGCAGGGGTCCTTGCGGGCGGGGTGGGGGGGCAAGGCCTGATAGTGGCTATCTAAGTCCCTGACAGGCACTTGATTCAATCAGGCAGCTTCCATGGAAGTGACAGGAGGTTCTCCGGATGGCGGGCAAGAGACCATTGGCCTGACAGAATCTGTGTCCTTGCCCGACATCGATAATATTAACGGACTGCTGATTTGAAAATATCTAACCTCTTTGTCTATGTAGCTCTTGTGGTCCTTCCATGCTCTAGCTGACTGGTACAGCTCTTTCTCACAATGCACTGTGTCATTGGCAAGAATGAAACACCTTCAAGAAAGAAATAAGTAAAGTTATCAGCACATAAATGATACACACCAGAAAAAGACGGTTTTGTGTGTCAAACTGAAGTTTTATTTTAATATACTCAAAAGAACACAATCAGCACTTGTTATGAGTACTTTCATCGAGTCCCTACTGTGTGTAGCCATTCAGCTCATTGAATTCACCCTGACCCTCTGAAGAGCATCCCACCCAGTTACATTCCCCTACCCTGTCCCTATAACCTTGCATTTCCCATGGCTAATCCAGTTAGCCTGCACATCCCGGGCACTATGGACAATTTAGCATGGCCAATCCAACTAACCTGCACATCTTTGGACTGCGGGAGGAAACCCACACAGACTGTCACCCGAGGATGGAATCAAACCTGGGTCCCTGGCGCTGTGAGGCAGCAGTGCTAACCACTGAGCCACTGTGTTGCCCCACTGGTACCACTTCAAGGCACCACTGCATAGAAAAGCTAGATCTCTAAATGCATAGGACGTAATGCTGCAATGAATAAGCCAGACTTACTTGTGTGTGACCTTGACTGAATCTAGCAGCGATGCATCAGCCTTCCTGCCATCCTCAGCAATCATGTCCTTGTTCTCGTCTCCCTCTTCAGCCAGGCTTTCCTCTCGGGAATAGGCTGCGCTCATATTTTTTGCCATCAGAGACTTGAGTTCTTTAATTTCCAGGTCAATGTCATAAATCTCACCTTCTAATTCAACTGAAACCGAGCGGATTGGCCGAGTATGAATGAAGCGAGGTTTAAATTCTGTTCGGAAGGAAAAGTATATCTTAATACACACGCCACTAATGGCACCAATTCAACTCATCAGGGAATGCTGAAAACAGGCAACCCTTTTGTAGACACAGTGTTGTTAATGCTGCCTTACACTGGCATGGTTACCTTCCATGGCATACTCAAATCACTGGAGCGAAGATAGCACTACAGAAATCAGGTTTTAAAAAGTGCCAAAAGCGGGTCAAAGCAGAGCTCTACTTATAGACACTTGCTGTTTTCTGTTGGTTGGGAAATCCAAGGTTTGGACATCTTTCTTTTATCTTTCCCATTTCTTCCCTCCTCTTTCAGTCACTGACTGAAAGACAACAGGATTATGTAGGCTCCAAATATCTCCAAAGAGATAGTACTCTGACATCAGAAGAGGTCAAGGAGGAAGGCAGGTAGTGCAGGGTTCCCCTGTGGCCATTCCCCTCTATAATGGGTATACCACATTGGATACTGTTGGAGGAGGCGGCGGGGGGGGGGGGGGGGGCCCTTTAGGGGGGTGGAGCAGCAGCAGTCAGGTCAGTGGCACTGTGACCGGCTCTGAGGCTCAGTCAGACAGAGTGATGCTGATAGGAGACTCAATTGTGAAGGGGACAGACAGGAGATTCTGTGCCACAGAAGAGACACCAGGATGGTGTGTTGTCTCCTGGGTGCCAGGGTCAAGGATGTCTCTGAGCAGTTGCAGAACATTCTGAAGGGGGAGGATGAACAGCCAGAGGTCATTGTGCACATCAGCACGAATGACATAGGGATGGGATCCTGCAAAATGAGTACAGGGAGTTAGGTAAGAAGTTAAAAAGCAGGACCTCAAGGGTAGTGATCTCTGGATGACTACCAGTGCCACGCACCAGTGAGGATAGAAATAGAACGATAGGCCAGATGAATGCATGGCTGAGGAGCTGGTGTAGGGGGCAGGGTTTTCAGTTCTTGGATCATTGGGATCTCTTCTGGGGTAGAGGTGATCTGTACAAGAGGGACGGGTTGAGCTTGAACCAGAGGGTCCAATATCCTCGTGGGGAGATTTGCTAGTGTTACCCGGGAGGGTTTAAACTAGTTTGGCAGGGGGTGGGACTCTGAATAAGAGAGGCACCATCAAGAAATCAGGGGAAAATATGTTAGCCGTCAAGAGCAAGTTTACTATTCAGGATAGCCGGGGGAAAAGTAAAGGGAGGGAAAAGACTTCTGGTTTAAAGTGCATTTATTTCAACGCACGAGGCCTGACTGGTAAGGCAGGTGAGCTCAGAGCATGGATTGGCTCTGGAGACTGGGATATTATCGCCATAACAGAAACGTGGCTGAGAGAAGGGCAGGACTAGCAGCTCAATGTTCCAGGATACAGAAGCTACAGGCGTGACAGAAGTACAAGTGACCGAAGAGGGGGAGTTGCCCTTTTGATAAGGGAGGACATAACAACAGTGATTAGAGAGGATATTCTTGAAAGTTCATCAAGTGAGGCCATATAGTTAGAACTTAGAAACAAGAAGGGGATGGTCACTCTGTGGGGACTGTATTATAGATCCCCAAATAGCCAGTGGATACGAGAGCAGCAGATGTGTAGAGATTGCAGATACCTGGAGGAAGAACAGAGTAGCATTGGTTGGAGATTTTAATTTCCCCTGTATTGACTGGGCCACCCAGAGTGTAAAAGGCTCAGATGGGGTGGAATTTGTTAAATGTGTCCAAGAAAGTTTCCTAAATCAATATGTAGACGGCTCTACTCGGGAGGGTGCAACACTGGACCTCCTCTTAGGAATCAAGGTCAGGCAAGTGACTGAAGTGTCAGTCGGAGAGCACTTTGGGTCCAGTAACCATAACTCTCTTAGTTTTAACATAGTTATGGAAAAAGATAGAACAGGTCCACAGGTTAAGGTGCTGAACTGGAGCAGGGCCAATTTTGGGGACATTAGGCAGGATCTAGCAGAGGTCGATTGGCTGAGTCTGTTTGAAGGAAAAGGAATGACTGGCAAATGGGAGGCTTTTAGAAGTGTGATATCCTCCCTGTTGTGAGGAAGAGAATAGGTTCCCTCAAAGATCATCATGGCTATCTATGTGTGGAGCCACAGGAGATGAAGCAGATTTTTAATGAATATTTCTCCTCAGTGTTTACTGAGGAGAGAATCATGGACCCTAATGAAATAAGGGAAACAAGTGGGGATGTTTTGGACTGTATACACGTTACAAGAGAGGAGGTGTTCGCAGCCTTAAAGTGCATTAAGGTGGATAAATTTCCTGGGCTTGATCAAGTCCATCCTCGGATGTTGTGGGAGGCTAGGGAAGAAATTGCAGAGGCCCTTGCAGAGATTTTTGCTTCATCTTTAGCCAGTGGTAAAGTTCTAGAAGACTAGAAGTTGGCTAATGTTGTTCCATTGTTTAAGAAAGGTAGCAAAGACAACCCAGGGAACTACAGGCCAGTGAGCCTGACATCAGTAGTATGCAAGTTATTGGAGAAGATACTGAGGGACAGGATCAACCAACATTTGGATCATCAAGTCTGATCAGGGATAGTCAGCATGGATTTGTGCATGGTAGGTCAGGTCTGACAAATCTTTGACAGTTTTTTGAAGAGGTAACCAAGAGGATGGATGAGGGTAGGGCAGTGGATGTGATCTATATGGACTTTAGTAAGGCCTTTGACAAGGTCCCAAACATCAGGCTAGTCATGAAAGTTATGTTGTATGGGATCCAGGGAGAACCAGCTAATTGGATTCAAAATTGGCTTGATGGTAGGAAGTAGAGGGTGATGGTTGAAGGTTGTTTCTTGGATTGGAGGCCTGTGACTAGTGGTATGACACAGGGGTCAGTGCTGGGACCTTTGTTATTTGTTATTTACATAAATGACCTGGATGTAAATGTACAAGGCATGAAGAGCAAGCTTGTAGGTGATACAAAATTAGGAGGTATCATTGATAACGAATGAGGTTATCAAAAACTACAGAGGGATCTTTTACAGATGGGGAAGTGGGCTGAGGATTGGCAAATGCATTTCAATACAAATAAATGTGAGGTGTTGCATTTTGGAAAGTCAAACCAAGGTAGGACTTACACAGTAACTGGTGAGGTCCTGAGGGGTGTTGTGGAACAGAGTGACCTCTGACTACAAGTACACAGTTCATTGAAAGCGGCGTCACAGATGGATGGGGTGGTGAAGAAGGCATTTAGCATGCTGGTCTTCATCGAGGCATTGAGTATAGGAATTGGGACGTTATGTTACAGTTGTATAAGTCATTGGTGAGGCCGCACTTGGAGTATTGTGTACAGTTTTGGTCACCCTGTTATAGGAAAGACATAGTTAAACTGGAAAGTGTGTAAAGAAGATTTACGAGGATGTTGCCAGGACTAGTAGGCCTGAATTATAGGGAGAGGTTGGACAGAATAGGACTTTATTCATTGGAATGTAGGAGAATAAGGAATGACATTATTGAGGTGTATAAAATCATGAAGGGCATAGATAGGATGACTGCATATAGTCATTTTCCCAGAGATGGAAAATAGAAAACTAGAGGACATAGGTTTAAGGTGAGAGGGGATAGATTTGAGAAGGACCTGAGGGGCAACTTCTTCACACAGAGAGTGGTGCGTATATGGAATGAGCTGCCAGAGAAATGGGCTGGTTGAGGCAGGTGCAATAGCAACATTTTAAAAACATGTGAATAGGTACATGGATGGGAAGGGTTTGGAAAGATATGGAACAAATGCGGGCAACTGGAACTAGCTAATTGGCAACATGGTCAGCAGGAACCAGTTTGGGCCAAAGGGCCTGTTTTCATGCTGTATTAGTCTATGATTGTATCGCATAGATCTTTCTGATACAGTGGTTGTGGTAGAGATAAAATAAAACGAAAGTGGAGGCTGAATTCATACTCACCAACCTTTGCCAAGATCCCAGTGTATGTTTGGAAGATCTATCACTTAGGACAAGTGTTACTGTTCAGTACAGAGTGATATAAGTTTGGATACGGCCAGAGGAATGAGAGTGGCTGGTCAGCAACAGATGGGGAGGGTACCATTGCTCACAGAATGGTAGCAAAAATAACTTTTTTAATTGGATGAGTCACTGACGTAAATGGCACTTTGCTGAAAACTAATTTTATAAAATACAAGGGTTATTCATTTCTGTTCTTTTTACTCACAAGACACCAGGTTATAGTCCAACAGATTTATTTGAAATCACAAGCTTTCGGAGCGTATCCCCTTTGGCGGGTGAAGTGAGAGAGAAGCTCCCAGAGCACAGAATTTATGGGCAGAGAGAGATCAAGGGCAGAGAGATCAAAAGACTATACAAATGGTGTGAGAGGAGTGCTGAATAATAAGTCACTGCTGGTGATCCGTAGTGTCGGACAGTGTGAGTAAAGTGTCAACGATTGAATAACAAGCAAAGAGGTGTTCTACAATCCAATTAAATGAGGCAGAGAGATTCTTACAAAAAATGAGAGATAAGGTGGTGCTGGAGACAAATGGATACTGCATACAGCAGACCAACTACGAGACACTGCCAAGCAGACGGGACAACGGAACTGCACAACCAAGAACAAAAAATTGGAGAAACTTGGCATTACCACCGGCAGTAACCAAGCCTCCCCGGTACCATGGTTGTAAGCAGTACTACCGCAGGGAAAATCCATCGTCAACTTGTCTGACCACACCCTTCAACCGGATGAAATTGAAGTTCTCAGCCAAGGGCTGAATTTCTGCCCCACCACCAAAATGGACCCCAGTGGTCTGGCGGCAGACACAGAGGAATTCATCAGGTGAATGAGGCTCCGGGAATTCTTCCACAAACCCCAAGATGTCAGCAGTGAGCCCATGAAACAACCAACGAACCGGAACAGTCGACAGAGAGATCTGTGGTGCGGTGTCCGAAGAAGGAGTCGAATTGGACCCCCCCCACCAGAAGGCTGCTGCCCTACGCTCGACAGCAATGTCAAACTGTCAGGAGATGCATTAACGCCAGATTCATTAACCGCACTCACAAGATAGCGCAGAACGTCACAAAAGCACAACACCATCCATGCTCTCAAGACCATTCACAACATTGTAGTCAAACCAGCAGACAAAGGAGGAGCCATCGTCATATGGAATAGAACAGATTACTGCAAAGAAGCACATCAACAAGTAAAAACCAGGAACACTACAGACGACTACTGCCAATCTGACCAAAGAACACACCCGTCAACTGCACAATTGATCAAGACCTTTGATCCAGACCTTCAGAGTATCCTATGCACTCTCATCACGCGTACTTCTCGCATAGTGGACTTCTGCTGCTTTCTGAAGAAACACACCTGGACGTTCCATCGTCATGCAATGTGACCCTGTGTAAGAACCTCTCTGGCTATGTCGAGGGCATCTTGGAACCCATTGTACAGAAACCCCCAGCTTCAGTCATGACACTACAGATTTCTTACAGAAACTCAGCACCCAAGGACTAGTAGAAACAGGAACATTCCTCGTCTCAATGGACGTTTCGGCATTCTACACCAGCATTCCCCATGACGAAGGCATCACTGCAACAGCCTCAGTACTCAATACCACCAACTGCCAATTTCCAGACGCCATCCTACAACTCATCCGCTTCATCATCGACCACAACATCTTCACCTTCAATAACCAGTTCTTCATCCAGACACACAGAACACCCATGGGGACCAGATTTGCTTCCTAATATGCCAACATTTTCATGCACAGGTTCGAACAAGACTTCTTTGCTGCGCAAGACCTCCGACCAATGCTGTACACCAGATACATTGATGACATTTTCTTCCTTTGGACTCATGGTGAGGAATCACTGAAACAACTATCTTGCGATATCAACAAGTTTCATCCCACCATCAGACTTGCCATGGGCTACTCTTCAGAATCAGTCTCATTCTTGGACACACACATCTCCATCAAGGACAGACACCTCAGTACCTCACTCTACCGCAAGCCCATGGATAATCACGTGATGCTGCATTTCTCTAGCTTCCACCCTAAACATATTAATGAAGCCATTCCCTACAGACAAGCCCTATGTATATACAGGATCTGCTCAGATGAGGAGGAATGTAATGGGCACCTGAAGATTTTGAAGAATGCCCTCATAAGAACAGGATACAATACTCAACTCATCCGTTCCAATGTGCCACAGCGAAAAACCGTTCTGACCTCCTCAGGATACAGACACAGGATATGACCGTTAGCGTACCCATCACTGTCCAGTACTTCCCCGAAGAGATTACGCCATGTTCTCTGCAGCCTACAACTGATGACCAGCATCTCACCAAAATCATCCCTACGCCTCCACCTCTTGCCTTCAAACAACCGCCAAATCTTAAACAGACCATCATTCACAGCAAACTACCCAGCCTTCAGGACAATATTTACCACAACACCACACAACCCTGCCATGGCAACCTCTGCAAGACATGTCAGATCAATGAAATGGATACTAACATCACACATGTGAACACCGCGTACACAGCAGATACTCATGTGACGCAGCCAATGTTGTCTATCTCATACACTGTAGGCAAGGATGCCCTGAGGCATGGTATATTGGCGAGACCAGATGAATGGACACCGCGCAACAATCGCCAGACAGGAATTTCTTTATTCATTCAGAGGATAAGGGCATCGCTGGCTAGGCAGCATTTATTGTTCATCCCTAATTGCCCAAAGGGCAGTTAAGAGTCAACTACATTGCTGTGGGTCAGGAGTGACATGTAGTTCAGACCAGGTAAGGATGGCAGTTTCCTTCCCTAAACGACATTAGTGATCTTTACGACAATTGACAATGGATTCATGTTCATCATTAGATTCTTAATTCCAGATATTTATTGAATTCAAATGCTACCATCTGCCATGGCAGGATTTGAACCTGGGTCTCCATAATGTTGTCTGTGTCTCTGAATTAACAGTCCAGTGATAATACTACTAGGCCATCACCAACCCGATAAATGTTTTCTTCCATTCACAGAACACTTCAACAATCAAGGACATTCAGCCTCCAATCTTCAGGTAAGTGTCCTCCAAGGCAGCCTTCGAGATACACAACACAGAATCACCGAGCAGAAACTAATAGCCAGGTTCTGTACCCATGAAGATGGCCTCAACAGTGATTTTGCGTTCATGTTGCCCTACATGTGACCCCACCACACTGTGCTGTATCTGTAAAATGTGTCCTGCGTCTGTAAAATCTTCCTTACTGTCCTGTTTTGACACCATCACCTTGATAAATTGTTATGATCTCTCTACCTTAATTAGTTTGTACAGTTTTGAATTATTTATTACTTTGGTTAGACCCTCGGCATGTGACTCTTATACCTATCATGTTATTCCAGTCATTTAGTTTGTCTCCAGCACCACCTTATTTTTAATTTTTTGTAATTATCTCTCTGCCTGACTTAATTGGATGTAGGGATGATCTTAGTCATCATCTTGGTCAAGAGATGCTGGTCATCATTGATGAAATGTTGAAGGCTGCAGAGAACATGGCGTAGTCTCTCCACTCCGGGGATGAACTAGACAATGAAGGGTACGCTAACGGTTGTATTGTGTCTGTCTCCTGAGGAGGTCATCCCTTTGCTTTTTATTCAGCTGTTGACACTTTACTCACACCATCAAACACTACGGATCACCTGCAGTGACTTATTATTCAGCACTCCTCTCACACCTTTTGTATGGTCTTTTGATTTCTGTGCCCTCGATCTCTCTCTGCCCATAAATTCTGTGCTCTGTGTGCTTCTCTCTCACTTCACCTGATGAAGAGGCTACACCCTGAAAGCTTGTGATTTCAAATAAACCTGTCGGACTATAACCTGGTGTCGTGTGACTTCTGACTTTGTCCACGCCAGTACAGCACTGGCACCTCCACATCATTCTTTTTACTGTAATGAAACATTATAAGGAGGAATGTGACATTCCCAGGATTTCCTAATTTAAATACATTGACCCGACCACATGTGGAAAATCATTGTTTTGTTTGACACTAGGTTGTATGGTCTAGCAGCACCCTGGTTTCTAATCCAAGTTAGCCAGCCTCAGCTGTGTCAACAGTAAGGATATTACAACGTGTTAACATTGGCAATAAGGTAGGAAAAGGATTTGAATTAGCCGTATTTCCCAATTCTGATCATCCCTTGAATGCTCTGGCCCAATATGACTTCAGTATCGCAAATATATAATTGGAGAAAATTTCTGTGCACCCTGCACTGGATATCGGATTAGCAGAGAGATAATTTAGCAACAAAAGCAGACATTGTTGGAGATATTCAGCATGTCTGGCAGCAGAGAAAGCAGACTTAATGTTTTGGATTCAGTGATCCTAATTTAGCAGCAGTGGAGGAGATGAGAGAGGTGGTGCTGAGGACAAGCTAGCTGTCACTACTGCACATGTACAGTTAGATTTAATCGTCCTCTTGAGGGTCCTGCCGAGGGCAAACATAATGCTATAAATATTGCAATCTTAATTTCTTTAAAATTTGCATTCACTTGACCAAACCGCAAATAAAGGAAAGGATAGGAAAAGCTATCATCTAGTCAGTTACTGTCACTCGCTTTCACAAGGAAGGACTAAAGCAAGGTTCACCTTTTAGACCAGAAAACAGTTTGGAGGAATGTTAATATTATTTCAGAGCTAATATTAAAGCTGTATTTTGTGTTTGTTGAATTCAGTATTACGTGTGTGAAAACTGAGTTATCTTGTTTTTCTTCATTTTTCTCTGATATTCTGTCTCGTGCAATACTCATTTGGATCTGTAATTTAAATTGTACTCATGTCATTGATTCGCCAGATGGCACCAAAGGACCAGTTCCAAAGAGGTATTAAACAGTTCATATAAGGTCATGGGATTTTCTCTACTCACTGTGAGTCGTGTGGATCCTGAGGAACTGTCTCTGGTTTCTTCTCTCAGATGGACTCATCCTGTAGCTACTCTCTGAGCACTCACAATCCTTACTGCTGTACGTCTGAGTGCGCAGGCTTTTACTTTTCTTGCTGCCAGCTGGCATTTTTGTTGTCCCTTTGCACTTGTGGAGTCGAAGTTTTCCTGTAGCATCTTCGACGCACTGCCACTTCTGGTAAAAGATGGCAAGAGGTTTAAAATCCCATTTATCAAACAACTCTGCACTGAATCAATCTTTTCCATTGGATTTATTACTGTCACACGTACCTAGGCACAGTGAAAGGTTTTGTTTTGCGTGCAGTACAAGCAGATCATACCATACAAAGTGCATTCGGGTAATAGAACAGAGCAAGGAATACAATGCTATGGCTGTAGAGAAGGTGCACAAAGAGCAAGGTCAACATTAGACTTAAAAGTTCAAAAGTCAAGTAACTGTGGGAAAGAAGTTATTCTTGAATCTGTTGGTACGTGTGTTTCATCTTTTGCATCTTCTGTCCGATGGAAGAGGTTGGAAGAGATTATAACTGGGGTGGGATGGGTCTTTGATTATGTTGGCTGCCTTTTTGCGGCAACAAGAAGTGTAGATGGAGTAAATGGATGGAAGGTTGGCTTGCATGATGGTCAGGGCTGTGTTCACAACTCTCTGTAGTTTCTTATGGCCCTTGGCACAGCAGTTGCCGTACCAAGCCGTGATGCATCCGATAGAGTGCTTTCTATGGTGCATCTATAAAAATTGGTAAGTACTGTATTTGCATTTCTTTTTAATAAAAATTGAAATATAACAAAGAAAAAGCTTACATTTATATAATCCTTTTTAGGCTGTCTCAGCCTACTTTGCAGCCAATTAGGTTATTTTAATGTGTAGCTATTATTGTAATGTAGGAACTCAGATCAGGAAAGTACACTGCACAAATACTTTCTTTATTCATTTGTGGCTATGAGCGTGTCACTGGCTGGGTCAGAATTTCTTGTCTATCTCTAATTGTTAAGAGTTGACCACATTACTGTGGTTCTGGAGTCACAAGTAGGTCAGACCAGGTAAGGATGACATTATTTGATCCAGGTGGGTTTTTAAGATAACTGTTCATGTTTACGGTTTCCATAGCTAGGCTTTTTTTTAATTCCAGGGTTTTGTTTTTAGTTTTTGTTATTTTTTCAAAGTCAATCCCTACAGTGAGAAGACCTTCTAAATCCCCTGTTTATTTAACGTTCCCGCTACCTTCTCAACACCACAATTCCAGGTTTTTATTGAATTCAAACTTTGTTGCCTGCCATGGTGATATTCGAGCCCATGTCTCCAGGACATTAGCCTGTGCTGCCGGATTACGAGCCTAGGGGCATTACTACAACACCAGCACATTCCCGCACTTATTAAAACTAAATTGGTTAACACTATTGACGAGCCACAGAAGGGGCTTCAGACAAATGTCTGACGTGTTTTAGCCTCACAGTCTAATTTGGATCTCTGGTATCAACTTTGGCCTCAGCATGAACTTACGGTCTCAAGGTGATTCCTAAAAGTGCGGTCCCACCGTGGCTAAGCACTTAAGAAAGACTGTAATGTTTGAACTTTCAGCTTTATTTCTTTATTTTCTACTCAAAACTAAGATGGTCTGCAATGTGTAACTTTTAACCTTATTTCATTTGTTTTACACTATACTATAATTACTGCAATGTTTAACTTTCAACTTTGTTCTTTCTTTCTACCTTGTTCTTCAGATTCTGTACCTTGGTACTTGTACCATAGATGGCATTTTATGTGGTGACATCATACACTTTTCACCATACTCTTGTACTTTTGTACAAAATCAAAATCAAATGAATGACCCAGGGTTAAATAAGAAATATGTCTGGCTGAGGAGGAAGGTGCTGTTATCTGCAGAAAATGGTCTAGAGCCCTAAATTTAAAATATCAGCACCTCGTAATCACATTGTGTGCACTTAGGCCTGGACTTTATTGCGGTAACAGTGCCCAGATGATAGACAGGAATCACCTAGCCATGGCCATTTAGTGGAATCCAGATCTCTGGCCTTCCTTGCAGCTTTTCAGCTGTCTTTGGCATTTCAGTCCCTTTAAGGGATGAGGTCTCTTCTCCAAAAGCTGCCAGTTAATGAACACTACCCTCAGAGCAAGTAGGGCTGGGGTCACCAATGTCAGTCAGGCAGGATCTGATGAGTGTGTAGGACTGGGGGGCAGTGGGTGGGGGATGGGGAGGAAGCGTGTTGCCACATGGGCATCTATTGCCATGAGAAGGTACTTCATGGCCATACAGTGTTCAATTAGGAGGGCCCCTTCTGAGCCTGCAGGGGAGTTGGCAGCTATCACCAACCATTCTCCCAATGCATTGGATGCTCCGTTACTCAACTGCTGGGTAAAACACCTCCACTTGAACCATCTTTCCACCACCGGCAGAATGTGATGGTGACTGGAAGGTGATCTAACCTCTGCCTTCTCTCACCAGTTCTTGACTCCTGTCCCCTTTCTCACTCTTGTTCACCATAAAAATTCAGGCCTTTGGATTGGACGTGTCTGACCATTGGAGATCAGCTAAACTAAAAGTGATGCTGAAGGCCATTGACCTGGCTGTATGTCATCAAAATAACCACATTTATAAATTCAGAAAGTACAACTTAATCATTGTATCAGCAATCTGTGGTTTTTGTTTTAAAAATGTCAGATCCCTCTGCATTAGGAACATCAAGTCATTGCTTCTTATTCATTCGTGCAATACGGGTATTATGGCTGGGCCTGCATTGGTTGCCCATTCCAAATTGCCCCTGAAGGAGGTGGTGGTAAGCTGTCTTATTGAGTTGCTACAGTACTTGTTGTGTAGGTTGAGCCACAATACTGAGAGGGTGGGAGCTCCATATTTTAACTTCTGACAATGAAGGCATGGAGTTTGACTTCAGATTGTTTTAAAGTTGCTGAGAGGGTAGCGCAAAATGGAGGCTCTTTACCTTAGTGAAGACTGCAGTCGTTTCTGAGTGAGAGGGCTTCCCACTGACCCTCAACTTCAAGAGCCCATCCTTCATAAAACATCAAATGGGTACCAATTGGCCAATTCAGGATAAACCCATTGCTGAGTGACTGCTCTGGATACAATGTATCATTATGACCTTTAGACCCCAACATCAGGTTCCTGACTCAAAAGTCAAATCCAGCACTTTATAT
This sequence comes from Rhincodon typus, assembly GCF_021869965.1. Lineage (NCBI taxonomy): Eukaryota > Metazoa > Chordata > Chondrichthyes > Orectolobiformes > Rhincodontidae > Rhincodon > Rhincodon typus. Next base: position 27,498,349 of record NC_063335.1, read on the forward strand.
TTGAAGCGTAAAGAACGGGTTGCATTTACATAGCATCTTACACAATTTTAAGGTGTTCAAAGTGCTTTGCAGCTGATAAGGTATAATTGGCTTTTGCAATGTCAGACTCCAAATGTAGCACCTTCCCAGTATTCAGTGGGGCCGTCATAAAAAAATTCCAAGGTCTTAAATCTCATCTCTTATTTTTCTAATTGACCTGTTCATAGAAATCATTGCACAACGCTGGAGCAAGTGGGACTTGAACGAGGCCCTCCTGGTCCAGGGGTAGGGACATTACCACAGCATCCCCAGAGACCCCTTAAATCTTGTTTTTGTTTTGTTTCACTTAACCCAATTTAGCCTCTTTTTTGAAATGACCTGTTCAGAGATGTTATTAAACACCTCTGGTGCAGCTGGGCCATGAATCAAGGCCTTCCAGTACAGGGGCAGAAACACTACCGCTGAGCTACAAAATTTCCCCTTGAATCTCCTATCAAACATTTAATGATTTGGGAAAATTGCTATCTATTGCTGCAGCTTTATTGGCATTCAGTCTGAAAAGGACTTGCATTTCTCACACATTAAAGGTACTATTGTTACTGACATTTTTCTGCTCAAGGGAGGCATGTTGTTCAGTCTCCCCTTGTTTTATGGAAGCTAAATCTCCAGTGTAGTAACAGCAAAGGTTCGAAGAGAAGTGCACACTTTGTGAAATAAGATTATAATTCAAGACATTCCTACAATAGCAAGTTGATTTAAAGAACACAGAATCATCATGGCAGAGAAGATGACCATTTAGAATCATAGAGTCATACAGCATGGAAACAGACCCTTCGGTACAACTCATCCACGCCGACCAGATATCCTAATCTGAACTAGTCCCATTTGCCAGCATTTGGCCCATATCCCTCTAAACCCTTCCTAATCAGATACCCATCCAGGTGCCTTTTAAATGTTGTAATTGTAGCAGCCTCCACCACTTCCTCTGGCAACTTGTTCCATTTATGCACCACCCTTAGCGTGAAATAGCTACCCCTTAGGTCCCTTTTAAATCTTTCCCCTCTCACCTTAATCCTCTAGTTTTGGACCCACCCACCCTAGGGAAAAAAAATCCTTGGTTATTTACCCTATTTATGCCTCTCATATTTTTATAAACTTTTATAAGGTCACCCCTCAGCCTCTGAAGCTCCAGGGAATAAGGCCTCAGCCTATTCAGCCTCTCCCTATAACTTAAACTCTCCAGTCCTAGCAACATCCTGGTAAATCTTTTCTGCACCCTCTCAAGTTTAGCAACATCCTTCCTATAGAAGGGCAAACAGGTTGTACGCATCTAAAAGTAGCCTAACCAATATTCTGTACAATCTCAACATGACCTTCCAATTCCTTTACTCAATGTTCTGACCAATGAAGACAAGCGTGCCAAATGCATTCTTCACCACCCTGTCTACCTGCGACTCCACTTTGAAGGAACTATGCATCTGCATCCCCAGGTCTTTTACTTCAGCAACACTCCCCAGGGCCCTACTGTTAATTGTATAAGTCCTGTCCTGGTTTACCTCACATTTATTTAAATTAAACTCCATCTGCCACTCCTCGGCCCATCGGCCCATCTGATCAAGGACCCATTGTACTCTAAGATAATCTTCTTCACTATCCACTACACCACCTATTTTGGTGTTACATGCAAACTTACTACCCATACCTGATTTATTCACATTCAAACCATTTATATAAATGATGAAAAACAGCGAACCCAGCACCGATCCTTGTGGTACACTGCTGGTCACAGACTTCCAATTCAGAAAAGCAACCCTCTAACACCACCCTCTGTTTCCTACCTTCAAGTCAATTTTGTATCCAAATGGCTAGCTCTCCCTGGATCCCATGTGATCTAACCTTACTAATCAGTCTACTAAGCGGAACCTTGTCAAATACTTTGTTGAAGTCCATATAGACAACATCTACGTCTCTGCTTTCATCAATCTTCTTTGTCACCTCTTCAAAAAACTCAATCAAGTTAGTGAGACACGATTTCCCACACATAAAGCATTGTTGACTATCCATAATCAGTCCTTGCCTTTTCAAATGCATGTAAATACTCAGAATCCACTCCAACAACTTACCCACCACTGATGTAAGGCTCACTGGTTTATAGTTCCCTGGTTTATAGTTTCCTTACAGCCTTTCTTAAAATAATGGAACCACATTAGCCAAGCTCCAGTCTTCCAGCACCTCACCATGGTTGTCGATGATACAAATATCTCAGCAAGGGGCCCAGCAATCTTTTCCTGAGCTTGACACAAAGTTCTGGGAAACACCTGATCAGGTCCCAGGGATTGATTTACCTTTAGGTATTTTAAGAGTTCTGGCACCTCCTCTTCTGTAAGATGAACTCTTCTCAAGACATCACTATTTCTTTCCTATTTGATGCATTGGACTCGGCTTTTGGTCAAAGTGTTCAGGTGGGTGAGTCACCCGCACTGCCATTGTAACTAACTGAGCCCACTGTGTGCCAATCAGCTCATTATATGCTGGCAGGTGAGCATGGGTAAGTTTCTCAGCCTATGGCAAGCCTTGCTACTGGTATCCCAGTCCCCACAATCAGCTCACTAATCAAAGGCTGGCAGCTTCTGTGTCCTACAGACTGCTGGTCAAGGCCTACTCTTTGGGAGGTCCAGCAGGGAGACTTTTATCCCTTGAGAGACTTAAGTGATTTTTACCTTCTCGTTGTAGGGTGGGGACAGGAGGTCACAGATAGAGTGATGTCAGAGAGGTCAGAGGCTAGGGCAGTGTTTGTCTTCCAGAGACAACCCCACCCAGTGCCTCACCCTTTCCCCCAATCTGTGCTTCTGATTGCACCAAGGATTGGGGCAACCGAGGACACACTATCCCCCACCCACTCAAATCCAGCTGCAGATTGCGCCGGTTTCACAGGCTGAGAATCGAGGCACTTTCTATGGCCATCAGGAATGCAGATAATCAGGGAGTTGGCCATGAATTGACCACTTAAAGGCTTTAATTGGAGCAGATCAAGAAAATCCCCAGTGGGAACTTCTCACCCAATGGTTAATTAATGAGATGACGAGAAGGGAGCAAGGATCTCTCCAGGACTGACCTGCCTAATTATTTGCCTTTCTCACCACCTCCAGAGAGGCCACATTCCATTCATTATGTCTGTGTTGGCCTTCCGAGAGATCAATTAACTTACTGCCACTGGCCCACCCCTGGAGCCCTGCATATGTGAAAGGACTATCTGAAAATGAACAGTGAGTTCTCCTGGTGTCCTGACTACTATTTATTCTTTAAACATAGATCGTCTAGTCAATTGTCTGACTACTGTTAGTGAAACCTTGCTGTGGATTAATCAGCTGCTCTTTGGGCTATACTGAGGTTGCCATAAAATCAATTCCCTGACTATAAGGTTATTTAAAACAAGTGGTCTCCAAATGTTGAGGTTGAACTATCAAACGATGTGTGGGCCTCAAATAGAACTGACAGGCAGCACAGGATTCACTATCTTTCTTAACCTAGTAACTATTAGCCTACAATCCAAATAATAACTACAATTCAGATGTATTTTATTGACTGGGAACTGTTTGGGGAATTATGAAGTTACGAAAGGTGCAATGCAACGATCAATGTTTTTCTTTCTTCTTGCCTGCTCTGTTTCCTGTTTCTAGATGGGTGGCACTGACCTTCTCACTGTTGAAGTATTGAATGAAGTCACCGTTGTTTTACATTTTTCAGCTATGTATTGTCTTGTTATCTTTGTCATCCTTAGGTTACACTATTAATGTGCTTGTGCATGTTTCTATATTTTTGTTACTAATCCCTGTCTCTGTGACTACTGTAATTGTAATGCTCATTCTTTATTCCACCTTTGAGAAGTCTACGGCTATATTTGGTGTGTTTACTCCAAGCTTGTTGATTGAAAGTATAGATAAGTTTTAAATACTTATTATTAATCATTTAGCATGTTGTATTTATTTTACCTGAAATATGACAGAGCAACTTCCTTGTATTGATTTGCTTGAGTTGTTCCCTCATTTCTTTGGAGTCAGCCATTTTAAATGTACAATCTTTGGAATTTGAGAATTGCAGATCATACTGAATTTAATCCTTCTGTGGTTGATGACCCACAGTGATGCCACAGTGTCTACTTTCTGTATGTTATTTCGAATGACTGGTAAGAATTGTTTCCCATGGTTTCCTACTGGCACTGGGTGGAGATGCAGCTATACAGTACATTTTCCAAATCTGATTGTAACCACTGGGGAATATGACTACATTGTCTATCAATTAACTTTGAGACAGTTCTATTGAATTTATACTTTAAGGCCTTATTTTAATTCTTTGCTACTCTTTACCAGAACCTCAAAGAACAAAATCAAATCCTTTCATATTCCCTTCAGTATCCTTCTGGCGATCCATATTTGTAAGTAATGACCAATTTTTACAGTTAGGCCTCATTTTCCACACCATGAGCTGATCCTATCCACTGAATGCTTTGCAATGAGTTGCCAAGGTTTCTTCAGCAGCAGATTCTAAATCCATGACCTCTAGTGCCTGGCAGGGCAAAGGGCAGCAGACGCATGGAAACATTACAACTTTCAAGTATCCATCTCAGTCACCCAACACTCTGACTTGAACATATGTTGCTGTTTCTACATCCTCACTGTGTAAAAATCCGAGAGGTCCCTGCGTAAAGACATTGTGGGTTCCTTGATCAAATGGACTGTAGAATTCTAAAAGAATGCCCACCATTGTCTTCTCAAAGTTAACTAGGTATGCACAATAAATGTTGGCCTTGCTAACAATGACTATATCCCAAGAATTAAGTTTTGAAAAATGTAATGCCTGGGCAGCACTGGTGTACTCAATAGAGAAACGGTTACATTTATTTTGGATTTGATTTGATTTATTACTATCGTGTTTTTGCTCAGTGGTAGTCCTGTAGCCTCTGAATGAGGAGGCTGTGAGTTCAAGCCCTACCCAGGACTGAGTGCCTGAAATATAGATTAACACTGGGTTGTAGTACTGAGGGAGTGCTTCAATGTCAGGGATGCTGTCTATTGGGTGAAATGTTTAACTGAGACACTGTTTGTTTGTTTAAATGGTCTTATAACATTGTTTAAACATAAGACACAAAAGCATGTGTCTTTCCTGATTGAGTATTCATTTCATTTGTTACATTTGGAATCTTGCTGTGCAAACTCGAGTCTTTAATTACCTACAAAGCCTTTTGGGATGTACTGAGGTTGCGATAAAATTGATTTCCTGACTAGGAGGAATGTAGTGTGATAGTGGCTGTAATTTAAAACAACCGGTTTCCACATATTGAGTTTGAAATGTCAAAGGATGTGTGGGCGTCAAATAGAACCAAAAATCAGTACAAGCTGCAGTATCTCTCCTGACTTTATGATTATTGGCCATTAAAAGTGATGTCCTTTTTCAGTAGCTACTTAGCACTTTAGAGGGGAAGTTGTCAATGTTTGACCACAGAATACCAGTTAAATGTTAAAGCAGGATGGATAGAAGTGGAGGAATTTGTTTAGCTTACTAAAGCCTAACAATAGTTGGTGGGAAACAAAAACAGAAATTCTGAGAAAGGATCACTGGACCCAAAACGTTAACTCTGATTTCGCTCCACAGATGCTGCATAGCTTTTCCAGCAATTTCTGTTTTAGTTTCTGATTCCCAGCATCCGTACTTCTTTTAGCTTTTAATTAGTTAGTGGGAAATCCTTCAACTTCTGTCACAGAAAACTACATTTTTGTCTTATTTTTCCGGCCCCCATTTTTAATGGTAATACAACACTGAGGTGCTCAAAGCTGTGTCTGAAGAGTCTGTGTGCTGGAACGATCAAATTCCAACCTTGGCGTGAGTTGTATAGTACGGCTGTATAGACAGATCATGTGTCTGACTGTGACTGCATGGTGAGAATTGTAGAGAAGATGACAGAAATGGCAGCTGTGCTGCATTTCCTTTATGTTATAAGCCTCAAATCTACAGGTGGGCAACTGGCATTTATGTACAATATCATATTCAGACCCACTAGTTCATTATTGTTGGTCTGCTACAATTCTGACTGGAGTTCTGAGGAAGGGTCATTCAACATGAAACATTAATTCTGATTTCTCTCCACAGATGCTGCCAGACCTGCTCAGCTTTACCAGCGATTTCTGTTTTTGTTCCTGATTTACAGCATCCCCAGTTCTTTTGGTTTTTAATTCTGACTGCTGCAGTGTGCAACAAAGGCATGTTCAGTGGGGCTTTGCACAGGAAACCAGAGTTGAATTGGCTTGAAAACAGAGGCCTAAAATGAGATAATGTGCAGAGTTTTCCATTTGATGGTAAATTTTGCAAAGGTGCATTCTAGGTAGCTACTGTTGGTCAACGGAAATATAGCTCAGAGGATCAGTGGAAGTTCCCCTGATTTTCCTGTAATTAATTTTAGCTGGCAAAACATCTGGAACATGCTGTGAAATATTTTGAATATTTTAAGAAGACAAAACGGTGTGTTCTGGTTATCTAGAAGTCTTTCCCTTCAGTGAGGAAGCAGCTGTCATGTTTTGTGAATATAAAGGTTTTCTTGCCTGTTAGCTTTTCAGCCCTGCTCTCATCTCAACTCATTCAACATAGGGAGTTCCAGGAAAACCATGCACAGAGTTACACTCAGAATTCTTGGCTGGAATTGCAGCTTATGATAAGTTAACATCTTTAAATATTAGACCCACCTGTCCCTCAGGGGGCTCTGATCTGTCAGCTTCTGACCACGTCAGCAGTTGCAGCCTGTGCTGAAACCATTCACCCTGGCAGGTTACAATAACCCCCAAAATATCTAACTTCAACATAGTTCCAGAAAACCATTGCTGGATTTATTTTAACTGTGAACAGAACACTTAATTAGAATCATACCACAGGCTGTGGCGACGGTATAGTTGTAATATCACTGGATTAGTCATCTACAATATCTATTACTCTGGGACGCAAAGTTTAAATTCCACCATGACAGATGGTGGAATTTAAATTCAATAAAAATTAATGAAAAGCTGCACTAATGGCAACAATGCAACCATTGTCGATTGTCATAAATATCCATCTAGTTCATTAATGTCCTTCAGGGAAGAAAATTGCCCATCCTTACTTGGTCTGGTGTCCACGTGGCTCCAGACCTACAACACTGTCCTCTGAAAGGGCCCTAGCACACCACTCAGTTCAAAAGCAATTAGAGTTGGGCAATAAATGTGCCAACAAGTAACGCCAACATCCCATGAACAAATAATATAAAAAAGGTTTTTTCTGACTTGTACTTACTTATTAAATGTTGCTATACAGTATAACATTTTACTTTTTAACACTTAGTTTTTGTGACTTAACTTGTCTTTGTCGGGTCAAAACACAAAACCCTTTTCATTTCTTTTAAATTTTGTCCACTTACTGCAACATAAGGAAAAATGTATAATTCTACTCTATTTGCTTTTTTTTAAAACAATGGCACTGCTTTCCTGTGTGCAAGGGACCTGCATGTTATATACACAGGTGTAAAAGTGCAGTTCCACATTAAATGTTCCCGACTTCAGCAATGTGGCAGAAATGTGATGGGTGGAATTTCCATCATCGTTTAACCTTTCAATGCTCCACTGCAAAACCTGAGGGCGGAATTACCTAAGCTTTCAGGTAGGCAGACGCAGGGTACGGGTATAGCCTTGCTTTACAGCTGAACACTCAGAGCAAGGTCCTGCCATTCCAGAGGAAACTGCAGTTTAGGCTAAGAAAAAAAATTCTTTATTTCATGCGCTGACTTTGACAATCTGTCCTCACATTGCACTGCCCCACCCCACCATTTCTTAATAACAATCCATCCAGAATTAATTGTCAGTTGCCTTTTCAAATGCTGTCACCACTAAATACCCAGTATGGGAATATAGAACAAAGGAACCAGAGAAGGGCACTTCGTCTCTTGAAGCTTTTCCACCATTCAACGGAATCATGGTTGACCTGTACCTTAAATCCACTTACTCACCCTTTCTCCAAATGCCTTGATACTGAACTGACAAAAAAAAATGTTCAATCTCAGTCTTGGAAATATTAATTGACTCAACATTCACAGCTTTCTGGGGGAGTAAGTTCAAGACACTGCCTGTTTGTGAAAAACTCTCAGATTTTGGCTTATCTGAAATTGCAAGGATGTATTCTCCTTACTCTGGATTTTTCCACCAGAGTTAATAGTTTCTCAACCCAGTCAGACCCATTCATGTTCCAAACAGAGATAGTAAGAACTGCTGATGCTGGAGACAGAGAAAACACAGTGTGGAGCTGGAGGAACACAGCAGGCCAGGCAGCATCAGAGGAGCAGGTTGGGACCCTGAAGAAGCAGGCCTGGCCTGCTGTGTTCCTCCAGCTCCACGCTGTGTTCTAAACACTTAGTTTCTCTTTCAATCTTCTAAGCTCAAGGAAGTACAAGTTTTGGATTCTGCTCAGGGTCACCTCAGAAATGGGGTGCTGAACTTCCATTCTGACAATTCTTTCAGAATGCAAAATGGTCATGGAAAGGCAAGCCATGCCACCCCTGGCCTTTCACAATGGTCAGCCACCATCTTCACAAATATAAAGGCCCTGACAGCCACTTTGATAGCTGCTGCCAAATGGTGAGTACATGGGGTAAGTGTGATATTAGGGCTCCGGGTGTGCAGGGTGCCATCTAGGTTGAGATAGGGTGCCAGCAGGTAGGATGGCAGATAGGTAAGGGCAATTTGCCAGGTCAGTAGGGGGCCGACTGGGAAAGTCACAGGATGTCTGGATGCAAGGTGGTGAGAGGCCCAGCTAAGTGCTGCAGTAATTAGGGTAGGTTGGGGTGAATAGGAGAAATTGGTTCCAGCAGGAGGCTGGGTGGGTGGGTGTTGGATTTGGTCGGTGTTGAGAGGAGATAGATGTGGTTGGGTCATGTTTGGTCCGGTCAAGCCGGTAGTTTGGGTTAGACCAGGTCTGGTTGTCTTTTTCTGATTAACTCTTTTACTTACTTTCATTGAAAGCCTCCAAATTCTGAAATTTAAATGGAAACTTTTGGAGGGTTCCAGGCGGAGATGAATTCAATTTACGAAGTGATAGCTTCAGAAACTGCTACAATGGGGATTCCTCAGGGACCCCATGTGCAACTCCCAGCTATGCTGGAAAAACGACTGCCTGGCCATCGGAAAATCCAGACTTACTGGGTCTGTGTTTACCTTCCTCCAACACTGATATATCCTTCCTGTAGTCAGTGCCCAAATTGTGTGCAAACTTCCAAATGAGGTATGACCAGATTCAACAGGAGCATATCTTTTCTTCACTGTGTATTTGAGCCCAGGTTGAGATATAGGTTAACATTCCATTCACCTATTTAATTAACACTTGCTTTTTGCAATTTGTATTTCTACTCCACCAAATTCCTCTGTTCCTCCACAGTTGCTGCTGACTTGACAAATGTTCTGATTTATTGCTTTTGGATTGAAAGTGGATGTTTTCATATTTTGTCTCAGTAACATCCACCTGCAATTGCTTTGATCACTCACTTAATCTGTCTCTAACACTCTGGAACTTCCTGCTCCTAACCACATAAACTACACTGCTTCTAAATTTACTGTCATGTAGAAATTTAGATATTACTATTTCCTATTCTACTCTGCTTCTAAATTTACTGTCATGTAGAAATTTAGATATATTATTTTCTATTCCTTCATTTTTATGTTTCTTGGTATTTATATTGAAAAGGCCCAGTCAAGAGTTCAGTTCTGGTCTCCCTGCTATAGGAGGGATATTGTGAAACTTGAAAGGGTTCAGAAAAGATTTACAAGAATGTTGCCAGGATGGAGGGTTTGAGCTAGAGGGAAATGCTTGAATAGGCTGGGGCTATTTTCCCAGAGCGTCAGTGGCAGAGGGGTGACCTTATAGAAGTTTATAAAATCATGACAGGCATGGATGGGGTGATTAGCCAAGGTCTTTTCCCCGCGGTAGAGGAATCCAAAACTAAATGGCATAGGTTTACGGTGAGAGGGACAAGATTTAAAAGAGACCTAAGGGGTAACCTTTTATTGCGTGTATAGAATGAGCTGCCAGAGGAGGTGATGGAGGCTGGTACGATTACAACATTGAAAAGCCATCTGTATGGGTGTATGAATAGGAAAGGTTTTGAGGAACATGGGCCAAATGCTGGCAAATGAGACTAGATTAATTTAGGGTATCTGGATGAATTGGACAGAAAGGTCTGTTTCCGTGTTGCCATCTCTGTGACTCTAAGTCTACGGAACACTACTTGTCACAACTATCCAATAAGATATTGCATTCTCTCTATTTCTAATTACTCTCTTGTGGTTATTTAAACACCAATAATGAGATCATTTTCCTTCTCGATCCATTTGTTTCCCTAATATTTCATGTCCCAGTTTGTATAAATCATTCTGTGATTCTGACCTGCCTCCGTCTTTCCCACTGACTTTCATGGTTTGACATCATTTGCAAATTTGACCATTTGCCACCTAGTTTCTGAATCTAAGTTACTTCTATAAATTGGAAGCAGTATTGGTCTTAAACCAAGACCTACAGCACAGTCCTCAATACCCCCGCAACTCTGGCATCGTCCCTCAAATCAGTGTTCCCTTTAATACTCTACTATAATAAAACATATTTCTTCACTACATCACTTAGATGAACTTCCTGAAAAAAAAAATCCAACTTTGCATATTTATATAATAATACTTACAGGCGTATTATAATCTTAACGGAGAGTCTGCAGTTTGGTTCAATTCCTGAAACCAAGATCTGAACATTCCTCTATAATAGTGTTGGTGTTGGCTAATGGCAGAATTTTAAGCTGCAACAGATGTAACCACCTGTAGAATTGTGATCTTCAGCAAAGCGCCTTTCATTTTAACACTTTTTGTAACTGGAAAGCTTTTAGAAGCTGATGTGGTTAGAACTGCCATTGGTTTCATGAAACATCAATCTCGTCATTGCTGTCTTTCCACTTTTTTGCTAAAGATTGTGGGTGTGAAGATTGCGAGTCAAGACTAGGGAAGAAAGAGGGTTTTCAATCTCCTGGGTTTGGCAGTGAAGGCAGACAGCAATTTCCAGGCCAATAGCTTTTTCTTTTAATTTATTCTCAGGATGTAGGCGACACTGGCTAGGCTACTCTTAATTTTCCAGAGTCCGCTGTGTGCCTGGAGTCACATGTAGGCCAGCAGTTACGTTCCGTAAAGGGCATCATTGAACCAAATACTGAAACAAAATAATGAGTTAAGAAGAGAGAGGGCCAAGGAGAAAAGAGAACAACGGTGTGCGGGGTGGGGGAGAAAGCTCTAAGGGAGTTAATTCAGCAACAAAGTTTTATCTCCGGAAGCAGATCACCACCCTTGCTGACCAAAATCAGACAACTCCAGGCACAAAATGGGCAGCAATGAGAGATGATAGCTGCAATCTCCAATAATTTTATTCTATTCATTCATGGGATATGGGCATCACTGGCTGAGCCAGCATTTATTACCGACCCTTAATTGTCAAGTGGACAGTTCAGAGAAACCCACATTGTTGTGGGTCTGGAGTCACATGTAGGCCATACCAAGTAAGGATGGCAGATTTCCTTCCCTAAATGGCATTAGTGAACCAGATGGTTATGACAAGAGGGTCTGTAAGGGGAATGAGTTTCAAAGGGCCTTGGAAAAGAGAATATTCAATGAGGTTTTAATTAAGATCAAACAGTCTCCCACGGAAAGCCCCAGTGCATTTGTGGAGAGACTTCAAGGTTGCAAAGACTTGTCGAAAGATGGATAGCAGTAGGATAACAGTACAGAGTGTGGCCCCAGGAACCTCCTTCCAAAAGGCTCCAGCCATCATTCTGTAACCCATGAGGTAATTATCACAATGAAACATTGGACTGGGATAAGTTGATCTGTTGTGATAATGTGGCCTGTGGATAAGACTGTAAAGATATTACAAAATGCCTGAAAAAGCTAAGGTAGACCATAAGACCATCATAAAACCAGAGGAGATAGGAACAGGAAGAGGCTGTTTGACTGCATGAGCCTGTTCTGCCATTCAGTTGGATCATGAGCTGCTTTCAGCACAGGCAACCCATTTTCTCCTACTTATGGTCCCCATTATCAGCTTTACATTCTCCCTAGCTTACCATCATCCATCTCTTTGTGTCTCTACCTGTTGTTCTTTCTCTCTGGGCTCCATTTCTGTTTATCCACTCACTCCTTTACCCGCATCTCCCATGTCTTCAGTATATATATGACCTTTTCCTAGCTACTATCAGTTCTTAATAAGGGTCCCTAGACTTGCAATGTATTTCTCTTTCCACAGACGCTGCCAGACCTGCTGGGTTTCTCCAGCAAATTCTGTTTTTGCTTCAGATCTTCAGAATTTGCAATTCTCTGTTTTATCAAAGCTGTTCAAATTGAGAACAAGTTCAGTTACGTTGATGCTGACAGTTAGGCCTTGTCGAAGGAAGGAATAAAACTCTTCAGAACTTCCTGGCGGGGAATGAAAGCAGAGGGATTGGACGTCCACAGTAGAAACAAGACAGCTAGGTCCAGGAAACTGGAGGCTGCAAAAATACTGGTGGGTGCAGGAAGAACCATAGATGTAAAGGGAAAAAAAACTAAACAGACTTGAAGTAGGAAGAAATCAATTCCATGAGGAACAAGTAAGCTGGAAAGATGGGTCTACCAGCACAGCCCTGTCAGTGGATCTTGGGAAGGGATTTAAGGCTATTTGGATGAGGTTTGGTGTCATGGGGAGAAGAGTTCCAGAAAAGATTAGATCTGTATTAGTCTTGGGAACAATGGATTGATGTTCTAGTGGGCGGGGAGGGCCATGGTCCATGAGTGAGATAAGAGGGGTATCGGTGAGTTGGCAAACAGCCTTAGTTAGTAGAGGTCCATAAACCAGACAGTAACAGCAAATCCATCTCAGCAGGTAAAGCTGCTTCCTCCTCACATTAACATACCCTTTTTCACCTTTTTACTAGTGTTACTGTATTTGCAGGAATATCCAAACCAATCTTCGTCACTAACTTAACATTCATTTGCCTGATGCCTCCTTAACTCCCAAGAAAGTTGGCATTGGAAGAATTTCCAATGAGCTCCCTTTCTTTTATCTAATTTGTAATTGAAGATCAGAACAGCCAGTTTGTAGTGCCATAAAAAAAAATTGAGCTTCCCTCACACTTGTTCACAATAGATTTTAAAGGCAAAAAATGTAATCTCAGTGCAAAAGCCAAAAAGTTGAGCCACGTATTCATTGTAAATGAAAACAAAACATTAAAGGTGGAATGGTTCTGTACATGTTGCGATCAAACTCCTTTTCATTAATTTCTATATAAAGAATTTTCAGTGATTTTTTTTCCAGTGTCAACAACAGAGAACTAAAGTATTGCAGACAACACATAATATATCAATCCTATGACACAAGTACTTATACAGAACTGAGCAGAAAATTACTAACTGCTGCTGAGGACCACAGGAGTGCAATACCTTAGGGATAATCCCTTTATAATGGAAGCATTCAGGCACTTTTCACAGTTAAATACACTGGTGCTTGGAGGTCATAGAATGGAATGTAATAAAAGAGGCTATAGAGGATCAATGCAAAAAAAAACCCTGTTTCCTGTTGGGTATTTCAAAGTAGAATGTATTATCACTTGTTTTACAAGATTACAACATAACTTGACCACCTTTGGGATTGATTTATATTAGTCTCTATGAACTTCTTGCATAAGCCACGGTTTCTGAACTATTAACATATTGTTGCAACTGATTGTTATTAAAGCTATGTAGAGATTCTCATGGTTCTGTTTTCCATGCTTTTGCCCAAGTGTACAGGAATAATTACTGTAGGTGGGACTGCTTTGGGTTATTCCTGCTCTCGGCAAGGCTGCTGCCATATTCAATGGACCCTTCACATGGGCAGTAAAGGTGTCTGTCTTTCAATATTCATGGTTTCAAAAGGTACCATGCATGATCTACCCAAAGAAAGCAGATATTGATCAGTCTAATGAATCATTTTCCAGTTCTCCATTAGGCCAACCAGAGAAAACTACGGACAAGTTGCTTTAGAAGTTTTATGGAGTCATGAGGACATGAATGTATTATCAGAATATAATGCAATGAAAAAAGTGTGAGTGAAGCCAACTTTGGTATGGAAAGGAAACAAAAGGAATTGTGGTTTATATTGGAAACTATGGTATGGAAGGAGACAATGATATGGAAGGAAACAAAATTGAGACGGTATTTACTATTCATAGATAGATTGAAGAATGGTACATGGAAGCTAGTAATCTCAAATTACCACTCAGTGCTAGCTCTAGTCAGTCTCAGAGGTTAAATGAGTGTTTCAAGAGACAGAATAAGAAGGAAGGGCTCAGATTTCAGAGATAATGGGACAAGTTCTGGGGCAGCACTGATCTGGACATGATGGATGAGCCTCTCCTGAGCAATGTTAATGTTCTCAATAGGGCAGCAATTAGTGCTACAGTTGAGAGGGAAAACTCAGATGGAAGGAGAGGAGAGAAGAGAAAAAGAAGATGAGGGAGCAAAAACGAAAACCAATGCAACAAGTGAAGGAGAGATCAAAGATCAGAAGGTAGGATTACAACAACAAATTGCATTTCAAAAGCAACTTTTTGATAATCAAACGGTCTAAGGTACTTCACAGGGACAACATAAAAGATATATCACATTGAACCACACGTCAATATTTGGTTAACTAACTGAAAGCTTGATCAAAGAGGTTAGTTTTAAAGTGTATATTAAAGGAGAGAAATGAGGTAAAGCTGGAAAGCTGCAGGGAGGGAATTCCAAACTTTTGGATGTGGCAACTTAAGGCATGGCCACAAATGATGCAGCAATTAAAATCAGCAACGGTCAAGTAGTCAGACTTATCTAAGTCACAATGTCTCCCAGGTTTGTGGCCTTGGAGGAGGTTACAGACACAGTGAGGGGCAAGACCATGAAGAGATTTGAAAACACAAATGAGAATTTTAAAAATGAGATGTTGCTTAACTGGGAGCTGAGATAAGTCAGTGAACTCAGGCATGATGTGGGAATAGAACTCGAACATAAAGACAGAACTAAAAGTGTTGAGATAATGTCAGGTACACCGACGGTAGAATGTGGAAGCGTGCTCAGGAATGTGTTGGAATACTTAGATTTGGAGGTAACCAAAGCATGATGCAGGTTTCTGCAACAGATGAATTGAAGGAGAGGCAAAGTTGGGATATTTTGGATTAATGATGTAATGGATACAGACACAGTACAGAAAAGTGGCATTGAGATGGATGATCAGCTGTGGTCCGAGTAACTAGCTGTGCAGGATCAAAGGGCTGAATGGCCTATTCCCGCCTCGATGTTTCTACATTACCAGGATATTATTAGCTGGTTTTTGTGATGGTGAATCATGTGGTAGAATATTTATCTTGGTCTCAAACAAGGGACCAAGGTTGCAAACCAAGTAGCTAGATTCAGCAAGTTGGCAGGGAGAGGGATGGAGTCAATGACTGGAAAGTAGATTTTGGGGTGGAGACTCCAGGTAATAGTTTAGGTTATCCCAATATTTAATTAGAAACACTTTCTGCTCATCCAGTACTGGATGTCAGTCAAACAGTCCACATGTCAGTTGCTAATTGACCACTATCATTTATAATGGGGTATATCTAGATTGTAGACATCTCTTGGTTGTGGGAACACTCAGCTCTGTCTATCACATTATGCCTCCACTAAATGGCATGCAACTAGTCCTGTACTGAAGCTTCACCAGGTTGGCACCCTCATTCCTGGGGCTGCTCTTGGCATTTACTCTTGCAGTCTTCATTGAACTACAGTTGATTCATTGGGCCTGATGATAACGGCAGAGTTGGGGATATGCCAGGTAATGAGATTACAGATTGTCATTAAGAGCAATTCTGCTGCTGCTGATAACCTACAGTGCCTTAAGAATGCCTAGTTTTGAGTTTCAAGATTGATCCCATTTAGCAAGCTAGTAGGGCAATTAAAAGGTACACGTTGTCAAAATAGAGTGTGAAAAGCAATTGGCCCAAAGATTAAAAGAACTGGATATATCTCTAAAAATACATCCAAAAGCAAGAACTGCCACTGTTCTGAATTCTTAAATTATTTTGGAAATATCAAGAACTGACAATGACAGACTTAGAACAGCACACTCAATTGAAACAAATTATACAAAAACTATTACCCTTTTTAATGTTTAAATGCAAAGCACTGTGCTGAGATACATCAGAATTCTGGCCCAACTGAGCTTCCTTTGGTTTGGAAAAGAGCCTGGCTGTTGAAGGAAGTGGTGTTGAGTTGAATAATCAGATTAGGTCTGTTTAATACTCAGAATGTGTATGGTCTGGCAGGGAGGACAAGCAGGAAAGTTCAAGGGGCAGAGAGGAAACAGAGCCTGGGCTGGTCTAATGGGTCAGCAGTTTTGAAGGAATACGTAAAATTTCATCTGCTCGCAATCCACCTGAAATTTTAGTGAGCTTGAGGGGAGAGCGTTGAGTCGCTTGACTGTCCTTATGCTTATTGAGGAGCTTAGATGGCTAATTGATAGAATAAAACATGTCGCAATTACAGAAATAATGACTATTAGATTGGTTGGCAAGTTCTTTCAGGAGGGACTTCATCCTGAGACAGGGCAGAAGTTGCACCTTAAAGCAAGTGATGTTCCTCTTAGTGTTAAATTGCTGTAGGGCAGCTGTTGGGTTCATGGTTGGGCTTCCTTCCCTTATTTTTTAGCTGGGGGAAGATTTTGATAGTGTTGTCCTGTAAAATCCAAGCTCTTGTGTTTGTTAAAAGTATATGTGAGGGAGGAATATTGGCCAGGAGGTGGGAGACCTCCCTGGTTTTCTTTACTACTCTTGATGTCTGACTGACAGCAGAGTGTTTGTTAACAATACATGTAGGAAAAAAAAGGTAACAAATCCATTCCACAGAATTTCATTGAAATGTCAATTTAGATTACACATTCAGTGTATCGTGGGAGAAACAGAATTCATTCACAGAGATTATTCAGACAGAATGCAACACCATTATATTTTTGGTGGCAGAATTTTTTTTACAGCAAGTCTTCAAAGCCCTTGGAGATGATAGTAGTTATACATTCTGCTTGTAGCTCACTGTGAGTTTTGAGGATTGGCACAGAGTTTTTGCAGCTATCATTAAGTTTACAACCTATCCTTTGTAGTAATTTCTCTGCACTAAACAACTTTAGACTTTGACAAATTGGCAAACAATGGGCAGTAGTTCTGCAATTCTTGTAATCACCAGGTAACTGACATGAGTTCAAAAGAGGCTAACAAGCTGAATTAGACACAGACCTCCTTCACCGACATTCTTAAAGCCAGTCAGGAAAGTTTTGGGTTTCCGATGCAACATAATACATTTACTTGGCTGTCAGCATAAAGCAGCAGACGTACTAACTCATGTGAGAAAAAAAAATGTAGCTCATTTATGGTTCATCTTAGCTATGCTTATTTACCTGCCCTGGTTGTTCACAGGCTGTCTGGTACTTTGCCTGTTGGCACACTTCTTTCACTCTTTCATATTTAGGGAGGTAATTGGTTTGTTGCGCATCACCAGCTCCCTCTTCTTTCTTACGGAGTAACTTGCTGGAAAGAAAGGAGTAACAAAATTTTCTCGTGAACTGGAGAAATGTGGCTTTTCACACTCTGTACTCTAAGAGCAATGCCCAGTTACAACGTAGCAGTGTGGTTTCAACTGCTTTCTTTCAGATAGTATTGACTGAAGATTTATGAGGTTTCCTTAACAGTTGCCACACTACTGCCTAAGGAGCTTTTAACAACAAATATTATAATAAATTTGTCTCCTCTTATTAATTCGACTGCTACATTTCAAAAATAAATCAAATCACTCACTGATATACTTACCTCTGTGGAGAAAACAAACATTCCCAACCCACAGGTCTGCATATTCAACAGTTCAGCCCCCTGCCTTTTTCAATCTTCAACCTTCAGCAGATTCCACATTCAATTTCCACCACCTCTGCTTTGAACATATTTAATAACTGAGCTTCCATATTCCTTTGGGTTAGAAAACTCAGATTCTTCACTCCCTGAGTGCAGACATTCCTCCTCACCTCAGCCCTAAATGGCTTGCATTTCGTACTGAGACTAGTTCTGGATTCTAGACCCTATAGCCTGAGGAAACATCTTTTCAGCATCTATCCTGTCTGTCCCTTGAATAATTTTGTCAGCTTCTCTGAGATCACCTCTCTGAAACCCAGTCTAATGCCTCCACCAAACACATCTTCCCCTCTCCTTCGACATTCCAGAAGCCCCATTCCCTCTGTGACATCCCATGTGACGAGGCTGTGGCTTTACGAGGTTATTTTGTCCTGGTTTTTTCAAAAGAGAGGTTATAAGACAGAGGTGAGAACTGTCTAGTTAGGCCAGTAAAGTAAATAGCTTGTGAGGCTTTGGGTTTTTTTTAAGTTGGAACAATAGAAGCTGCTGGAGTTTTGAAGAAGTAGAAGCTATTTTTCCCCTCTTGGTTACAGCTAGAAACTGGGGAATCTCTTCCTACTGCAGGTGTTACATGTGAGAAAATCTGATTTCTGAATTTTGCCTTTTTGCCAAAGAGATATGTTTATGGGGTGTTACTATATTGGAACAGTTAATTAGTAATAGTTACTGTATCTATTATTCTGTTAAATTTTCCAACAGAGTTAAATAATTCTAAATTCCTCTTTCTTTTGTTGCATTTTAATTATAGTGTTTAAATAAATTGTGTTTTGCTTAATGTCGAGTAGTCTGGCCAGTCCCTGAACACAGCCCTTTACACTTGCCTTTAAAATAAGAAAAAATTAGAGTCTAGGTTACCTTCTTAAAAAATTTTGAGGGGGTCTGGTCTGGTCCACTACACCCACAACAGTGCCCTGTTACCCCTAATATCCCTCTCCTCTCTCATAGTACCTTCTGATATAAGTGCAGGAAATGCAACATCTGCCCCTCTGTGCAGGTCTCCCAACACTTTTTCTGGGGTGAAACAGGAATGTGTTTGCACTTCTTTCAATTTAAAATAATGTATTCTCTGTTTGCAAAGCTAACTCCTCTAAACTGGGGAAACAAAATGGATGTTGGATGGCTGTATAGCTGGAAACCTCCATTTGGGCTACACACAGCTTCTGACTGCCTGCCATTTTAATTCTTGTTCCATTCTCACTCTGCCCTCTTTCTCCTAAGCCTTCTGCAATGTTCCAGTGAAACCTGACTTAAGATGAAGGAATACCACCTCAACTTTGGATTTGGCTCTTCACAACCTTTCGGACTGAACGCCAAGTTCAACAATTACAGATCATAATCTCTGCCTCTATTTCCCTTGTCAACTGTTACTGATTTAACTAAATCCAATTACACCTAACATATGCTGTTTACTTATCCTAATACTTTCTCCTTTGAGTTCCACCACCATTCTTGCTGCCATGCATTCTTGCTTTTCTGATTTTCACAGACATTTCCAAACCTTATTTTCCCACCTTTATTCCTATTGCGAACCTATGACACCTATGACTCTTTTCAGTTCTGATAAAAGGTTACTGACATGAAACATTAACTCTATTTTTCTGTCCATGGGAATGACATGTTTCCACGAATTTTCTGGAAGGGATTCTTTTCTCGCTGACAAAATTATGAAATGTTTAATGCACTCTTCTACATTATCACCTACCGTACTCCGTACACTGAATCTGAGAATCTGCTGCCCTTCTAGTGTGGCTCTGCAGTTGTTTTGGTGAGATTAAAGGAGCAGATATTAAATTGTTTGAAGCAACTAGGTTCTGTTCTAATGTTGAGGTTGTGAGGATTGGATGTGCTGGAACAGAGTTCAGTCCAAAGATGGAATCTGGGTGTGTGTCTAAGGCTAGGCCAGCACTGGGAGGGAAGAGAAGGAAATCAGGTTTTAATAGAGAAAATAAAACATTACAATTATTATTGAAAATAGTAATGGATTATTAGCTTCACAACACCCATGGTTGCTGATTCTGTTCTTGTTATGGCACCATTTTTGGTTGGCTGGGTTCGTAGAGACAGCAAAAATCTCTGTGCCTAACTTATTGCCCCATATGAAATGATGGCTAAGAAATTATGGTTTTGCAACAGGTCAGGAAAAAGTCATCCAGTGCACTCACCTAATACAAGCAGAGGCCTATTAATTTATATAAGTCGGCTCACTTCATGTGCATAGCACCTTGATGCAATTTTACTGTTCCAACAGTAACAAACGTCTCCTACTGCAATGGCATTTATTTCCGCCTAAACAAAATCACCGAAGGCATCACTGGAATAATTTGGATGTTCTTAGGTCCAGGGAGAATATGAATGTCAGCTCTGATCTCACCAAATCGGTTCTGCTCACTGCCAGAACCACTGTAGGTCTCCTGTGGCCACCATCCATTGCCCCCAGATGCTCCCCTAAAAATTAAATAATGCTGGTTCAGGTTGGCAGAAGAGCTGCCAGAATTTCTGGCTGTACTGCTCAATGAATGCTCCAAGCCCTCGAGCAATTTTCTGAGTAAATTTTACTGAGCTCCCCACATTATGAATCAAGTGGGTGAACCTGTTCTCCCCACAACCGACCAGAATCCTGGAGGACAAAGGCATCCAATTACCTGTAGACCAAAACGATACTTTGCTTTGCAAAAACAAAAGGTAAAAAATATGTTCCTATGTATTGGTGAACACACTTTTTTTCTAGATTTAGCAAACTGACCCTTTACATTGATGCTGCGACACAAGAGAGTGTGAAGCAAGTTTTACAGAGCTGAATTTATGTGGTTAACCTCCAAAGAAATCTGCTGGAAACAGGTCAGCTGACTGACGCATACTGCCCAAGTGTCGCAATTACAAACACAGAGATGTGAACATTAACTTTCTGTCAGTAAGACATATGTAACCCTTCACCATGTTAAGATAATTGATACAAGTATCAAGAGTCAATAGTCAACAGTCCTCAGGTAGGAAGTGTATGTGGAATCACAAAAACTGGAGGAAGATAAATCAATGTCTATTACAGCAGTGAGTCCAAGGTTTAGTGTTACTTTCCTGGGGCTTGATTCTCATCAGTGTTCAGCTTTTTTTTTAAGATGGTGAGTCTCAGTTAGACTCCATGAAATATGTGAACTTTCAAGAAACTGAGACATATTCATAGTTAAGATTCCGTCTTTTAGATGGATGCTTTGATTTGTGAGGTTGTTAAAATGCTTACTTATAAAGCAGGAATTAGGCATATTATGACACAGCACACAGTGGGTGATTTAAACTTTGTTGCTGGTTAAGAAAATGGTTTCTCACATATAACTAACTGGGGTTCATTCTAATTCAGCAAGTGATTCAATAAAAGAATAAACTGAATGAGAACGAGCGACAGTACCGCTTCACAAAGAGCTCAAACTGATATTAGTGCATGTTCTGCTATTCCTTTTGTCCTTTTCAGTATTCTTGACAGAACAGTGACTAAAAGGTGCAGTTGGATCTGACTGATTCTTGTTGGATATGAAATTCAACATGAATTAATACAGGCAGCTGAAGGTACATCACTGAGAAAACTACTGAATTCTGCTGATTTTGCTTTCATCTCCTTATACCTCAATCATGCTTCAGTAACTTATTGGTTTTACCAACTCGATTCCCACTCCTGAGGGGATAAGCTACATAAGTTAAGTTTAAAATGAATGTTAAAATGAATGAAAATTATTTGGTACAAATTGTCTTATCATATAGTTCTTACAGCAATTATTGTAATATAAGATTACATCTCTAATACAGAGGGGAAGGTTATTGAAGTGAGAATTGTAAGACTTGTATCAACCAGATAAGAACGGTTGAACTAGGAGCAGAAGTGGGTAATTCAACCCCACGAGCCTGCTCCACCATTTATAATGATAATGGCTGATTTCATCTCATCTCAACCTCAACTCCACTTTCCGGCTTGATCTCCATAGGCCTTCAAAGATCTGTCTATCTGCTTCTTAAATTTACTCAATATCCTGGCATCCACCACACTCTGGGGGAGTGAATTCCACAGATTTGTGATTCTTTGAGAGAAATAATTTCTCCTCATCTCTGTTTTAAATCTGCTGACCTTTATCCTAAAACTATAACCTTTCATTCTAGACTGCCCCACACAAAATATATAACAAAGCAAACAAAAGCCTGCTAGTTAGGTTAGACCAATTCAGTGTATCTTCTTGCTGATTATAGTTACCAAAGATTGAGAAATAAATGTACGTTTGCTATGTCTATCCACATCCACTTTGTCAATTCCCTTTAGCATCTCATACACCTCAATTAGATCTCCTCTCATTCTTCTAAACTCCAGAGAGTATCGGCCTAAACTGCTCAATTTCTCATCATAAGACAAACCCCTGATCTCTGAAATCAATCTAGTGAACCTCCTCTGAACTGCCTCCAATAGAACTACATCCCTTCTCATGTAAGAGGACCAAAAGAAATAAGTGCTAAACGAAACTGTCTTGCCTGCTTTAAACCCCTCCTACACGTAGTTGCTAGGGAAATGGGAGAGATTAAAATTAACTGCTTTGATGTTGTTAACTGGTCAGCCTTTTAAGGATGGCTAATCTTAAAATAAGATCACCCAATTATTTTTCAATCTCTGGCAACTATAATCAGCAACAAGATAACACTGAATTGGTCTAACCTAATTAAAACGCTTTTGTGACCTTTGTTATGTATTTTGTCAATTAATCTAGTCATCTTAACCTGCCAAATAAGATTTGAAGGTTAATAAACCAATGCTAGTCCAAAACTCTTTTACCTGACTTCTTTGATTATTGGCACTCAGTAGTTTGTGGGAGGTTGGTGGCATATTTAGTGGCAGTCTCCTTTCTCCTAAAACAATAGCTTGTCTATGGGGTTGTCAACTCTGTTGAGTGTCACCTAGTGTAGTTCAGGAGCCCCAGTCTGGCACAGCAGTCACTATTTTTGCTGCGAATTGAGAAGCTGCACAACCTGCAGACCCACGTTTTCTCTGGACTCTCTTCCCAGCCATCCAAGCTTCTTGTTTCTGCTGACCTCTTCCAATGCCCTTCCAAACATTCAACCAGCAGAGGCCACAAACACCAGTGAGGCAACCTCCTAGCTGTCAGTGTCAATGATCGCCATCTTCATATCTCACTTGCAGGTGTCCTTGTAGTGAAGGCTTGGAATCAAGAAGATGATGGCCCAGTGGCCAATTACTGAAGAGAGATTCTTAAGCATACGGGCCTCATCTAGCCAGTGGACATGATTGAGCCAGTGCAGATGTCGTTGGCTTAGTGTGAAGAATGCACATTGATGGAATTAACTTGCTGAAGGACCTTTGAGCTTGTGTCCTTGCCCAAGGTTTGTGTCTGATAGAGGCAACAAGGGGAACTATTTTTTCCAAGATGTTCAGTGGGAAAGCTCTTGATAGGAGGTGACGGCTTAGTGGTATTATCTCTAGACTATTAATCCAGAGACCCAGGTAGTGTTCTGGGGATCTGGGTTTGAACTCTGCCATGGAAGAAGATGGAATTTGAATTCAATTTTAAAAATCTGTAATTAAGGGTCTAATGACAACCATGAAATAGTTGTCAGTTGTCGGAAAAGCCCATCTGGTTTACTAACATCCTTTTAGGGAAGGGAATCTGCATCTTTACCTGGCCTGGCCTACATGTGACTCTAGATCCACAGGGATGTAGTTGATGCTCAAACCCCTCTAGGCAATAATGGATGGGCAATAAATGACTCCCACATTCCATGAGTGAATACAAAAAAATATCAGTACAAATGTTGTAGTTGCCTTTGTTCTGGTATAGGGTCATGACCTTTGCATATTCCTGGGGTCAGAAACCTCTCCCTCCATGAAAGAGCTGGGGAATTATCCTCTAAGTCCTGGTCATTATTTGGTGGAGTAGTTAGAAAATAATTGAAGCTGGTAAATTAAAACATATTTGATCATCATTCACTCCTAAGCATGTACTAGAACCAGGTATTTCTGCATAGATCCTTCCATTTTACCACTGTACCTTTGCCAGACATGCAGCAGACAGCTCAGTGACAGATGTAAATGCAATTCCATTACACTTCTCACCAATGTACAATGAGCAAGAAATTCTGAGCCTGATTATTAAATCATGAGTGGTTCCTTAATAATTAGATAAGATGAAGGAATTGAGAATTCATGTGGTACTCTTAATGAATATCTCTGTCAGGGTATTAACTCCAGTGGTTTATGCCCTTTGCACATCTGCAGGCAGAAACCCAAGAACATGAAAGAGGGATGTCTGCCTCACTAACACATCACTTGAATGTCTACTAGTCTCAGCAATGATTTTATGCCTGCTTTTAGAAAATATAGAATGCAATGTTTGTCCAGATGTGCTTCTTAATGAATCATATAGTTAAGTTTTAGAGCTTATTAATGCATTAATAATGACTTTTAAAACCCAGAGTTTCTCTGTCAAATAAATTACATTGGTAATGACCTTGTAGATGCTTTGTAATCAAACAAGACAAAATCTAGTGAACTGAACACAAGCTGTTTGTCAGAGTCAATTCCTTAACGGAAAGTAAGAAAGATTTGCATTCATATCCATGCAACAATGGAAGAATATAATTACTATCAGGTTTAAGACATTTGGAAATTGGAAAAATGCATAATAGTTTTTACTTCTTGTATAGAGCTCTCAACAAAATAATTTTGTTGTCAAAGTATAATGATTGGAAGCATGTATTTCTTGGTGAGGGCAAAGCACTTATATACAATGTCTTGTGTTATATTCTTGATGCACTGTATCTTACCCTCTCTCAATGAGGAATGTGTCACGCCAGATCCTAGCCTTTTTATTTGAACGGAATCTGCAAGAAAAGACATGCTGGATGTTAGATACTAATTTATGAATGGCACTATATGGTGAATATGGTGATGTCATGTCATTGAAAATGCTGGCTGATGTCTACACCATAAACAGTGCATCCAGCAATGACTAATTTAGAGACAGGTAGCTGCTTCAGAAATGGTATCTATTGATGACAGCTGTCTCTCTTTGAAAGGACACACAAAAAATTCATTCAATTCATTCAAAAATTAGCAAGAGTAGGACACCCTGTTCGGAGCTCCTCTGCTCGCTGTCCCTTTCCCTTTTCTTCCCTCTATTTTTTTCTCTCCACTTTGTGGTTTTCCCTTTCTCTCCCACCTCCTTGGTGGAGAGTAGAGTAGCAGAATGGGCATGGACTGAGTCCCGCAACGGACCGGATCGGGCACAGTCCGAGTCCCGCGGTGGACCGTTGTGAGCGGTCCGAGTCCCATGGTAGTCCAGTGCGAGTGGGCTGAGTCCCGCGGTGATCCAGAGCGAGCGGGCTGAGTCCAGCTGTGATCCAGAACGAGCGGGCTGAGTCCTGCGGTGATCCAGAGTGAGCGGGCTGAGTCCTGCGGTGGTCCAGAGCGAGCGGGCTGAGTCCCGCGGTGGTCCAGAGCAAGCGGGCTGAGTCCTGTGGTGGACCTGAGCTGCGGACCAAGCCCAGTGGCGGGCGGAACCAGCGCGGGCAGCGTGGCCTTGTGCTCTGGGACCTGCAGGCACGCCCCGTGAGCCCCAGAACATCGCAAGCGGTGAGCCCTGGAGCAGCACATGGGCTGCGAGCTCAGAGCAGCGTGGGGAAAAAGCCCCATTGCCGCACGTGGGAAGCAGCCCCAGAGCAGCGCACAGGCAGCGAGTCCTGGACGGAGACCAGTGTGAGGGGACAATCCTTACCTTAGAACTTACCCGTAGAACACTGTAATGTTAACCCCTTAATATTTTCCTATGTTTAAGTTATTTTCAAATCTGTAATTAAGCAACTATTTCTATTCCTCTGCTGAATCCAAGAATTGTACCAAGGTACTTGTACCTAAGATGTCACCATAAGAAGGCAGACATTGTAAATTTTTTCACTGTACTCCTACAATGGAGTACACGTGACAATAAAAAGGATATTGTATTGTACATTCTGATTCTTTTTTGTCATGTCAACTAATTTACCATTATTTACAATTATCATCTGCCACAGTTGCTCAAAAATACTGGTTCCTTCAAAATTTGTGGGGGCCACAAAGTTGTAGCAAAATATAGTGAAGTGTGAGATGGATGATACACTCTTGCAGAATATAGACAGGCTGATGAAACAGGCAGACACATGGCAGATGAAATGTAATGTAGCAAAGTGCAAGGTGATATATTTTACTTGAAAGAAGAGGGACTACAAACTAAAGGATATGCTTCTAAAGTGGATACAGAAACAGAGATTCCTGGGAATATATGTAATAAATCATTCAAGTTTGCAGGCAGGTTAGGAACAATGCTAAAAAAAATGCAGTCAAGGTCTTGGACTTTGTAAGTAGAGGCTTCAAATAGGAAAGTGAGTAAATTATAAACCTTTGTAAGACATTGGAACAGCCTGAAGTGGAGAATTGTGTCTAATTCTGGGCAAAGACTTTAAAAGAGATGCTGGAGAAAAAGATTTATAAGAATGGCTCCTGAAGAATTTCATTTATAGGGTAAAATTGGAGAACATCCCATAGAAAGGATTGAATGGAGATTGAATAGAAGCGTTTAAAATCATGAAAGGACAGAGGTCAGATAGCTGAGTTGGTTGCACAGCTGACATGCAATGCAGAATGATGCAACAACATGAGTTCAATTCCTGCAATAGCTGAGGTACCATGAAGGACTTACCTTCTCAACTTCTTCTCTCACTGAAGCATGGTAACCCTCAGGTTAAACTATGACCAGTCATCTCTCTCTCTCTAGTGCAAGAGCAGCCTTATGGTCTGGTAAAAATCAGGTTACTTTACCTTTATAGACTGGGAAAAATATTCCCATTGGAGGAAGGATCAAAAATAAGGAACTAACAGTTTAAAACAATTGGTAAAAAAATCCAAAGCCGACATGAAAGAAATGTCCCTGGGGAGCAAGTGGTGATGATCTGGAATGCACTGCCTGAGAATGGGGTGGAGGCAGGCTCAATCAATCACTTTTTCAGTTACTATAGGTTATTGCCCTGGATCATCTACAGACATGTCAAATTTTTAAATTCCAACACGTTTTTCTTTGAAAGAGGACTGATACAGCCAAAATTACTGAAGATGTAATTCCAGTGGGTTCCTGGAGAGGAACTCTGGAATGTAACATATGCAGGTGTCAAATAAACTTCAGAGGCGGAAAAATACACACAAATTGAACTATAATCTCCTGGGAGTTATGTTCCGTCCCCATTCAAGAATACATAGTCTGGAGAATGGCCTGTGTATGCTAGTAGAAGGTGGTGTGTTGGTGAGCCGAGTTACTCGTGTACTAGCCTTGTTTCGAGTGCTAGTTTACAGTGAAGGTCACAGTCAAAGAACTACTTACTGGTCACCCTGGGTTGCAGAAACAAAGGACTCTTTTGCTCCGAGTGCTAGAAGCCAGAAAGACAGTCAGAAGGAAAGAGGACAAAAAGATTTCAACTGAACTGCAAAGCTAAGAATCTTGAAATCAACTACTAGGCTATCAAGCTTCCACCCTCTACTCTTCAAGAATGACCCACTGAGACTGACCCATATATTGTTTAACTTATTATTTCTTCTCATGTTTAGTAACTAATAAACTCACTTTTTAATTAACTTAGCAAAGCCTGTTTAATTTGGCTCCTTTTAAAACAAATTCTGAGAGAAAGGAATCCACGCGGAAAGGGATCCTTTGTAAATTATCCTTGTTGTGTCCAACTGAGAAGATGAGTGAATAAAAATAGAGGGAATTAGTTCATCCCTCCTCACCGGGGAGCTTTACAATTTGGGTATCCACCCAGAACCATCATAATTTGGGGACATCCCCCTGGGGGACTAGTAATAATATTCCTGAAGGGACAAAATGTATACACTACAAGTGCAGATGAGTGGTACAGCTAAATTGCTCCTTTACAGATTCAATATCAGTAATGTAAACAGAAATTGCTGGAGAAATTCAGGAGATCTGGCAGCATCAGTGGAAAGAAAGCAGAGTTAACGTTTCAGATCCAGTGACCCTTGCTCAGAACCAGAAATGTTAACTATGTTTTCTCCCTACAGATGCTGCCAGACCTGGCGAGTTTCTCCAGCAATTTCTTTTGTTCCAGATTTCCAGTATCCACAAGTCTTTGCTTTATTTTCGTGTCTATATCATTGTTCTTTAGTATTCCCTTCTGGCTGCTATTTTATCATCAAAATCTTACTGCACTGTACATCAGATGGTAGGACCAATCATTTTGGCTGACCTGTTCCTTGGTTTCTCAGATTCCAATAGTTTCAGTATAGACTTGCCGTCCATATCTGGTGGAACATCAAGTCCTGCAATATCCAAGATGGTGGGAGCGAGGTCAATATTCAGAACCAGTTGAGGAATACTGTTAAAATAAACACAACCAAAATAATGGAACACCGTGAGCTAAACAAAATGTATCTGATTTCTTACACATAGAAGCATGACTTAAACTAAACAGAAAGGGCTAACATCACTTAAATATGGATTTGAAAGGAAGCAATTTCTTTTAACTGTTGAACTCTGTTTTAATATTTAATGTTAAAAATTTCCATCACAATAGAGACATAACATTACCAGCACAAATAAAAAGTAGTTAAATCATCACATCTACAATGTTTGAACTATTCAGCTGAAGCAATCTGCAGTATATAAAAATGTGCCTGTCTTTTGGCATTCTGCCTTTTCAAATAATTATCCAAATTTGTCTGAAAATAATATTTTATGGGCAGATTTTCTTCTGCCCTTCTTCCATCTCTGAGCTCCTGTTGATTGTTGCATTTTTCTGTCCCAAGTCAGTTACAGGACACCTCTTGCAGAAGCCTCAGTCCCCAGTCTACAGCCATCAGCAGGACGCAGGAAAATATCAGAGCTATCTGTTTCTCAGGTGCCTTAGCCTCTGTGAGACTGAACATTTCAGGCAATACTCTCTGGGATCTCAGCAGAGATCCAGAGTGGCATATACCTTGGGAACCTCGGTCCTAGACCAGCCAATGAGCGAATCAAAAAATGCACCAAGAGGTCAGGATTCACTCATCCATATCCCCACACCCCAACTCATCAATATTTCTGCTTTGCATCTGTGGTCAGGCCACAAAAATCCAGGGAAGTCCTGACAAGCACTGTCCAGTTGTCACCCCCTCTTCCTGACCTTTGTATATGGGATGTCAGGATGCTGGTTAGCTCATTTGGCTGGAAGACTGGTTTACAATGCAGAGGGATGGCAACAAAGTTCAATTCCCACACTGGCTGAGGTTATTGTGATGATCCTGCTTTCATGACCTAGTCCCCTACCTGACGTGTGGAGACCCCCAGGTTAAACTCACCACCAGTTCTGTCTCTCTCTCGAAGGGAGTGGTCCTCTGGGTCTATGGTGACTTTATCTTTATAGGGATTTTAATGATTGAGGCAAAGATCAAAAATTGACTCCATTCTGCCTTACTGTCCACTTGTGGTAAATTATTCCACTTTCCAAAAATCCATTAGGAAAAAAAATTCTGTAATTTACCTTCTTGATCTTCCAGTAATAAAATAAAATCTTTGCTGCCTAGTGTCTGGTTTGCCAACTAGTGAGAACTATCTTTTATTGTTTGCTCTTTCATAAAAACTTGGGCTGATTTTATGCTAGAGATGGTGTCCAGCAACTTGTGCAAAAGTCAGATGTGAGACCATTCACCCCACCTCTGCCAGCATACTCCACTCTCCCAGCATGCTCCGCATGCATTTAATGACTGTCAGTCCATTAATTGGCTTGAGACATAACTTCAGCTCTCCTTGGGACAGCCATCAGCTAATCAAATGACAGCAGTTGTCCCAGAGGGAAATGCGAAACAATGCAGCCAGACTTCAAGACAAGTGCTGGTTCTTACCCGGGCAAAGCTGGCAGGGCCTGGCAACTGGCATCAAAGGGAACAGGGGATCAGGGTTGATAGGACATGTGAAGTAGACATGCTAGCAGGGATTCTCTCCTAGTAAAAAGGGGCTTGAAAAGGAGTCAAACCATCCCTTTCCCCCAACCATTGTCCAGTTAGTGCCTGACACCTGGTGTCAGTTTCCTAGGCCAAGGGCAAGATCCCAGTGGTTGTGGGAGGAGGTTCTTAAGTGACTACTTCAGTGCCTCAATTGGACAATAGGCAAGTGGGTGTCACAATGCTTCCCCTACTGCTGGTAAGGTTGCAGTGGGGCAAGAGGTAGGTGTCAGGAATAGCACTGCTATATGGTACACTACTTTAATAATCCAATCATATGAACTAAGCACGGCAAATGAAGTAGGTGAGTACACACAATGGTATATCAACTTGTATTATTAAAGAATTTGAATTAAAAGTAGATTGTAAACTGTGGATCTGACACATTCATCTGCCACAGGACGTTCTTTCCATTAGTTTTGTTTCATCTTCTTTTCTTACTTTCCTTACTCTGAGATATACACTAGTCACTCACTATACTTACCCTTTATCTCCTCCCCACATGCTTTAAAATATATCTCTCCCTTATTTCGAACCTTTGTTTTGTTGATGGAAAACAGTTTATAGCTGATCACAGCTAGAACATTAATGATTGCTGTTAATATCCTGGACTAAAGGTGAGTTTTAGCTGGCTTTCCCATTGTTATCTTTCTATTGATAATGATGAATATTTGTGGGTATATGTATGGATTGGACTTAAGGTACGATGTCCATTACTAATTAACTTGCTAACTCTCAGTCAAACATAATGAACGACCCATTGAACAAAGCACTGGAAGGCTGTTATCTCTCATGAATCGTTACTCACAGAACGAGCCTCCAGCAAAGCTGAAGGGTGGAATACTGAAAGGTTTACAAATAGCTTTGTTCTTTTTTTGGCCAATTTTCTCCCTTTTACCTCTGACACACTGACTTCAGCTGGGATGCAGATTCGTCAGAGTTGACTGTTCTCTGATATCGCTGGTTTCAAAAATTATATCACATATCAATAATTTTTAAAATTAGTAATTGATGTTTACAATGTTATTCAATAAGTATATTCATCTGTATTTTAGGGATGCTTTGGAGCCTAGTGATTCCAATTTATTTTCATTGGTCATAAACTTTGTAAGGGGTATTTATTTTCCAATTTTCTCACAGGTTTACAACATTTTGATGTTACTTCATGCTTCTAGTAAATTTAACTATCATATTTGTTACCCCCTACTGTACCACAAAGTGTGAAAGGCTGATTAATGGGAAGTGCAAACTGTCAGTTTATAAGACTGCCTCGGTATATATTGTAAAATGGAATCCTCAACTATTCCCAGTCAACTTGAAAATGCCAGAAATAATCCCTTACATTGACCCTGGTTCCACATTTGGTCCACGAACAAAGAAAGGAACCCGGATATCAAAGTCATATGGCATTGATTTTCCCTTTACCAGTCCAAATTGCCCAATGTGGTAACCATGGTCTGCAGTATAGATGACATAGGTGTTGTCCAGTTCCCCAGTCTCTGCAAGCATCTGAAATATCTAAAGCATAATAGAAGTTGTTTCATTATTATTTAAAATGGCTGTAAAAAAGCAAGGGAAATATTTTCATGAAAATTGCTATTCTGTAATATCATTCTTTACCAAGTAGCTGCCGAAAGAGGTAGAGCTGTCTGTCCTCTCTGTATTAATTTTCAAAGGCGTCCTGTTTTCTAGTGTACTTCCACACAAGTTAAATTCCCATTGAATATTAAATGGCTCAATCATGCTACTTACCCTATCCACTGAGTCATCAACTGACATAAGTGTCTGCAGTCTCTTTCTCTGGAGAATGTTGGTAAATTCCATATGGATCGGCCTCATAGCTCCTGTGAACTGCATAATCCAGTGTTTGTCCATGTTTGGAGCATAGTTATAGCTAGGTGTACTAAAATATAACAAAATAAATAAGGTTCAACACAACTGGTTGAAGTTTTTCTCAATTAGCAGTTTATTGCTTTTATATTCAAACTTACTCTTCCCTCTCGTGACCAATATGCTTGTAAAAGAGGAGGACCAGATGATGTCAAGGTCTGTGCTCAATAATTTAGCAGTGGACCAAAACACTATTATTGTGTCATAGTGAGGGGGGACGGTGGGGAGTTGAAGTTAACACATGTAACATAGAAACATAAGAACATAGTAACAAGAGTAGGCCATTCAAATTGCCCCATGAACCTGCTCCACCATTCAACAAGATCAGGCTTTTCTGTGCTTTGGTCCATATTCCTTAATATCTTGGTTTAAAAGAAGTTTATCTCTCTCAGATTTAAAATTAGCAACTGATTCAGTATCCACTGCCATTTGGGGAAAAGAATTCTAACCATCCACCACCCTTTTTGTGTAAAAGTGCTTCCTAACATCTCTCCTGAACAGTCTGGCCCTAATTCTCAGACTGTACCTCCTGATTCTAGAATCTTCTACTGAGTCTCGTTTAACAGAAGTGAGACCAGGGTAAGTGACCAAACTACTTGTGGGAGCAGATCGGTCACTTAATTATTATAATGATGGTCTGTGCCTTTATTTTAACATTTAATTATTTTCAATCATTCTTGGCTGGATTTGCCAGGACTTGTGAAACTCAATGGATTGAAGAAGGCTGTATTGGCTTCTTGCTTGTGGGCCTGGAGGAGGTGGAAAAAAAGGTCTGTTTCTTCCAGACCTGACAACCTACTGACCAGCGCAGAAACAAACAATCTGCCAGGTGTCCCTGGCCACCGTCAGACTCTCCATTAATGATTGGTAGAAAGATTGAGACTCATTCCGAAGTCTTGGTTAGTGTAATACTTTTGTTTATTCTTTCATTTATTACTCACTCATCTATTTCCTTTCCTCACATCTAGGCACTTTACTCATGTAAGCACGACTTCCATTGCAACATAATGTTAGCACTCTAAAACATGCTCACTTTGGGCTTATTCAGGAATCCAACAGGAAACGTCATGAACTCACTCTTTGGATTCAACCTAACATTTCACCCTGCACCTCATATTCCTGTTGCAATCAGCACCAGCACAGATAGAACTTTTCTACTGGGGTCAATTACTGCATTACTGGAAGATGGAACATGTGAAGAGGACAGACACAGTAGTTGGTCATAGAGTCATACAATTCTTCAGCCCATCAAGTCTGTGCCAGTCAAAGTAAGCCACCTAACTACTCCAGTCCCATTTTCTGGCACTTGCTTCATAGCCTGGCATGCCTTGGCATCACAAGTGCATCTGTAAATACTTCTTAAATATTAAGAGATTTTCTGCCTCTACCATCCTTACAGGCAGTGAGTTCCTTGTCTTATGATCAGTGTATGAAAGCTTGCATCTGAGCATGCACATTTCAAAGGCCTCTATTTTCTTCCTTGACTTATTGTCCAAGTTTCTGAGGTGTCCAGACAAGTGGATAGAATGTTGCATCTTATATGAGCTTTTCTCCCCCTCAATGCAAGCTTGAATTTTCTTGTTGTTAACACATCCATCATCTGCACAAAATTACTTCTGGCTACCTCTATCCTTCTTCTGACTTCTGCACCACATCTAACATCTTCAGTGCCAAGTCATAGACTCACAGAGATCCACAGCACAGAAAAAGGCCCTTTGGCCTGAGTTAAACTCAGACACTTCAATAACCAGAACACAGACTGCATGACACAAAGTGGGGAGAAACACTTGGCTAAGAAAGGCATGCTATGTTGGAGCTGGAGAAATAGGAAGGACTACATGAATTGCGTTGGTTGCTTGGCATGCAAAATTATGTAGGTCTGCGCTGATTATCAGAAAGTGAATTATTTTTCATAAGATGACAAGTCTCATGTGAGGGAAATCTTTAAGAAGAAAGAAGGCAACTGGTAGGTATCATTAAGGATGAGGATCTAGTTGCACTCCATGCTTGGATCATCAAAGTGCTAATATAAGCTTACAGTAAGACTTTCAGATTTAAAAATGCATCTCTGCCATATTCTAACAATGTTCAATGTTGACAAAGACTGAAAATTATGTTCTGCCAATAAGTATTTTGGAGCTATGGAGAACCAGTAGGGCAGCGGGATTAGTTGGATAGACCCTCCAAAGAGCCAGAACATCCACAAATGGAATGAACAGACACCTTCTAATTCTATCTATTATTTTCTAATGAAGCTAAAGACGCATTTTGTGAAACCATGTGAAGCATGGCTGATCCATAACATACTCCTCAGCCTCCAATGCTCCAGAGAAAATAGCCCCAGCCTATTCAGCCCCTCCCTATAACTCAAACCCTCCAGTCCTGGCAACATTCCTGTAAATCGTTTCTGCATCCTCTCAAGTTTAACAACATCCTTCCTATTGAAGGGCAACCAGAACTGTATGCAGTATTCTAAAACTGACCTCACCAATGTCCTGTACAGATGCAACATGACATCCCAACTCCTTTACTCAATGTTCTGACAAATGCAGGCAAGCAGGCCAAATGACTTCCTTACCAACCTGTCTAACTGTGACTCCACTTTCAGGGAACAATGCACCTGTACCCCTAGATCTCTTTCTTCAGCAACACCCTCCAGGGCCCTACCATTAATTGTGTAAGTCCTGTCCTGATTTGCCGTTCCAAAATGCAGCATCTCACATTTATCTAAATGAAACTCCATCTACCACTCTTCGGCAAATTGGCCCATCTGATCAAGATCCAGCAATACACCAAGATAATCTTCTTCACTGTTCACTACACCACCTATTTTGGTGTTACATGCAAACTTACTACCCATATCTGACTTATTCACATTCAAACCCCATTTATATAAATGACGAAAAACAGTGAACCCAGCGCCGATCCTTGTGGTACACTGCTGGTCATAGACCTCCAGTTCAGAAAAGCGATCCTCTAACACCACCTTCTATCTCCTACCTTCAAGTTGATTTTGTATCCAATTGGCTAGATCTCCCTGGATCTCATGTGATGTAACCTTACTAACCAATCTACCAAGCGGAACCTTGTCAAACACTTTGTTGAAGTCCATATAGACAACATCTACATCTCTGTCTTCATCAATCTTCTTTGTCACCTCTTCAAAAAACTCAATCAAGTTAGTGAGACATGACTTCCCATGTACAAAACCACGTTGACAATCCCTCTAAATTTAAATTTAAATAGTGCAACAGTTTAATAGAATCCTTTTGGACTGAGCTAAAGGATCAGTCATACCA
The DNA here is from genome assembly GCF_021869965.1 of Rhincodon typus. Classification (NCBI taxonomy): domain Eukaryota; kingdom Metazoa; phylum Chordata; class Chondrichthyes; order Orectolobiformes; family Rhincodontidae; genus Rhincodon; species Rhincodon typus. Next base: position 27,533,552 of record NC_063335.1, read on the forward strand.
GTCAAAGTATATTGTAGACAGTGGAACAATGGAAAAGAAATAAGAGAGAAAGCTGTAGACAAATTAGAAAGATGTGCATTGCCAATACAGCGATATTTGAAGATTTGTTATTCACAACTAACCTGGAAGAAGAAAACATTTGTAAAGAGAATGGGAAATTTATTTCAAGATCCAAATACTGTTTGTCAGTCAGTACATCATGATTCCAACAAGGAGGTCATTGGCTGACTGCTATTATAAGATAGCATCTCCTCAGAATGACAGTAACTGACTTCAGTTGTCTGCTATTGCATGTAAAAGGTGGTCTACATGTTCATTTACTTATTTGTATATTTCCTGTTACAAAAAAGGCAGCTAGTACAAGCTCTCCTCGTCTGACAAGCTATTATGAGAAATCATCCTTTAAATGGTCCGAGCAATGCATAGACATTCACTTGTGGCCTTAAAGTGGTACATTAATTTAAACACGGCTGTACTTTTATCAGTTCAATGAAATATTATGCAGTACTTGATATCCTTATAAAAAAAGTACTCTCTAAACTCACAAGCAGCACTAGCGGACATCTACTATTTAATTACACTCATCTTCTAGTTTCTATTTTTGATGAAAAATCTACATTGGATCTTTTTATCCTTCTTTTCTCCTTTTTAAAATGCTATACAGCTTTTGCATACATTTACTATTTCTTGTACTTAATTGTTGATTTCCAATATTTCCAGTTTTACTTTTTATCCCAATAATCAATGGTTTTTTTTGTCAATTTGAAATCAACAACGTGTTCACAGAAGGTCAAAAGCTGACACGTAATCACGACAATATAACAGTATTCATAGTAATATTCATTATCGCTTGAATTTCAATTAAATGTGGATACATTATATTTTCATGTTTCACACAAATAATATTTTAAGATGCACTGATAAAAACTCATATGGTGTCATTAACATAGTGAAATACCTCAAGGCATTGCCCTGAAGTCTTATCAGATGAAATATACCACATAAAGAATGGATGCCCAAAAGCTTGGTCAAAACAATAGGTTTCAAAGAACAACTTAAAGTAGGAGAAAAATATAGTAAGACAGAGAGGAGTAGTTAGAAAGCTGCAGAGTTTAGAGGCTAGATAGTGAAGGAATGGCCAGCATTGCTGCAGTAATGAGAAATGAAGCTGTAGAAGAGGCCAGAATAGCAATGCAGGATCTCAGACGGAGTTACAAAGAGAAGGAGAGACAAAGTCATGGAACAAACAGATCAGTATTTGAAAATTGAGCTTCTGTTGTTTTGGAACTAATACAGCTATTGAGGAGACGGTGCTGCAATTGAATTACAGCTTCTCCTTTTGAAGTTTGTGAGCATCACGAACATTGTGATGTCACCTGTTTCTCTTCAGTTATATGCCTCACTCAGTGGTGAGGAAATCATACAGCATTAAACGTATTGGTCAATGATTTTCCTGTATTGGTACCATTATGGTATATAAGCTTAGTGAAGGTAGGGGAGATGGGATTGTAATGGAATATGGACATATTACAAAGTCCTAGATAATAATTGTTCTCATTAACAGTCAGTATAACAGGCTCTTTATAACAGTTTGGTAAGACTGGGCACTTTCTCATAACAGATTGTTTATGGTCTTTGATATAGAAACCGGCTATTTAGTTATTCCCTGAAAGAAGACCTACATCCTGCCTTTTCTGTATGTCAACCTAATGAACTCTTGACTGAGCCATCTACACCCTCAAAAGAACCCATTAAACTGTATTATGAAACATAGGAACAGTTTTCTATGAAAATGCTCAGAATTCTTGGGGTCACCTGCAACAGGCAAGAAGGAGGAGCATGTGACACCTTCATAAGTCTCCCATGTGAAGCAGATTAATAGGACTAGTCTTCAGAGTTGAGCAGATTGTGTAGGCCAAACAATGCCATAGCAAAGGCTTTCGATTTCAGCTTAGCTTGGGGAAGGCTGAGGGTATACTGATGGATTATTAAACTCTAAAGTAATATTTGAGTTTCAGCATTCCTTAACCTTTGTGATGTGAGAAGAAATCCCTCCTGAAGTGTAACCCCTGTCCTTTCATTAACAATAGATTGACAGGCAGTGCAATGGCCTACTATGTTTTTATTAATATTTGTATGGAAAAGTCCTGGCAATCATGGAAGTGAACTTTCTTTTTACTGCTATCACAGTCAGGAAGTCTATTAAAATGTGATTTGGATCTTTTCGAAAACTTGGGATAATGCTTTTTAACTGAACATACATTAAAGTTTGACAGTTAATAAGCTCTGTTCTATGTGTGGCATGTCTCATAACCCACACTATGTCAAACTTTTCACAGTAATCTGTCAGAAATACTGCAGCCCTGGACAATAGATTTCTTTAAGTAATACAGATATGAGTCAGTGGAATCCCATGAGCAGGGGCAGAGAATATAGTTAATCTTAGTTATATTCCACACTGTTGCAGTACATGTCTAGTAAATTGCACATTCTCCTTTCTTATTATAGTAATGTCTTTCTTTGAGATACATTGAAATAGTAGCATTTAGCAGAATTAGCCTTTCTCCAGTTTGGAACTTTTATTCCCAGTCCATTCTTACTGTTTTCCATAACTACCCTAAATCTAACTGAATTATAATCACTATCTCCAAAATATTCCCCTACTGACGTGCCTTTCACCAGCCTGGCTCATTTCTGAATATTAAATCCAAATCTCTCTCCTCCCTTGTTGGGCTTTCTACATGTTGGCTAAAATAAAGTTCCCTTAGATGCAATTTAAGAATTTTTTTCCCACCTCCCTACCCTGCACACTGAAACTATCCCAGTTAATATCTGGGTAGTTAGACTTTCTATTACTGCCTTTTTATTCTTACATTTCTCTGAAATTTGATTATTTATTTGATCCTTTATATCTCCCTGCTAGTTTGGAGACCTATGTTACACACCCAACAGAGCATTTATCCCTTTGTGTTTTTTACTTCTACTTATATGGCCTCTTTCGATGATCCCTTCTTATGGCTCTAATTGATTCCTTGATCATTATTGTTATACTCCTCTCCATCTTATGTGAATACCTCATAAATAGAAATGTTCAGCCACCAATCCTGCTCATCTTTCAGCCAGGCATCAGATATAGTTATCATACTTCCGTGTACCTGTCTGCGGCATCAGCTTTTCGACTGTAATCCTCAGGTTCCTTGTATTAAAATGTATCTTATAGTTTTGCTCTTCAAAACACTGTTTTTAATAAACTCTTCTGCAGTCTTATTTTTCACGTGTTGTCTTGTCAGTTTATACTGCTGTTTTCCCAATTTTATAAATGAGTATCCCTGTTTACAAAAATGCTGCTTGCAGACTTTCCCGATATTTTTAAGCAATTATAAGACCATAAGATGTAGGAACAGAAGTAAGCCATTTAGCCCACCAAGACCACTCCGCCATTCAATGAGATCATGGCTGATTTGAATAATCCCTAATTCCACTTTCCTGCTTTTTCCCAATAACCTTCCTTCCTGACTAAAAATCTACCTTAGCCTTGAATATACTTAATGACCCAGCCTTGACAGACACTGCAGTAAAGAATTCACAGGTTCATTTCCCTCAGAGAAAAAAAAATCCCACTCAGCAGTCTTTAGTGGGTGACCTCCTGCTTTGAATTATACCCCCATCCCCTTGTCAGTGTCATGATAGCTCAGTAGTTAGCACTGCCGCCTCACAGCACCAGGGATGTGGGTCCGATGCCACCCTTGGTGACAGTGAGGAGTTTGCACATTCTCCCTGTGTCCGCGTAGGTTTCTGCTGGGTGCTCCAGTTTCCTCCCAGAGTCCAGAGATGTGCAAGTTAGGTGGATTCAATAAGGTCTCTTCTCATTCTTCTAAATTCCAACCTACTCAACCTCTCTTCATAAGGTAGCCCCTCCATATCTGAGATCAATCTAACTAACCTCTGAACTGTATCCAATGCTATTGTATCCACTATCGTTTGAGGCAGCGAATTCCAAAGTCACACAAGTATCCGAGAGATAATACGTTCTTCCCTATTCTGTTCCTAAAAGTGGCATTGCTCATTTTCGAACAGCGTTCCCTAGATCTGGACTCACAACAGAAACATCCATTGTATATTTACCCTGTCAAAACTATTTAGGATCTTGGATATTTCAATCATGTCACCTCTCACTTTTACAAACTCCAGTGGAAACAAAACCAATCTGTTCAATCTTCCCTCATGCCAAAAGAGCAGGAATCAATGACAATACATTATGTAATATTTGGCTCCAAGCAGAATCACAAACACAATGGATGTCCAGCAGGGGGAGTTGAATACTAAAAATGTGGATAGTTGGGACACTTTAGAAAAAGGTGAACAGCGCCTGTCAAAAAACAGGTTCTGCAAAAAGAAAATTCCCAGAGAAATGAAGATTGCATAACAAAGATTCAGAAGTACAGAAGGTCCAGAATCATCAACTTGAAGGCACAAGTTTTGACAACAGAATTTAAACTCAAAATAGAAGCAGCTGTTTTGATGCGGGTCGACAGCTTGCCAGAGTTCAAGTCTGAAAGAGTCAGACCAATAAATGTAAAACTTCAAGGCCCAGGAGACATAGATTGTCAGATGTGTGGCATATCCCCGCAAAGCTTGCACCACAGACAATGAAATGTCGGCAAAACATTATACGCAAAGAGGAATTAGAATACTTCATTGTTGAACAGAAACGCATATATTTGTCAGGATGTCTTAGAATGCATGGATACAGTACTTCAGAGTAAAACCAGAAGAGAATTCAGGCAATCAGGTCCAAAGATATTCAAAGGTTTAAACAAATTTAAACAGGAGTATCAAATTGTACCACAAGATGCTAAATCTTTTTGTTTGTACACACCCAGGAAAATTGCTCACCCTTTGATGTGAAAGGTAAATTATCCATGAGTCAGCATGATTGGAAGTGTGGTCATATCGCCAGTGAAAGACAATGGTGCTCAGGATTAGTAACTATCCCTGAAACAAATGGAGAACTAGAAAGTGTCTTGTCTCTGTGTGGGCAAAATTGTAAACATTCAAACCTTTCACAAAACCGGATGCAAATAGTGGATTCTGACAGATACCCTGAGAGAAAGCGTCAAAATTGCTGCCTACATTTACTGCACCATTTGGTGGGATTGCTTTAACCAGGTACCATTTGGGATCTCATGTTAGATTTTCAATGTTTCAATCTAGAGAATCCCGGAAGGGAAAAATGCAAGCATTTGCCATACAGATAACATTCCAGTGCATAGTTAAACAAAGAAAGAGAATGACCAGAGGACCAGGGGCATGAGAAAGGCACAACAGGACATAGGCCTTTCGCAAATTGAGAAATACCAATTCCACAGATGGATGATTACATTTCTTGTATAATTGAAACAAAGTATCGCACCCAGATCCAAGGAAGAGAGCATTCATCAGCAGCTTTCTGTCCCTGAAATGTGCTTCTTAGGCAATGGTGGATCAAGTGTAACAATTTATCCACAACCTGGCCAGTGTTAATCAGCCTGATTTACTCAGAGAGCTTCTGAAAAAAAAAACTCCAACATCAAAGTCAGGAATAGACTCAGTTTTTGAAATAAAAAAGAAGCTACTTTCTATAAATGCTTTAGTATATCATAAGCCAGACCGACTCACTACACCAGCCACAAGTAAGTCTTCAGCCATGACCCCTTACTCATGATAATTTCCAGAGATAAATTCTAAATGAGAGAGTACATAGTGTAGTGGGAGTGAATTTAAACATGTAAGTCAGTGAGTGGGGGAGATGGATTGAATAATGGGCTTAGTTTTAGAAGTACCAGTCAGGGCAAAAAAGAAAGAATGGGGAACGGGCCAATGGAAGTGATGGAAAGCTTGAGTGTTGACCCTGAACAAAGAAATGGTTACCTCCCAATCAGCTAGAAAGAGATAGGGGAGGGTTAAATCATATGTATGTAAATGCACGGAGTATAGTGTACAAAACTGGGGAACTGCCACCAGAAATTTCTCCAGGGAAATATGACATAGTAGCATTCACAGAAACTTGGCTAAAGGCAGAATAGGGTACGGATACTTAACATTTCGGCTTATGAGTTTTTTTTAGTAGAAACAGATGGCTAAAAAAAGGAAGTATAGCAGTCCTGGCCAAAAAAAGTATCACTGCCCTTTAACGAGTTGCAGTTACCTCATGGGGTATTTTTTATAGACCTCCAAATAGTGGGGAGAAAGTAGAAGTGAGCTTTTGTAGGCAGGTTCCAGAAACTTGCAGGACAAGTAGGTTTATGGTAGCTGATGATTTCAATTACTCTTGGGTAGACTGAGAAAAAGGGTAGAATGTGGGGCACAAAAGGGGAGAAATTTTCTAAAATTATATCATGAATGAGGGATTTTATATATAAGAAAAGATGAGAGAGACTGGGCTTATTCTCCTTGGAGCAGAGAAGATTAAGAGGTGACCTTCTTGAGGTGTTCAAAATTACAAACAATTTTGACAGGCTAAAGAAGGATATTCTGTTTCTACTAGCTGGTCTCTCAGTAACTAGGAGTCACAATTTCAGACAGTCAGCAAGAGAGCTAGGAGTGAGATGAGGAGAAACATCTTTAATCAGAGAGTTGTTAGGATTTGATTTGATTTATTATTGTCACGTATCTAGGTAGAGTGAAAAGTTTTGTTTTACATGCAGTACAGGCAGATCATAACATACAAGGACATGCAGATCGTAGGGTGATTGAATAGAATGAGGCATACAAGGTTAACACTGCACAAAAGGTGTACAAAAGCAAGATCAACATTACACTTGAAGTTAGAGAGGTCCATTCAGCAGTCTAATAACAGCTGGAAAGAAGCTGTTCTTGAACCTGTTGGTAGACGTGTTTAAGGTTTTGTATCTTTGCCTGATGGAAGAGTTTGGAAGAGAGCATTACGGGGGTGGGAGAGGTCTTTGATGATGTTGGCCGCCTTTCAGAGGCAACAAGAAGCATAGATGGAGTTAATGGAATACGTTGCCTGAGAGAGTGGTGGAGGTAGATTCTATGGGAGTTTTCAGAAGAGAGCTGGATATATATTTGAAAGTGATGAATGTAGAGGGCTTTGGAAATAGGGCTGGAATGTGGGACTAGCTGGGTAACTCTTTCAGGAGTCGAATGGCCTCCTTCTGTCCTGTAAAATTTGATGATTCTATGATTCTATATTTGGTCCTTAATTGGCCCAGTTCCCCTCTTAACAGCCTTTTAATGTTTATGTCCCTATTTAAGACTTTGAGATTCCTCTTTATGTTAGCTGCTAGTCTTTTTTCACAATTCCTCTTTGCTGCTCTTATTTTCTTTTGCACCACTCTCCAGAATCTTCTACACTCATCTTGCTTCTCAATTGTCTGCCTGAAATACAGGATTAAATTACATCATGTCAAACGTGTGCCTGACACAGCCAAGTACCTACAAAGCCAATGATTTCATCAAGATTTGCAGAAACGCCATGGGAAAGGCTAGTGACAGATTTCTTTGATTTTAAACATTAGACGTGTTTAGTTCCAGTCAATTATTATTCAAAGTGCATTAAAGGTGGCAAGATTTCATTTCAACACAGTAACTCAGTGACAAGAGCACGGAAAAGGATTCTCACAATACACTGTTTCCGAGAAGAATCAGTAAAAGCTTCTATAGGTATGCAAAGAGAAAATGACTATTGAAGGCAAATGCTAGCCCGTTACAGTCAGAAACCGGCAAAGTTATAATGGGGAACAAATAGGTGGCAGACCAATTAAATAAATACTTTGATTCTGTCTTCACAAAGGAGGACACAAATATTATCCCAAAGAAGTGGGGAACAGGATCTAGTGAGAAGGAGGAACTGAAGACTTTTGATAAGGTCCCAACTCAGAGATTAGTAGTTAAAATTCACGGGTTAGGGTTAGTATACTGAATGTACAGAGAACTGGTTGGCAGACTGGAAACAAAGAGTAGGAATAAACAGGTCTTTTTCGAAGTGGCAGCCAGTGAGTAGTGGGGTATCACAGTGATCAGCTACTCAAATTGTATATTAATGCTTTAGATGAGGGAACTGAATGTAATATTTCCAAGTTTACAGGTGACACAAAGCTGGATGGGAGGGTGAACTATCAGGAAGATGCAGAGATTTGGACAAGTTGAGTGAGTGGGCAAATGCACGGAGATGAAGTGTAATGTGAGTGAAGGAACAGTGATATATTTCCAGGTCAGGATGGTGAGTGGATTGGAGGGTACCTTGCAGATGGTGGTGTTCCCATCTATCTGCTGCTCTTGTCCTAGATGGAAGTGGTCGTGGGTTTGGAAGGTGCTGTCTCAGGATCTTTGGTGAATTTCTGCAGTGCATCTCATAGATAGTATACATTGCTGCTACTGAGCATCAGTGGTGGAGGGAGTGGATGCTTGTGGATGTGGTGCCAACAAGCTGGCTGCTTTGTCCTGGATGGTGTCAAGCTTCTTGAGTGTTGTTGGGGCTGCACACATCAGGCAAGTGGGGACTATCCTATCACACTCCTGACTTGTGCCTTATAGATGGTGGACAGGCTTTGAGAGTCAGGAGGTGAGTTACTCACCACATATTCTTAGCCTCTAATCTGCTCTTGTAGCTACTGTATTTCTATGGCGAGTCCAGTTGAGTTTCTGGTCAATGGTAAGCCCCAGGATGTGATACAGTACAAAAGGGTTTGAAGAAGCTTACTTTTTTGATAGGGAGCAAGCAGCACCCAGGATACTGTGTATGCAGACCCCACAATCCAAAGTTTCTCCAGACAGATAGCTCATTGTGTAGATAGTTTCAAGTTGAAGACAAACACAGTTTGGCTGGAAAATTATTCAACAATGGGAAGTGTTGTCCCTGACATAGCCTTTCTATCTCCTTAACCAACTAAGAAAGTGGACTGAGAAGAGTTCATAGAATCATAGAATCCCTACAGTGTGGAAAGAGCCCATTCAGCCCATCGAGCCTGCACCAATGCTCTGAAGAGCATCCCACCCAGACCTTATTCCTGTAATCCCACATTTTCCATGGCTAATCCATCTAGCCTGCACATCCCTGGACACTACAGGGCGATTTAGCATGGCCAATCCACCTAACCTGCACATCTTTCGACTGGGAGGAAACCGGAGCACCTAGAATTTACCCACACTGACAGTCACCCGAGGCTGGAATCAAGCCTAGGTCCCTGGTGCTGTGAGGCAGCAGTGCTAACCACTGAGCCACACTGCCACCCTTAAAAATAAAGTTCTTGGGAAAACAACCTTTCCTTCAGCCAGTTTTCTCTGGTGAGGCCCACTTTCATTTATCTAGAAGATGGTAAGCCTCGACACACCTAGAGTACCAGCCAGCAGAGAAAATGCTGAGTCCAGAGCAAGGCAGGCAAGTGGAAATTTGCTGGCACATGGTGACTCCAAAGCATGGATTCATCCAGACAAAACATATCAAAAATTCCTGAAAAAACTGCTCTTTTCAAGAGGTATGGCAGGAAATCGCTAGAAGCCCCAGAGAGAATTTTAGTGTCAATATTTTTGAAAAATAGTTTAAAATTGATGCTATTCCTTTTGTAAAGTTGTCCAGTTTTGTTGTGACAAAAACTGACCTAAACCTTCAAAGACACAAGGGCTGTATTTATTCAACAGAAGTGAAGACCCAGGAAACTAAAGCATGTGACATAGCTATATCCCTCTCCCCTACCCTCATGTATTGTTAATGCTGATGCCTCCATGCTTGCATTAATGACAAAGATACAAGAACAGCGAAAACATGAGTGAGCTCTGCCCCATATTCTCTTCTTTGCACTGACAAAATAAGTAGACTTTGCTCTAAACAGAGGAAGATCACCCTAAATTGTGCAAAGCAAGAAAAACGAAATGATCAAGACACTCCAAGAGTTTAAAGTGAATTCACGATTCAAATGGTACATTCAGTTTTACAAAGCAGATGATACAGTAAATTTTGAGACCCTTTAGCACATGTAAGAGGTCCTACACAGCCAGCAGCATGTCTTCAATTTTGCAATGTATGATGGCTACATGCAAAACTCTAAGTATCAACAGGGTCATAAAGTTTAACCTCCCTATCATTCAGCTTTACATTAACCTTAGGTTGGTTTCTAATCATTCAACTAACCTGCCAATGGCCAATGACCTGCCAATGTAAATCTAATCACAATCAGATCAGAAAACAGCTGGACTCAGTGCCTTTGGCTATTCTTTATCTGATGTGATGGGGAATAATTGTGGCATTTAAAGTTCAAATCTAATAATGCTCTAAAACAAGAAATCTAGTATTTGTGGGAAGGCCTCTACATGTCTGTAGAGAGAATGTACAAGGAACTGTAGTTCCCTTCTTCGCCATTTTTGAGATAGTATAGTTAAATCTATTTGGTTTCTTTTCCTTTCCTAATTCACCAAATTAGAACACATGAGAGATGGGGCAGGAGCAGACTATTAACCCATTGAAGAGAATCAGGCTGATCTTTGGCTTTGATTCCACTTTCCTGTCACATCCCTATAATTCCTTGATTCCTGAAACATCAAAAATCTGTCCATCTCAACCTTAAATATTGTCAATGATGAAGCATCCACAATGCTCTCTGAGGGCTCCAAACACTCTCAACCCTTTAAAGTGAAATTTCTCCTTCTTCAGCCTTAAATGATCAACCCTTGCCTGGAGAAGATTCTAGATCAGTTAGCCAGTGGAAACAACCTCTCAGTATCAAAGACTAAGTGGAGCAGGAAGCATCTGAAATGATAGGGGATCCCAGCATAGCAGTGCAAAAAGCAAGGCTGAAGCATCTGTGAAATCTTTCAGTCAGAAGTGCTGAAAGGATGATTCCATTTTGGCTTCATCCTGAGGTTCCTACTATCTCAGACAGCAGTTCAGTCAATTTAATTCACTCCAAGTGATATCAAAAAGGCTGAAGCCACTGGAATATTGCAAAGGCTATGGGCCCTGACAAAATTCTGGAAATGGTATTGAGGACTGGTCCTCCAGAGCTAGCCTTGTCCCAACCCTGACTGCTCCACTGAAAGATACAACAACTGGCTTCTACCTGCAAACATGGAAAATTGCCCAGGTTTGTCCTGTCCAATCCCATCTCAATCATCAGCAAAACGATACAAGATGATATCGCCAGTGTTATCAAGCGGCACTTATACTGCAGTAATTTTCTCTCTGATGGCCATTCAGCTCCTGACCTTGGTCCAAACACGGACAAAACCGTCGAACAGCAGAGATGAGGTCAGAATGATTGTTTTTGCCATTGAGACTAAGTGTAATATCAGTAAGCTCCAGCAAATTTGAAGGCAATGGGAATTGGGAAAACATTCCACTGGTTGCACTAATATATAACATAAAGGAAAATAAAAGTGTCAATTGGACGTGAATTATCCCAGCCCAGGACATCTCTGCAGGAGTCCCTCAGGACAGTGTGCTAAACCCAAACATCATCAGCTGCTTCATCAACATCCTTTCCTCCATCATAACAGCAGACGTAGCAGGATGTTTATTGATAATTTCCACAATTCACAATCCCACAGATGCTGAAGCTATCCTTGTTCTTATGCAGCAAGAATTGGACAGAATTCAGGTTTGTGCTGATAAGTAGCAAGTAACATTCATGACACCCAAGTGACCAGCAATGACCACCTCCAAAAAGAGAGAATCTAGCATTTCCCCTTGACATTCAATGACATTACAAGGCTGAATACCTTCACTAACAACATCCTGAGGGGTTACTATTGACCAGAAACTGAACTGGACTGGCCATATAAATACTGTGGCTGCAAGAGCAGGTTAGAGATGGGAATTCTGCATTGAGTATCTTACCTCCTGACTCCTTAAAGCATGTCCATCATTTATAAAGCAAAGAGTATGATTAAGTGCTTTCCACGTATCTGGATGAGTACACCTTTGACAACACTCAAGAAATTTGACTCCATCCATGACAAAGCAACTGTTTGACTGGCACCTCATTTACCATCTTCATATTTATTCAGCAATGTCTACCATCGACAGATGTACTACAGTAACTTCCTCCATGCAGGCGTTTCAACAGACACTTCAAAACCCACAATCTCTACCAGCTAGAACAACAAGGGACACCATCACCTACAAGTTCTCTATAGGCTACACACATTCCTGACTTGGAACAATATCACCATTCCCTCACTGTTGTGAGGTCACAAGTCTGGCACTCCATTCCCCCTATTCCTTTCTATTAGCACTGTGCGTATCATAGAATTATAGAATCCCTACAGTGTGGAAACAGGCTCTTCGGCCCAACAAGTCCACACCAACCCTTGGAGCATCCCACCCAGACCCATCCTCCTATAACCACCTAAGCTACACATCCCTGAACACTACGGGCAATTTAGCATGGCCAATGCACCTAGCCTGCACATCTTTGGACTGTGGGAGGAAACCGGAGTACCGGAGGAAACCCACGTAGACACGGGGAGAATGTACAAACTCCACACAGACAGTCGCCTGAGGGTGGAACTGAACCCGGGTCCCTGGCGCTGTGAGACAGCAGTGCTGACCACTGAGCCACCATGCCATCTAAATATATCTCTTCACTAAATAGAATTCCAGTAGTTCAATAAAATTGGCTCAACATTAACTTTTAAAGGGCAATCAGGGATGAATAACTAATGCAGGCCTTGCTGACAATTACCACATAAAGAATAAAATATACCCTGTTAAACCCCTACAAAATCATGCATGTTCCAACTAGATCAACTCTCATTCTTCTAAATCCCAGAGAACATAGACCCAATTTATTCAGCCTCTCATCATAGGCAACCATCTCATGTCAGGAACCAATCTCACGAACCTTCAGTCTGCTGCAAATATATCCTTCCGTAAATATGGAGAGCAAATGACGAATGTTCCTTTGAGCTGGGTATTTTCATGGCTCACATACTTTACGCAAGATATCTCTATCCTTCAGAAGAATGTCCTATTGCATAATTACAATCTATTTCCATTTGCAATAGCTAACCCTTAGTCTCTGCAAGTTAGGTTGCAAACCTACTGCAAATTTAGGAACAACTTTGTAGTGTGAGTGGTATGCGTTGGGAACTGGATTCAGCAACAAGCAACAAAAACAGGGAACTTCCATCCTATCAGCCTGACTTGACCTTAAAACAACTCCCAGATGTGTGAAAGAAAAATAAAAATTGCTGGAAAATCTCAGCAGGTCTGGTGGCATCGGTGGAGAGAAATCAGAACTAACTTTTTCTGTCCAGTGACCCTTCTTCAGAATCCAAATCTGTGGGATCACGACCCAAAATGTAATTTCAGGTCAAACCACAATGTACCTGATACAACAGGATCTACTTCAATACATTGCAATTAACCTTTGGTCATCTGCTACTGTGAATGAATATTAACAAGGGACCTAGCTATAATATATATGTTGCAGTCTGGGTTTAACTGGGCATCATCAAATGTGAGCACCCCTTACACCACAAGCTAAGAGATTAGCCAACTGGGGGAAACTGGCCCGTGGTTCTGATGACTATACCACAGCCATTTAATGCTGGGTGTAGTCTGGGGGGACAGTTTGGTGGTGAGCGTGATGTCTGCTGGGATTCATGTGCCAAGCCAACTTTCAGACCTCCTGGAGTGGGAGAAGTGCAAAATCTATATCTTTAATTGAGTTAACTGCAAGAAAAATACCTTGAGCCGTAACATTTTCTCTAAGTGCACAGTCTTGTCGCTAATCTTGAAGCTTTACTCACATGTGCTGTGAGGCATTGGGAAAGAGCTCTGAAAACTGTGGTGCCGAATCCTCAGGGCCATGGGGTGCTGCATGACTGATGACCATGAGAACAGGCCTGTGTGGATATATCTTCTTGGATATGCGGAAATAATTGATACTGTCGTTGGTGATCACATCTGTAAAGTAATCCTGAAAAAGAAAATAACAATGATTTATGACTCTGTCCACAAAAAAGACTATTTTAAACAAGCACACAAGATGCCTCAGAAATCCAAAACACTTGTTTTAAAGGTCAAGTGTTGAGGCTGCAACTTTACAAAACAGTACAGAAGATCGCGATGCTTAATTTCTTTTAACGAGGACAAAATTCCCTGCCGCAGAATATTATTTCAACATTAATTCCAAGAACTGAGCAGAAACAAAAGAAAGTGGAATAATACTGACGCGTGATCAGATAGAAATGGCGTCCACCACAAAACTATTCAGTACTTCAAACGTAACCAGAAAACCTGAAACTGACACATCAATGAATTAATGCCAGAACCAAAAGGCTGATAAATTTCTGTCTTTGAAACTGTTGAATTGACTCATTGCTCTCCAGGGGGTTGTTCACAGATAGTCAACGCCAGCTGCAATATTTAGGCCAAGCAAGTGTAGTGAAGAAGACGAAGTTTTATTTAGATCAATGTGAGATGTTACATGTTGGTAGGACAAATCAGGACAGGACTTATGCAGTTAATGGTAGAGCCCTGGGGAATGTTGCCGAACAAAGAGACCTAGGGGTGCAGGTGCACAGCTCTTTGAAAGTGGAGTCGCAGGTGAACAGTGTGGTGAAGAAGGCGTTTGGCACGTTTGCCTTCATTGGTCTTGCTAACATCTTTGAGAGAATGAAAAGGAGGATGAAGGAGAGATTAAAAGAGGAGATCAAATGTAGAGATGAAGGGTGAAGAAGAGAAAGAAGAAGAGAGCAGAGTGTGGAAGGGAAAAGGAGAGTCATAGGACAGAAGAAAGGAAAGACGGCAGAGGGTTACGAGGCTAATAGCAGGAAAACTGTTTAAACAGTGCTAAAAGAAGACAAAAGCACTTTGATGAAGGGTCACTGGATCTGAAACATTGTCTCTGCTTTCTCTCCACAGATGCTACCAGATTTGTTGAATTTCTCCAGCAGTTTCTGTTTTTAGTTCAGATTTCCAGTCTCCAGCGTTCTTAGTTTTACTATATACAGCAAAATTGTAAATTTTCACTTTGCACTTATCAGGACGTGGATACAAGAAACACAAAATAAGCACACCAAATTATACAGCACGAGAACAGAGAGTTGATTGGTTGGGCCATCATTGGCATGGAGATGCAGCAAGAACTGTTAACTGTCAATCTTGCATTTCAGATCAGACGGATAGACTCTTAATTGGTCAGGGCATTGCCATGGGAGATTGACAGTCATCTACTAACGTGCTTGAATAGATGGCATTGCCATGGTGCTTGGGCCCAGATCCAGGCTAACTAGACCCAACTTTTGCTAATATCTTTGTTGGTTACCATGAGGAAGGTGCTTTTGACTGAATGACCACTATCCCATTGCATATATACTTCCGATACAGAGATGATAGGTTCGCGATTTGAAACTGCAGCCACATCAAAGAATTTCTTCACACAAATTAATAAACTCCATCCTCAGCTCACACTTATCATTGAAATGGAGCGACCAAACAAGCTGCCTTTCCTAGATTTATTAGTTTAGATATCTTCCAATGGGTTATCTCTTACTAATCTCCCCAAAAGCCTACATATGCTAGTCAATATATGCATTTGGATGTCCATTGTTCTACCTGCTGTAAAATCAGTCTCATTAACAACCTCGTAAATTGGGCCTTGGCTATCAGTTCTCCATGTAAGCTTTTGCTGAATCGGGTGTATCAAAACCAACCTGCAAGACAATGGCTATCCTGATGAATTCATCACTCATTGATTAAAATGCATGAAAGAGCCTCTGACCAACCACCACCTTTGCGTTTCTTTTACGTTAATCTCTCAATCCCACCTCTTTACTGGTCTCTGGAAATTTTATTCCCCCAAATCACTGACAAACACACTTTCAAATTCCCATAACTGCTGGTCCTCCATTCACCATAATGAGTCTGCCACTACCAATCCCCTCAATCACGCTCTCAACTCCACTTTTGATGGCTTTGAACCAATTTAAAACAATTACTGTCATTGGCCCCTTCCTCTGATACAGCTCAAATTTCCACTCCTTTAAGTCCTGAAAGCTTGAATATTGTAGCAGACAACTGCTTTAGCCAGAGCCAGTGCATCATATAAAGTATTATCAAGTCCTGTTGGCCTCTGACAAACTGGACACTATTCCAGTATAATCCTGAATTTAAAGATAATTCCCAGCTTCTCTTCATCGCTACAAACCAGCTTCTTAAAAGCCTTTCTCCTGTCTCCTGCCCGCTCACCTCCAACATTGATTGGAAGGAGCTCATACGATTCTTTATCATTAAGATTGAGATAATCCTTTCAGCCATCTCCCCCTTTTTCCTCGCCCAACAGGCTAAACTTTCTTGAGATTTCCCACTGATATGACCACAAACCTGCCTTTTTCTCCAAAAGTATGGAGACACCCTCCCTGAACTCATCTTACAAAGAAAGCCACTTCCTGCTTTGCCTTTGGCTTTATTCTAACTAAGCCACTGATCACACTTCTTGCTCCTCATGTTAACTCACATTGTGAACTAGTTCCTATATCCAGCTGGCATTCCCCTCTTCTTCAAATCTGTCATGTCACCATTCTCTTCAAACGAAACAACCTTTAATCTTTGCAAATTACCACTCCATCTCCACCTTTCCTTTTATCCTAAAAGTACCTGAGAATGTTGTTATCTCCCAAACCTATGCCCAACTTTCCTGAAACTCAAGATCTGAATTCTTCCAATCAGATTTCATTCCTGTCTCAAAGCTGAAATAGGTGTTATTGAAGTCAGAAACAACATTCCATATGATTGTGGGAACAATACTTCCTTGTTCTTCTCAATTCCGGTCTCTGATACAATTGATTATTACATTCTACTCTGACTTTTTTCCTCCATTGTTCAGTTTTATAGGGCTGCACTCACCTGTTGTTATTCCATCTATTTCATCACAGCCAGAAAATGACTTGCAATAGTTTCTCTTCCTTTACTCCATTTCTTCTGGAGTGTCCTAAGGATGCTTCACACTCTCTTTTCTGATCTACACATTATCCCACATCAACATCATTCAAAAAGCTCAACATCAGGTTCCACATGAGCACTGATAACAATCAGTTCCCTCTCACAATGTCTCTTTATTGGTCACAATATTTATCTAACAACCAGGAGTGAACAGAAATATCCTTCAACTAAACATTAGAAAAACCAAATTATTTCATTGCTCCCTGCCCCAAACTCCATTCTCTGGCCTCCAACTCCAACACTTTCTTTGAACGTAGCAATTTATAACCTCAGTGTCCTTTTCTAAGACTGTCTATTTCCACAATAGCTTCATGACAATTTAAATGAAAATCTCTGAAATCTGCTTCATTACCCTGCTATCTGATGAGAAAACTTACCATGTTACGCATTAAAGGATAGCATAAGGAATCAGGCTGGTGCCTGTATGTGTCTGATGTAAAACATGTTGTACAGAAAGAAATGAGAGGAAACCTTGGTGAAGGTCAGACATCAAAATGCAAATATGCAGATCATAGAGAGCGACACAGGCTCAAATGAATTCCCAATCAGGGTTTATTTGGTGAAGCAGTGTTGAATGCAAGTTATAGATGGACAGAAAGACAAACAGGCACTTGTGCCTTCCCATGAACAGCCAACCAGCACAGATGATGCTCCACCACTTATCTGTCCTCTTGGCAACAGGACAAAGAACTTGTTAAGACCCTGCAAAATAACAAAAGAAAATCGGAGAAAGTGCATTCCCCTCAATGAAGAGTAAGGAGGCTCATGTAAAAAATACTGAATTGAACAAAAAAAATGAAACAAATGAATAATGTGGGATTTAAATTGCAAAAATTTGCTTAAATCCTCATACTGTAAATATTATTCAACAATTTTACGTTATTGCACACTGCCAGCATAGAATTGGGAATTCAGTTCAGTGTGTATCATCCAAACGTTTATTGAGTATAACAGCTTGAGGTGAGGCACCCAAATTCCTGCTAAACATCCCTGATTGGCAAGACTTGGCAATGAAAGCACAAACTTATAATATTGTCCTGAGAAACATCTACCTCCTGAATCCAGCTAAAAGTACCTTCAGTGAGTTATGAACACTATTTCAATTTAACAATGCTTAATTTTCCAGGTTCGGTAAATGGGAAGTAACTGGAAAGTTTTAATTCAAAAAGAACAATTCTAAATTAGCACACACAGTCATCAGATCAAAAGCATGGACTGCATGTAGTACATGGCAACAGTCTGTTTACTGTGCTCTCAAAGAACTGAAGCCATAGAGCATTGTCTTCAGCAGAAGTAAAGGCCACTTTCTTGGCTATTCATCACTCACCCTGGTGCCTTACATAAGCAGCAGTGAGAAACTGCTGAAGAAATTCTTGTAATTTAAAACACTGACGGCCGTGACTAATCACATGTTCTGGATACAAAGTGCAGTACAGCTGCAAAGGCACAGCCTGAGGTTACACTCCATGTCACATGCCAATGTTAGTACAAGCCAACCAGCTGTGTCCTTTCTTTGTCAATATCAGTTCAGCAGGCACTGGGCTTCTGGAAATTAATAGTGTGATTATACTCTGCAAAGACAACAATATAGGGCTATTGCTTTTAATGATGTTAATGATGAGCCCAAGACAATGCCAGTATTTGAATGAAATTCTGATTTAAATAATTGATTTCTGTTTAAAAACAAGGTTTTAAACAATAGCTTAAAGTACAATCACTTAAACAAAACTAACTACCAATGGTGAAAGGCTAGGCAATGGTCTACCGGTACTATTGCTAGGCTATTAATCCTGAAACACAGGTACTGTTCTGGGGACCTGGGTTCAAATCTGGACACGGCAGATGGTGGAATTTAAATTCAATTATAAGAACATAGAACATAGAACAGTACAGGCCCTTTGGCCCACAATGTTGTGCCAACTTATTATCCTACTATCTGGAAATAAGAGTCTAATGATGATCATGAATCCATTGTCAATCTGGTTCACTGGTGTCCTTTAGGGAAGAAAACTGCCATCTTTACCTTGTCGGGCCTACATGTGACTCCAGACCCACAGCAATGTGGTTGACACTTAACTGCCCTCTGGGCAATTGGGATGGGTAAAAATTAAATTAATATCAGTTTTCCTGAACCTTTCTCTGATATGACCCCATTTTAGTACCTTACAGTTTGTCTGAAACCAAAATGGACAACTGGGGATTGGTCACAGAGTTGTTCAGTGTGGGGAGGATGGGAGATGCTGGGATGCCCTAAAAAAAGTGATCCAGTTTTTTTTAAGGTTGTGTTTGAAATAGAAATTGGGTATCGAAGGACAAACTGTTGATCTACATTGACCAAAATGAAAAATAACCCAAATGTGTTTTGGGGCATTAAGATCCAATCAGAACTCCGTGGCCGCTCCTGTCTAAGGATCTTTGGTGAATTTCTGCAGTGCATCTTGTAGATAGTACACACTGTTGCTACTGAGCATCGGTGGTGGAGGGAGTGGATACTTGTGGATGTAGTGCCAATCAAGCGGGCTGGTTTGTCCTGGATGGCGTCAAGCTTCTTGAATGTTTTTGGAGCTGTGCTCATCAAAGCAAGTGGAAAATATTCCATCATACTCCTGACTTATGCCTTGAGTTGGAGATAAGTTACTCATCACAGCATTCCTAGCCTCTGACCTGCTCTTGTAGCCAGTGTTTACGTGGTAAATCCAGTTGAATGTTTGGTCAATGGAACACCCAGAATGTTGATATAGGGGGATTCAATGAAGGTAACACCACTTAATGTCAAGGAGCAGTGCTTAGATTATCTCTTATTGGTGATGGTTATTGTCTGCTATTTGTGTGGCGCAAATGCTACTTGCCACTTGTCATCCCAAGCTTGGTTATTGTCCAGATCTTGTTGCATTTGAGCATGGATTACTCCAGTAACTAAAGAGTCACAAAAATACAAATTAGGCCTGTCTTCTCTAGAATTTAGAAGGTTATGGGATGATCTAGTCAAAGCCTTCATGGTATGAACAGGAAAAAACAGGGTAGACAAAGACAAATTATTTCCACTGGTTGGGGATTCGAGAATATAGTCTGAGAAATAGGGCTAGACTTAGCCTGGACAGATGTTAGGAAGCACTTCTACACACAAAGGTTGGTAGATGTTTGGAACTCTCTTCCACAAATGGCAGTGGATACAGGATCAGTTGCTAATTTTAAATCTGAGATAAAGATAAATTCTTGCTAAGCAAAGATATAAAGGGAAGCCCATATGGAATTAGGACATGATCTCACTGAATGGTGAAACAGACTCAAGGGGCTAAATGGCCTACTCCTGTCCCTATGTTCCTATGACCCAAAGTCTCAACTCTGGAAGCCACAAACCACAATAGGGAACTTCAGCCAATGGAAACCAAATATTTTTCTCATTCAAACAGCATATGATGCAAGGCGATGTGTGATTACAGGGCATTAATGTTACAAAAGCCTTCACCTGAATAACAAGATTAGATTATCACCTTCAAATCACTCTCTTGTGACCGTTATGTTAATGATTGCTCAGTTTTAATTTTGGGGTTGATTTTTGGTGCTTTCTGTGCATATTCTTATGGTGTGATTGTCCCTGCATTGGTGCCTTGATCCCATTTCCTTTGTAGATTAATGGCTGTGGTTAGCTAAGCACAGGAAGTGCACTGCAAAAGGGCCCTGCATTGGTTTCTTGGTGCAGGGGTAGTGTCCTTAAATCTGGTCCAAAAGGCCTGAATTCAAGTTCCACCTGTCCGCAATGTGTGACATAACACATCAAAACAGGTTGATTAAAAAATATCTATAAGTGCCTGAATTTTACTGCAGTTATGAGTGGGGCATTTTAAAAGATTCTTTGTGAGGCCTTAAGGTCTGATCCAAATTATGGCTCCACAGAAGAAAAATTTGCACAGCAATTTGTGATACTGTGTATTGGCTGCTTATTTCTGATTTTAGTCTACTGGTTAACTCCAGAGTGATTTTAGGCCTGCTTTCTGAGCTTATAAAACTTAACTCTCACTGGAAGAAGATTTTTTTTTCGCTCATGCTGGACTAATTTTGGCTACCTTCAAAATATCGTCTTTGCAGTTCTGGATGATCAGATGGCCCATTCGTGCTGGGACACAAATGGGACCAACAAGAGCAGATGAAATAAAAACAGGATAAATTGGGACAGCAAGGATGATAAGGCAGGGTCTGCACAGAAGGCCACTTCCACATTGGAGCACTCCTCTTAACCAAACATCACTGAGGGCCAATGCTTCAAGCACATCTGCTTAACATAGGAGTTTGCCCCTTCTAACTACTCGCTTCTGTCACGGGGCATGGGTATCACAAACTATAACTGTCGAGGTCACCATGGGTTTTCAGGAACATAGGGACAGGAGTAGGCTATTCAGTCCGCTGAGCCTGCGCCACAATTTAATATCATCTCGGCTGATCGAACACTTCAAATTCTTTTACCTACACTTACCCCGTAACCTTTTACGTCTACAATTGGTAATCAGAAATCTAGCAATTTCTACTTTAAACATACTCAAAGAATGAGCTTCCACAGCCCGGTAGAGAATTCCAAAGATTCACTGACTAAAATAAAAGTATCCTCATCTCGGCGCTAACCGGCATCACCCTTCTTTTTAAATCATAGTCCTGCCTCCCCTAACCCTTACCCGCATATACCTTTAGCATTTTGTAGGTTGTAATGAGACCAGCTCTTGGTTTTCCCATGTAATATTCCCACAGCCCGCACCATTCATTCTGAGACCGTTGCCATATTTGTTGCTGCCTGGTACAGGCTTCATGACTTTGCCATCGTGTGGGGCCAGCTTTTACCACTATTTAGGGGACAAAGAGTGCAGCAAAAAGAGACAGAGGAGTATCCACCCCATATGCCTTTCGGTACCAGAGTTTCACATGGCAGCTCATCAAAGTACAGTGCTTCTGGGCCATCCTCCCATCAACAATACACCAAGCATGCCATCAGTTTTATCATAATTGTTACAGTCACTATCCATTTCACTTCCTTCATTCCACCCTTACGAATTTCATACTTCAATAGCAAATCCGGAATAAAAATTACATTTTAAATTACATTTAAACTCCCTCAATAATTAATAGTTAACAAAAATGATCAAAAACCACTCTTATGCAAGCCCTTAGCACACAACGTGTTCATTCCAAGCTCAATCACTTACCTAACGCTTCAACAATGTCTAATCCTAGTGATTACTGCTTCCGAGGTGGAAGGTTGCTAAACTTTCATTGAGGTCATTTCAGATGACCTGCATGGAATAACTTCAGCAGCTCTGGGCAGTGAGGGCCTGATTACAAACTGCTACACCTTGGCATGGGCATCGGCTGCATGGTCTCATTGATTGTGTGCCAACCAAAAAGAGCACTATAGAGTGCACTGCAGGGATCATGCAGGTCATCATCCCAGAGAGAGGATTACATGTTCCTGCCCCTTCAAACTATGGCCACTTTCCTGAAACTGTATGTCAGCACTCGAAGCTCTGTGCAGGAACAGAGTGTAGGTGCCATGTGACATTCTGGAAAACCCCTGGAAATACTGGCCCTCGTACCAAGGTTACAGATGTTTAAGCATCTATGGGTGGCAGTGTTAGCTGGAGGAGAACACTTCGGGTCACGTTGGACAGAATGGTCACCATGGTTTGCAGAAACAAGCTGGAGCCACTGAGTGAACATTTGCTAACAGGGCATCCAGTAAATGTAGTGTACACCCAGTTTGCGGCTAACCTCAAACAGTGCCCTACAGCAGAGCCAGTATATCATCTCTCCCTCCAGCTTCCTGGTATCTCTGGCATCCTTTGTCAAGCACCCACTTATTTGTGGCTGTAATTCATCCCGGGAAGATCCCTTTTCTAATTTCCAAGCTACCCATAGTGCCAGTCTCTCAGCTCGTACCTCCTAAAGTCTGATCAAATCGTAGAATCACATATTACCGTAAAGGCCCTTTCCTCATCAAGTCTGCACTGCCAAAAATATATTACGCCCTATGCTAGTCTCACTTTCCCAGACTAGACCCATAGCCTTGAATATTATGACACTTCACGTGCTCATCCAGGCAGTTTTTAAAGGTTGTGAGGTTTCCCACATCAATTACCTTCCCGGGTAGTGCATTCCAGACCCCACACCATTTAGGTGAAAAAGCTTTTCCTCAGATCCCCTGTAAACTTCCCGACTTTCACTTTAAAATTTAAAATTGCTATTGACCGTTCAGTTAAGGGAACAGCTACTTTCTATTCATCCTGTCCATGCCCTTCATAATCTTAGCCACCTCTATCAGGTTCCCCCTCAACCTTCTCTGCTCCAAAGAAAACAACCCGAGCTTATCCAGCCTCTCTTCATCACTGAAATGCTCCATTCCAGGTAACTTCCTGGTGATCAGGTATGATTACATCTTCAGGAAGGCTTAAGCATTTTAAGTAAGCATATTTAGCTTCGTAAAACTCACAGGAGGAGGCGATTCAAAGTATGTCCACATTTTAAACCAAGGAAAAGGACAAGGGCCACACAGCTAAAGCATGTGCTCAATCAGATCAACTTGTTGCACAGGGGAAAATGGGAGGTAGCAGCTTACTTCTAACACCAAGGTGAAGTCTAAGGACAATTTTTTATAATTGCCAGATCTCTGGTGCAAAGATTGTTCTTTGTATAATTTCCTGCTTTAAAAACTGCCTAATGGAATTTCTGAGTCTTAAAGTTTCTGTCAAACTCCCTTTTGTTCAAGACAGAGCTTCCTTAAAGGTCAGATATTTTATTATGAATTATTGTGGAAAGTTTGAATTCAACAGGTCACCATCAGTCTTATCTGCAATAGCCTCCATAAGACAATAACTTACTTCCACTCATTGTCACATCCTCTCATATCAGAGATTTTGGATTTACTGAGGAGTTGTCACTCCTCCAAAGCCCCCAGTGAAATTGATCCTCAGCACAGTCATCACCTTCTGGATTGAAGTGGACAAAAATTGCAAAGAAATAATTTGGGAACTAAACCAGAAATGTATAATCGTCCATGAAATGTCAAGGTGATTTCTATGAAGATGTACTGAATACCGATGGAATCTGCAATTTGCAAGAACCTTAACGTAGGCTAAAAGCTATATCATCCTCAGAATTAAAGCAAACAGAAATGTCACCACCCAAGATGTACGCTATTGATGTCTGTCATTCCTCAAACAATGCACACTTTGATAGTGAATTCTATTTTTCCGTGATTAGATGGAAAACGTACTTAACAATGAAGCTGCACTGTGTGACATGCCTCTGCAGGCAGCTTGCTAAGAAGGAACATACAGTTTTTGGCAGCATGCTTTGCCTGTTTTAGTGAACACCCCTTCTTTGGGGAGTGGCCTTTTATACTTAGCAACATAAAATCAATTCCAAGAAATGACTTGGACCTGGTGTACAGGGTACCATTTCAAAACTTTGCAGATGATATAAAACTCAGAGGCATTGTGAACCGTGAAGAAATTTAGACTTTCCAAAGTATGTTGATTGGTTGGTGGAATGGAAGTACAAGTGATTAAATTTAAGGCAGAGAATTGTGAAGTGCTTCATTTTGGAAAGAAGAACACAGCAACAATATAAAACACATGGTATAATTCTAAAGGCAGTTCAGGAAGAATGGGATCTGGTGTGTATTTGCACAACTCAAAAAAGTGGCAGCACAGGTTGCAAGAGCAATTGAAAAAGCATACAGTATCCTAAGCTTTATTAAGACAGGCAATGAGTATAAAAGCAAGGAATTCATGTTAATCTTGTAAAACAAACAGTGGTTTGACCATAATCGGAGTGTTGCATCCTGTTCTGCATGCTACACTTTAGGAAGCATGTGAAGGCATTAAAGAGTTTGCATAAAAGATTCATGACAATGATTGTAGGGATAAGGGACTGAAGTTATATAAACAATTCGGAGAACGTAGCTCTCTTCTCCTCAGTGAAAGTTGAGAAATTTGATCAATTGTGAGGGATCAGTACAGAGCAGTTAATTACAAACTGTTTCTATTGGTGGCAAGTCTGAGAACCAGAGGGTACAGGTTTAAGGTAATTAACAAAAGAAGCAGTCGTGGTACGAGGACAAATATTTTCCACACATTGAGACATTCAGAGCTGGAAAGCTGAGAGTGTGATGGAGGTAGGTTCAATCAAGGCATTCAAGAAGGGATTGGATTATTGGCCAGCTTCTCCAGTGAGTAGCAATCCCAAGACAACTGTCACTCTGGTCCTTCTTGTTTTATGAAAGAAGAGAGCTCTGCTTTCCTGAGAAGAGATTCTGTTCAGAATTCCCTAATAAGTGCAGTACTCTACATCCATTCTGATAAAACTATCAGAGGAAGGCAAACCGCGTCCCCCTGCTCACAGCTGTTACATTCTGAAATGTAAAGGCCCTGACAGCCACTGTGACAGCAAACTGTAACTGTATGAGGGAAGTGTGAGGTTAAGGTGCTGGAAAGGTAGAGTGCTAGATGAAAGGTACCAGGTAGGTAGGGTGCCAGGTGGATAGGATGCCAACTGCAAATGGTGTCAGCTGGGGAGGGGTTAGGCTGCCAACTGAGTCGGAAGCCAGCAGGGGTGGGGGGTAGGGTGCCAGGTGGTAAGATGGCACAGAAATAGATGGGAAAGTAAATTGCAGTAAAGAAGAAAGAATTTTACGAATGGAAATGACTAGGTTAGGTGAATAGGCCAAAATTTGGCAGATAGAATTTAACATGGAAAAGTGTGAGGTTATCTATTTTGGTCAGAAAAATAGAAACACAACTTATTATCCAAATGGAGAGCAACTTCAGGGTGCTTCAGTGCAGAGGGATCTGGGTGTCCTCTTAATACACAGTTACAGCAGCTAATAAAGGAGGTGAATGGAATTTTAGAATTTACTGGTAAAGGAACAGAATGTAAAAGTAGGGAAATGTTGCTGCAGTTGTACAAAGCATTAGCAAGATTGCACCTGGATTACTGCATACAATTTTGGTTCCGTTACTTGAGGAAGGGTGTTATTGGAAGCAGTTCAGAGGAGATTCACTAGATTGATTAAGTTGAGAGGGTGGAATGGTGAGGGGGTTGGGGGGAATGCTGCTTGAGGCTCCTGGCCCTATGGCAGTGGAGGAAATGAGTTTGGGTGATGGCTGCTACAGGGTGGGTGCTAGCAGTTGAGTCTGTTCCAGCAGCAATGGCAGGGTTCAGGTTCTGGGGTTGGAAGACACAGGGCAGTGTCAGGTCCTGGGTGGGAGGGCGTTGGGTTAGGATCTGAGGTTACGAAGGGTTGTGAGTGAGGTCTGAGGCTGGCTTAACAGTTACTTAGAGTCAAAATCTGTATCAAATAGTCTAACATTTCCTGAGTCACTATTTTACTTAATTTCATTGCAGCCATCTGAAGTCTCCAATTTTCATGGCGACATTCAGAGGGTTTGAGGTTTAGAGGAACTACCCAATGGAAAATTCAGTTTCCCTGACAATGGGCTCAGATTGTCCGTTGATGGGAATTCTCAAAATCCCCACGCACAACTCTCATCTACTCTGGAATAACGAGTGTCTAGTCAGCGGAAAGTCTGCACCACTATCTGTAAGAAACAATGTGCAGAGCCAAGGAAGAAGACAGGTCTGTAGTGCTAAGTGAATTGTTCATACAGAAGGCCAGCACAGACATGACATCATCATATGATCTCCATCTGGGCTGCAACAATTCTGTGAAATTGAAAATTATGCTATTTTTTAGGACTCACCAACAGTGCAAACAATTACACACTGAAGAACCTGTAGTAAAACCAAAGAAGGCAAACATTTTTAATTGGAATTAATTACTTTCCAAAAGATCATTTTCATTTTGCTCATTTCCAAACCATTTTCCAATATGTATTAATTTGTCATGTTATTGCGTTACGTGTGCACGTAATTTAAACCCTATTAAATGAACCTTCTTCCTCCTGATGATGTGAACATTTGCATTGGGAACCTGAGGCTGCTGTGTTGAAGGTGGGGGGTGGGGTGGTGTCAGCATGACACATTTACTCAAATTAATATTAATTTAAGAATAAAAGTAACGTTGAAAAGCCAATGAAGCAGATACCTTGGAATAATCAAATCCATGCTTCTCCTTAAAGCCGTTCCGACTGAGGGTGTAGTTATAAAAACGGGAATTCTTTATAAGTCCAACCCACTCTCGCCAGCCTGGTGGGATGTAGCTGCCATTATATTCATTGAGGTATTTCCCAAAGAATGCTGGAGGAGAATAACATGAAGATCAGTTCAAGAGTACACCTTCAATTCAAAATGATCTAAATAAGAGCTGTACCATATGTTTCACTTCCCTGTTTTTGCTTTGCCCATTGTGGGATAATTATTGGCATTTCTCAGCCAGAATTCATGCAATTCTCAGTGTTAATATTTCGGGTCCGGTGACCCTTCGTCAGAACCCGAAACGTTAACTCTGTTTTTTCCTTCACAGGTGCTGCCAGACCTGCTGAGCTTTTCCCGCAACTTTGTTTTTGTTCATGATTTACAGCATCCTCAGTTCTTTCGCTTTTTATTTATGCAGTTCTTAGTGTTCTACGGGACTCTGGAAGGTGTTGAAGGCTGGACATCCGTATAGAAGCCAGCAAAACTAGACCATGATTTGGCCAATGATGACTGGGTGAGCTCTACTGCAGTAACACTACACACCGTACCAAAGTTACCAGTCTCTTGATCCATCTGAATCTTTCAGTCTTTCCCATTTGATTGCACGGCTTCAGGAAGAAGCAAGTTCAAATAAATAACTGCACAAGATAACCAAGGTTGTGAAGGTGTAAAAATTTTTAAAGTTATAAGATCAGATGTTTTGGACTGAGTCTTTAAACTTATGTTAAAACAAAGGTGGTCATGTGACTATTCCAACTGTTCCCTGACACAAGCTTGACCTGGTCAAAGGATCTGATGAGCAAATTGTCAGGTTCTCAAACCTGGGAATAAAGAGCAAGGATAGCTATGTTAACAGTAAACAGATTTTCTGGCTGCAAGCATTTGGGGCAGAAGAGCAAAGAGAAAGAGGGATCAAAACAGCGGACTGAAGCTGGAAGGAGGATAATGGCTTCCAGTTGAACAGATGTGTTGAGAAGCCAACTGGAAACAACAAATGCTGGAGATGACAGCAGGTCAGGCAGCATCCATGGAGAGACAGCAAGCTAAAGTTTCAAGACTAGATGCTGAAACATTAGTTTTCTCTCTCTCTGTGATGCTGCCTGACCCACTGCATTTGTTGCTTTCAGTACAGATTCCAGCATCTGCAGTAATTTGCTCCTACATCGTGTTGAGAATCTAGGAATCTGATACAGTTGTCCAGGAGGGAAGAAGAATCATCAGTACATGCATTACTGCTGACAGTGGATTTGGAAAACTCTTTGAAAACTGATGGAAATGCTGGAAGATGGTCACTTGAAGTTACTATTCAGTGAAACAGGAAAACAGGAACCAGCAGCAAGCTGGAAGCAATTGTGAACGTTTGAATGAGGATGTTTCCCCTCACTGGAGAGGTTAGGACCAGAAGGCAGTCTCAGAATAAAAGGCTGTGAACTTAAGCCAGAAGTGAGGAGTTGTGAGACTTTAGAACTCCTTGCCACAGAGAGCTACGGAGGTCAGATTCCTTTGCGTATATTGAAGTCTGAGACAGATAGATTCTTGATCAACAGGGGAATCAAGGAAAACTTGAAAAATGCAGAAAAGTGGATGTAAGGAGTGTTGGATCAGTCATGATCCTATTGAATGGTGGAGCAGGCTCGAGAGGCCGAAAAGCCTGTATCTGTTCCTATTTCATATGGCTTTATGGTAATGGTTTGCTGTGAGGTCTGCAATTCTGTGGACAGTGCATTGTGTGAAAGAGTTGTAAGTAGAAAAGAGCTCCTTTTTAGATAGTGTCTTTAGTCATTTACAGTAAAAATCTTACGACATTAAATCTTATTGGGTCATCATTTTCAGCTATTAAGCGGAAGTTTAAACTATCGGTTCCAATTATTAAACTTCATATTTCTACTTCCCAATATTTCTTAATGATCTCCTTTATGACTGACATTTCGATGAAAGATGCTTTGTTTAACTTGGATGTAAGGGAATTAAAGATGACAAGGGATATTCAGCCTCGAGGTAATGGACTATAAAGTGATTTAAAAATTCAATCCACATAAAGTAGCCTAGATGTCTGATTCATTACACATTGAACAGGTTCTTCACTGCTGGATGTCTCGTTATTTTGAAGGAAGCAGAGTCAAAAAATTAAGTGACTGCCACCAAAAGGGTAAGTGTATTTTAAAAAGATTCATGTCGAGTGAATGGGACTGGGAAAGCTGATTCAACTTGCACAGCCCTCCTGATGGCTACTATCAGTTACAATCATTCTCTCACTTGCTGTCCTTTCCCCAGTTTCTAGCACATCCCTGAGGACCTTACTCAATGAGGCAAATGACCCATCCTGCATTTCAGAGATGGGCAAACTGCCTGCAAATGAACAGTAAGTGCCAGCAACTCATCTAGTTTAATGAAATGTGACCCAAAACTCCATTTCAGAGCAGCATGGGCCTTGCATTGGGGAGCACACTGAATTCACAGCACCAAAGCTTGCTGCATTGAGTGTAGAACTACTGCGAACAAATTTTGATACCTAAGAAAGCTCTATTGAACTTCTCTGAATCACTTTGACAAAACCTTCCTCTCTCATGACTTCTGTCACTGAGAAGCAGAGAACAGCATTATTTGGGAAACACCAACTCATTCAAATTGCTCTTGAAGGCATATGGCATGTTGATTCAAACATTTATTCTGATTCCTTTATTGTCACTCAATCCTAATCCCAATATTCCCCAAAACAATTGCTGCATCACTGCCTGCATTAATTCAAGAAACAGGGCCACCTTCTCACATCAGTGAGGAATTGGTTGATAGGTGCAACATTCTCCACTTCTTGAGAACAAATACATTTTCTTGGCTCAGCCATACAGCAGCCAGACACTATACAGCAATCCTGGAAAATAATGACATCAGTATATAATGCTCTCTAGATTATGCATTGTTAAAATGAAACATTTTTGGAATTCAATTCCCTTTCTGCTCTGTCTTTAGTATACTGCCATATGGTTGCATAATTTGCCATTTTCATGATTTTGTTGTAGTTATTAATGAATTCAAAAAGTATAGATTGAATTGGTGTGAGCTCATTAACCGGTGTGACAGAAATTAGAATCATAAAATCCACTGAGCATCCCACCAACCTGTCCCCTCCCCCTATCCCCGTGAACCTGCATTTACCATGACTGATCCACCTAGATTGCACATGCCTGGAACACTGTGGACAATTTCCCATAGCCTATTCACCTAACCTGCATATTTTTGCACTGTGGGAGAAAAGGGAGCACTCTTGCAGAGAGAGGAAATTCAATCTACCTGTTAAAAGTAATCTTGTAAAGGAATATTATTTACATATAACATATAAATAAAAATATATTAATTCCAGGGATTCTTGTGTTACTAAGTAAGTGGAACATTATGATAAGTGAATCCCCCAGCACCTCAAATTTCTTATCTTAGTGCAAAAACTTCCCAAATTCACCCAGTTAAATGGCTGAGATTTCAGCTAGATCAGTACCTGGGAATCTAACAATTCAACACCTTTCATCTAAAAATATTATTAAAGCAAAATTTCACAAAGGCATGGTGGCAGTTTAAGCAGTCCTCAAGAAGAAATAAAAAGGTGGTGGAAACAGGCAAATTTTGTGATGTGCACATGTGGCAGTGAACCTCAAGGCTGCAGGTTTTCCCATCAGAGGTTGTAGGTAATGGAAAATAGGGAACATATTCCTGAGGGTCTCTAGAGACGATTGTGCATGAGTGAAACACATCGGTGAAGATTCAATTGGATATCCAGAAGCACTCAAAAAGGATGAAAAGATTGTTCATTGAAAGGCTTTAGATTAAGGACGACTGGTAAAAAAAATTTACATTATAATTACAGGGAATATTGACTGCACTTTTTATTTAGATACGTTTCAGAGTGGAAATCTAATTGGAGGGATTCAAATGAACATTGTCAGAGATATGAGTGCTGAAACAGATTCGAAGATTTAGTTTGGAACTTAATGCCCACCTACAGGCCTAATCCTGCTGCCATTAGTATTGAACCACAGGCAGTTGAAGGACAGGCCAAATGGGAAGTGTGAAAAGCAAACATGAACAGGATTGTTGCAAATTCCTTGAATAGGTATCTCATTCAAAGGCACTCAGTGTCTGGTTCAGGTCCCCAGTAATAGAAGGAAGGGGCCCAGGAGAAATTATCCATCTAGCCTTGTTCAGGGCACCAGTAGCTAGGCCAGCATTCGTTGCCTGTCCCTAACTATTCTTGCAAAGATGGTAATGAGCTGCCTTCATGAACTGTTGCAATATGTGGAGGGTATATACTCCCATCGTAACCTTAGGAAGGGAGTTGCAGGTTTTTAACCCAGTGACAGTGAAGGAACTGTGTTATAGTTTCAAGTCAGGATGGTGTGTGGCTAGGAAAAGAACATAGTTCCCATGTATCTGCTACTCTTCTCTTTATAGGTGGTAGAGGCTGTGGGTTTAGAAGGTGCTGTCTAAGGAGCCTTGGTGAATTGCTTTAGTGCACCTTGAAGATGTTACACACTATTGTAACTGTGCATTGATGGTGGAGGGAGTGAATGCTACATATTGTGGACAGAGTACAAAATTATTTGCACACAAACAATGAGACTGGTGTCCATATGGGGACACATGAGAGAAAGTGACAGAGATGAGGACAGCCACAGAGGATGTGAGAGAAATTCAGTAAGAGTGGTAGCATCTGTATTGAGAGAAACAGAGTTAATATTTTGAATCCCATGTGATTCTTCCTCACAAATCTTTCTTTTTTGGAACAGTTCTGAAGATGAGTCATACTGGACTCGAACCTTAACTCTGTTATTATGTTTCTCCCCAAATGCTGTCATTCAGCGTTCTCTGAATTTGTTTCAGATTTCCAGCATCCGCAAGATTTTATTTTAATATGATGGCAGCCGTGGTAGTCTGGAATCACGTAAATTTAGTATATTGGAAAGGGAGGGAATCACGGAATCTAGGGAGGAATTCAAGGATCGTGTTTTCAAGGGCAGGTGGGGAGGAACAAGGGGTGTCTTATGAATCTGGTGGGGTCACACCTAGTGCGCACAGGGCATTTTCAAACGACATAGGTCCCCCTTACATCCTTCATTTTCCACAAAATTGTTTCTAAAACAGCCTTTGAACTTCCACCATCTGTCCATGCCAACTGTATGATGGTGTAGACAGCATAATATTCATGTCAAAGGGTCAACGGACCTGAAACGTTAACTCTGTTTTCTCCTTCACAGATGCTGCCAGACCTGCTGAGCTTTTCCAGCAACTTTGTTTTTGTTCTTAATATTCATGTCAATTGGCTTTGTAGTAAGTTCACTTGCCCATTAGTTATTTATTTAAAAAAGGTGGAAGGGGTGCTGATGAGCTAGTGGGGCTAGTCACCTGTAATAGTTTCTATGACCCCCAACCCCCCAACTGCAATCCCCTGCTGAAAACACACCCTGCAGGGGACTGTTTAAATCCAGCCCACTAACACTGAAGGGAACTTTGCAGCATTCCTTACAATACCAAGAGCCTTGGTTAATGTGAGCGTTTGGAATATTACATGGAGCTCTTTTTCCCTTTTTTAGAGAGTTCCCATCAGATTTTGCTGAATCTTACTAACACTACTTTAACACAAATAATCCTTTACAATGAAGTTTCTTTGTGTGTTGTCAAGTTAATTTCTTTGGACTGCCCTTCACAGATCCCCAACTGTGCTAGCACACGCTAAATGAGCTCTAACCAGTCTGCAGTATGCTAATTGCTTCACTTCTTTTGTTCTCTGGTAAATGTTCCCTTCGTATAAATCCCAAAGTTCTATTAACTTTACAGTTAATACCACCAATATTACTTTTCTATGCCAACCCCTGTAATGCTTCAACGCCTAAATCTGGGTGGTGTATAATGGGTGCCGTAACACCATGCTATTAAAAATTCATGGGAAAATACTTCTGGTCTCTTTTATATCTCAAATTCTTTCTCAGATTAAAATTCATTAGTTCGTGTCAGTTTGTGTGTCATTCATCTTTAGCAAAAACTATTAAGCATATCCTTTTGACTAAAAAAAACTTTTACATCATTTTAATCCCAATTTCAAACAGAAAATTATCTATAGATTTCCCTCCTTATCATCTCAAATATAAAGGGGGATACCTAGACACTGTTCTTAGCTGGACTCCTATATCTCAAGTGCAGAAGAGACAGGTTAGATGGTGCTTCTCCGATCTGCACACATTTCTGTAGGTCTGGGGCCTTCTGGGATTATCTTGGGAATCTTATCATCTGTGTTGCAGATAGGGTTAGGGTGAGGGTTATGATTAGCGTTAATATCTACAAGTTCTGTTCTGGATCCCATCAGACTAGGACTGAATAGTATTGTTTGATCCAAGCCTGGACCAGGATGGGAGCCAATGTTCTAGCTATAAGTGCCTGCTGCTTAATCATGCATGTATTTCTCTATTCTGCTACTGTTGGCTGGTCCCAACACATTTTATTAATAAGCTTCCCTAAATATTTGAGACAGGGTCATAGAGAGGCTAATGTCAGTGTCAGAATTTCAATGTTGATGAGATTCAAATATTGCAGTCAAAATTCAATGCTTGTGAATACTATTGTCGCTCTGAGGAATTAAAAGACACTTTTCCCCTGTAAATATATAACTTCATTCTATCACAGCTGTTTAGTACATTTTAACATATTTTCCTGTTATTTTCAACTAAAACCAGAGAGTGCTTTGATGTCCTGGTTTTAAAGAGTGAAGTGATACCATAGAGTACAAGAAAGTTCAGTACCTAAGTAGCAAATTCCAAATGCGAGTCACGGTACTTTTTTATAAATCTGTTGCTAAAAGCCTACCTTAAGGCATGAGGAGTTTTAGATTCACCAAATGAGGGATCTGAGATGTGAGGGCTATAATGAACCAGGGTGGAAGATTTGATACGGTTTAAAATTATATTAGGAGCATAAAACAAGATAAGCTGAATAATTCTACTTTGGGGGTTGGTGTCTAAAAATAGAGAAGTCTTGTTACACTAGTACATGGTGTTGGTAAGCCACACCTGGAATACTGTGTATAGTTTGGGCCCCTGTCTTTAAGAAAGGACATATTGGTATTGGAGTTATTCAAAAAAGATTCACTATGCTGATTCCTGTGATGAAGGGGCTGACTTAGCAAAAACAGCTAAACAGGTTAAGCATTTATTCATTCAGGGTTAGCAGAATGAGGGGTGACCCTATTCAAACATATAAGATTCTGAAGGGGCTTGACAGTGAGGAGATGTTTCTACGAGTGGGGGAATCTCAAATTCAGGATCACTGTTACAGAATTAATCATTTAAAACTGAGGTGCAAAGGAATTTCTTCTCTCAGAGGGTAGTGAATTCTGTACACCGGGTTGTGGAGGCTAGATCACTGAAAGCATTTAAAGCAGAGGTTGATGGACTTTTTTCAACATTGAGGAGTTGATGGCTATGAGGAGCTGGCACGATAAAGGAATTGAGGCCTGGGGCAGATCAGCCACGATCTTACAGATTGGCAGGGCAAGTTTGAGAGGCTGAATGGCTTACTCCTGCTCTTGTTTCATACGTTATTATGTTCCTGCCACTAAGCTACTCTGCCTGGAATCCCGTGGACATGCAATAAACCTGGATAAGGATTGGTCACAGTGAATATGCTAGTTATATGACACTTCAATTCAATGTAAGTATGAATTTACCTCATTTGATAGCTCATAATCTTCCCCTTGATACCAACAACTTTAGAATAATTCTAAAACGTTGTTAAACATTATTTATTCCATTTCTTTACTTAAATAAATGGTGCACTCAACACAGGTAAATACATTATCTGTTTTCAGCACTAAATATATGAAATAGCAATAAGCAGATGCTGTCAACTAGCAGAACACCGGTGATATTACAGACCTGTTCGGTAGCCTGTGTTGTTTAGAAACACAGCGAATGTGCGTGTTTCATGCGTAGCCTGCCACGAAGGTGAGGAGCAATTCTCATTGTTTGTGTACGTATTGTGATTGTGGACATACTTTCCTGTCAGCATGGAAGATCGTGATGGACAGCACATTGGAGTGGTTACAAAGGCATTGGTGAAATGAGCACCACCTTGCTCCATGAGTCTTCTGGTTTTGTTCATCACCTGAAGGGAACCTGAAAATGTAATAGTAGGAACAAGAATAATAAGAAGAATCCAGTGCTTACAAATTGGCTAGCATAACCATTCAGTTGATTACAGTATCTATTTGATTGTAATGTATATAAATACTCAGAAAAATAAAACAATTCAAGATGAGAACAAAGAAAAGGAAACTCTCAGAAATTAGCAGTTGTAGAAAGGGAAACAGAGTTGACAGTTCAGGTCATTGATCTTTCATCAGAGCTGGGAAAAATGGAATAGACTTTAAGCAAATAAAAAGGGAGAGCGTGGAAAAGAAGAAGAAAAAGGAAGTTAAATAAAAACTAAAGATACTGGAAATCAAAAACAAAAACAGAAATTGCCGGGAGAAAAGATAGGAGACATTAAATGACAAAAGGGTTGATGGTGCTGGGCCAAAGACAGTGACAATGGGACAACTGAAGAAACAAAAAGATCTGTCTAAACAGGTGTGAATGATAGAAGAGTGACCAGCTGCCATTTAAAAGCAAAAAGCAAGAGCAAAACAGAAACCTGCATGGAACAAAATAGGGGATTACAGTATTAAATTGTTGAACTCAATGTCAAGCCTGGAAGGCTGTCTAATCAAAAGATTAAGTGCTGTTCCTTGTGTTTAAGTTGAACCTCATGAGAATACTGTAAGAGGTTGAGGACAGAGGAATCAATGTGAGGGCAAGTGGAGAATTTAATCAGCTCATCCAAATGCACTGAGTCTGCAACCCCAGTTCCTTTTTCTAGAAGAATCCGACGTTCCCTCTGTTACTGAGCATCACAACAACATCTTGGTCACAATGCTGAAATACTACCATAACCAAACAAAGTATTCCAAAGCAAATTTAGCAACCAAACTATCCAATATGTAACACCAAGTTCACTAATCATCCATGTGCATTTTTTTGGTGCCTGTTTTCTGTGCTTGTTCCAGTGCTCTGACACACCGTTATAAAGTGGCTGCTGGAGGAAGGCTGCTGACTTTCAGCGCAGGAGGTTGGAGATGACCTTGCAGGTCTATCTTTGAAACATACTATCTTGAAATGTACAGTGCAGGACTCGGGGCTGGGCAACAGCAAAAGCACAGGCAGGGTTGCAATGTTGGCAGCATAAATGCTGTCATCCTCAGAGAGAACAGCAGCTTTGTTTTCATGCAACCACTGACGCTCCACTAGGTCTCTCAAGATTTTGAGGAATATGCTGAAAGACTCCTGCATGTCTCTTAAAGACTGGCAATTGCAGCCATGATGAATTGTGGCAGCAAGCTGAGGTTGCATGAACTTCCACTTAACTTGTACTCAGCTATCAGGCAATCTCTGATTGTGCGGCAATGGACGTTGAAGCATTGGCCATGCTGAAGCTGCATCGTGGCTGAGTCCATAAACATGGGAATGGAGTTTCTTATTATTCATTCACGGAGTGCGGGCATCGCTAGCTAGGCCAGCACTTATTGTCCACCCCCATTGCCCAGAGGGCAGGTAAGAGAACCTACAGCCTCATGTAGGCCAGACCAGGTAAGGATGGCTGATTTCCTTCCCTAAAGGAAATTAGCGAACCAGATGGGTTTTTACGACAATCAACAGTGGTTACAAGGTCATCAGTGAGCTACTTTATTCCAAATTTCTATGGAATTCAAATATCATACATGACATTTGGACTAGAACCCATGTCCCCAGAACATTAACCTGGGGTTCTAGATTACTCATTCAGTGAC
Source organism: Rhincodon typus (assembly GCF_021869965.1). Lineage (NCBI taxonomy): Eukaryota > Metazoa > Chordata > Chondrichthyes > Orectolobiformes > Rhincodontidae > Rhincodon > Rhincodon typus. Next base: position 27,570,502 of record NC_063335.1, read on the forward strand.
ATTACCACTACACCACCACTTCCACGTTCAAAAGATTGGGCTGCAAACTCTTCAGAAAATTGTGTGCAAGTTTGGTGCTAGACACCTCCGTGCCCCTTCACAGTCACCACTTTCCAGCAGGAGGCCCATTTCTCACCAATGAATAAATAAGAAAAAAGGCAGCCAATGAACTAAGAATCTCAGTGTGCAGAGATACACCAATAATGTTCTGTACAACAAGTCGTTATAAAGATCTCAGCTGATCCTTGGCACCGTAACCCAATATAGTCTATCTTGTGGTGAGGTTCTATTTGGGCTATATGTTCTCCCTTCCCCGACTACTGGTCTGTTGTGCTCAAAATCTCCATCCCATGTAAAGTATCTGAGCTGGTAGGTGCAAAAGTGGGAATGAATTAACTGCATTTCTTCCTCATCACTGAATTCTAGCTGTAGCACCCCCTCCTGCCTGGCCAAGTTACAGTTCTCAGAGAAGAATAAGCTTGTGGTGAGGGTCTTGTTTCAACTTTGTGCCACTTCTAAATCAGAATAGTTCGTAGAAACAGGATTAAGCATTGATAGTTTCAACATGTGAGGTCATCGAACTTCCAGGATCACACTCAGATCCTTCAGGTTACATTGGTGGCATTAGCTACAATAGTTACCTGATCCCATTTCTTTTTCAGTGTTTGTCTGGAGGACCTTGTGGTCCTCTTTGAAAAGAGGGTCCCTCTCCTCTTACCCACTTCCTACACCAGCTAATGTGTGTTGCAAGAGCCTTGGAGAATGCTCTCTGCCATGCTGTGCCATTTTTCAGTGTTCTTCACACTCAGATATTCTTCCCCCAGAGGCTGACAGCACATGTCCAGTCAATATGCATTTTCCCTTTAAATAGTGTAGGCTGCCTGTATAGAGTAGCTTTAAATAGTGTTAACCTCATACAACTTTATTACCCCCTTCCAGGTGTGCACAGTGCGATTACACATTAAGATTATAGTGATGAGCAGAAAGCTTTATGTTTGTGGCTAAATAGGAAGGAACTGCTGTGGGTTAACTCCACATTGTAATCCCTGTGACTATTTTCAAGCCTTATCAAATTTCTCAGCAAAGCTTTTGTACCAAGTGAAGGAATACATATTAGCCAGGAGACCAGGGAGAACACTCATGCATATTTTTGTTGAAGCAACTGATACAAGTGAACTCTTCTGACTCAAACTCATCCTATAAAGTAGCTACAAATACTATGCATCATTTAACGTAAAACACGCTTTCAATAAAAAATTTTTTTTACATAATACAATTTTGTGTTTTACCGATAGTTGCTCTTTTGTTGGGAAAGATCTTCTCCCAATACATCTATGATTTCCCCAGAAATAGCAAACGTAGGAAATTGTCTGTCAGATATGCAGTTCTACTGACAGAAAGTAACCCCTTTGAATTTAGATTCATTGTAAAACATGAGCTTGTAACCTTGGCCAATTCGTTGTGTGTGGCATTTCTTTATGAATAACAAACAGTCACTCTGGGAATCTTTAACATAATAAGAAAGAATGATGTGAAAAGTAAACCAAACCTTTTCAGAGTCACCCATGGTTCTGTGTAAATCTGAAAGACATTCAGACCTCAGCAGCAAATTCAGCCTGTTTTACCATCTGCATAGGCAGACAGTCCAAACTAATCGCAAAGGCAATTTATTCATTTTTTTCCCAGGCTACTCAAACATTTTCCAGGCTATTATTTGTGACTATAGGCCCGTTTACACTGAGAAGGGCCTGCCAGCATGAAAGCTCTATTAACACTCTACAGAAAATGCTTCCATCTACAAATGTCTTTTGAATTGCTAATTCTGGCATAAACACATATAAAAAGCACATTTGCTTAGAGTAGTCAGAAGGTAGCTTTGAGGCATAGCAAATAATTACTTGCAGTAAAACTATTTTGCATGTCCCACAAATCCAAACAATGGCTCAGAGTACTGCACCTTTACCTCCTGTATTGATGCCTAATATGGGTGTAGTGATTATACAGGCACAGGATGATCCAAAGATAGGAGAGTTTAACAATTCAAAGCAGGAAAGAGATTTACAGCATGCAATAGTCACTTTGGAATAAGATATATTTTGATGGTTTACACTTGGACGTCTGCTCTATGTATGCTGCTGAGCTCCATGGCATAAAGCTGCAAATTTGAGATCAATTAAATGTTAATGAAAAATATAATCCATCAGATTAACATTGAGTATATCTTCTTTCCAGAGATCTACACAATCTGCGTGTAGGTCTAGAAAAACATTCATAGTTTTGTTCCAGATTTGGTGGCCTCTAATGTGGCTGGAGTAATCACTTTGTTTGCTGGTTTTGAATGGGCTTCAAAGTCATCAGAGATGTTCCACTAGTCTTGGTGATGCACTTGTCAGTGGCTTGTGCCAAATCATGCCCAATGCTTTGTGAGATAACAAGGTGTACAGCTGGATGAACACAGCAGGCCAAGCAGCATCATAGGAGCAGGAAGGCTGATGTTTCGGGCCCAGACCCTCCAATGCTTTGTGGTTAGTTTTCACAGTGATCCATTAATCAAATTGGTGCCTATGAAATCTTGTGATATCAAATACCAGAGCAAGTATCTTATGTTTGACTAATTGGATTGCACATGCAATAGCTGAGGACTGCAACAGACTTCTGGAGCACAATACATGTGGTTTACCATCTTTCAGAAAGCACAGTTCAAACTCTTTTCAAGACATGCAGCCTTGAAGGCCTCCTTAATTGGGCTATACTAATGTAAATGTGTAGCTCTTCTGACAATGCCTTTTTAAGTGATTCGAACACGTTCAAGGTCCTCCTGCCAGTACAGTATCCTTGAATTAGTCATTTCTTGAGATCCTCTGTCAGATGAACCGACTGATAGCCATGTCTGGTGTACAACCTGGAAAAAAGCTTCGCTCCTGTGAAGTTGGAAATGAGTTCTCCTGGTGTGGAATCTTGTGTGGGCAATGCTTTAGAGCAAGATTTAGACATCTTGGGTCTAAGCATTCCCAAATTGTTCCGTCTTTCAGTATGCTTATGATAGAAATGCAACCAGTCAGAACGTCGATACACACAATGGAGGTTGCAGGTTTGAAAGATGCTGTGGGAGAACCATTCACAAATTGCTGTAATGAATTCAAAAAATGGTATATATCATGTGGGCTACATTGCCCTGAAATGTATCTAGCTTCTTGAGGGTGAACGGAGCAGCTTTCACTTATGCAGGTGAAAAGTATTCCATTATCAAAGGAGGAATTTTTTCTCTAGGAAGATAGTGAATCTGTAGAATTCTTTACTGCAGAAGGCTGATAAAACTGAGTCATTAAGTATATTGAAGGCTGAGACAGATAGATATAAAGAATCAAGGATTCTAAAGAAAGTGGAGTTGAGGATTATCAGACCAGCCTTGTTGTCATTGAATGGCAGAGTTGACACGATGGGCTGATTGGGCTTATTTCTGCGCCTAAATCTCAGATCTGTGGTCTTATACTCTTCATGTGTATCTGTTGGACAGGCTTTGGGGAATCAGAAGACATGTAACCCATCGTAAAATATTCAGCCTCAGACCTGCTCATATAGCTGTAGTATTTACACGGCTGGGCCAGTTATGTCTCCATGCAATGATGATTCCCAGTATATTGACTGAGGGAATCTTAGTCACAGCAAAGAAGGGATCATTAAAATATCTCTGGTTCAATTTGGTATTTGCCTGGCATTTGTGTAGCCAAACATCATTTGTCACTGTTGACCCAGGACTGAATGTTGTCAAAGCCTTGCTGCATATTGGCACTGAATGCTACTTGATCTGAAGGGTGGCAAATGATACTCAATATTGTACAATCTTTGATTTGATTTATTGTTTGATTTGATTTATTGTTGTCACATGTACCTAAGTACAGTGAAATGTTTTGTTTTGCATGTAGTACAGGTAGATCATAACATACAAGGACATACAGATAATTGGGTGTTTAGACAGAGTGAGGCATACAAGGTTACAGCTGCACAGCAGGTGCACAAAAACAAGGTCAACATTAGATTTGGAGTTAGACAGGTCCTTTCATCAGTCTAATAACAGCAGCGAAAAAGCTGTTCTTGAACCTGTTGGTGCGTGTGTTCAAGCTTCTGCATCTTCTGCCTGATGGAAGAGGTTGGAAGAGAGAATTACTGAGTGGGAGGGATCTTTGATGATGTTGGCAACCTTTCCACAGCAACGAGAAGTATAAGTGGAGTCCATGGACGGGAGGTTGGCTTTTGTGATGGTGTGGGCTGTGCACACATCCTTCTGTGTTTGTTATGGTCCTGGGCAGAGCAGTTGCCGTACTAGGCCATTATGCGCCCAGATAGAATGCTCTCCATAGTGCATCTGTAGAAGTTGGTGAGGGTCCATATGGACATACCAAATTTCCTAAGCCTGCTGAAGAAGAAGAGGCATTGTTGTGCCTTCTTGACTGTCACAACTGCATGGGAGGTCCAGGACAGATTGTTGGTTTAACGTCATTCTTTGGAATTTAACACTCTTGAACCTCTCCACCTCAGCTCCATTGATGTAGATAGGGCCATGTCCTCCTCCTTTCTTCCTGAAATCAATGATCAATCCTTTTGTTTTGCTGACATTGAGACAGTGAACAGGCCCAATTCTGACCATATGATGGTGAAAAGATTACCAATGAAGCAGGAGAAGACGTTTGGACCTTGGACACTACCCTTGAAAACTCCTGTAACAACAACCTGGGGCTGCAATGACTGACTTCCAACAACTACAAGCACCTTAAACAGAAATTGGTGGAAAGGCTCAGCAGGTCTGACAGCAACTGTAGAGAGAAATCAGAGTTAACGTTTCGGGTCGAGTGACCCTTCCTCAGAACTGGGGTCTGAATTCTGAGGAAGGGTCACTGAACCCAAAGTGTTTACTCTGATTGCACTTCACAGATTGCTGCCAGACCTGCAGAGTTTTTCCAGCAATTTCTGTTTTCGTTTCTGATTTCTCGTATCTGCAGTTCTTTCAGTTTTTAACTACAACCACCTTCTTTTGTGTTAGGTATGACTCTAATCAGTGGAAAGTTTTCCCCTGATTCCCATTGACTTCTGCTCTGCTAGGCCTCTGTCAAACGTTGCCTGATGTGAGCTTAGCTAGGGACAGAGCTAGTTCTGGAACGTTAATCTTCAGTGCTACTGCTGGGATGTTATCAGGTCACATAGCCTGTGCCATACTCAGTGCCTGCAGCCATTTCTTGGAGGTATTATTGGCTAGACCAGTATTTGTCACACATCCACAAATGTCCTTGAGAAGGTAGTGATGATTTGCCATTTACCATTTACCACTGCAGTCCACATTGGTACGTATATCAACAATGCTGTTAGGGAGAAAATTCCAGGATTTTGATCCAGTGACAATGAGGGAACACTGACATAGATCCAAGACAAGATAGTATGGAGCTTGAAGAGGAACTTGCAGGTGATGGTGTTCCAAGCATTTGCTGCCCTTGTCTTTCTAGATAGTGGTTATGCATTTGGAATATCTGTCAACAAAACTTTCACTGTTTGCTATAGTGCATCCGTGTCCCGTAGACGGGACACACTGTGTTCTCAGGACTGATAGGAAAGGAAGAAAATAGTTAAGAAAAGAAATCAATTTCTTTTCCAAGTGAGACAGACTTATCCTTAAATTGTTATGACATTTAGCAAAACTAATTCTTGCAATTGGCACTTACAATAACACAAAAATTCACTGGACTTAAGAACAGAAGTAGTGAAAATGAGGAGTTAAAGGGGTAAATTTTGAAGAAACTATTAAAAGGTAGATTCAATAGAGCAAAGGGAAAATCTTGAAAACATTTAACAATGGGCTTAACCTTGGCAGTGCTGCTCAGTTAACCCTGCACTGCTCCTGATGAGAAAATTGCATCAAGTGTAAAGGAAAAGTTGCTGTTCAGCTTATTTCTGAGCCATTAATGCCAGAAGAAATACATTTTCAGAATAGGTTAAGGTGGCAGAGATAAATGAGAAATTGTTGAGAGGTTAGTTACCCCACTGAGGCTGCTATTTACATGGATGTAAATTATTCCCCCTATTCTAAATCCAGTATCTGATAGTTTGGTTTTGCTTGAAAACAGATGGACCAAAAAAGCCCTCTGAATAAAATGACTATAATACAATTGATCAGCAACATATCCAACTACTGTAGCAAGCATACTTGAACAGCTGCAGCCATCCCTTTTGACTTAGTATCCAGTGGCATTTCCACCACTGTTAAAGAACCTAACCTTTCTGTTGAATGTGTTTGTGAGGAACAAACTATATATATAAGCAGCTCAGTTGTTTTCAGTACATACAATTGAATTGTTGGGGCTGCTACTGGAAAATCGGCTGACATAATCATAAAAAGCACAAGCACAGATCCTAACTAAGAAAGCAGTCATTATATTCTGTAGGAGCGCAAAGGGAGCAGAAGATATTAGGATAGCTATTTGCCCAAAATTGGACTTTCAGAGATGTATATGGAAATCAGGAACCACAAGTAATATGACGTATAAAGTCCAGTAAAGCTTTGTTTATAAATTGTGCAAGCTCCCAGCAACTACACAACACTAGAAAGGAATTGTTTTTCTGAGCTATACAAAAAGAGGAAATTCTGGCAACTTTCAAAAGATTATACTGGAGACTGTTCATTTGTCTTCCGTCATTGCAGATGCTGACTGACATACAATGGATTCTCAGCCTTTTTTGCTTATGTTACAACAAATTCATGTGTAAAAGAAACATTCAGGCTTTGAATGCCATTTCCAGGCAGTGGCAGTTCTTGTGACCGCATTATATCACTTGCATTAAAATATTTACAATGTGGTTTGGCATCTCCATCTTAGTTTATGTTAAAACAGAACAAAAATAATATATTATTGCCAGATGTTACTGGTAATGGAGTATGTAATTGTGAGCAATTACATTATCTCATTTTCCTTTATTAAGTAACCAGACAAATTGACTTTCAAGTTACTGTGCGAGAGACTGGCTTTCGATTCTCCACTCTCATAAAACCATGAAAGATGCTTTTAAAATAAACATGCTACAATACCGAACAATAACTTGAGAGCAGTAACGCTGATGGCATTTTAAATAAAACTAAGTTCCATTAGAAAGTGTTATTCTAGTCAGTGTCCTGCAGCCATTATAAAAATCAAAAGAACTTTGGATCCTGTAAATCAGAAACAAAAATAGAAATTGCTGGATAAGTTCAGCAGGTTTGGCAGTATCTGTGGAGAGAAATCAGAGTTAATGTTTGAGTTCTGAGGAAGGGTCACTCAACTGGAAACGTTAACTCTGATTTCTCTCCACAGATGCTACCAGACCTGATGAGCTTTTCCAGCAATTTCTGTTTTGGTCCTGGAGCCCTTGACCTATACATAAACTACGGCTTGATCTGCAAAGGAAGCAAAAGTTCTGCATTGTATAAAGTTAAGCACTGCTTCTGAAAGAAAGTGTGATTTTACTGTTTTCAGCTATGTGAGGTATTCAGCTGGAGAGCTGTTTTTTATATTTTAGGTTTCCTGCTGTTTCATCAAGAACGAGAAGTGATATATGCATTGTGCATATAATTACATATCCAATGTAGGAAATGCAAGTTGCAAAACCCGTTCATCATCTTTTTAAAAACTCATTCAAGGGATATAGATGTCACTACTAGGCTAGCATTTACAGCTCATTCCCTAATTGCCCAGAATGCAGTCAACCACATTGGGTCATTCATTGAGTAGCGTCACATATACGGCAGACCAAGTAAGGATGGCAGTTTCCTTCCCTAAAGGCAGTTAGTGAACCAGATGGTTTTGTGGCTATCAGTAGACTCTTAATTCCAAATTTTTATTGAATTTAGATCCCACCATCTGCCATGACAAAATTCAAACCCGGGTTGCCAGGTCATTATCTGGGTCTCTAGATTATGAGTCTGGTGACAATACCAACAGGCCATCACCTCCCGCTAGGGATGGGAACTACTAGTGCCTTGAATTCAAGCAACTCTTTCAGTCAGTTTGGTCATTTCTGTTAGAGTCATAGAGGTTTACAGCATGAAAACAGGCCTTTCATCCCAACTTATTCTGGCAACCATTATAAATGCTTCCGTAGATCCTCTTTGCCTACCGCTCACAGAACCAAACTCCGCACAGACCAACTCCTGTCTGTAGTGCACACCATCCATCGAGATGTTCTTGTGCACATACCTTCAATGAGAAGAATTCTTGCCTGCACGTGTGATAAGATCACAGTCATTCATTACGTGAGGGAAATATATCAATCTCTGAGGTTAGACTACGCTGTTCTTTCACTATGCAAGGTGAAAATTAGAATCTTCGGCATGGAGATTCAGCAAGAACAAAAATCAGGAATGTTGTTTATGAAAACATTCACAGAATATTAAACAAAAGATAATGTTTTGACAACACACCCTTCGGATTATCGATAATAAGATAGTAAATGGACAGACAGAGGCCTAGGTGCAAAAGTACGCCACAGAAAAGTAAGTCAATGAGATGATAAGCCAACCTATATGCTAATGCATAACATATCTGTACCCATTCTGTTGTCTTGTTGGTTAATATCCAGAGTTATTTAAAAAGTTTGGATATAATAATTAACTGGTAATTACTCTGTCCAAGTTTTAAAATGCTATTTTCAATGTGTTTATTAGTAACCTTGGTGCCAATGATACGTAGATGTCCTAAAAGGATCCAGACTCCAGTTTGATAACTTCCATTGCATTCTGGGAGAAATAAGCTTTGGAATTAGTAATTGTATTCCATCAAGCAGAGTCAGTGTAGCTTCATGGAAGGGGAATAATATCTTACTAATTTATTACAGTTTTTTAAAGGAAGTTTCAACCAGAGTGGGTAGGGAGTAGATAGTGGATAGAACCAGCAGATGTGTTGCATTTGTATTTCCAGAAGGCATTTGACAAGGTATCTTGCAAAAGGTTAAATCATATGATAAGAGCTCATGGTGCTGGACGCAGTACAATGGCATGGATAGAGAATTAGCTTAAGGAAGGAAACAATGAATTTGGGTAAGGGGTTCTTTATCAGGTCGGTGACCCATAACCAAAGGAGTTCCACAGTGACCGAAATGGTTTGCAATAAATATGAATGACTAGGAGAAAGGAAGTGAATGTACTGTAGCCAAATTTGCAGATGACACAAAAATAGGTGGAAAGGCAAGGATACAAACAATTGAGAGAAAAGGTTAATTGAGAGAAAAAGTTAAGTGGGCAAAAAGTTGGCAAATGGAGTAAAATGTGGGAAAATGTGAAATTTCTCATTTTGAAAGGACGAACAGAATAACAATATTATTTAAATGGAGAGTGACTACGGAAAACTACAATACCAGGGGACTTAGAGGTACCTGTGTATGAAACACAGAAAGCTTGCACCCAGATGCAGCAAGTAATCAAGAAGGCTCATGGAAGATTGGTCCTTATTTCAAGAGGGTTCAAATATAAGAGTAGGGAAGTCTTACTGCAACTCTACAAGGTGCTGGTGCAACTACGTCTGGAGTACTATGAGCAGTTTTGGTCTCTTTATTACATTGGAGGCAAATCAGAGAAGGTTCACTAAGATGGTCCCTGGTACTGAGCAAAGGCTAAAGAGTTTCAGACTTTATTCACTGGAGTTAGAAGTAATCTCATCGTAACATGTAGAATTCTTAAAGGCCTTTAAAGGTTAAGTATTGAGAGGATGTTCACCCTCATGGCAGAGTCTAGGACCAGAGGGCATAGAGTTACAGAGAAAATGCAGGAAAGTGGGCATGAGGAATGTTGGATCAGCAGTTGAATAACGCAGCTTGAGGGGCTAAATGGCCTCCTTCTGTTCCAATTTCTTATGGTCTTATTGTCTTAACGCAACAACATCAAGGAAACATTTTCAGGCTACTTATATTCCTGTGATACATATTGTATCTACTGCAGTAAAAACATTTCACAATTTAATTGTTGGGCTATGTAGACTGTATGAGGTCTGCATTGGGAGAAATTTCTCAAGTGATGACATTTCCAGATCTAGTTTGCCCACGTCATTGCTCTTACGAAAATAGCTATATTTTAAATAGTATTTTTAATTTCTATTCAGATAATTCAATTTTACATTAGAGGTATATGGAATTTGGATGGTTTAGTTTTTCTCAACCTGAGGTCTACATTTTGCTGAGGAGAATGGTTCAGATCTGTTCGTATTAACTGAGAAAAGGCTAAATGACATGTATTTTTTCAACGTTTTCCAATGCAGAAAGTTTTACACTTACTGTGTAAAATAAGTGATATTAAAAATGACATACTTGAAAACTGTGCAGCAGGAGTTCCAAGAAGCTGACTATATCAGGAGGAGTAAACTGGTAAGGGCTTAAAGGTTTTGTAGTACAATAGACAGTTTCACAATCTTCCTTAGATTCCAGGGTGGTGCCAGAGGATTGGAGAATTTCAAATGTTACACAATAAACACAACGACTACAGGGCAGTCAGTTTAGCCTTGGTGGTGGGAAAGTTTTCAAAAGCAGTAATCCAGGTCAAAATTAGCAGTCACTTCCAATGTGGATTTGTGAAGAGGAAATAGAGTTTAATTTAGTTAATTCAGATTTTGGATGAAGTAGCGGACAAGGCAGATGAAGGCAATACTCTTGAGTAGTGCATATGGACTTCCAAGGGGTATATGATTGGCTTACCAGCAAAGTTTAAATGCTTGGAATAGTAAGGACATTGACATCATGGATAGAAGATTGGCTAAGTGAAAGGAAACCGAAAATAAGTAGAAACAATTGTTTTTTTCAGATTGGAGGAAGGTATACAGCAGTGTTCCCAACTGATTGTTGCTAGGACCAGTGCCTTTTTTTGATGTACAATATTGACTAAGACTTGGGCGTGCAGGGCAAACTTTCAAAGTTTGCAGATGACAAAACTTGGAACATGTGGCAGATGAAATTCAATGCATGGAAGTGCAAAGTGACATATTTTATAGGAAGAACAAGAGACAATATAATATTAATGTATACAATTTTAAGGGGGTGCAGGAACAGAAGACCTGGGAGTATATGCACAAAGAATCAGGTCAAGTTAGGAACCTTGTAAAAAAAAGGCAGACAGGATTCTGAGATATAGAAACAGCGATATGGATTTTCACTGAGTCAGGATTAGGAGGAACTATTTGAAAATGGCAGGTGATTCCAATTCTTTCTGGGTTTTCCAATTTTCTGGAGTGCCTTTTAAGTGTGCTGGTTCAAGTTGCAAGCCAGCCTGACTGGCTGCACTGCAGAAATAGGCACGTCCTAATCCTCTGCAATTTTCATGGAATTGAACCACGTTTAAAGACTCATGGCTCATAGCGACTCAGAGACAGCAAGAATCATAGACTGCCTGAAGAACACTCCTCACCATCCCAGACTGTACTGCCCACCAATACTGTAGTGGCTTCTCGTATCCCCCATGCCAAACTAGAGCACTTCCATACCTATTCACGCACTATACACTATATAAAACAAATGAATTTTATAATGACAATAGGATACCATAAGATCATGAGATAAAGGAGCAGAATTAGGCCATTCAGTCCATCTGCTTTGCCATGCAATCTTGGCTGATATGCTTCTCAACTCCATTCTCCTGCCTTCTCCCGTAGCCTTTGATCCCCTTACTAATAAAGAGCCGACATGCCTGCATATTAAAGAACCCTTAATGCTTTGGCTTCCACAGCCCTCTACGGCAATGAGTTCCACAGATTAATCACCACTGGCTGAAGGAATTCCTCCTCATCTCAGATCTGCAAGGTCATCCCTTCACTGTGCCCTCGGGTCCTAATCTCCCTAATAGTGGAAACATCTTCTCCACGTCCATTCTATCCGGGCATCTCAGTATTTTGCAATACGAAAATGGAAAGTAACGAATAGAGTTGGCATGGACTGGACAGTGAAGAAGGTTACCTAAGATTACAAAGGGATCTTATCAATTGGGTCAATGGGCTAAGGAGTGGCAGATAGAGTTTAATTTGGATAAATGCGAGGTATTGCATTTTGGTAAAACAAACAAGGGCAGGACTTATACAGTTAACGGTCGGGCCCAGGGTAGTGTTATCAAACAGTGAGACTTAGGGATTCAGGTACAAGCGGCATCACAGGTAGACAGGGTGGTTAAGAAGGCATTTAGCACGCTTGCCTTCATTGTTCAGTCCATTGAGTATAGGAGTTGGAATATTACATTGAGGTTGTACAGGGCATTGGTGAGGCCACTTTTGGCGTACAGTTCTGGTCGCCCTGCTATAGGAAGAATTTTATTAAATTGGAGAGGGAGCAGAAAAGATTGCAAGAATGTTACCGGGACTGGAGAGTTTGAGTTCTAAAGAAAGGCTGCATAGACTGGGACTTTTTTCACTGGAGCAAAGGAGGTTGAGAGGTGATCTTATTGAGGTTTATAAAATCATGAAGGGCATAGATAAGGTGAATAGCAAAGATCTTTTCCCAAGCATGAGTGAGTTCAAAGCTAGAGGGCATTTTTTTAAGGTGAGAGGAGAAAGATGTAAAAGTGACCTGAGGGGCAACTTTTTCACACAGAGGGTGGTTTGTGTTAAGAAAGAACTGTCAGAGGAAGTGGTGGATGCAGGCACAGTTACAACATTTAAAAGACATTTTGACAGATACATGAATGGGAAAGGTTTAAAGAGAAATGGGCCAAACGCAGGCAAGTGGGACTAGTTTAGTTTGGGAAACTTGGTCTTTTTCCATGATGAATGACTCTATGGCTGCCTTCTGTGCCGTGCTGACTATAAAACACTGGCTCGGCTTCAATAGAGTATTGTATCCAATTCTCGGCACAGCACTTTAGGAAGAATGTGAAAGCTTCAGAGAGGGTGCTGAGAAGATTTACAAAAATGGTTCCAAAGTTGAGGGTCTTCAATTACTTGGATATAGTGGAGAAGCTGGAATTTTTTTCTCTTGAAAGAAGGATGAGAGGAGATTGGATAGAATTGTTCAAATCATTTGGAGTCTGAACACAGTAGATAGATTGTCTATAGCGATTCAAGAGTCAAGAACTAGCAAATACAGATTTAAAGTGAATGGCAAAAGAATTAAAGGCAGCATGTGGAAAAACATTTTTGAATGTAATGTGTGGTTATAATCTGGAATCCACTGCCTGAAAAGGTGATGGACAAGTGTTTGGTCAGACTTTTCAAAAGTGAATTAGAGAAGGGTTTGAAAGGAAATAGAAATCTGCAGGTGTACCGAGTAAAAGTAGGGGAGAGTAACTAAATTGCTCCTGTTGAGATCCAAAATGGACACAAATGCCAAATGGCCTCCATTTGAGATGTAAGCATTGTACAATTCTAAAGTTTTGTATATTAAACTCCTCATTGAAATTGACTTTAGAAGCTTGGGTCATATCTTCCTCTACCATGTTATAGAATAGATATCGATAATATCCTAATATTAATAATACTCATAATAATGATAACAAAAAGGACAAGATACCCAGCATATTGAGTGACATTTTGTTCTCCTTACCAAAGAAAAGATATATTTGCCATACGGGATGTGTAGTGAAGGTTCATCAGACTGGTTCTTGAGATGGCAAGATCATTGTATAAGGAGGGATTGGTTCTACTGGGCCTCTATTCAATAGAGTTAAGAAGAATGAAAGAGGGTCTTATTGAAATGTATGAAATCTGACATGGCTGGACGTACTAGATGCAATGATAATGTTCCCCCTGTTTGGGAAGATTTGAACCAGGAGTCATGGTCTTGTGATATGAGGTAGACCGTTTTGGACTGAAATAAGGAAATATTGTTTCATTCGTCAGATGGTGAATATATGGTATTCTCCCGCACATGAGATTAAGGAGGCCACGTCAGTGAATATATTTAAGAAAGAAGTAGTTTAGTTTCTAGACACTGAAGGCGTCAAATGTTGTGGAGAGGGAGGGGTGTATCATGTTGTGCTAGATGATCAGCCATGATCATATGAATGGTGGAGCATGTTCAATGGGCTGAATGGCCTACTCCTGATCCTATTTCCAATGGCAGAATATCCAAACCAATGACAACATGAGCACTGGCAAGAAAGTTGGGAAAATCATGTGAGAAATGGCAGTAAGTGGATACCTGATTTCAAGCAAAAGGTCCAATTTTCCAACAAAGTGTGAAATGGCAAGTCAAGATTCTTGCTAGCGACCAGTGAGAGACCTCTTTTCATGCTTTAGCATGAATTAACATCTTTATTTCTACACCATCTCGCCACGTTGATACTAAGCCTTCCATTCTCCCACATACTAGACAGAACCGAACAGGGACAATTCCTGACATAAAAGTCAGAGTAACCTGGTGACTCCAGCTCATTGCTTGCATCTCTGGACTCCCGTCTTGGTCACCAGGTACCAACATCTCAGGGCCGTAATGTCACCTATCCACATCCACCAGGGCTTCCTGGTTCCCATTGGCAAAGCTGTTGCCCTTTGTCCGCCGTATCTAGAGCAACTGGCAGACTGCCAACACTTGACCAGGTGCACAGCTGGGCTTTAAAGATGATGCCAGCACCAGGAATCCTGAGTGGTCCAACAGTGGCCAGTACTTCTATCTGTGGCGAATGGGAGAATATGACAAGTGGAGCACCAGAGAAGTGCAGTGAATGGGTAGTGAGGCGAGTTTAGGAAGATAGTATGATAAAACTCACCAGGCCTCACAAAGAAATTGTCCACGAAACTCACCAAACTTGACACTTGGCTGATTTCTGTAATATTCAGGTCTATGTTTTTATTAATTTACTGTTTATGCAACCATGCCATAGGGTGGTACAGTGGCTCAGTGGTTAGCACTGCTGTCTCACAGTGCCAGGGACCAAGGTTTGATTCCGCCCTCGGGTAATTGTGTGGAGTTTGCACATTCTGCATGGGTTTCCTCTGGGTGCTCCAGTTTCCTCCCACAATCCCAGGATGTGCAGGTTAGGTGGATTGGCCATGCTAAATCGTCCATAGTCTCCAGGGATGTACAGGCCAGGTGAATTAGCCATGGGAAGTGCAGGGTTACAGAGACAGGGTAGGTCTGGTAGGATACTCTTCGGAGGGCCAGTGTGAGCTGAGTGGCCTGCTTCCAAACTGCAGAGATTGTATGATCTGTCAAGTTGCATATTTTATTCATCACAGTAAGTCATAATGTCAGGAATCACAGGGAGTTTTGCTGGTATCAAAAAGTCTAGACATGCTCAAATCTTTGGGGTCAGGTTTGAAAATGCAACATGATGGCCCAACAAGTAATTAATGTTACTCAATCAATGGTGGACAATCAGGAGCAAACTACTCTGAAATTTCTGAACCATACTATAATGTCTCAAACTCTGAGGTTATTCTATGCTGCACCAGCAACGGAGTCTGCTGTAGTTCAAAGTTTCACAGGAAAATTATTCACTATAGATAAATTTGAAACACTTAACAATTATATCTTGAATTAAAATAAAACAGATGGCATTGCTTCTGGAAGAACTGTATTCGATGTTTTTTTTCAATTAATAAGTGTTGGTGTGAGAAAATTTCAATAAGTTAATAAAGTGAACTAGTAGGTTGGAAACGTGTAAATGTAATAATTATTTTCAAATTTCACTCACTATGAGATCCATGATTGGGGTCGTTCACCTGGGCCAATCAGCGAGCCCTGGCTGACAGATATAAATCGGAGTTTCAGAGAGTCTCCTCAGTCCAGGGTCTGGCTCTGAGCTGGCTGGTCGGAGCCCATGTACCATGCACATGTAAATAAAGGGTGACTTGGTGATGGGATACCAACCTCTATGCAGTTATCCAGTCATAGAGTCATAGTGATATACAGCACAGAAACAGACCCTTCCGTCCAACTCATCCATGCTGACCAAATATCCTAAATTAATCTAGTTCCATTTGGCCCATATCCCTCTAAACAATTCCTATTCACATAATCATCCAGATGCCTAAATGTTGTAATTGTACCAGCCTCCACCACTTCCTCTGGCAGCTCATTCCATACACGCACCACCCTCTGCATGAAAAAGTTGCTCCTTGTGTGCCTTATATATCTTTACCCTCTCACCTTAAACCTATGCTCTCTAGTTTTGGACTCCCCCACCCCAGGTAAAAGACCTTGGCTATTCACCCTACCCATGCCCCTCATGCTTTTATAAACCTCTATAAGGTCACCCCTCAGCCTCCGATGCTCCAGGGAAAATAGCCCCAGCCCATTCAGCCTCTCCCTATAGCTCAAACCCTCCAACCCTGGCAACATCCTTGTAAATCTTTTCTGTATCGTTTCAAGTTGCACAACATCCTTCCTATAGCAGGGAGACTAGAACTGCACCTAGTATTCCAATAGTGGCCTAACCAATGTCCTGTACAGCTGCAACATGACCTCCCCAACTCCTATACTCAATGCATGGACCAATGAAGGCAAGTGTACCAAATGCCTTCTTCACTATCCTGTCAACCTGAGACTCCACTTTCAAGGAACTATGAACCTGTACTCCAAGGTCTGTATGTTCAGCAACACTCCCCAGGACATTACCATTATGGCTATTTTAGTTCAAGAACAGATCCAACCAATTATCTGGTTTTTGGTAATAATGGATAGAGCATTAAAACGGATTGTTGGCAATAAACCTAGGAGCGTCCAAATAATGACAATCTAGGAAAAAAATAATAAATATAGAACCAGCCTGCCTGGCTTTTTTGAGAAAGTGATGTCCTAACTGGAACAGTGGAATAGTTTGCTGTGTCTTTGAGGTCCAAAAAGCATTTGAAAAAAAAATTGCAAACTGCCCTCCCAGCCTAGAGTTGTAGGAGATTTGCAATAAAAAAAAGCTGAAAAGGGATTAAAAAAGTGGCAAAAGTGTACGCAACAATATGAGTGATGAGTGGCAGGGTGAGGGAATATTGAATGGAGTGCTTCAGGTATTGATGCTGCGATCCCCACCATTTTTAATTTATGTTAATGACTTAAATTCAGAAAATCGATGTTGTTATGGCGGGAGTAGAGGTCCCCTTCTAATAATTAAAACCGAAACACCCAGAGAGGCCTTGTAATCTGATAAAGAAAGTGGGAAAAATGGTGTACCCCGCCTTTCATCTTTCAATCTGTTATAAAGAAGAGGTTAAATGAAATGAAATCCTTTCACTCATTCTATAAACAACATGTAATAATTTATTTATTTTTAACGCTAACAGTGAACAAATTAACAGAACTAATTCCTCCCTAACTACTAACTATTTCCTAACTGAACAAAATTCTACTGGTATGCTGGTCCAATACACACAACTCCCACTTACATAAACCCAAGTAATAAGAAAACTAAATTAAAACTTAGACTTTCAATGTCCATACAGGGTGTGTTTTCCAGAATGTTCTGCCTTCTCCACTCTCTCTCCAGTCAGAAATGCCTTTCTTGAACTGATCTTTGTGACAGGGATGTTTTCTCTGTGAATTCTTCTGTGAGGCCTTTTAGCTAGAAGTGTCGTGGCACCTTTTATGGATAGATGGTGCTTTCTCAGAAAGCTATGAGATTTCTGTGAGAGCTAGATGTTTATTTTTCAGATGGCGGGTTGCTCTCCCCCAGTTTTCAGAAAAACCCTCTTCACATAAACCTTGGATGACATATTAATTTTCTTACAATAGCATTGGTCTGAGGTTGTCAAAACCATGAGATTTAAATTCAATTGTTTTTCAATCTCTAAGTGCTTGGTTTAAGTTAATTGGCTAATCTTCAAGATTGTTGCCAAAATATCAAAACAAGCCTAAGGTTTCCAATCATACAGCCAATTGATACATGCTTCAATTTCAGAACGGTCTTATCTCTTCAGCTGCTTATAGGCACATTTTCTGTGTAAATTTCCGATCTTAGAAAAGCACTTTACCTCTTAAAGGAACTATGCACTCTTTCCCCTCCCCTATCACTTTTACAAATTCTAGCTTCCTGCCTTCCAATTCATGAGTACTCTACACAACTTCATAACAATGTAAGCCAGTCAAATTTGCAGATGTTACCAACTTGGGTTGCATGTGCAATTGAATCTGAAAAAAGCAGCCGAGAAACTAAATTACATAATCTAGAAGTGGCTGGATAAAATTCTATATAGATGTAGGGCACTGCACATTGGTAATAAAATGACGATTGACATGCCTGCTTTAATGAATGTCATTGAATAATCTAAGGATTGGAGCTGAAAGGGATTGGCAAAATGGGATGGGAGCAGGAGCATGCTAGCGCTGATCCCTTAACCTACCCAGGCAACTTTTCAAAGTAGGCAGTCAAAAATCCAGCAGTTCAATGAATCAGCAAACTTGCAGGTCACATCCTAAAAGAGTGAGGTGCATCTACAGGTAGGAGGTATTCTTGCTCCTTCCAGTTCTGGAACAGTCTGCAACAGCACCCATTTAAGGACCACTCATTAGGCTGCTCATGATCTGTTTCAAATGGGTAAAGCATAGAATACAGAAATCACTGCTGAAAACACATAGTGTATCTTTGGATAGTTAAGAACAGAGCTACGACAGCATGCCATAGAGTCGGTCAACAGAGGGATGTTATGGGCTGGGGGTCATATATTCATAAGCAAGGCAATATCAAAGCAGATGTTCAGGAATGGCACATTTTTTCAACTGCACTACAACATGGTGCACTATGTTGCACTACAACATATATTTCAAGGCCAGAGACCAGCTTCGAAACGTATACATGCTTGTAATGCATCTCAGAGCAGCTCTTGCTCTCATATGCTACACTTGACTACAATTTGCAGTACCCTCCAGTATTTATCAATCAATGCTTTCCAAGCTGTTTAACATTCACATGCATATTAAGAGGTTGTATGAGACACTCGGATATTTGAACTGTCCAGATGTACACACTCAGATGTACGAGCTATTATTTTAGCAGCAATTAATCTTTATATATCAACATATGGAACAAAAAATCAATCTTTCACAGGGTGAATCAGTGCTGACAGCTTTCCAGTATCAGGAGGAAAGCATCAAATTCCCAGTGCTGCTGGGGATGAAAATATCAATATAAGAAGCTCTGTCTCCGTGTAAAAACAGAATGTTGTACTTAAATGCTATAAATTCACACATGTATGGATCAATGTCAAGCTTGATTAGTTCACACTTTAGGGGATCTTGCGATTACCTCAAATAGAAAACTTGAACAATGTGAGAATACGATTGTAACCTGTCTAGATGTTTTTCATCTACCTATTTTGCTATCCAATGTACCTGGAGCTGATATTAGTTTCTATCTGTGAATTAAATTTAAAACTTAGAAAAATAAAATTAAGAGGTATATTTTAACTCCCATGGTGGAGAATGGCAACTTTGGGTCAAACATCCATTTACAGTCCATCCAACTTCCATTCTTTAAAAGTTAAAACAGAGCCCTACATCTTTTCTAGGTTCCCTGATGACGCGCAGTGGGTAATTTTGTCATGAGTGATGGTGTAAAGTGGCTGATGGTACATCAGCATATACTTCATGTCCCTCCAGATCTTTATTTCGATTTTGTTCACATCAGCAGAAATAAAAATCTGTTTAGATGTTCGCTATCACCCGTTTGCATTGGGGCACATGCCAAAATTGCTCCAGAGAATCTAGCGAATGAATAAATAAGGTATACACAATTGTCAGAGGCAGGTTCAGTTCTGGCTCGTGCTACATTTGCTAATGTCAAAAAATTACATTTGGAATGCTGGTGTTAGCCTCAATACGTCTAGGTTAGAGAACATAAGTCAGTTACAGTTTCTGTTCCTGACTGTTTTCTAGAGACCGAATACGGAATTGTTGGGATTAGACATATAGTACCCCCAGTATGTGTATTCATTGAAGTAGGTGCCTAGCCACAGATGCCTGTCTTCAGGAAATGAAAGGAGAGACAGTTGGCAAATAAATGAAATTAAAGCATCCTTACCAAGCTCCACATCCTGATCGTCTGTGATGATGAGAATAATGTTGGGCCTGATGTTTCTTCGGTCACGCTGTACACGTCCTTTAAACCGCTGTGACTTTAAGCTTGTACCAAGGACTCCAATCAATTCAGCATTTAGAATGGCCAAAAGCAGAATAAGTGGTGAGAGTTTCATGTCAGCTTGTTGAGACCACAATAAGTAAACAAGAGTATCTTTGGTTTTGCCACCTCTTACCAGATTATCTGTAATTAAAGTGGAACAGATTAATAGAATCAGCTTCAATATAATTAAAATTTACAAACTATATGAAGAGGCTAAATGAAGGCATTTTCTTGAATTTCAAATGTTATTGACCACAAACAAGGTGCTCTTGAAAGTAAAAAGAATTAAAGATCAGTTTTGATGTGAAATCCACATCAACAAATTAAATTACCGCAATTAACAATGAACAGGAATATACATGTAAAATTCCTTTTACAGAAAATTTTTATTAGGTTATAGTGATACTGAAATGCAGCATTCACCAGTATAGAGCTGTATCAAAGAATTTTGTTATTACCAAGACCAAAACAAAGCCAGGAAATAGGTTATGTACATTTTAGATTAATCACGCAAAATATTCATGTTTCACCAAATAATTCACTTTTTTTGCGAAATTATATCTATGGCTATGATCTTAGAATGAAATATTTCATAAACCGTCAACTGAAACCTTCAGTAGGTTTTTGATATTCAAGTGTTTGAACCCTAGCTTTGCACCTGCACAATATTAATCCCTTTCACTTGCCTCATACTCCGGTCCGAGCACTCAGTGGTGAACATTCTCAAACTACATTTCTTGCAAGAAACATATTGAGTGACAGAAATCATCTCTTTTATCATTTCTGAGACCTCTAATTGTA
Source organism: Rhincodon typus (assembly GCF_021869965.1). Classification (NCBI taxonomy): domain Eukaryota; kingdom Metazoa; phylum Chordata; class Chondrichthyes; order Orectolobiformes; family Rhincodontidae; genus Rhincodon; species Rhincodon typus. The sequence goes on from NC_063335.1 coordinate 27,591,338, forward strand.
CATCAGCCGGCAACAATCCAGCCAATGTGAACTCACAGTACCATGAACTTTTGCTGAGCTCCTGTCATTTGAAGGTGCATGCAGGCTGTGCATTTATACTCGTGTAATAATCAGTTCCCTCCATTCAAAGATTCTTAGTTCCAACCACAAGAGGGGGAAGGGGTGATTTAGCCACAAATCCATCCAAAACCATCTGCTGCAGAATTGATTGATTAGACCTAAGACCAAAGGTAACTTACTCTACTTTGACATATCCTGCATTCAGCTGTCACGCTGGCAGCTTTACACATTTAAGAATTCACTTGGACTGAAAACTGAATGAGTGTAAAGCTCAAAGTGATTAGTGACTTACTAAAAGGCTATTTAACAAAGACATTTAAGGCAAGCGGGCACATTTATACCATTTCCGTTCAAAGGGCAAAAGTCCATTACAATTTAACTTTTGCAAGCATAGTAATTAGGAGACAGCACATGAATTTCACCATCAAATGGTCTAAACGAACATTTAATGAGTTTCATCCAAAGACCGGGTTCTCACATCTGGGATTTTGCCCTTGTGCTCTCGTATGAATAGCCGCTGTTACAGCAGCCAGTGCTGAGAGATCAAAGCTACTTAAATGAAAGGAACAAAAAAATACACAGCTTATATTCAAGACATCATTAATAAAAATAAAAAAGGATGCATGCATACTTGTGGGTGCAGCAGAGTCCATTACTGAAAGAGATGCACTGATTCATTCAGACAGCAGAAGAAAAATCTCTCCAGCTTCAAAGATTCTCCATTACCTTTAGTTCCTTTTGATGAAACTTCAAACCTTGGAAGCTTTACAGGAGGAGGTGTGTAAAGATTCAGCAAATCTGAAACATGTTATGATTATCGCTGCATTACTAAGCAGCATTGCATGCAGCAGCTTTTGCTGGTCTGATCACTGCCCATTCGACAAGCTTCAGTGGGCAAGCAGACTGCTTTGCACTTAATGGATAAGTGATTGATGCTGGTGGCTTTTATACAGTATATTGAGTAATGAACACAGCAGTCAGGCCAATAGCAGTCATGTTTTAAGAGTCGTCAAATTCATAAAGTAAGGGAAAAAATCGACAAAATGTCTTTTTTTACAAAAAAAACACAGCATCTCCTAACAGAGGATGGATGCCAAATTCTTCATCTAACACCATTATCTGTGCAAAAACGGTGTCGATGGACAGTGCACTCAAAAACAACCAATTCAAAGTGTTAAAGAATTTTTTAAATAGTTTGTGATGGTAGTTGAAAGTAATCTTACCTATACATCACATCACCCTACTGTTAAAACTGTATTAAAACTGTATAAGAAAAATTAACATTTATTAATAACAATTGCAAAAACTTTCATTTCAGTCAGCTGCATACAAAACACATTACAAAATAATGTAAAAAATAACCTGCAAATGTCATCATAAGTTTCCAGGACGCTGAGAAAACAAAGTATAAAATTTTTTAATAACACTTACTCGTAAAAAAAGAATGAACCAGGCTTCTGGAAATGAAAACGTTCGGTTGCTATGTGTGCTGGGCCTCACTGCCTGCATTTAATGATGTACAGCAAACTTTGCAGATACTGTTGACTCAACTGCTGCAGTTATTCAGACTGCATTGAGTAAACACTGGCACCAATGACTTTAAATAAAGTCCCTTGCAATGTAGTTGCAAATATCTGGCTATCATACCTCAGTGACAATGTGAAAGAATGGAACAGCATTCCCAGACGTTAGGCTTTCTAATTCAACTGCAGCCTGAAATATCATTTCTTTTAGCTGGAGGAGAGCCAGTGATACCTGGGATGAAGTTGTTCAGCTGTAAGTGGCGAAGACACAACTTCAAGCATGGACAATTTTCCATTCAGTGCTGACCTTTTCAAATCTGACATCCCCACACAGACTAGCTATCTGCTGCTGTAGGAAATAAAGCTGCAAAATTAATACTGACAAAATGTTGTGCTTGTCTTCAAGGACATGTCAGTATTTTTGTATGGCGTGCTATGAGACAACCTCCCGGCACTTCACAAAGTCTCTGAAACCTATTTTCTTAAATGACAGTAAAACACTGGTGGCATGCCTGACAATAGCCTGACCTTGCAGCTAGAAAATTTATTCCAGAATCAAGTCAGTGATGGCTAGAAAGCAGTATTGTAACAATCTGAAGTAATTCTGCTAACAGAGCACTATCATTATTTGTTGCAGTCCCATCCAAACAATATTGTCAAATGGCAGAATTTGCTCACAAATCTTAGCAATCACGTGTTCTACTTTACATTCATTCTATTCTATTGATTTTACATTGTGATATGCTCCTATTTTTCTAAAAAAAACCCTTTAATACTATTTTAGAAACACTTCAAACATCCCCACTCTGTGAAGTTTATTTATCTGTTCTATTATATAAAATCTTATCACACGTTCAATAGCAAAGGTTTCATTGCTTGCAGCAGGAAAACACACAAAAACACACACACACACACACACACACACACACACTATATTTAAGGATGGCCAGGCGTGTTTGAGGGAAAAAAGTCACTTACAATGGTAGACTAAATGAGAAGAGATATAAGGGGATAGAATAAAGAATAAACATATCATGGACTAGACAGTCTGAATGGCCTGTTTCTGTGTTGTATATCCTATTCTGAATCATACTGGAAAGTAAAGGTGACTCCTCGATCATTTCTTTGACTGCAGACTGCCTCCTCAAATCTCTCTCCTTTGTCCATTATACCCTCACCATCAACGAGTGTGAAGAGCTCATGGGCCTCCTTGTTACTAAGATTGAGACAAACCTTTCACTAGCCTGCCCTAAAACCTACTAGGCCTGAAGTTTTCTCTGGTTAACCTTCTATCCTTTCTTATGCCTTTCTGAGTATACTTTGCTCATGAAACCCATCTCATCTTCCCTTAGTCCAATTTCCACCGAACTGCTAGACACCCAACTTCCCCTGATAGTTCCAATACTAGCCAATACTGTAAAAGGTTCTCTCTCAAGCTGTTGTCCCTCTCTCCATTAAGTCTGTTGTCATCACCCATCGCCTTAAAAAATCAACTCTTGACCTCTCTGTGCTGGCAAACTACCATTCCATATGAATGTATTTCAAACAGCAGTAGGCCATTCAAACTATTGAGGCTATTCTGGAATTCATTGAGATCCTGGTTGATCTGATTCCAACTTCAAATCCACATTCCTGCCTACCCTGTCCTGCTTAACAAGAATATATCTACCTCTGCCTTAAAAATATTGAAGGACTCCTCCACGCCTTTTCAGGGAGAGAGTTACAAAAACTAATAACCTTCTGAGAGAAGAGAAAATTCACCTCATCTTTGTTTTAAATGGGGGGGGCCCTCATTTTTGAATAGTGACCGCCTAGTTCTAGATTCTTCCAGAACAAGAAATACTTTCTGTAAATCTGCCCAGTCAAGACCTTTCAAGATTTTATATGTTTCAATCTAGGCACCTCTCATTCTTTTAAACTCCAGCAGATACAAGTCTAGCCTGTCTAACCACTCCTCAAAAGACAACCTGCCCATCCCAGGTCTTAGTCTGGTAAACCTTCTCTGAATTACCTCCAACACATTTGCATCCTTCTTTAATTAACTGGTTAACTCTGCACACATTACTCCAAATATGGCATGACCAGAGCATAATTGAAGCATAACCTCACTACTTTTGTATTCAATTTACCTCAGAATAAATGCTAACATTCTATTAGGTTTCCTAATTACTTGCTGCACTTGCAAACTAACTTTTTGCCATTCATGCATGCAGATACCCAGTTACTTCTACATCTCAGAGTTCTGCAACCTCCCATTATTCCTCCTCAAACCTTTATTTCCTCTCCAAAGCTTTTGAACATGATGACAAACTTATTTTATCTGGAATTTCATGTTTGAATTTCTCGAAAGTCACAAACAATGTCCTGTGTGACTGTGACAAAGGTAATCTCTCCTCCTTGATCCTTCTCATCCCATCTGCGGTCTTTGACATGGTCGACCACACCATTCTTCCATTAATGTCCCCTCTGTTGGTATAACTGATCATGTGCTTCCTTTCTTATCCATCTAGTCATAGCAAGGGAATTATTTGCAATGGCTTCTCTTCCGCTTTCTACACTGTTATCTTGGGTGTTCCCCAGGGATCACTCTTTGGCCCAGTCCCATTTCTCATTTATTTACTGCCCCTTGGCAATGTCAGTCAAAGGCACAGCACTATGTTTCACATGTACTTTGGTCTGTGAGACAGCTCTTCCGATTTTAGGACTAGCCCCCAGATATCAATAAGGAAAACTTTGCAGCTTTGACAGGGTTGAGTTCATCGTTGTCATTTCCGGTACCTTAGTTAATGTAAGGCAGTTCGTCAGTTTGATTCAATTCTTGGCCATTTCAGAGGACTGTGACCAGTTAACCATGTTGCTCTAAGACTGGAGTCACGTGTAGGCCTGAGCAGGTAAAGACAACAGTTTTCTACTTCAAACAACATTAGTGAACTAGCTTTTTTTTTACAAGCAGCAATGGTTTCATGATCATCAGTAATTCAAGGATTACTGAAAATATGACTCTTGTGAAAAGATGCTGCCAGAGCAGTTGTGTATTCCCAGCACTTTGACTTATTTCAGATTTTAAGCACCTGCAGTATTTTCCTTTTATTTTACTGAAATTATGCTTATCTGTACATGTTTATGATACACATTTCCATAAAGAGGACAGAAACTAGACCTTATACAAAAAACTGTGCAAAAATTCAATGAAAACTGAACTTTTAGACACCCCAGAACTGAAATGTACATTTGTGATTACAAAGACCTAGTTATTAGAAACTAAAGCTTCTTCAACAGATTAATTGGATTGATAAAATTCTTACACCATTACTAATTTCTAATTTCCACACCATGTCATTATTTTCTCTGAAGAGAAATGTTGTATTTGAGGAGATTGCTATCATTAACTTGAATGAGGTGAAGTACCTATTCATAAAACAGTCCAACCAAGACTACCTGAGCTAAGGTTAAATCTAAACATTTTAATTACTTCATTCCTGTGTTACAACTAAGGTCGGAAGGGTGACTCATTCTTACCCTTGTCCCACTGATTGACTGGTCACTACAAAATTTTAATGGAAAAGCGAGGTGATTGTTATGTAGCTCAGCATCAGCACGCACGCACGCACGCATGCACACACACGTTATCTACTTTCGCAAAGTAATAAACAAATTTGGAAAAACAGAATTATTCACAGGTTTTCTAAATACTGGACTGCAGCCAAAGTCATTATCCACACGAGCTGTCGACAATGAGTTCCCTTCTTCATTCAGACTGGTTGAGTCCTCTTTTTCCAGGAGACAATGATATAGATTTAGACTTCTCCTTTGATGTGAGGAGTTTCAAGAGGGGACTGAAATAACTGCACAGAAGCCGGTATGCCATCACCAAGTCACTCTTTATTTACTTGTGCACAGTACACTGGCTATGGCCAGACAGCTCGCAGTCAGTCCCCTGAACTGAGGAGATTCTAAATTCCCTGTCTATTTATTTATTGATTTCAGAGTCAGTTCTCAACTGAGGAGATTCTGATCTCCTGGTTATATATATATTTTCTCCCCTTTCAACATCCCCTACACTACTGCCATTCAGCACTAGTGCTTATTTTCCCCAGCACCCATGAAGTGTGTGTGCAGGTGTGAGGCACAGTAAAAAAAAGACACCAGGTGTGCAAAATAACTTTATTAACATACCACCACCAGAAAGAACACTCATGTGACCAAAGAACCAGCATCAAGCAGAGCCCATCTCTGGTTTATATTGGTCAGCCAGAGCTTCCTGACTGGCCCACGTTAACAACCCTGTCAATGAAGGACCTCGTAGTCAACAACACCTTCCTGGTTCCAATCATTACAGGGACAAAAGCTATTTCCTCCACGGCAAGTTTTCTCTGACTGTGTTCAAAACCAATATATTTTACACCCAGAAACTGGGTCATGTGACCTCTCGCTGAAAGTGTTGCTGACTCAGTGACTCCAGTCAATCAGCTCAACTTTTTGGCAAATGTTGCATTTTTGCTGCTGTAACCAGTGTTCCTTACTTTGCAATGTTTTGTTTTCAAAAGATTCAAGGTAAATAATTATGTATGTCCATTACTGATTACATTACAAGTTAATATTACAGAAAACTCATACATGTTACCTGTTAAAACTATTCATACATTATTTGACAATCTAGAAAGAAAATGTGTAAAATAATGAAATCTTAAATTGCTGAACACTGCATCCAGCTTGCTGTGTTTGTATACAATATAATTGAATTATTCAGGAAGTTTTCGGACTGCCCTCACCTCTGATGCCATTCTAGGGCTGCAAGAATGCTGTAGTCATGCAGACAATAAAAGTGCCTAAAATTTGCAGCACTGTAGATGCCAAGTGCCTGACCACTTCCTCAATCCTACAATTTTCTCCTGTGACTTCTCCTCCGGTATGTATCCATTCATGCCAGCAGCTCTGTAGGAGCTCTTTACAAAGCATTTGAACATAGGACGTGAGTACTCAGCACCTCAATCATTGGATCCTTAAACATCATATTTACCTTACACTCATAGTAGGAAATAGATAGTAGTTAGGATCGATGACCCTTGCTGATCTTTTCCTTCTAAATGTGCTGCTTACTGTTCTCAAATGGAATGGTTCATAGGACGCAGGTATCACTGGCTAGGCCAGCATTTATTTCCCATCCCTAATTGCCCAGACAGCAGTTAAGAGTCAACCATATTGCTGTGGGTCTGAAGATACATGTAGACCAGGAAGCCGTATATTACAGGAGCAAAACTAGTCCATTTGGCCCATTAAGACCTCTCCACCATTCAACCATGGCTGATATGTTTCTCAAACCTATTCTCCTGCCTCTTTCCCATAACCCTTGATCCCTTTAATAATCAAGAACCTATCTATCTCTGTCTCAAGTAGACTCAATGACTTGGCTTCCCCAGCCTTCTGTGGCAATGAGTTCCACAATATAGGTTAGATAAGGTTATCTGATTTCCTTCCCTAAAGGGCATTAATTCCAAGCATTGTTCTTTCCCGTGACAATTGACCACGGCCATCACAAGATTCTTAATTCCAGATTTTTATTGAATTTGAATGTCACCATCTGCACTGTGGGATTCAAGCCCTGGTCTCCAGAACATTACCTGGGTCTCTTGATTAATAGTCTAACAATAACACCAGTAGGCTTTAACCTCCCCTGTTGGCTAAATCGTTTGCCCCATTTTCACACCGGATAATGCATTTGCTAAGTCATCCGATTACCTTTGGAGTTTTCAGGAACTCTGTTGGAAATAAATCTGTCTTTGTAGTAAGTTTAGATTTGAGTAGTGTTCCACATGAACATGTCAGATCTATGGGATTAGGAATAGTTTTACATTGCTCATGCAAACAAATGAATTGAATAGTATGACATAAAATAATTCGAAAATAGTGAAAATGAAAGGTGGTTGCATGAATTTACAAATGATCTGCTGGCCTATGCAGAGACCCACCAGATCATCATTCATTGGGAGGCTTGAAGCATTTGTGAGGGAGAAAGGAACACAGTGACTCAGGAACACGCAAACATACGAACAAGGAACAACAGTAGGCCACTCAGCTCATTGAGCCTGCTCCACCATTCAATAAGATCATGATTGATCTGATTTTAATCTCCACGCTGCACTCCTGCATAACCTCAATAATCTTCCATTCCCTTGGTCACCAAGAATCTATCTATCTCTGAGGTTCTGCATCTACTGCCTTTTCAGGAAGCGAATTCCAAAGATTCCCTACCCTTTGAGAGAAAAAAAATGTTTCCTCATTTCTGATTTAAATGCGTGATCGCTTATTTTTAAACCATGATGTCTAGTTCTAGATTCTTCCACAGAAGGAAATATCCTTTCCACTTTCACCTGGGAATGTCTCCTCAGGACCTTATATGTTTAGATTAATCGTCTCCGACACTTCTAAACTCCAGAGGAGTTTCCGCATAAGGCAATCCATCCATTCCAGGTATTAGTCTAGTAAACCTTCACTGTGCTTCCAACACATTAACATCCTTCCATCAGTAAGGTGACCAGTACTGGACACTGTACTCCAGATACAGTCTCACCCATGCCCTGTATGACTGAAGTTGCATTCCTCTTGTATTCAATTCCCCTCACAATAACATAATATTCTATTGGTTTTTCAAAACAGTGAGTTTTGAACAATGTGAGGGGGGTCAATTAAAGTGGGAAGAGACTAAGTGGATGACGAACATGGATCTAGGCCAGCAGGATGAAATGTCTATTTCTGTGCTGTCAATGCTATGTAATTTTAAAAACAAACAGGCTGGGACTATTTTCCCTGGAGCATTGGAGGCTGAGAGGTGACATTACACAGGTTCATAAAATCATGAGGGTCATGGATAGGATGAATAGCCAAGGTCTTTTTCCCAGGGTAGGGCAGTCCAAACTACAGGACATAGGTTAAGGTGAGAGGGGAAAGATACAAAAGAGGCCTAAGTGGCAACTGTTTCATGCAGAGGGTGGTGGAGGCTGGTACAATGACAACATTTAAAAGGCATCTGGGTACATGAATAGGAAGGGTTTAGAGGGATGTGGACCAAATGCTGGCAAATGAGGCTAGATTTATTTAGGATATTTGGGGGGCATGGATAAGTTGGACTGAAGGGTCTGTTTCTGTGCTGTACAACTCCGTGACTCTAATGATACTACCAAATTAATTCAGTCTGGTTGAAATTCTGAATTCTCTCTCAAGATGTACAAAATGCAAAAAAATCCCTGGTGTAGTTTTGCAAGATAATTGGCTCTCATTGAATCAACTGTATTCAAAGAATTTAGCAGACATGTTGAAATGAATGTTTATTAATATAACTAATTACAATTTGAATCAATGTACATAAGCCCTGCAGCAAAGGAATGATATTATGAAGCAGTATTGCAGTATTTCTCTGTGAAGGTCTCTTTTAAATAATTAGTTTTATCTTTCTACACACTGATCAACGTTAGATATAGTTAAAATTGATTAATTGGCTCTGTGAAAATGATGGGAATAGATTTGTTGTTCAGCCAATATGGATTGTTTAATGAATTGAATTAGAAAAATAAACATTTTATCTCAGCTTAATTTCATTGGTAATACTCATATGGTCTGAGTCAGAAGGTCAAGGTTTGCCAATCCCAATCTACAGACCTGAGCAGAGAATCTAGCCTGACACCTAATTACAGAGTTCAGGAAATGCTGCATGTTCAGAGGTGAGTTTCTCAGATGAGTTGCTAAGCAGAAGTGTCGTCTTCTTTTAGAGTTGCACATTTTGGATTCATGGCAATATGTAAAATGGAGGGGAACGTCTGCCAGTGGTATGGACAAAATATAATTCTACCAAAGGCTATTATGATTATCCATTTCATTTCTGGGCATGGGCTCTTGTGAACAATTTGGCTGTAAATTCCCAAACCAATGCAATGACTATGTTGGCTGTAAAGTACTTCGGAACATCCTGAGGTCATGAGAGTGCTAGAGAAATGCAAGGTCTTTGAACGACAATTCAGGTAGAAAGTAAGCTGCGTTATGGCTAATCCACTGCAATTGCTAATGTAATGTGGATGTGGTTTGTTTGGATGTATGGGTGGAATCTTGTGGCAGCAGCGTGTGCCCCTGGCAGCAAGACTATAAGGGAACAAAGATGTCTGCTTGAAGACTGGACGGCTTTCCACAGGTAATCACATGGCAGGCAGCCAACTACCAATGCACATTTAAGGACCCCAGCCAATAATGTAGAAGGACATGTAGATAGGAAGATGCTGATCCCACCATTACCAAAAGGTGGTCAAAAATCTAGGCACCTGGACAGGGATCTACTATGTCCAAGCAAGCAGTACCATTCTGCCTGAAAAACAGGAAGATTTTAATTTGATAAGCTGCCACACTTGGATTCCTGGAGCTGAAAACCATCACCCTACAACCTGCCTCAGATAGCTTCGACATTCTTTCCATCTCCATTGACCATCTCTCCATTATCCTAGTCCTGCTTCAACGTTCCTTGAGCCACCCAACAATACTCTTAATCAACTGTTAATCTTGAGATGTTCCCTGTTATCATCAAACTGCCCCAGCACTCTGGGATTGCCCCTATCGCATTCAACCAGCCACCCATCATCCCTGACCCTTCCTCTATCACATTTTCCCCAACCTCAGTTATTCTCAACTCTTCCAGTCTCAGCACAGACCTGGTTTTGAGTATCCTGGATTTCCCTTCAATCATGCCCTTGCTAAAGATTCCTCCTGACATCCACCTTCATCCCTTAGTCCCCTGCAACCTTACTAAAGGCTGCTACTGTCCAGCCTTCCCGTATCCCTCAGATAGCCATGTTAGGACCTCCAACAGCTCAGCCTCCTTTTCCCAGTCCAACAAAGTTTCCAAATCAAGATAAGCTGCTCCAATCATCCACTGGGAAGACAACCTTGCCAGTCGCTCACCACCACTAACCAATTGTGAATCCAAAGGCGTGTATTTCTTGTTTGTTGCGCAATTAATGCCAGTGTGGTGACAAGAGAGGTTTCCCGATGGTGGCTGCATGACCAGGCAGCCCGAGGTCTCCCAGCATCTGCTGCGTCGCTGAGTGCAGGGGAGACTGAGCCAAAACTGGGAGAGTGAGCCCATTGAGGTAGACAAGCCCAGTCTGGAGGAGATCGAACCCTTGTGGGGATTGCGAAGCCAGCATGGCTTAAAGAAGGCCTGTAATGTTGAAATTGTAATTTTATTTCTTTTTCTTTCTATTTTGTACCTAAGTACCTTTGTAACTAAGATGGCACCAGGGATGGCAACTTTGTAATTTTTTCACTCGATTCTTGACCCTCTGTACTTGAATACACATGACAATAAACCTAATTCTAACGCACTTTTCTTCAGTCAAAGATGTATATGCCTATTCCCTGAAGCAAATATGCACTCTGCAAAATTGTGCTGTCAATGTAAATGATCTGAATTGGGTATGTTGATTCATATATGCCCCCAAAAATTACACTTAAGGAGAGTTTTAGAACAAGTTTATGAATCATAGAATCCCTACAGTGTGGAAACAGGCCCTTCAGGCCAACGTCCAGACCGACCCACAGGACATCCCACCCAGACCCTTCCCCCTATAACCCACTTAATCTACACATCCCTAAACGCTACGGGCAATTTAGCATGGCCAATCCACCTAGCCTGCACATTTTTGGACTGTGGGAGGAAACCAGAGCACCTGGAGGAAACCCATGCAAACACGGGGAGAACATACAAACTCCACACAGTCGCCCAAGGGTGGAATCGAACCTGGGTCCCTGGCACTGTGAGGCAGTACTGCTAACCACTGAGCAACCGTGCCACCCTAGTGGAATTTTAGTAGTTCAATTTTTAAAATAATTTTAGTTCCACAATGTTATATGTAGTCCAAATTCTTCTACACTATGCAGTACTTTATAGTATTCAGCACAAATAATATTGAGTTGCACAGCTAAACATACTGAGTTTCTGATGTCAAAGTAGTAACAATTCAGCTTGAGGCAATTACATATATTCAATATTTATTTTGGCAGTTTCAAAATGGTTATAGGTACTTCTGGAAAGAAACATCACTGACATAGTTATTTCATAGTTAACATTCTGAACTCATAGCAGTTCTCCTTCAAATTACACCTTTAAGCACTTAACATGATTTATAGTTTTGCAAAAAACAGTATGGGAGTTGATGGCCTTGTGGTATTATCGCAAGACTATTGATCCAGAGCCAAGTCAGAAATTGCTGGAAAAGCTCAGCAGGTCTGGCAGCATCTGTGGAGAGAAATCAGGGTTAACATTTCAGGTTGAGTGACCCTTCCTCAGAACTGGCCTTGCTCTGGGTACTGCCGGACATGCTGAGCTTTTCCAGCAATTTCTGTTTTTGTTTCTGATTTTCAGCATCTGCAGTTCTTTTGGATTTTATTGATCCAGAGCCCCAGGTAATGTTTTCAAATCATGCCAGGGCAGATGGTGGAATTTAAATTCAATATAAGCCTGTAATTAAGAGTCTAATGTTGACCGTGAAATCATTGCAATCTTCCGTGGATAGAAAACCCATCTGCTCACTAATGTCCTTTAAGGAAGAAAATTGCCGTCCTTACCTTGTCTGGCCTACATGTGACTTTCAACTGCCCTCTGGGATGGGCAACAAATTCTGGTCCAGCCAGTGATGCTCACATTCCATGGATGAATAAGAAAAGTCATGCTAATTGTCAAAAATGAAAAATAATGAAATCCATCTGAAAGTGACTGACCACCATCTGAAAATTCTAGGAGGGATATTAATTCAACTGATGGGCAACCAAGGATATTAATAGTTTCATTAGTGAGTGAAGAACTTAGAAATTGTATTTTATTCACCTTCATGATTTAGAAGTAATCAAATTTTCCTCATTGTTTTTCGTATGTGTGTTTGTTTTAACTGTGCATGTGCTTTAAAGACAGTAAAATGTCACTGAATGGCCAGAAACAGGCTGACACCCCACCGCCCCACCCCACCTCTGCCCCAGCGAAGTCTGTTAAAGCTGCTATTTCCTGCAGTATACAGTTAAATAGATAAGTGGCTGAAAATAACATACCTAGAAAGTGATTGAAAAACAACTGGAAAGATAAAGTAAAATCAAGCTCAGAGGTGGATCTCGCTGTCACCAATGTTACAGAATAAATATTGAAGTATCCATGATAAAACACTTGAAGTGTAAAAGGAAAAGGACGAAATATCCATGGAACAGTTTACCAGATATTAATGTTCTTACTTAATGAAATATAAAAATAACATTGAAAAAATGAACAATCATTTACGGTCACGGATAAGTGCAGAATGCCATTTTGTAGCACAATTTTCAAAAAATTTATGGTCCCACAACATAGCTTACTGACTTCATTTCGGCATCTGTCTCCCTTTCATGCTGAATGACCTTTAATTTTAAATAAAACTCAGCTGCCACAAGTTGTGTGAAGTTAGAACAAAAGTAAATGGAATTACTTTTCCCCACAACTTCAGTCGGCTGTTGCATGCAAGCTTGTGTGGGGTGGCAAGGGGGTATGCCAGTTGGAACAGAAACATGGTGAGGGATATTTTATTGTCCACAAGATTAAAGAAAATGCTTTGTCTAATCTCTCATTCTAAACCACCTCAGTTCAGCAAAACAACTTTCATCTTTCCCCCCAACAAAATCTCAGACTGTAAGTGCTCGAGTGACATGCCAGTTTGAACAGGTAGCTAATCTAAAGGAATGAATAATGAAATAAATTTAAATGTGAGGATTATCATTCTAAGAGTTATATTGACTAGAGATGACACAAGAAAAGGACAGTTAAGCTCTGCCAAGCCATAGAGGTTAGCTGATGCCACTTTTGGGACCTCTACTTCACTGACTTTACCAGTTCTTCTGTTTTTGTTGTCCATCTCTCCTTGCCCTTGAGGAGGCAATGAGCATCTTTGTTGAACCACTGCAGTCCTTGTGGTGAAGGCAGTCCTACAATGCCATTCAGTAGGGAGCTCCTGAATTTTGACCCAATGAAAATGAAGGAATAGTAATTCTCATCAGGATTGTTGAGGGAATGTCTGAATGCTTAATTATATAACTCTTTTGCTTTAAATTTTAAATCCTCCACCAGTTATGCATTTTGCCCACTTTCGCATGCATGTGTGTGTCTCTGTGTTTGTCGTGGAAGCTGGGACCATTGTTTTAGCTTTTAATAACTTTTTATACCTTTATCTGAGTAAATTTTCTTTATTTGTTAAGTAATAAAAAACCCTTCCGGATAATTCTTTACAGTCACTACATAAACAGTTCAGTACATACACCAGATTGAAAAGTTCATCTTTTCAATCTTAAGCATACCTAATATAATGAAGCAAACAGCAAAACAACAGGAAAACCATTCTATCCCTCCTCACTCAGTCATTACATTGCTCACCACTAACTGTCCACTGCAGTCTTCTTGTCAATATTTTTGAATCAACCTGTTCAGAGCTATTACACACTTCTGGACCAAGTAGCACCTGAACCTGGGGTCCTGTAATCGTGCTGAAATTCAGTCTGGTTGAAGAAATGCATGTTGGAGGTGTTTGTTACCTTGTCAGTTGCCTGGTTGACTGGCGAGCTACAAGAGTGTTGCTTTGATCAGCTGACTATGGGTCTGATCAAAGTTAGGCATATGAATAGCACTGTTCATTCTGAAGTATTGTTAAAAATTTTTGCCTGCCATATCATAAAGTCATGCAGCATGGAAGCAGACCCTTCAAGCCAACTTGTTCATGCTGACGAGACATCCCAATCTGACTTAGTCCCATTTGCCAGCATTTGGCCCATATCCCTCAAAACCTTTCCTACTCATATACCCATTCAGAACATAGAACATGGAACATAGAACAGTACAGCGCAGTACAGGCCCTTTGGCCCACGATGTTGTACCGATCTATTATCCTACTAAGATCAATTTACCCTTGCATACCCTACATTTTACTATCCTCCATGTGCTTATCCAAGAGTCGTTTATAAGTCTCTCAAGTATCTGACTCCACCACCATACAGAAGAATTTCAACCTGAACAGCAAAATTGACCCAGTAGAGCCAAGTTGAGCCGACACACAGAAGGAACCTACTTGATCTCATCTGCCACAACCAATCTGTTGCAGACAAGTGCTCGTAATAACATTAGCAAAAGTGATCACTGCATTATCCTTATGATGCTAAAACTTCATTCTTCACCAGGAAGGTATCCATTACTATGTATTGATGCACTATCTCAATGTTAAGTGGAGCATATTCATCTATACATGTATCATAAAGTCATATTGAGCAGTCCAAAACATTGTAGGGCATCAACAGCAATAGAATAGCATATCAGCATAAATTGTGTCCTTAGCATCACCATCAAACCATGAGGCCAACCCTGGTTCAGTAGAGACTATAACAGTTTAAGATGAAAGGGGAAAGATTAAAAAGAACCTGAGGCATATCTTTTTCACGCAGAAGGTCGTACATGTCTTGAATAAACTGCCAGAGGAAGTGGTGGAGACGAGTACAAATGCAACATTTAAAAGGAATCTGGATAACACAGGGGCAGGAATGGTTGTTGGATGTTCCGGGGTATAGATGTTTCAAAAGAAATAAGGAGGGAGATAAAAGAGGTGGGGGAGTGGCATTGCTAATCAGGGATGGTATCACAGCTGCAGAAAGGGACGTCGTGGAGGAGAGTTTCTCCACTGAGTCAGTATGGGTGGAAGTCAGAAACAGGAAAGGAGCAGTCACTTTATTGGGAGTTTTCTATAGACCCCCCAATAGCAACAGAGACACTGAGGAACAGATTGGGAGACAGATTTTGGAAAGGTGCAGAAGTAATAGGATTGTTGTCATGGGCGTCTTCAACTTCCCTAATATAGACTGGAACCTCCTAAGTGTAAATAGTTTGGATGGAGCAGATTTTGTCAGGTGTGTCCAGGAAGGATTTCTGACTCAATATGTAGAAAGGCTGACTAGAGGGGAGGCCATATTGGATTTGGTGCTTGGCAACGAACCAGGTCAGGTGTCAGATCTCTCGGTGGGAGAGCATTTTGGTGATAGTGATCACAACACCCTGACCTTTCCTATAGTCAAGGAGAGGGATAGGACCAGATGGTATGGGAAAGTATTTAATTGGGGGAGAGGGAATTACAATGCTATTAGGCAAGAACTACGGAGCACCAACTGGGATCAGATGTTCTCAGGGAAATACACGATAGAAATGTGGAGGTTGTTTAGGGAGCAGTTGCTACAGGTACTGGGTAAGTTTGTCCCACTGAGGCAAGGAAACGATGGTAAGGTGAAGGAACCTTGGATGACAAGACATGTTGAACACCTAGTCAAAAGGAACAAGGAAGCTTACTTAAGGTTGAAGAAGCAAGGATCGGACAGAGCTCTAGAGGTCTACAAGGTAGCCAGGAGGGAACTAAAGAACGGACTTAGGAGAGCTGGAAGTGGGTATAAGAAAACCTTGGCGGGTAGGATCAAGGAAAACCCCAAGGCTTTCTATACTTATGTGAGGAACAAGAGGATGGCCAGAGTGAGGGTACGGCCAGTCAGGGATAGTGGAGGGAACTTGTGCGTGGAGTCGGAGTAGATAGGGGAGGTCCTTAATGAATACTTTGGTTCAGTATTCACCAGTGAAAGGGACCTTGACGTTTGTGAGGACAGCATAAAACAGGCAGATATGCTCAAACAGGTTGATGTTAGGAAGGAGGATGTGCTAGAAATTTTGAAAAACATGAGGATAGACAAGTCCCCTGGGCCAGACGGGATATACCCAACGTTACTATGGGAAGCAAGGGAAGAGATTGCTGCCCCTTTGGACTCTATCTTATCGCTTACTCCCTACCCCACCCACCTCCCTATTTTCTGCATATAAACTGACGTTTTCCCAGCCACCATCAGTTCTGAGGAAGGGTCACCGGACCCGAAACGTTAACTCTTGTTTTCTCCTCCACAGATGCTGCCAAACACAAAAACATATGCAGAATACTGACAACAACATCAGCAGAGAGGAAGAGTGTTCAGAGACCTGCACAAGCATAAGTGCGCAGTGAGCCTAAATCCTATTAAATCAGCAACACTGCCGAGAAACAGTAGCCAACTCAGGGAACTGTAGAGCGTTCCAATTGTACATAGGACACACTCAAAGATGATACTCAGATAATGAAGATGTGGAAGACCATCTCAGCAATAATCTAATGTTGAATAGCTGTGGTGGTAGAGTCTTGGTTTATATTTAACTTGAGATAGATAGATTCTTAAATAAAACAAAGAACAGTGGATGCTGGAGATCTGAAATATAGACCGAAGAGAGAAGGAATAGGTTGTATCCAGAGTGTAGAATATATTTTGGTATAAATAAAGCAGTTTTGCAAAAACCTACCAGAGTCAGATCAAAGTCACTCTTAGGTAAAGATTAGGCCAAAGTGAGATCTAAGTATTATACAAAAGTCAAACCAAACCAAACACATGCTACTCCTGAAACCTGTATTTTCTTAAAAGCCAGATTACAAAAAAAAATTGTGATACCTGATAGGATTAGCAAGTGAACAATGTCACACTGTCCTCAGTGGTGTACGCACAAGGTCAGTATTTTAATAGATACATCACTGCATTGAAAACACAGATTGCAGTAGCAATCAAAGCATGAATAAGGTCATGCAGGACAGTGTTGGAATCAATGGATGGGCAGTATCTAATTAGAGAATGCAGTGACTGCTGAATGAATTAACATATATGTAGGTCTGCTCCTCTTCCTTATAGCATAATGGTTTCCATTCTGTAATAACTATCAGAGCAATAAACTCACTTTAAGGCTCTTGTGAAGATTTGTAGCTCGGGATGTGGGTGATCTTGTTGACTTGCTCGCCGAGCTGGCTGGTTATAATTCAGATGTTTCGTCACCATGCTAGGTAACATCAAAAGTTATTTATATTTATATTTGTTGAGTTGAGGTGTCTGTTGAGGTGTTTTGAGTCATTTCCGGTGCTCTTTTGCAAGGGTTTGTACATGGGGTCGAATTCCACATGTTTATTGATAGCATTACGGGCGGAGAACCAAGGCTCTAGGAATTTCTGTGCGTATCTATGGTAGCTTGAGCTAGGATGGTCACGTTGTCCCAGGTCGTCTGAACTACAACCAGCCAGATCGGCGAGCAAGTCAACAATCTCAATAAACTCACTATTCAGGTATTATCATCTTGTCAGGCACCTTTTGGTGCCATCTGTCATTATCATAAAAAAAATTCACACACAATATTGAATTATGAATTAGTGCAAGTACAACAACTTGTTCTTCAGCGTCCTTTACTTCCAGCATTTATGTTCTTTGGAATGTTCTGTCTTGAAAATATTTTACATTTGTTTTTCAATTAGGTAGAAGAGGACAGAACACACAACAAAGTCTGGTATTTATGTTATAGTGCCTTGAATTAAACCTGCCATCTAAAAGTTATGGTCAGGAGCCAATACAACCTATCAGCACAATGCTATTGTTTGGCAGGTATTCAGATATTCAGTCAATTAACAGGTAAGTCAATAAACAGAAACCGCCAACCAGGCAGACAAATAGACGATCAGTCAGAGATAGTAGGAACTGCAGATGCTGGAGAATCTGAGACAACAAGGTGCAGGGCTGGATGAACACAGCAGGCCATGCAGCATCATAGGAGCAGAGAGGCTGACATTTCGGGCCTAGACCCTTCATCAGGGGCAGCAATCTAGGCCCGAAACGTCAGCTTCTCTGCTCCTATGATGCTGCTTGGCCTGCTGTAGATGATCAGTCAATCCTGTTCAGACAGACAACTGGATAGTCATGTGATTGGGCATACAAACAGTTAACCAATCAGTAAGAGGACTTTCAACCAGTCTATCAGTTAAACAGAAATCCAGCCAAGCAAACAGGGATTGGCTCAAAATGGAAGATTGAACACATTGCCATCAATGAATCCTGCATTATCAACATCAATTGAGTAATCACAGAAGCTCAGTTGAACCAGTCATATAAATAAAGTGACTACAAAAGCCGTTCAGAGGCTACAGATTCTGTGATGAATAATTCACCTCCTGACTCCACAAATCTGTCTGCTATCTACGAAGTCAGAAGTCACACAACACCAGGTTATAGTCCAACAGGTTTATTTGAAATCACAAGCTTACAAAGTGCAACTCTTTTGTCAGATGAAGTGAGGGGGAGGAGGACACAAACAGATAATTTATAAGAATAGAGATCAAGGGCAGAGAGATTAAAAGATCAGACAAAAGGTGTGAGTGGAGTGTTGAATAATAAGTCTCTGCAGGTAGCCAAGATTGTTAAACAGTGTGAGTAAAGTGTCAACAGCTGACTAAGAAGTGAAGGGATGACCTATTATCCGCTTAAGTGAATTAGAGAGATAATTACAAATCATTAAAAATAAGGTGATGCTGGAGACAAATGGCTGGAATAACGTAATAGGTATAAGTGTTGCATGCTGAAGGTCTAACCAAAGTAATAAGTAATTTAAAACTATACAAACTAATTAAGGAGGAGAGATCATGACAATTTATCTTGATGGTGTCAAAACAGGATAGTATGGAAGATTTTACAGATACAAAACAGTGTGGTGGGGACTCGTTAGCATGACATGAACACAAGATCACAGTTGAGACCATCTTCAATGGGTACGGAACTTGGCTATTGGTTTCTGCTCGGTGATTTTGTGTTGTTATGTACCTCAAAGTTCCACCTTGGAGGACGCTTCCTGAAGATTGACGACTGAATGTCATTGACTGCTGAAATGTTCCCCGACTGGGAGGGAACATTCTTGTTTGGTGATTGTTGTGCGGTGTCCATTCATCCATTGCCATAGTGTCTGCATAGTCTCACCAATATACCATGTCTCAGGACATCCTTGCCAGCTGCGTAAGAGGTGGATAACATTGGCTGCATCACATGAGTATCTGCCATGTAGGTGGTGGGTGGTGTTTCTATGTGTGATGTTAGTGTCCATGTCGATGATTTGACATGTCTTGCGCAGGTTGCCATGGCAGGATTGTGTGGTGTTGTGGTCGATGTTGTCCTGAAGGCTGGGTAGTTTGCTGTGAATGATGGTCTGTTTAAGGTTTGGCGGTTGTTTGAAGGCAAGAAGTGCAGGTGTAGGGATGTCTTGGTGAGATACTCATTGTCATCAATGGCATGTTGAAGGCTGCGAAGAACATGGCGTAGTCTCTCCACTCCGGGGAAGTACTGGGCAACAAAGGATATGCTATGGGGCATATCCTGTGTCTGTCCTCTGAGGAAGTCGTTGTGGTTTCTCGCTGTGGCACATCGGAACTGGTGATCGATGAGTTGAGTATTGTATCCCGTTCTTATGATGTTGTCCTTCAAAATCTTCAAGTGTCCATCACGTTCCTCCTCATCTGAGCAGATCCTGTGTATGTGCAGGGCTTGTCTATAGGGGGAGGCTTCTTTCATGTGTTTAGGGTGGAAGCTAGAGAAGTGCAGCATCATGAAGTTATCTGTGGATTTGCGGTAGAGTGAGGTATTGAGGTGTCCATCCTTGATGGGGATGCGTGTGTCTAAGAATGAGATTGATTCTGAAGTGTAGTCCAAGTTAAGTCTGATGGTGGGATGAAATTTGTTGATATCGCTGTGTAGCTGTTTCAGTGATTCCTCACCATGAGTCCAAAGGAAGAAAATGTTGTCAATGTATCTGGTGTATAGCGTCGGTCGGAGGTCCTGCGCAGCAAAGAAGTCTTGTTCAAACTGTGTGCTCTTCTCTCTCACTTCACCTGATGAAGGGGCTGTGTTCCAAAAGCTTGTGATTTCAAATAAATCTGCTGGACTATAACCCAGTGTTATGTGACTTTTAACTTTGTTGACCCCTGTCCAACACCAGCACACCCACATCATGGCTGCCATCTACAAGGCACAGGTCAGGAATACGATGAAATGCTGTCCACTTGTCTGGATGTATACAGGTTTCAATACCACTTAAAAAGCTCAACCTGATTCAGGATAAAGCTCACACTGGGTTAGCAGCCCACCCACCGCTCCTGCAATTGAAGCACAGTGACCATAGTGTGCATCACCTACAAGATGCACCATGCTTATCCAACAGCATCTTCCAAACCCACGACCGATAGTACTCAGAAGAAAGACAACAGATGCATAGGAACACCAACACCTTCAAGCCAAACAGCATCTTGACTTGGTACTATATTGCCGTTCCTTCGCTGTCACTGGGCCAAAATCCTGAACTTCCTCTCTTAACAGTATTCTTTTTTCTATTCATTTGTGAGATGTGGGCGTCGCTGACTGGCCAGCATTTCTTGCCCATCCCTAAGTGCCCTTGAGAAGGTGGTGGCAAGCTGCCTTCTTGAACAGTCCTCCTGCTATGAGTTGACCCACAATGCTATTAGGGAGGAAATTCCAGAATTTTTACTCAGCAACAGCAAAGGAACGGCTATATACTTCCAAATCAGAATGGAGAGTGGCTTGGAGGGGAACTTGGAGGCGGTGATGTTCCCGTACGTCTGCTGCCCTTGTCCTTCTAGATGGAAGTAGTCATGGGTTTGGAAGGTGCTGTCTGAGGATCTTTGGTGAATTTCTGCAGTGCATCTTGTAGACAGTACACATTGCTGCTACTGAGCGTCCGTGGTGGAGGGAGTGGATGCTTGTGGATGTAGTGCCAATCAAGTGAGCTGCTTTGTCCTGGATGGTGTCAATATTCTTGAGTGTTGTTGGGGCTGCACTCATCCAGGCAAGTGGGGAGTATTCCATCACACTCCTGACTTGTGCCTTGTAGATGGCGGACAGGCTTTGAGGAGACAGGAGGTGAGTTACTCGCTGCAGTATTCTTAGCTTCTGGCCTGATCTTGTAGCCACTGTATTTATGTGGTGAGTCCAGTTGAGTTTGTGGTCAATGATAACAACCAGAATGTTGATAGTGGGGGATCCAGTGATGGTAACAGCATTGAATGTCAAGTGTCTGTTATTGGTGATGGTCATAGCCTGGCATTTGTGTGGCGCGAATGTTACTTGCCACTTGTCAGCCCAAGCCTGGATATTGTCCAGATGTTGTTGCATTTGAACATGGACTGCTTCAGTATCTGAGGAGTCACAAATGGTGCTGAACATTATGCAATCATCGGCGAACATCCCCACTTCTGACCTTATGATAGAGGGAAGGTCATTGATGAAGCAGCGGAAGATGGTTAGGCCTAGTTCACTAACCTAAGGTACTCTTGCAGAGATGTGCTGGAGCTGAGATGATTGACCTCCAACAACCATGGCCAACTCCCTATGTATTAGATATGACTCCAACTACCGGAAAGTTTGCCCACGATACCCATTGATTAATGTTTTGCTAGGGCTCCTTGATGCCACATTCGGTCGAATGCAGCCTTGATATCAAGGGCTGTCACTCTCACTTCATCTTTGGAATTGAGCTCTTTTGTCCATGTTTGAACCAAGGCTGTAATGAGGCCTGGAGCTGAGTGGCCCTGGTGGAACCCAAACTGGGCGTCACTGAGCAGGTTATTGCTGAGCAGGTGCTGCTTGATAGTACTGTTGATGACACCTTCCATCACTTTACCGATGACTGAGAGTAGACTGATGGGGTGGTAATTGGCTGGGTTGGATTTGTCCTGCTTTTTGAGTACAGGACATATTTAGGCAATTTCCCACATTGTCAGGTAGATACTAATGTTGTAACTGTACTGGAACAGCTTGGCTAGGGAAGCAGCAAGTTCTGGAGCACAAGTCTTCAGGACTATTGTCGGAATGTTGTCAGGGCCCACAGCCTTTGCAGTATCCAGTGTTTCCAACCATATCTTGATATCATGTGGAGTGAATCAAATTGGTTGAAGACTGGTATCTGTAATGCTGGGGACCACTGGAGGAGGCCGAGATGGATAATCCACTCAGCACTTCTGGCTGAAGATTGCTGTGAATGCTTCAGCCTTATCTTTTGCACTGATGTGCTGGGCTCTTCCATCATTGAGGATGGGGATATTTATGGAGCCTCCTCCTCCAGGGAGGTGTTTAATTGTCCACCACCATTCACAACTGGATGTGGCAGGACTGCGGAGCTTAGATCTCATCTGTTGGTTGTGGATCGCTTAGCTCTATCTATTGCTTGCTGGTTTCACTGTTTGGCATGCAAGTAGTCCTGTTTGGTGGCTTCACCAGGTTGATGCCTCATCTTCAGGTATGCCTGGTGCTGCTCCTGGCATGCCCTTCTGCACTCTCCATTGAACCAGGGTTGATCCCTGGCTTGATGGTAATGGTTGAGTGGGGGATATGCCGGGCCATGAGGTTACAGATTGTGCTGGTTCACAATTATGCTACTGTTGATGGCCCACAGCATCTCATGGATGCCCAGTGTTGAGTTGCTGGATCTGTTCAAAGTCTGTCCCATTTAGCACGGAGATAGTGCCACACAACACGATGGAGTTTGTTCTCAATGTTAAGGTGGGACTTCGTCTCCACAAGATTGTGCGATAGTCACTCTTACTGATACTGTCGTGGACAGATGCAGCTGCAGCTGGCAGATTGGTAAGGATGAGGTCAAGTATGTTGCTCCCTCTTCTTGGTTCCCTCACCACCTGCCGCAGACCCAGTCTAGCAGCTATGTCCTTTAGGACCTGGCCAGCTCGAACAATAGTACTGCTGCTGGGACCCTTTTGGACATTGAAATCCCCCACCCAGAGTACATTTTGTGTCCTTGCCATCCTCAGTGCTTCCTCTAAGCGTTGCTCAACATTGAGGAGTACTGATTCATCAGCTGAGGGAGGATGGTATGCTGTAATCAGCAGGAGGTTTCCTTGCCCATGTTTAACCTGAAGCCATGAGTCTTCATGGAGTCTGCAGTTAATGTTGAGGACTCCTAGAACAACTCCCTCCCGAGTGTATACGACTGTGCCAACACCTCTGCTAAGTCTGTCCTGCCGGTGGGACAGGACATATCCAGCGACGGTGATGGTGGTGTCTGGGGCATTGTCTGTAGGGTATGATTCTGTGAGTATGACTATGTCAGACTGTTGCTTAACTAATCTGTGAGACAGCTCTCCCAATTTGGGCACTAATCCCAGATATTAGTGAGGAGGACTTTGCAGGGTTGACAGGGCTGTTTCTGCCGTTGTCTTTTCCGGTGCCTAGGTCAATGCCAGGTGATCCGTCCGGTTTCACTTCTTTGACACTTTGTAAAACTGAGTGGCTTACTAGGCCATTTCAGAGGGCATGAGGTCAACCACATTGCTGTGGGTCTGGAGTCACATGCAGGCCAGACCAGGTGAGGGTGGCAGATTTTCTTCTCTGAAGGACATTAGTGAACCAGATGGGTTTTTCCGACAATCAGCAATGATTTTATGGTGATCAGTAGATTCTTAATTCCGGGCTTTTTTTTAATAATTGAATTCAAATTCTACCATCTACCATGCTGGGATTCGAACCCAGGTCCCCAGAACATTAGCTGGGTTTCCTGGAGTAACAGTCTAGTGATAATACCACTCGGCCATTGCCTATCCCAATTGTGGCCACCCCAATCTGCCCATGGGCTACAGAGGTTCAAGATGGCAGCTCACCACCACTTTCTCAAGGGTAATAAAGGGTGGGAATAAATGCTAACTCAGCCAGTGACTCCCCACATCCCTAGAAAGAATAAAGGGAATAAAGTGCTTTAACAGGCTTGGCTATACTCTAGACATAATGTCTGTTTAAAGTTTTGGCTGTCTGTCTTTGATTTAAATGGGCAAATACTGCCAAAGAATTTGCCTAACAAATACAGAAACCAGTCAAAAGGAACAGCTATTTCTTGCAATTCTAAGGTGATATCCCCAACGAGGTCATGTAAGAAGTACGTAACTGTGGACAAAGGTGAATTACACTAAAGTAAACATCTGTTTTCTATTTGTCCTGCGGTCCAGCTTAAACCGAAGTCATCCATGGATATTTGATTTGTTGAGGGAAGGAACAAGATTGCCTGTAATCTTGAGAGGCATAACCTTTAAATCAGTGCCATGCCATTCAGGGATGATATCAGATAGTAAATCTGGAACTCACTTTCCATACAGAAGTTGGAATTAGGTCAATTGAACATGTCAAAACATGACCTGATAGATTTTTGTTAGATGAGGGTATTAAGGAATATGGAACCAAGGTGGGTAAATAGAATTAGATACAGATCAGGCATGATTAAATTGAAAATGTAACAAGCTCCAGGGTTGAATTGCTAGCTCCTATTTTCCTATGTTACATAGTCATGCCATTTTTCAAACCTCTGCTGACATTCAACAAAATAAATTAGTTAGGGTCTGATTGTAACTATGTAAATGACTGAGATTTGAATGAGTTAAAGTTGGCACACATAATGTCAATTTGAATAGTCATTCTGCCTCTTTCTGCCCAATGACATGACAATCCACTGACTGACCTTGTTTGACTGAACATTTGCTTGTCTGCCTGGTTGCCTGTGTTTCTGATTAATGACCTTTCTCCTTAACTCACTGAATATCTGACTACATGCCAGACATTATGATTGTTATAAAGACTCTTCATCATAATTTTTTGTGAAAAATAAACCAGGATCTATTTCAGTCAAATGTTTTCAGAAAAATATTATTGCATCTGTTCAAAAATTACTTCAAGAACCATAAAAGGTTACGATACAGAAAGGTGCCTTTTAGCTTACGTATTTGAATAGCTCTTGACCACAGAAAGGAAAAATTAATCTATTTACTCCCTGCCTAAAGACCCATTATACCCTTACTGATATTATGGCTATTACTTTATTAAAAGTCTCATTTTAACACAAAGAGTACCTTGTTAAGAGGTTTTTCTCTGTCAGGATTTGTTTGGGAGGGAAACAACCAGGAAAGTTTCATCATCGTCATCACAATGAAAGATTGTAGGAGGATATTTCCTCTGTGTGTACAGTTGTAGAATGATTATTTACTAGTTCCTTATTATAAACCAAAGATGACTTATTAGGGATTTTTTACTTACACACTAAGGAAAATATGTTACGATATGTCCATACGTCGCAATAATATCTTGAAGGAGGGTTTATATCAATTCATTTACTTCTAAACAAGTAAAGATTGGTTAGACTGTCCACAAAGAGGGTGCCACCTCGTGACTTGTTATATCACAATGAGGAATGCTGTTATTACAACATGCTTTTATTGCATTGGATGTCACACATTTGTCTTTCTCTTTACCCACTCCTGTTTTGATTCTTGTGATAAATGTTATTTTGAAAAGTTATTGCTGTGAGATCTTTTATCTGATCTATAAACCATTAGGCCAAATCAAAATAACACTGCTGGTTGGGATACAAACTGCATTACCTGAGCATACATATCCAGGATACTGATATCTGTCAATGATAACGTTTATATTATTAAAAACAATTCCTCCATTTTGGTAGGACTGTAGACCCAGATTAGCATTATCTTTAGCAGGGTAAATGCTTGGGGTCAACTTACAGAAACTATTCTCCTGAAATCCAACCTAGACCTAACAGAGCAGAGGCAACAATTGAAACAGTGAGTTCAATGTGGAGAGGAAGGCAGTGGCAGAACTAAGATCAGTTCTCATAAGGACCTAAAATAAGGAGTAAGAATAATTAACAAAAACAGAAATTGCTGGAGAAACTCTGCAGAGAGAAAACAGAATTAATGTTTCAAGTCCAGTGACCCTTCTTCAGTTAATTCTGTTTTCTTTCCACAGATGCTGCTAGACGTGTTGCGTTTCTCCAGCAATTTCTGTTTTCATTGAAGATTTTCAGCATTTGCAGTGCTTTCTTTAATATGAGAATAACTAAATTGGGTTTTAAATCTAAACTTTGTATTCTTAAGTTGTGTTTTTGTTAATTTTGGTACTGAATCAATAAAAAGAAGCATGGTAGGACACCTCTGTACCAGTTGATGCACATCCTGATCCATAAGGGAACACCAGAATGCTTCCTGTATTTGTTTGGAAGTTTGTACTGCCGTAAGTGGTAAGGGATTCTATAGCTGGGAAACAAGCAGGTATTTCTGCAGCCACAGACATGGTGGATGGTATGTTGTCAACCTGGTATTAGAAGCTGGTGAAGCCTGGAGTGGATCTGTATGAAAGCAGAAGCCTGCAGCACCTTAAAAATAGAGACCAGTAATACAGTGGGACGATCAAATGAGAGATTGGGAATGGAGAAAAGCAGCGCTCTGATTTGTGATTGGTCTATGAACACGAACAACACAAAAGGAAAATGAAATCGCAAAGTTGCCATCACAGGTCAACAAATCAGATTGTCCTCATATGGGTCAAGGAGCTATATGTAGTGGTAATATTTAAATTTAATTTTAATTAATCAACTACGAAGAAAAACTAGATCAGTCAATTTGCATAAATTCAAAAGACAATTGGACACAGATTCAAATCCCACCACGGGCCTTCTGAAGAATGGTCCCGACCCGAAATATCAGCTTTCCTGCTCCTCTGATGCTGCCTGGCCTGCGGTGCTCCTCCAGCTCCACACTGGGTTGTCTCTGACTTCAGCATCTGCAGTTCTTACTATGTCTGAAGTCGAGGAGAATTAGGCAGAAAGCCCTCCACTTATTAGAGTCATACTGAGCTCAGAGGAAGATAGTTGTGATTATTGGAAGTCAATTATCTCAGCTCCAAGGTATCTTTACAGGAGTTCCTCAGGTTAGTGTCCGTGGTCTAACCATTTTCAGCTGTTTCATCAAAGACCCTTCATCCCTTACAAGGTGAGGACTTTTGCCAATGATTGCATAAAGTTAAGCACCATTCTCGACTCCTAGATTTTGAAGCAGTTCTTGGCCAAATACAGCACAACCTGGAAAATATCCAGGCTTGGGCTGAAAAGTGGCAAGAGACGTTTGTGCCACATAAGCGCCAAGTGTCTGGGAGGACCAAAAGTCCAAGGAATGCCTCTCCTCCACTAACTGGTATTCAGCACTATATGTGAACAATAGTGATGGTATCTTTGGGGAGTTTCCAGCTGGCTCTGCTGTTTGGTGTGCAAGGAGGAAGATTGGGCAGCAACAGTGATTGGCAATTATAGTTTGTGCAGGCTATAATTTCTGCAGTCTCAGTTGTGAACCCAGAATGGTATGCTGGGTCGCTGAAACCAAGTAGATAGAGGAATGTGTCCTGCAAGAAAATTCTAGTGAGCTAAGAAAGACTCTATCAAGGCGGACGTCAAAGGAAGCAATCTTCTGGTGCTATTCACTAGCAAGAACAGAAATGAAAAGATATAGCAGATGAATGCATGGCAGGCAAGATACTGCAGAAGAGAGGTTTTTGGATTTCTGAAACATCAGGATTGGTTCTGAATTAACTTCATTTTACAAGGCAAATGAGTAGGCCATTCAGCCCCTTCAGTCTGTTCTAATGTTTGACAAGATCGTTGCTGCCTCATGCATAGCGTGTGGTAACTAAGGATGGGAAACTGTAGATGCAGATTGCCCTGTAGGAATGTGGTAGCAACAGAGGTCTACCTCAAAAAAAAGCTGAGAAATGGATTCCAAATATTTCTGGATACTAGGTGTTCAGGAAAGATGGGAAAGGAAAGAAATTAGGAGGATTGATGGCATGGACTAACAATAATATTATGGAGAGGGTTTCCTAGAGGAGCCACGGACAGAATCTATTTGGTTAGATTTAAGAAACAATAGAGCTAACATAAAACTATTAAGTGTATCTCAAAGGTCATCGACTGATGGGAAAGATGTAGAGGAAGAAATTTATATGGAAATTAGAGACAGCTCGTAAAATATAGACCAGTAAAATAGGAGTTAGTTGCCTTAATATCACTGGGGATAGTACTGTAATCGTGTAAACGATGAGAACGGGAGGTGTTTCTGAAAAGATCAGTATGCTTCTGGTTCAACAAGTAAGGCATCATTGCTGGATCTGGTTCTGGCAAACCAGTTGGATCAAATATTTAGTCAGGAAATATTTAAAGAACAGTGGTCACAGTTTTATAAGGTTTAGATTAGCTATGGAAAAAAAAACAAGAATCAATCCACAGTGAAAATAATTAAATGGGGGAAAGCTATTTTTCAATGGCAAGAACAAATCTGGCCCAGATAAATTAAAATGAAAGATTGGCAAAGAAAACTGTAATGGAGCAATGGGTTGTTTTTTAAAGATGGGATACTTTTGGCACAGTTGTTAGACAGACAAATCTACAGCTCCCTGGATGACAAAAGAGGTTGAGAACAAGAAGCAGAGAAAGAGAGTATATGGTAGATCGCAGGTTGGTAAAATAATCAAAAATTAGGCTGAATAAATTTCAGAGGGGGAAGTGAAAATGGACTTGAGAGATGCAAAGTGAAATTGTGGGAAGTAATATTAAAGAGAATCCAGAAGTCTTCCATCAGAATATAAAGAGAAGAAGGGCAGTATTTTGAGGGGTGGGGCAAAAAAGGGACCAAAAGGGGATTTGTATTTCAAGGCAGAGGGCATTGTTGAGGTACTGAATGAGTACTTCCATCTGTCTCTATCAGGGAATTAGATTCTGCCGAAGCCTCATTAAAAGAGGAGGCAATTAAGATATTCGATGAGTTGAAAATGGATAAAATCTAAGTATTAGAAAGGCTGACTGTACCTAAAGTTCAGAAATAATGAGATCTGGATGTAGGGACGCAATGAAAAATCCAAAAATGAGCTAGTAGTATTATGGATAGACTATTAATCCAGAGACCCAGGTCATGTTCTGAGGGCCTGGGTTCAAGTCCTGCCATGGCAGATGGTGGAATTTGAATTCAAAATAAAAACATGACATTAAGAGTCTAATGTTGAGCAGGAAATCATTGTTGAGGGGAAACCCATCTAGTTCTTTCAAATGGCCTTTAAGGAAGGAAATCTGCCATTCTTGCCTGATCTGACCTACATGTGACTCCAGACCCACAGCACTGTGGTTGACTCCCTCTAGGAAAGTAGGGATGGGCAATAAATGCCACCCAGTCTGTGATGCCCATATCCTGTGAAATTGATACTAAGAGAAGTATGGGTGAAGAATCTACCTAGCCTGTACATCCCTGGATACTATGCACAATTTAGCACAGCCCATCCAACCATCCTCAATATCTTTAGATTGCAGGGGGAAACCTCACACAGACACAAGGAGAATATGCAAACACCACACAGATAATCACCCAAGGCTGGAACTGAACCCAAGTCGCTGGCACTGTGAGGCAGCAGTGCTAACCACTGAGCTACCTACACAGCCTGCACTCTGAGGAGAGAAAACTTGCAGGGCTGCAGGAAGGGAGCAGGGGAATAGATCAACCAAGTTGTTCTTGAAGAGAATAGACAAGATGCACCAAATGGCTTTTTGTGCTGTTACCATTCTATGATGCTATGATTTTAACAAGTACCAATGTTAAGCAGTTGTACATATGCACTTTTCAGCTGGGTTGATGTGACTTGAATCTGAGCTGAGCAGGCCAACCACCCTCCCAAACTTCTTGATTCATTCAAGAAAATCAAGCTCAGCCTAAGATCAACAAATTCAGAAGAGACCAAGTATAATACCCAGGAATTTTCAAGTTTACATAAAAACAAAAGCAACTTCTGCTGTACAGTTTATAACCGGTTAAAATAAACATCCTTACAAAAATATAACAGCATTCACATTTTTAAAATAGTAGACTCCATAAAAAACTTTCTTAATCAACATAAGAATGAAATCAAGAACTGAATGAACAATGCAAACTTCATTAGCTGAGATCGAAATAAGCAAGAGTTCTTTTCAAATCTTTGCCAACTCACAGGAAATTAATGATCAAAGTTAGAAGACGTTATTTTAAATCTGCACCTCAACTAACATCATAAGTATTGCAAATAAAAAGGCTACTTACTGCGTTGAGTAGTTCGTGCAGCAAGGTTGGTTGTTAAAAGTCACTGTAAAACACAAAGCCATCACAACAGTTTCAATTTCTGTGCTTAGTACTAGTTGCTGGAATCATGCCACAACATGAACTGAAAGCAGCAGTTAGCATTGGGTTGGCTACAGCAAATAATAGGATAGATACAGGAAGGAGACATTTAATACAATTCTTTCTCCTCGGGCTTCAATAATATGAATACCTCTCATATTCCATAAACCACAAGTGGCTTGCAAGGTCATTAATAACGCTATACTTGACTGACTAGCTGTCATCACAGCACTCCGTACTTTCATTTAGTCTTCATTGTTTTATCAAAGCAGCAGCTTCTTGCACAGGCATGACTGCCCTTTTGAACAATTTCCAACTGGAGCCAGTTAGCATCATGTAAAATGCAGCTATACAACTATTACACGGCTTCCTATTACCTGCTCTTTTCAAGTGCAATCCTATTCCACAGTATCTGCACCCAATTAAGCCAAAGTTTGCTTTCTCAGACATCTGCAAGTGCTTCCTGAATTCAGTGCTGTTTATCTGATCCGCTACAGTGGCATATTTCTTAAGTATCCATTTCCTTCCTGTGTACAGAGATTTCCATGGCACAGTGTGGTGAGATTAGCAAATGAGAAAGTAAACCACGCTGAACTGAGGCAGAACTTTTACAAAATTTGTATCAATATTTTTCTTAAATAACAAATTTGGGCACTTGCTGTAGAGATGAGTAGGATCATTGACGTTAGCACAAACTAAACAATGTTAAAGAGACAATCTGCACTGATCTGACACTGAAGATTCTCATTTAAACTAATTCAAGTTTAGAGGCCACTCTCCCTTTTCTTCTTTACTTTGCCCTACAGCTTATAGCTCCATACCAGCTGACAGTGTTTCTTTATGTTGGAATCAGAAGGCTTATTACTTTGTAATGACAATTGCCATGCGTGGCTTGACACACAGAACCAAATAATTTTTTGAAAATATCATTTTATTTTTCATATTTTATTTCTAATGATCTAATAATTTCAAGAAGAAATCAATTTCTATGCCTGTTCTCCTGCAGTCTTGTGGCAAATATCTGGTACATGCCATAAAATCCATTTAGTCCAGTAGAAAGGCAGTACTGGTATCATCAGCAGGGTTCAAGGAAGTATCAACAATGCACATGTCAAGGTACATACTGATCAATTAATCAATGTTATTACTGGTATACATCATTGGTATCATTAATGGTGGCAGAGAGTTTTTTAGTTGTATCACATTGTAAGATACAAAGCTCGCAATAGGCAGCCTACAATTGCAAGTACAGGGAATCCCAGGGCTGTGAACAGGGTCCGTCAGGAGTCTGTTCGCAAATCGATTTGTACACAAGTCTGAACACACTGCTGGACAATGGAAAGCAGCTGTTCATAACTACAGAACATGTTCATATGTCAGGTGTTTAAAATTACATCCGTGCATTGGATCGCATTCATAAGCATGTCAGTTGGACATTGGTAAATCGTGTTCTGAGGAAGGGTCACCGGGCCCGAAAAGTTAACTCTGATTTTTTCTTCACAGATGCTGCCAGACCTGCTGAGCTTTTCCAGCAACTTCTGTTTTTATTCGTAACTGGGGGACCCCCGTAAGCATAAACAGACCACTAAAGGGGCAGAAGAGGAAAACAATGAAAAGGAAAATGATTCAAATGGGAAACAGAATAAAACAGTAAATCAAAGATCATAGAATCTACACAGAATCGGATGAAAACATCACTGATTAAATTCATGATCCAAAGTTTTCAAAGCTGAAAATAAAACCTTACTGTTTTGGTCAATCTGACACGCATAGAAACTCATTACAATGCTTAAGAGCTTCCAAGTCAATTTACTGAAAGACCCAAGAATGATTGTCAGAGTCTCATTTGTTTGCTACATATGGAATACACACTATCTCTGACCTTTCAAATCCGTGTCGATAAGGGCCATGGTTTTGAATTCCCCCATACGTAACGCTGGAATGTAACCAAACCAAACTGAGTGATTTACCGTCATAAAGAACTTGTGATCTACATCCTACAGTTTTAAAGGAAGTGGTGACAGAGATAGTGGGTGCATTCGTTAGAATATACCAAAATTCACTGGACATGGGAAAGGTTCCAGTGGATTGGAAAATTGCTAATTATTATTAATTGCTAATTATTGCTAATTATTCAAAAAGGGTGGGAAGCAATATGTGGGAAATTACAATCCAGTTTGTTTAACATCTGTTGCTGGCAAAGTGTTAGAATCAACTCTCAAGGAAACAATATCAGGACATTTGGGAAGTCAAAGGCTATCCATCAGAATCAGCATGGTTTTATGAAGGGCAAATCATTTTTGACTAATTTGCTAGAGTTCTTCAGAAATGTAACAAGCAAAGTGGATAATGGGGATCCTGTAGATGTAATATATCTGGACTTGCGGAAGGCAATTGATAAGGTGCTGCACAAAAGGTTAATTCACAAGGTTGGATCATATGGGATTAGGGGTAATTTATTATCTTGGATAGGTGACTGACTGATACACAGAACACAGAGAGTTGGGATAAATGTGTTTTTTTCAGAATGGCAAGAAGTAACTAGTGGGGTGCCATAGGGTTCAATCCTTAGACCCCAGCTATTTACAATCTACGTTAATGACGTAGATATAGGGATAGAAGGCTCTATAGTCAAACTTGTGGATGACGGTAAATTGCAATTAGGAAGTACGAACCTTACAAATAAATATAGATAGGTTAGGAGAGTTGGCCAAAATGTGGCAGATGGAGTTTAATGTGGATCAGTGTGAGGTCATGCATCTTGGTCAGAAAAATGGGAAGGTGACTTATTATCTAAATGGGGAGAGACTTCAGGGTGCAGAGGGATCTGGGTGTCCTTGTTCATGAGTCATAGAAAACTAGCATGCAGGTACAGCAGATAATAAAGAAAGCGAATGGAAAGTTGGCTTTTATAGCTGAAGCAAAAGAATATAAAGGGAAGGAAGTATTGTTGCAACTATACAAGGCATTGATGAGACCGCACCTGGACTATTGTGCACAGTTTTGGTCCCCTTATTTGAGGAAAGATGTAGTGGCATTGGAGGCAGTTCAGAGGAGGTTCACTAGGTCGATCTCAGAGATGAGGGGTTTGTCGTATGAAGAGAGATTGAACAGTTTAGGTCTATACTCTCTGGAATTTAGAAGAATGAGGGGAGATCAAATTAAGGTATTCAAGATGATAAAAGGTATAGGTAAAATAGACATGGAGTGGATGCTTCCTCTTGTGGGGCATTCTAGGATGAGGGTTCATAGTCTTAGCATAAGGGGTAGTAAATTTAAAACAGAGTTGAGGAAAAACTACTTCTCCCAAAGGGTTCTGAATCTGTGGAATTCACTACCCCAAAGTGCAGTGGATGCTAGGACAGTGAGGAAATTTAAGGGGGAATTAGACACATTTTTCATTAGTAATGGGTTGAAGGGTTATGGGGAGAAGGCAGGAAAATGGGGGTGAGGAGCATATTAGCCATGATCGAATGGCGGAGCAGACTTCGATGGGCCAAATGGCCTAATTCTGCCCTATATCTTATGAACTTATAAGTTTCTTGAACTTGCCACCTCAGGATCACTATAACCAATAAGGCGTTGGCTTGTAGGATTATTTTGAATGAATGAGGAAGCATCAGAGTCTCCAGGGACAAGTCCCACTAATCACTTTAGGCCTCATTAATAACCAAATATGACTGGCCAAACATTGACAATATTCTCAAATAACCAGGTCCTGTAAAGTCATGTATCATACTCCCTGTCTGAATATAAACCGAAAGAACTGCGAATGCTGTAAATCAGGAAGAAAAACAGAAGTTGCTGGAAAAGCTCAGCAGGTTTGCGGAAGGGTCATCAGATCCGAAACGTTAACCCTGATTTTTTCTTCACAGATGCTGCCAGATTTGCTGTGCCTTTCCAGCAACTTCTGTTTATACTCCCTATCTGCCCTAACAAGTTGACATGATTTTAATTTTCTATCAGCAGACCTACCAACTTTGAAGGTAATTTTTTGATGCCTCACATGCCCACTTTGTACACAACTATTATTTCAGACATTCAACAAGCAAAGTTTTTAGCTCTCACCCAGAGAAAGTAGCCACTAAGAAGGTTAGTAGCAAATTTCACTGTTAAAATTTACAAGTTCTTTAGAAATGTAGATGCTCATACAAACATATAGGTTATGTTGCCATATTACAGAGGATCATAGGGCTGCTCTCTTGTTAGAGACAGATGACTAGTGATAGTCACCGCACTTCAGGCATGGGACATGGTTGGGAAGGTAGGACGTCATGGTCACATCAGCTGCTGCAGAAATTGAACCGACACTGGCTTCACTCTCCATCCAGCCAAATGAGCTAACCGACCTCCAGATAAACTCGTGTTCGGAGCAGAAGTAGATTATTTGGTCCCTGAAGCCAGCATCATAATTTAATAAAATCATGGCTGATCTGTGTTGTTTGTGTTTAGAATTTCACATTCCCATCTGCCCCAATAACCTTTGATTCTCTTGCCTAACAACAATTTGTCTATATCTGTCTTAAAAATATTCAATGACCGCACCTCCACCACATTTTAATGCCATGAAATCCGAAGTTGGACAACACTCAGAGAAAAAAAGTTCAATTTCTCTCACGTTTGTCCTGAAATGGCAGCCCCTAAATTTAAAACAGTCCTCCTAAGCTCTGGACTAATTCATGAGAGGAAATAACCTTTCTATGTCCACCTTCTCAAGACCAATCAGGATCTTACACACTTCAATCAAGTTGCTCCTCACTCTTCTAAATTCCAGTACTCCATCTAATCTACCCTTATAAAACAACCTGCTCAATCCACGTACCAATCTAGTAAACCTCCCCTGAACTGCTTCCAACGTAGTTACGTCCTTCCTTAAGTAATCAGACCAAAAATGCATACAGTATTCAAGATATAGTCTCACCAACTCCTTGTTTAACTGAATCACTGATGACTGCTGTTTAGATCAACAAATTAAGAGTCATACAGCATGAAAACAGACCCTTTGATCCAACTCATCCGTGCCAATCAGACATCCCAATCTGACCTAGTCCCATTTGCCAGCATTTGGTCCATATCCCTATAAACTCTTCCTATTCAGGTACTCATCCAGATGTCTTTTAAATATTATAATTGTTCATTCCATATATGCACCACCATCTGCACAAAAAAGTTACTCCTGAGGTCCTTTTTAAATCTTGCCCCTCTCAGCTTAAACCTATTTCATTTCATTATGGACTTTCCCACCCAAGGGAAAATAACTTGACTATTCACCCTTTCCATGCTCCTCATGATTTTGTAAACCTCTATAAGTTCACCCCTCAACTTCCAACGCTCCAGGGAAAAAAGCCCCAGTCAATTCAGCTCTCCCTATATCTCAAATCCTCTAGTCCCAGCAATTCTCTTGCAAATCTTTACTTCACCTTCTCAAGTTTAACAACATCTTTCCTTTTGAAGGGCAACCAGAACTGTACACACTATAAAAGTGGCCTCACCAATGTCCTGTAAAGCTGCAACATGACATCCCAACTCCTATACTCTGTGTTCTGACCAATGAAGGCAAGCATGCCAAATGCCTTCTTCACCACCCTGTCAAACTGCGACTCCACTTTCAAGGAACTATGCACTTGCCCCTAGGTCTCTTTGTTTGGCAACGCTCCCCAGGCTCCTACCATGGAGACTTTACTCATTGCAGTTTAGGAGAATGAGAGGTGATCTAATTGAACCACATAGAATTCTTAAAGGATTTGACAGGGTAAATACTGAGAGGATGTTTCCCCTCACAGGAGAGTTTACGACCAGAGGACATAGTCTCAGCATGAAGGTGTGCCAATTTAGACTGAGAAGAGGTGGAATTTCTTCTCTTAGAGGATTGTGAATCCTTGCCACAGACAGCCATGGGGGGCAGTCCTTATGAGATAGGGCTGAGATAGATATATTCTTGATCAATAGGGGAATCAAGGGTTTGGTGCGAAGGGCAGGAAAGTGGACATGAGGAGTCATGATCCTATTGAATGGTGGAGCCAAAATCAAGGGGCTGAGCGGCCTACTCCTGTTCCTATTTGTTATAGTCTTGTGGGCAGGTGGAAACTAACTTGTCATTAAGCATTCTGGTTTAAGAATTAAAGAAGTATGGAAACTTGCTTTGATCATTTCCCCATTTTGTTGTAAATCTATTTATAACCTAGGTTTTGTACAAAGGCCTTCTGTTGATCATTAGTAGTTCTGAAGCATGAACAGGAGTCATTTGTCATGGCGTGTATGCTACAAATGTCAGTACTAGCTCAAAGATAACATCTAGCTCCAAGTCAAAATGGTGTGGGTCTGAGCTCCACTCCAGAACATATAAACTAGCCTGGCACTTCAGTGCAGCAGTGAGGGAGTACTTTTATATCTGAAACATGGCTTTTGAATGAGATATAAAAAAAGAGCCGTGTGTGATTTCCAAACTTGCATAGTAATGAGGTTGTAGACTGCTCGGCGAGCTGGTGGGTTTGGTTGCAAATGTTTCCTCACCCTGCTAGCTAACATTTTCAGTGTGCCTCTGGTGATGCGTCGATGTTCTGTCCCGTTTGTTTTTAATTGCCTCAGTTTGCTGAGGTGGTTAGTATTACTTCCGGTTTTGTTTCTCAGTGGTTTGTACACAGGTTCTAATTCAATGTGCTTGTTGATGGAGTTCCGGTTGGAACACCAGGCCTCCAGGAATTCCCTGGCATGTCTCTATTTGGCTCGTGCAATTGTCAATGTGTTGGCCCGTATTCCTCTAAACTTTTCCTACCCATGTACCTGTTCAAATGTCTTTTAAATGTTGTAAGTGTACTAGCATCTACCACTTCCTCTGGCAGCTCGTTCCATATACACACCGCCCTCTGTGTGAAAATGTTGCCCCACAGGTCCCTTTCCCCTCTTATCTTAAATCTATGCCCTCTAGTTTTGGACTTTCCTACCTTGGGCAAAAGACTTTGGCCATTCACCTTATCTATGCCCCTCATAATTTTATAAACTTCTTTAAGGTCAACACTCAAGCCCCTATGCTCTGGTGAAAAAGGTCCCAGCCTATCCAGCCTCTCCTTATAACTCATAGCCTCCAGCCTCGCTAACATCCTTACAAACATTCTGCACTCTTTCCAGTTGAATGATGTCCTTGCTATAGAAGGGTGACTAGAATTGTATGCAGTACTCCAAATGAGGCCTTACCAATGTCTTGTATAGCCATAACATGACATTCCAACTCCGGCACTCAATGCTCTGACTGATGAAGGCAGGCGTGCCAAATGCCTTCTTCATCACCCTGTCTACCCGTGACTATGTATCTGCACCCCTAGGTCTCTCTGTTCGACAATACTCCACAGGGTCCTACCATTAACTGTGTAAGCTCTGCCCTGATTTGTCTTACCAAAAACCCCATGCATTTAGCTAAATTAAACTCCATCTGCTGCTCGTCAGCCAACTAGTCTAGATGATCAAGATCCCCCCTTATACACTTAGGTAACCTTCTTCACTGTCCACTATAACTCCAATTTTGGACCCAGCACTGATTCTTGCATCACATCATGGGTCACAGGTCTCTAGGCTGAACTACAACCCTCTACCACCACCCTCTGTCTCCTACCTGCAAGCCAATTTTGTATCCAATTGGCTAGCTCTCCCTGGATCCCATGTGATCTCATCTTATAACCAGTCTACCATGTGAAACCTTGTCTAATCTAAAACTATCCTTACTCTTTCTAGTTATCCACAAATATCCACTTCTCCACCTGGGCTTTTCATTTCTCAATGGAATGCACATTCATTGAGAAATCTGATACTCTAG
Organism: Rhincodon typus; assembly: GCF_021869965.1. Classification (NCBI taxonomy): domain Eukaryota; kingdom Metazoa; phylum Chordata; class Chondrichthyes; order Orectolobiformes; family Rhincodontidae; genus Rhincodon; species Rhincodon typus. The sequence goes on from NC_063335.1 coordinate 27,629,683, forward strand.
TTTTGGAAGCAAGTACATCATTGCTGAAGTTAATATGAAAGTCTCTCATATTATGCTCACTCTTCCATGGGTGATCCCTTACTTTAACCATATCTCTTCACTCAAGATCTAAAATGGTCTCTTCCCTGTTTGGTTCCATGGTGTATTGCTCAAGGAAGTTTCTCAAATGTATTCCTTGAATTCATCCCCCCAACCAATTTTGCCAATTTGATTTGCCCAGACAATATGAAGATTAAAGCTCCCACATTTATTGCATTATCTTTGTTTGAACACCTGTTATTTGATTAATGCTCTGCCAGCAATATAGCTACATTTGAGGAACCCTGTAAACTATTCTAGTTAGTCTTTTCTGTCTCTTATTTATCTCCCCCTGCATAATTCTTTTTCTACTCTTCTGAATGAAAATCCTTCCTCACTTGCCCTTTTGTCACCCTTTATTATCAGGACTACACTAACCATTTCTTCCATTTTGTCCGACTATTTGAAATGTCAAGTAACAGCATTAATTGAGTCTAACATTGAATGACGTGTAATAAAGCATCCTTTGGCCATTATCGTATCAATGACACAGATAAGGTCAGTTTTGTCTATCCCAATTGTCCCAAGAATTGATGGTGGTTCTTGTTGAAGCAGTGAAGTCCTTTTGATGACGTGTTTTTTCTCTTGCCACTAGTTATGAAGCTCTCCTTATGAACACAATAATGAAGAAACAATAACATATGTCTAGGTCACGATGGTGATTTGGAGGAAATTAATACGTGACATTGTTATTCTTATGCTCTTGGTGGTACTGATCACACAGTGTGAACGCCCTACTGGATAAATCTTGATTCAGCATGATTTGATGATGATCAAATCATGTTTGACTAATTTGCTCAAGTTCTTTGAAGATGTAAAAAGCAAGGTGGACAATAGGGATCCTGAAGTACAACTAGACTTCCAGAATGCATTGATAAGGTGCCTAAAGGTTAATACACAAAGCAAGATCACTTGGGATTGTGATTATTAGATTGGATAGAGGATTGGCTAATCAACAGAAAGCAGAGAATCAGGATAAATGGATCTTTTTCTGGTTGGCAAGATGTAGGTACCTGGGTGCCACAGGGTTCAGTCCTTGAGGTCACAACTATTTACAATCTATACTAATGACTTGGATGTGGGGATATAAAGTACTGTTGCCAAATTATCCAACGAAACTTAAAATAGACAGGAAGCCAAGAAATTAATGAAGAAATAAAAAATTTACAATTGGATATGGATGTTAGCAGAATGAGCCAAAATTTGGCAGATGAGTTTAACGTAGATTGGTGTGAGGTTATCCATTTTTACTATTAAAATAGAAAGACAACTTATTATTCAAATGGAGGGAAACTTTAGAGTATTTAGGGCAGCACAGTGGCTAGCACTGCTGCCCCACAGTGCCAGGGACCCAGATTCGATTCCAGCCCTTGGGCGACTGTGTGGAGTTTGCACTTTCTCCCCATGTCTGCGTGGGTTTCCTCCCACAGTCCAAAGATGTGCAGGCTAGGTGGATTGGCTATGCTAAACTTCCCGTAGTGTTCAGGGATGTGTAGATTAGGTGGGTTACAGGGGGATGGATCTGGGTGGGGTGCTCTGAGTGTCGACGTGGACTTGTTGGGCTGAAGGGCCTGTTTTCACACTGTAGGGATTCTATACGTATATATAGTATTTCAGTGCAGAGGGATCTGGGTATCTTCATGCATGAATCACAGAAAACTAGTATACAGGTACAGCAGGGAACATGGAAATCAAATGGAATTTTGGCATTTATTGTTAAAAGAATAGGGTATAAAAGTAGGGAAGCTTTGCTGCAACTGTACACGGCATTAGTGAAACTGCACCTAGAGGGTCCTGACCCAAACATCAACTTTCCTGCTCCTCTGATGCTGCTTGGCCTGCTGTGTTGCTCCAGCTCCACTTTGTGTTATCCCAGTGTTCTGTGCACTGTTTTGGTCCCCTTGAGGAGAAATGCTGGAGTATTGGATGTACTTCAGAGGAGCTTTTCTAGACTGATTCCAGGGATGAGGGGTTTCGTTTATTGAGATTGCGCAATTTAGGCCTTTACTCTCTTGACCTTTGAAGAATGAGAGGAGATCTAATTGAAGTATACAAGGTGTTAAAAGGGATTGACAAATGCTGGCCAGCCAGCAACACCCACAACCCACGAATGAATAATTTTTTTAAGAAGAGTATAAAAAAGATGTTTCCTCATGTGCAAATATAGATTGAGAGGTCATTGCTTTAGGATAGGGGGTAGCAAATTTAAAACAGAGAGGAGGAGAAATCATTTCTCTCAAAGGTTCACGCATTTTTGGAATTCACTACCCCACAGTGTGGTGAATGCTGGGCCACTGAGTAAATTTAAGGAGCAGATAGAGTTTTATTTAGAAATGGGTTGGATTATGGAGTGCGGGCAGGAAAGTGGAGTTGAAGTCAAGATGAAATCAGCCATGATTTTATCAAATCCTAAAACAGACTCATGGGGCTGAATTGCCCACTCCTGCTCTTAGTTCTTACATTCAGTTTCAGAGTGCATTCTGCAGATCATACCTAAGGAATAACTGTGGTAGATAAAGAATGTTCAGTCCTTACTAAGAATGTGAAGGTGCCAGTGTTGGTCCTGTCCTCACTAAGGTCAAGCTTCTTGAATATCCATTTAGCTGTATCCAAATGGGAAATCATGAGTCTTTCCCATAAGGAGGAAATGTCCTTTCAGCAACCACCCTATCAAGCCCCCTAAGATCTTATGTTTCAATAATATCATCTCTCATTCTTCTAAATTCCACAGAGACCTAATCTGTCCTGCCTCTTCTCATAAGGTAACCTTTCCACCCCAGGATGCAGTGGAATGAACCTCAGTAGAGGGTGAGACAGGAAAGAGTCAGGTAGCAATTGGAGATTCAGAGATGAAGGCTGGGAAGTCAGGGCTTTTGAAGGGTCAGGATCAGTCAGGAAGTGTTGAAAATGGGTGGAGGATGGCGGGAGGGAGGATATCTTATTATTATTATCTAGGAATTAGCTACGGTTTTAAACTCATTCAACATTTCCTTAGCAACAACCCAGCATCTGATCTCTCCCAAGTCTTCCACTTTAGCTCAGAGACAAGCATGCAGGATCCACAAGAGCTGAGGAACACCCATCAGAACTTTTTTTATATCCAGAAGTGCACTTAACCCACCAGAAATTTAAACTTTCCACGCAATTCTCTCTGAATCAGTGCAACATGACTGTGTGGGTCCTGACATATACCTTTGCGAGTTACATCCAATCTCTGCCTAACTAGACACTGGAAAATCTGGATAGGACATGATAGGAACCTCAGACGAAGGTAGAGAATCACCCATTGGCATTTTTTTAAGATAACTTTCAAAAACTTCAATCTTGCAGTCAGTGCTGCATCGTGCTTGATGATGGGAATGTTAACTAATGCTTCCCTCCTGTCACCTACCAATTATCTTCAGCAGAACGTCATCGAAATTCTCAGGTTTGATCCGTATGATGTTGGACTGTCTGGTGGATCAAGATATAGTCAAGGTTTGGAATGGTATGGATTTGACGGTACAACCTGGCTACTTGTTGCATCATTGCTTGACCAGTCTGTGGTACAGCTCTTTCAATTGGTCTGAGTGGCTTTAATCTTACCCATATACAATGACAATGACCCTTCCCTAACAGACATTAGCTGAAAGAATTGAATTGTTACAACATATCACAAGCTTTCATTTAGTTTCCTGGTACTAACCCTTAAATTACAAACTTATCAAATTTAATTCCACATTGTGACGTGACTCCTAAACTCTCAATTTCTAAGTTCTTACTCCTGTACTAAAATCACTAGGCTTCAGTAATCATTTAAAAAGAATATGAGGGTGATGATCACAACTCGGGACCAATTATTATACAGATAGATGAAGTAGTGATTGGCAACTCTGAAAGTAATAGCCCCACACCACATAAAAGAACAATTACACCATGTAAAAAAGATTTATTTTTGCGCAAAGTGTGAGTGCTTTATTGAAGTAACTAAAAAAATTGCAATGTATTTTTATATTTAAAATAGAACACATTTATAAAATGTTGCCCCCTCAAAGACAACTGCTTGTGTCAGGTAAAAAAAGATTAGAAAATGATTTCAGCAACTAATGGAGCACACGCTACCACCCCTCAACCCCAAACACATGCTAGTGAATCAACAATTAATTTTTACAACTCATACTTATTTTTAATTACATCAATGGAACTAAAAATCAGGAATTTTGTAAAACGCACTGCTGATTCAGTACTGCTGCATGTAGCTCCCCCTCCCTCCATCCCACCCCATTCTCACATACGCTTAGAAAAACCAGAGAACAGGCAAGAAAATTCTCAACATTTCTGAACCATTATAAAAGCTGCTTTGAGGCTAATTACCTCTGTGAATCAATAAATTAACACAATTCATAAGTATAGGTAAAGATAGTCAACTGCTGGGAGCACACAGAAATTTAAAGTTACAATTTGTGCTAAAATAGCATAAAACAAATAAATACAATTTGAATCATAAAGAAAAGGACAAAACTTTGGAAACATGTTAGTCACCATCTGTGGGGAGTACAAGTTGATCTTTCTGGTGCCAAGCCTTTAGAACCAGGATGTTCTCATGCTCTGATTTCCAGTATTGGCAGTATTTTTCTTTTTACAGTTATGAAAGCACTTCTGTTAGTTATCCAATCACCCAAATGTAGATTTGTAATTTCAGCATTAGAATCAAATGGTATGAGTAGTCAGTGCAAACCAACCTCGTTTTTCTAATCTCTCTGGCTTCAATCTTTGAGTAATGGATGTTCCATTTCCATCACCTTTGTCCAGATGTAGTGAGGAATTAGTTCTACTGGCATTATCTGTTGATCTATTGCTATTTATTTCACTAGCAGGACAAGGTGTGCTCTCTGAGGAAGAGTCCAAACCATTGGGCAAAGGGATCAACACATCCAGTGATTTTCTGCCAGTTTCTGTCCAATTACCTTCTGGTGGAATAGGAGAAATGGGTGGTGAGGCAGAATCACCAGAAATTTGTCTCTGCTGTTCAATCAACTTCAGAAGTTTGCTGCGTGCTTCAGCACTCTGGTAGTTGAGCTCAGTGATCCTCTGCTGAAGGCTATCACAAGGTCTGGGCACAAACCTTTCAATCTGTGGTGCAGAATTAGGTAATTTATCAATATTGAATTGGCTAAGTTGGGCTTTGAGAGCTGAATTCTGCAATTGGAGCTCAGTGATCTGAGCAAGCATTGCTTCATGTTTAAGCCACTTGTCTAAAGTTTCAGCTTCCATCTTGTTCTCCTTTGCTCCCAGAATATCTGTCGCTGCATCAACAGTTCCTGGTTGTTGCATTTCAGATGAATTACTAACAGGCAAAACAGGAGTCAAGTTCCTTTGTCCTTCATTAGCATTACTAAAATTGCACTGCTGGGCAAAATCCTGTTGACCTTGCAGCTGGTTTGGCATTCCTAAGTATTCTATAAAGTTGTTTTCTCTTTGTAGTTCAACAGATGTTCGAGCTTCCTTATCAATTTGCGAGGGATGCGCACAATTTGATTTCAGGTATACATTATCAGTCAGGGGTCTTTCTTGAAACAAACTGGCTGTAGTTTGTGATCCGATGGCTATTTGACTGTTCCTCTGTCTTGGGGGAGAAAGCAATACAGCAGAGCCAAATAAATGCTCAGGTAAACACTGACCTCTTCCAGCTCCTTCTAACACAATCTCCCTGTACTGATTGATAAAGGGCAGTCTTTTACCCAGGTTTTCTGAAAGTTCGTCTCCAGGATTTGGTGCAGCCCTTATAATAGGTGCATTCATGTTATCTTGTCTGCCAGAGTAAATACAAGTATGTAAACTCCGTCCTCCCAGTGCTGCCTCACCAACTTTGCAAGCATCAATGTTTTCTCTTGGCTTCGGTTTGTTTATTTCTGCTTCCAAAGATCCATGCAACATTTGTTTCATTACGTGTAGTTCTTCATCTGTTTTCATCATATAATGATGCATAGAAATAATTTCATTTTGCATTGTTAGAAATTCTGCAGTCAGTGCATCAATTAGTGTTCGCTGTTCTGTGGATTTTTCCACAAGTTGCTGTTGATGTTCTTTCTCCTGCTGCTGTTGAATTTCATTCTCCTTTAGATAGTGGGTCAGTTGGCTTATCAAGCTGACCAAGGAGAAGGTGAAACCTGTTAGGCTACGACCTTTCTGTGGCAACCAGCCCGTAACTTTGCGTCCCGTCTGGCGTTGCAATTCCATCATCTCCTGGTCAATCTGATCAATCATTTCCTGCAGCACATCGAGAGTCAGTTGCTTGTCCTCTTGATTGCTGTCTTCTGTTCTTCTGGTCGGCGTATGGCAATTTTGGCACCCTGGAAAGCCGTTTTTTGAGTTCCTTGAACCAGGGTGAAGGACTTGCTGAGTTACTCTTGCAGTCTCGGTTTGGAATGAGTCTGCACTGCCTTCAGCTTCACTTTGCACTCTTGACTTTGCTCTCTGGATTGCCGTGGTGGCGTTTAAACTTGTGTGGTTCCCTGAGGCATCACATTCTGGTGTGCATGGAGTCTCCGGGGTCTGGTTGGGGTCTGTATGGGACCACTCTGATGTAGCCTGTGGAGTTTTTGGTGGTTTCCCCTGCAGGGAGGGATGGTTGCTGCCATCGAAGGCTGCAGCATCTGCCTTTTTCAGACTATCCCGGGACGGTGGACGGTCTGGGATGGTGTTGCCGGTCTCGTTGAGGGCCTGGGAGTCCATGACCGACTCGCTGAGGAGGGACAGCTGAGTAGGCCGCTCCCAGCTCGGAGCCAGCAGAGCCGCCTTCCCGCAGCCCGGGGCCGCCGTCACGTTGGGGAAAGCGGCGTGGAGGCGCGGGCCGTCGGCGAACAGATCCCGGACTAGAGCCAAGGCCCGGTCAGACCTGGCCAACACGTCCTGCAGCTGCCACCGGTCGAGCAGCAGCTCGTTGACCAGCGGCGGCTCCTTCCCGGGAGCGGCGCGGGGTTTGTGGAGGCCGAACCGCCGGTTCCTGGACTGGCGGCTGTGCCGGCGCCGAGCGAGTTCCTCCGGGCTGGCCCGGTGCACGCTCAGGTCACTGATGGTACTGTCCCACTCTCTCCTCGGTGGTGCCGCCGCCTTCTTCTTGCGGCCTCTGCCCGCCGCCTGCGAGCGGCTGCCCCGCACCAACGACATCCCCGGCTCGTAGGCCCGAACGGAGCGCGCTCTCCCGCCGCCACTTCCAGCGCGCTCCCATCGCCAAGTGCCACCAGTCTCTGCGGCGCGCGCCCCCGCCAACCGCGTCCCTGCACGGTCCCGCCGCCACTCTCCCCCATCCAGCGCGCCCCCGGCGCGCTCCCTGCGCCAGTCACCTCACAGCGCGCCTCTGTCGCCAACGGCCACCCACCGCCACTGCGCGCGCCCCCGGGGCCAACGGTCCCCTCCCGCGCGCCCCCCGGCGCCAACGGTGCCTCCCGCTCGGACCGGGCGGTCCTGAGCGCCGCTGAGTGCTAGTTTCAGGCTCAGTGTAAAGGAATGTGAAAAAAAGATTAAAAACTACTTTAAAAAAGAAAAATCTCCGATCAATCAGGGATTTGGACTTTTAAAAAAAAACTACTGGAAACTTTGAGCGAACGACACGTAGAGAAGAAAGAACTGCAAGTCTTACCCAGCCCCCCCACTAAAGGTCATGTCCAAAAACAAATTTCTTTCCGTTATAGATGTCTCTTTAAATTAATTTAAATCCCACAAAGAGCTGCTCGGTTGTGGCAAGTCATCAGAACAAAAACGTAACAAATCTGCCTCCTTTTTAGGGCACCGTTAACAGAAATCATCCAAATCAATGAGAATTTGTGCCACCCATGCTGCCTGACCACATATCTCTTTCCGGGATTTACTGTTTTCATTGAGATTTGCGGTGTTTTTTTTTCCAGTTTACTAACATGTTATTATTGGGCTCAAGATTCAGTTCATTGGGGCTGTTAAGGGTCTTGGCAGGGTAAATGCTGAGAAATGTTTCCATTCAAGGGAGAGTTTAGGAGCAGGGGGTATAGTCTCAGAATAAAGGGGTGCCAATTTAAGACAGATGAAGAGGAGTTTCTTCTCTCAGAGGGATGAGGGTCTTTGGAAATCCTTGCCACAGAGAGCTGTGGGCAGCAGTCTTTGTGTATATTTGAATCAGTGGAGGAATCAAGGGTTACGTGGAAAAGGCAGAAAAGTGAGGAATGTCAAATCAGCGATGATTCTATTGAATGACAGCACGGGCTCAAGGGGTTGAGTGGCCTATTCCTGTTCCTATTTCTGATGTTCTTAATGCAAAATGTATTGTGTAGCACTAATGAATTAGCTGCAACGGTCAGGTAAATAGAATAGAAATTTATTGTTCTGTGTATTTTTACATGAAAAATACAGTGAAAAGTTTTATAAGTCACTGCATCACAGCACCTGTGGACAGAAATCAGACACAATAATAAAAAGACAGTAATGTTAAGACTAGGTTCATCACAGTTCAGTTAACAGCTCCTGGGCTCGGGATTAAGGAACGGTAGAATACCCTGAAGATGCAGCCAGGGCTAGACTGCCATGCTGGGTCGCTGGAATACTGGGCCGGAAGCCTCCGCTGAAAAACACTGTCGTTCTCGGCCAAGACTGCTAATCTTGGATGTGTGTCAATGCTGTCACTTTAAAAGGGTTATTTTGACCTGGGTTTTTTTTTGAGAGGTTGTAAAGGCAGAGGAACCAAAGTGGCTACCAGAGATGGCCTAAGTCAATAATCAGAGGATGCCTTTAGGTTTTTTTTTAAAACAGTTGTAACAATGGAAGGAAAGTGGCCAGTTCTCACATACCAACCTTCTCATTTTTTTAGCTGTAGCAGTCAGAAGCTGCTTGGGTTCCAGAAGAGTTGGAGCTTCAGAAAAATGATTCCTGGATGCTACATTCTCTGAAATCTCTCTTGATGTTGTTTCCACCTGGATTGGAGAAATGCGTGTAAGAATCTGTGTCTGAATTTATGGGATGTTGTTATATTGGAGCCTGAATGACTGAGTTATGGTAAGAAATCTGAAAGAATCTCACAAGAAGTCAAGTGAGGCCTATCATGACACGGGGAACAACCAGTAGTATTTTCCAACAGAGATGTGAAGCAAAATTCTTGCTATGGATTAGCAAGATGCCTATTTAGGGGCGTTATTGCGTATTGTCAGCCTAATTAACTGCAGATCTCACCTTATTAACACCTTCTTATCCTACAACCTGGTGCAACCAAACTAGACAGTGATGAATCTTGACATTGACGTCTGAGTGGGCACCTGGGCACTCCAGCTTGCTGCTTGCTCTTAAAGACTTCCATTTCGCACACCTACCACCAGCACCTTGTACTTGTCATCTCTAGGGTTAGTGATGGCATGCAGCCCATGTCTCTGGACCTTAGCATTGTACATTTGCCAGTTCCTGCACATCATCATGATGATCCAATTACATTAAGCTTCTGCAGTTTAAAATTCTAACCAGAGGCACAGCGATAATTATAATCTCAATGCTACTGCAAGGAAACTTTATATCCAGGGACAGGCATCAAACTCATGGATTAGAATGGCTGCATCTCACGGCTGTTCACTTGCTGTCTTATCACTGACTCACTCTGAGTCTACCTGGATGCTTACAGCATTTCTGCAGTGCCTTGACTTAGCTTTTTATGTCTTGCCCCCTCAGCCAAAGCTACTGAACTCTCAGTACTTCTGTATTGCATTTCCATCTAGTGCAGATATAAAAGAAGGAAGGTTGTCACTATTCCTCAGTCAAGTCAATGGAGACAACCTTCAGTTATGGAGGATGCGCATACAGTAAGTCAAGGGCAGTCCCTGATACTAAGTCTGGGGATCTGGACGTGGTCAGTCAGCTGCTTGGGCTGTCAGGGCCAGGATCCTCTCATAAGGGGTGAGGAGCTGAATGTCGAACAGCCTACCATCTGTCTTAGCTCTTTCTGCCCTATTGTGAGCTGTTTTTTTCTATAACAAGAGAAAGGGAACTGTTAAGGCAGATGAACATGGCTGGTACAGCTGTTAGTACTGCGTGCAAGTGGAGGAAAAGTGGGGAGTTGTCCTAAGCGAATGAGTAGGCAGCATAGAGACCATGCAAGGTGTGAGGGGTTGGGATGGAAGAGAGAGAGTGAAGGAAGATATTGCATGCAATATTGAGAGTGATAGAGCATACGTTTTGGTAGGAAACAAGTGGATTAACAAAGACAGAGTGAATCTCATCTTGCAGAATGAAGGTGATGGCTTATATTCTGGTGAATCCAATGTGCATTGAGCTTCTTCCTACACTCCTGGGCATTCCACCATATGACTGAGGCTGCACTGACCCAGACTGGCAAGGTCTGGTGTCGTGGCACCCTGTGGCAATCCTAGGAGAAGAGGACAGCCCTCCTCTGTAGCACCCTCCACTCAAGGATCTCCAGTCACCTGTCCGCAAAGCGTGATGCAAAATTTTCGCCTCTTTGCCACGTCTGGGGCAAATGTCACAAACTGTGCAGGGCAGTTCTGGACTGACAGTGCCTGTCTGGGTGCACAATGGCCTTTTAAAGATGATACTGTTAACACAGATGCTAGTCCATTCTTAGTTATCTGTACAGTGATGAGTTCTTTTGGCTAAGGTAAGTGGTAGAATCGGGCTAGCATTGGACAAGAGGGATGCTATGGGGGCAGAGTAGGTTGTTAATGAGTTGAAATTGGGCTGAGTGTGAGAAACTTGTTCGGCCTCACAGACAGAAACCATCCATGAAACTTGACAAAATTGACACTGCCAAAAATATGCAAGATCCAACCCAGTGCTCCCAACTGAATCATATGACACTGGTAGTTGATACATTTACTAGCAAGGGAGCTCCAATGTTGTAGCATCGAAAATTAGATTAGTAAAACCACATTTTGAATTAGTGCTTCTTTGCACACTCATTAAAAAAAAGTCTCAGCTGACCTCCATCTTATTGAAATTATTATTGAAATAATACTCAAGTTGTTAACTTTGTTATGTTTTTAGATATTTCCTTCTTATTGTTGCTAAATCCTTCCTACCTGGTCATGTTCTATGAGCAATAAACATATATCAGCAAGCCTTCAAAATCTATAGATCAAGATGAGAAGAATGAGTGTTTCTTCTAAATCAGTTGCCAAAGTATAAAACCTCTCAGTTGATTAAGTTAACCAGGTTCCGATATTCTGGCTTTTAAAGGCACTTTACAGTTCACAAATAATCCACAGTTAAAACGACAAAGCTCTCAAATCAATTGCCAAACTCTTCAACATGACTTTCTTTGGGCCTCAGATGAGGTCTGCTCCTGATGAAGGCTTACACTTTATAAATTAGATCAGCAAGCCATTCTTTTCCCAAAAAGCCTGAAAGAATTGCCTGTACTTGTTGGTTTAAAATTTTTCTTTACTGCTAATCTTGTTTAACTGAATGGTACAATTTTCTAATTCAATCAACTTTAACTCCTTTCTTCTCTTTGCTAAGTTGGATCATGAAATGATACAGAAACAATGTGGTCGATAGTATTTCGAAAATGCAAGTTGTACGCAAGTACACTGAGTGACTTGAGTTTTGATTGGCAAATCAGTCCCTGTTGCCACATATTAATCTGTGACATTGCACTGCACTGTCAAACGAGAATCGCAAAATTACTACAGCACAGAAGGAGGCTGTTGAACCTATCCTGGGATAGTAAGAACTGCCGATGCTGGAGTCAGAGATAACAGAATGTGGAGGTGGAGGAACACAGCAGGCCAGGCAGCATCAGAGGAGCAGGAAAAGTTGATGTTTTGAGTCGGGACCCTTCTTCAGAAACCTATCCTGTCTGGCTCGCGGAATGTCATTTCAGTTACACCAATCACTAGCATTCTCAGATAACCCTGCACATTGTTCTTTTTCAAATAAGTAAATCTGTTTTAAGTGCATCAATTGAACTTGTCTTCACCACAATCTCATCGAGTGCATTCTAGACCCCAACTACTTACTGCATGAAAAGTCTTTCTCTCATATCAATTTTGCTCTTTTGCCAATTACTTTAAATCTATCTCTGTTTGGTCTCGGTACTTTCACAAATGAAAACGGCTTCTCCCTATTTACTGTATCCAGTTCTGTCATAATTTTGAATAACTCTATCAGATCTCCACTCAGCTTTTTCAAAAGGAAAACAGTCCTAACTTCTCCAATCTGTGCTCATAGCTGAAGTTCCTTCTCAAAAGAACCATTCTTATAAATCTCTTCTGCACTGTGTCCAAAATCTTCACATACTTCCTAAAATGGCGTGCCCAGAACTGGATGCAATACTGCACGACAAAGTAATCTTATACAAGTTCCACACAACTTCCTTGCTCTTGTTCTCCATGCCCCTGTTAATAAAGACACCCTTGACTCATGGAAATATAAACACACATCTCTCTGTTCCTCCACGCACTCTCAGTACTTTGTTTTCATTAACCGCTACACTCTATCTCCTGTCATTCAGTCAATCCTGTGTCCATATTGCTACTGTCCGTTTTATTCCAATAAACTGTAACTTTATTCACATATCTGTTGTGTGGCACTGTATCAAATGCAGTGTATTAAAGGGTAGCAACATTTAATTACTTCCAAAGACTTAAAAATTTTAAGTACTGCTCATTAGCAATGACAGAATTTGCTACACCACTCAACAAATTACAGTATTGTTAAATGAAAACATTCAGATAATACACAGTTCACTGTAGTTTGTAATTATACCTTATCACATTTTCGTTTAGAAGTAGTGGGAGCGAGTGAAGAATCATAGAATCCTTACAGTGCAGGAGGTGGTCATTTGGCCCATCGAGTCTACACCAACCCTCCAAAGAACATCCAACCCAGCACCCTCACCAATCCCCGTAACGCCGCATTTACCTCCAATACAAGTATATCCCTCCTCGAGTAAGGGGACCAAAATTGTACGCAATACTCCAGGTACAATTTCACTAAGGGCACAGTTGCAGCAACACTTCCCTACTTTTATAGTCCATCGCTAAAGGAACAGCAAATGAGTATGCCACTACTGTTACAGACTTCATTAGTAAGTATGTAGAAGACTGCATGCCGAAGAAGTTAATTCAGACATTCCCCAACCAGAAACCATGGATGAACTTGGGAGATCCACTTCCTGCAGTAGTCCAGGTCTGAGGCAGTAAGGTCTGGCGACCCTGACCTATACAGGAAATCCAGGTACAACCTTCGCAAGACCAGCAGGGATACCAAGAGGCAATACCACCCTAAGGTTGAGACTCAGACTAACCACATGGATACCCATTGTTTGTGGCAAGCCTTACATGACATAACAAGCTACAAAGCGAAGTGGAACAGAATCATGGGCAGCAGTACATCCCTACCTGATGATCTCAATGCATTCTACGCTCTCTTGGAACAGAAGGGCAGTAAAACAATATCATCTGTCCCATCCACCTTGGGTGCACCTTTACCCACAGTCACTGCCGTAGACATTAGATCGACCTTATTAAGGGGACCCCACAGAAAGCAACCTGCCCAAATGGAGTCCCCAACCTTGCACTCAGATCCTGTGCAGACCAGCTGGTGGCAGTATCCGCAGATATGTTCAACCTCTCATTACTATGATCTGAAGTCCTCATCTGCTTCAACAAGACCACCATTATCCCAGTGTCAAAGAAAAATCATGCAACATGCCTCAATGACTACTGCCCGGTGGCTCTGACCTCCACAATTATGAAGTACTTTGACAGGTTGGTCATGGCTGACATCAATTCCAGCCTAGTAAATTGCCTTGATCCCTTACAATTCACCTATCGGTGCAACAGGTCCACAGCAGATGGCATCTCCCTGGCCCTACACTCATCCCTGGAACATCTGGACAACAAGGATACCTATGTCAGGCTCCTCCTTACTGACTACAGCTCTGCCTTCAACACCATAATTCCAAATAACCTCATCTCCAAACTCCAAGACCTGGGTGTCTACTCCTGCCACTGTAACTGGGTCCTCAACTTCGAGTTCAACAAACTGCAGTCAGTAAGGATAGGTGACAACAACCCCTCCACTATAATCCTCGACACCGGTGCCCCGCAAGGCTGCGTACTCAGCCCCCTACTATACTCCTTATACACACACAACTCTATGGCCAAATTCTGCACCAATTCTATTGCTGACAAAACCACTGTTGTAGGTGGGATCTCAAACTACGACGTGACAGAGTACAGGAAGGACATAGAGTGCATAGTGACATGGTATAAAGACAAGAATCTCTCCATTAACATCAGCAAAATGAAAGAGCCGGTTATTGACTTCAGGAAGTGGAATGGAGGGCACACCCCATCTTCATCAATGGTGTTGAGGTGAAGATGGTGATGAGCGCCAGTTCCTCGGAGTGACCATCACCAACAATCTGTCCTGGTCTACCCATGTTGACACTATAGTCAAGAAAGCACAGCACCGCTTCTACTTCCTCAGAAGGCCAAGGAAATTCAGCATGAACATAAAGACTCTTACAAATTTTTATTGATGGACCATTGAAAGCATCCTATGTGGATGCATCTCAGAGTGGTATGGCAACTGCTCTTCCTAAGACCGAAAGAAACTACAGAGAGTTGTGAGCCCAGTCCATCATGCAAACCAGCCTCCCATCCATTGACTTCATCCATACTTCTCTCTGCATTGGGAAAGCAACCAAAATAATCAAAGACCCTTCCCACCCTAGTTATACTCTCCTCCACCCTCTTCTGTCAGGCAGAAGATATAAAAGTTTGTATACCTGTACAAACAGATTCAAGAACAGCTTCTTCCCCACTGTTACCAGACTTTTGAATGGA
>NC_063335.1:27649561-27698808 GCF_021869965.1 Rhincodon typus
ACCTTGTTATCTCATTGTTCAAGAGTAATTTGGTTGCTCCCTTCAAGTCCACAGTTCAAAAGCTAGCCTGAACTGATTTTTTTTACCAGATGTCGGCATTTGATGCATTGAGTCTGCTCCACCATTCAATCAGATCATGGCTAATCTGATAATCCTCAACTCTACTTTCCTTTCCTTATCCTCATAATGCTCAATTCCCTGACTGATCAAAAAAACTGTCTATCTCAGCTTTGAATTTACCTAATGACCCAGCCTCAATAGTTCTCTACAGCAAAGAATTCCACAGATTCACTATCCTGAGAGAAAACTATCATTTTTCTCCTCAATTCCATTTTAAGCAGTTCAAGTCCTTGCTCTGAGATTATATCATCTCGTCTTAGACTGTCCCACAAGTGGAAATAAGTTATCCATATCTAAACAGTTATGCTCCTAACAGTGTTGTATGTTTCAATTAGATCTCCTCTCATTGTGCTAACATCCACTGAGTACTCTCATAAAAAAAGTTCCTCAATACCCACAATTAACCAAGTGAAATCTTCTCTGGACTGCCTCCAATGTAGTATATTTTTTCTCTTGGACAGGGGGACCAAAACTGTTGAGTGTTCCAGGTGTCTCTTGACTGGTGCTTTGTAAAGTAAATCTGCTAATCTTACACCTTCCCTTGGGAATAAAGGCCCCAAATCCCTCTTTGCTACAGCTCTCTGACCAATCCAAATAATATTCAGTTCTATTTGTAACTGCCAAAATGCATAATTTCGTATTTTCCCATATTATATTCCATCTGACAAGTTTAACCAGTTTATATCCCTCTTTAAGCTCTTTGTGTCATCCTCACTTCCTGTCTTCCCATCTATTTTTGTGTTATCTATATATTCACTTCTGTCATCCAAGTCATTAATATATGTATTGTAAATAATTGTGGCTCTACTAGTTACTTATTACCATCCTGAAAATGCTCCCCTTATCCCAACTCTGTCTTCTAACAGTTAGTCAGTCCTCTGTCCATGCTAATATACAATGTTCAACACCATGGGCTCTTATTAAGTAGCCTTATGTATGGTATCCTATCATCTGCCATTTAAAAATCCATCTTCTTGTTTGTCTCTATCTATACTGCTTATTACCTCCTCAAAAATCTGTCATAAGTCTGTCAGGTATGGCTTCCCCTTTATGAAGCTGTGCTGACTCTTCTTGACTGATTATATATTTCTAAGCACTCCAATATTACACCCATTATAATTGACTCAACATTTTCCCAATGACAGATGTTAAGCTAATGAAGGGTCTAGGCCCGAAACGTCAGCCTTTCTGCTCCTATGATGCTGCTTGGCCTGCTGTGTTCATCCAGCTCTGCACCTTGTTGTCTGGCATATAGTTACATTTTTTTTGTCTCCCTCCCTTTTTGAGTAAGGGTGTTACATTGGCAGTGCTCCAATTCTCTGGGACGTTTTCTAGAATCTAAGGATTCTTGGAAATTTACTACCAGTGCATTCACTATCCATGAAGCTACTTCTTTTAAAATCCTATTAGGTCTGGGGCTTATCAGTCTTTAGCCCCATTAATTTCCCTTGTACTTTTTGTCCTAGTGATAACTATTGTGTTTATTTCCTCCCAACACCCTCCTCATCCTATTTAGCCCTTTGATTATTTAGCATTTTTGGAATATGTGTCCTCTTCCTAAAAACTGATGCAAAGTACGGATTCAGGTCCTCTGGCATTTCCTGGTTCCCCTTCATTATTTCCACAGCCTCATTCTCTAAGGGGTATTTGTTCACTTTGTCCTCTCTTGTCCTCTATCTACATATTTAAATAAGTTCTTACTGGTCATTTTATATTACTTATTATTTTTATTTCTTGGTGGTTTGCACTCAGTTTATTTTCTCCTCCTTTATTCTTTTTGGTCACTATTTGTGGCCTTTCAAAACTTTCCCAATCCTCTGGTTTACCACTATTCCTTGCTGCATTAAATGTTTTTTCTGTTAATTTGATACTACCATTTGCTTCTCTAGTTAACGATGATTGATTTTTCTCTTTTCTCGAATCCATAAAAGCAGTATCTCTGAGGTCCTAATGCCAACCCTTTCCATGACTCATCTATGGAGTTCTGAGTGAGCTTATTATATCAGGCAATGGGAACCAGTATCGATACAAGTTCCATTTTCTAAATTTTACATTTGCAAGTTTGAACAAGATATTAAATGTACTTTCTACAAGAATCAATTGACTCAAGCAATTTCAAGGAGTTTCTGAGAAAGGCCCAGATTTACACTGGTGAAATTAGCAGATATAGTTCAAAATCCCAAGTCCCGACTTGAACATAGCACTTGTCATTTCCACTGGGATGGGAATGGAGTCTGTCGGCTCAGGTTTCACCCAAGTGTGGTTTCTGAAGATAGCAGACTCCATTTAAAGCCAATTTTTGGTAACTCTGCTGCTTGGAACCTGGAATGTCCAGAACAGACCATCTCAGAGCAGATCTACTGTGAGTGTATTACTTTTGGATTATCCAGGTATCCCCTTTGGATACCTGAGGTATTCCTGTGACTCTGGTCCCAGGATTCCTTGGACTAAGCAGGACTCCCAAATATCGTTTGGGACAGATACCCGTTGAAAGGGGAGTTTGAGTATTCTTTGATGGGGATAGGGACATTCTTTGGAATTGTTAGCCACAGAGAGATTATGTGTAAAAGGTGAATAAACCCCTTGAAATTATCAACCTATTAAAGACATGTGAAGAAGTGTCAAATTTATCAAGACTTGTCAAGACATGTTAAATTAATCAAGAACAATCAAAATGTGTTTCTACGAATAAGAATACTTTTGATTGAGTGTGGTCTGTATAGAACTTTAAGTAGTAGCACATTTTTCTCCTGTATACCAATGGAATGGTAGGTGACAAGGGAAAAGGGACGTGAGATGTAGGCACTAAATTGGTGTGGGGAAAGAAGGGATATAGGGTATGGAAAGAGATGCATATAATGTCATAGGGATATGAGGGACCATGGGGGATGCGAAGAGGGCATTAGGTGGCATGGGGAGTATGTATAAAATGAGTGGTGTGTGAGGGGTAAGGGTTAGAGGAATGACTCATATCTTATTATTTCATTTTTGGACACAATGCTGGAGCCCCAAAACAACCTGTTTTATCCAGCCTTCCTCAGCTCTTCTTCAGTTCAACTTACAATCTAGCCCACTGCCCCCTGCTGAGAAAGGATACCAGTAGCTATTTTTAAAGTTAAGGTTCATGGATTTTAGAGTAGATTTGTAGTTCGGGTTGTGGATGTTGTGGTTGGTTGGCTTGCCGAGCTCGTTCATTGTTTTTCCACAAATGTTTCATTACCCTACTGGGTAACATCATCAGTGCAGCCTCTGATGAAGCTTCATTGGAGGCTGCACTGATGATGTTACCCAGCAGGGTAATGAAACGTCTGCAGAAAAACAACGAACCAGCTTGGCGAGCCAACCAACCCCAAAGTTCATGGAGCTAACAATTTTCCTGCTTCTGCACAATGTGATTCAGGAATGAACATCTGGACCAGATTTTGGAGCATGTGATTGGTGATTACTGCAGCTGGAAATAATGTCAATGAACCCTTTTTCTAGCACATTACATACATATCTTTGGACTTGTTTTCCTTTGAGTCTGGGATTCTGAGGCCCCTGGGAAAATGGGAGCCCTGCACCCGCACAGTAAGCATTTCTCAGAAGCAGGTATGGCATTCCTTATGGACCAGATTTCTCAGCAGCAGATGATGGAGGAACGGAGACTGAAGCAACACTTAATGGAATGCCCCTTATTGAAGTAAGGTGAACTTAGTAGCATGCAGCCATATAGACCAGTAAGGTCCTGCTGCAATCTCTTATCTCCATTCGGTTCAGTGAGTTCAGTAGGGACTTCCTTAATATTTGTGGTTTTAGAAAGGGGAAAGCTGACTTTTTTTTAAAAAGGCTGTGTACATATTTGGCTCTTTAAAACTGTATAGGCAGTATTTCAACTCAGATACATGGGAACACCACCATACGCAAGTTCCTCTCCAAGCTACTAACCATCTTGAAGTTGAAATATACCGCCATCGCATCACAGTTGCTGGGTCAAAATCCTGGAATTCCCTCCCTAAGGACATTGTGGGTCAACCGACAGCATGTGAACTGTATCGGTTTAAGAAGACAACTCACCACCACCTTCTCAAGGGCAACTAGAGACGAGCAATAAATGCTGGCCCAGCCAATGGCGTCCAGGTCTCATGAGTGAGTTAAAAAACTTACTTAGGTGTCATTCAACTGCATTTTGAGCACATGTACCAAAATTAGATTTCTTTTAAAGTTTGGTTTTATATTATAAGTAATAGGGATTGTACGTCCACAGGATGCACTGCAGCAATTCACCAAGCATTCTTCAGCAGCACTTTCCAAACCTACAACCTCTACCAACTAGAAAGATGAGGACAGCAGGCACATGGCAAAATTACTACCTGCATGCTACCTTCCAAATAATGCATAATTCTGTTTTGAAAATGTATCCTCATTCTTTCATTGTCACTGGGCCAAAATCTTAGCATTCCCTACTCAATAGTACTGGGGGTTGACATTGACAGTTGACAGTCAATTTTGAGATTCTTGAGTTTGTTAATTAGCTGAAATTCTTTTATTCTGATTCCAGCACTCAGAGTGGGAGTTTCCTTTTGTTTTGTCTATAATAGAGGTGTAGTTCGAAATTGCTCTTCTCAAAGTTGAGGCCCTCGCAGCACTCTAATCCACGCACAAGGCCTAGCCAATAACGCAGAAACTAGTGTTACAGTATGTTGTTTGAAACTTTCCTGACAATTTACAGCTGCAACATTCCATGGGCTTCACATTGGACTTTGCCAGACAGAAATGGACTTTGCATCTGTCTTTCTCAAAACAAAATCTTTAAATTTAAAGTAAAAAATATCTATGAATACTTTGGGGTTAAGATCTGTCCTTGTCACATATAACTTGGTTTATTTAGTTCATTGAGTTTAGTTCAAAATATTCCTGGTAATGAGTAACCAAAACTCCAGAAGTTTCCAAATGCAGAATGTGAGACCGTGCTAAGGTTCCTCATTTTCATTACAATTTTGTCAATCCTACTGGAAAGTGCTCATTAGATGAAAATAAAATCAGTCTTTGCAGCAATGGCCTTCATAGTAAAATGGCTTGACAAAATTCTCATGAAGACACTCATATCCAAGACCCATGAAGAACTGGTAGTAGCAATGCCCACAGAACAGCATCTCAGCAAAACCTTATAAAAGGGAAATGGGACGGGGTTATTTGCAATGAAAAAGAAATCCTTCCAGTTTAATAGGGAAAGAAGAGAGGTCTAATCCAATGTATTTGTAAAATACATACAGTAATCCCATCAAAGCCAATATGTTTCACTGTGTCCAGTAGTATAATGGATGACTTTTAAAGGATTGTGCAACTTAAGTTATGGCTGCTGTAAGCCCATTGACCATGGCATTGCACTTTGACATGTGTTTTGTTTGAATGTCCCAAACTATTGAAAACATTGATCAGTCAACACTGTCAGTGTACACTGCATGGATTTACCCCAAGGATTTGTCAAAGGGAATTATGTTCCCTGACAACACATCCTACGTTGTGAAGGTCACAGGGGCTATGACCACATGGGCTGTGTTGTATTCTTCTGAATCTGATTATTGTAATTTTCCTCTATTAAATATACTTCAATTTCAAAAATTCTGGTCTCTTACAGAAATATTTGCACGTGTTTTTATTTTCCAGGTAAAAACATACATGATGTGAAAAGTATCCATTGTACGACTCATTAATAAATAAAATTAAGGCTCTTCTGTGGGATCAAACAATACTGTGTATTGTATGTTTAGCTGCCAAAGTCAAAAGATATTAGTCAAATATACACAGGTCTAACCAAGACTCAGGAGAAAAAACTAAGGCTATTTACAAGCATCTGTGATGGGATCTAAGACTCTGTTAGTCCTATATAATACATGTTTCTGTAGGTTACAGGAAGATAAATATATTTCTGCCCAATGTGACCATAAGACATAGGAGCAGAAATTAGGCATTCAGCCCATCGAGTCTGCTCCGCCATTCAATCATGGCTGCTAAGTTTCTCAACCCCATTCTCCTGTTTACTCCCGTAATTCTTGATCTCCTTGACAATCAAGAACCTATCTATTTCTGTCTTAAATATACTCAATGACCTGGCCTCCACAGCCTTCTGTGGCAGGGAATTGCACAGATTCACCACTCTCTGGCTGAACAAGTTTCTCCTTATCTCAGTTCTAAAAAGGTCTTCCCTTTACTTTAAGGCTGTGCCCTCGGGTCCCAGTCTTATTTTCGTGATTTTGTTTGGAAAGTGTAGTAAGGTTAATATTACAATGTTAAAATGAGTGTTAAATAGTTAAATTGTAGTGCATGATACATGCAACATTTTGGAGAATTTGGATCAAGAAATAAATTATGAATTTCACAAACACTTTTACCTTGGGAGATAGGTCAAATATCCAGGTCATGTTTATTTTTGCAGAGGCAGTGAGGAGGTTGTGTTGAAATTTGCGATCCCTTTAAAACTGGCATTTTCTATTATTTCCTGTGTAGCAGGAGATCTCACTTAACTGCTGTTACAGCAGTTACTTGCCTTAAACATGCACAATGTCTAATAATCCAGATAAAGGGAAGATGATAATAAAGAACATTAAGACCACAATGTTCCATAAGCTGACATCAAAAGATTAAGTGGCACTATATGTACTCTATTATCAATGAAGTGTTTAGGAAAAGAAAATATTTGTTCCCAAAAAGAATGAAAATTTTCAGATGAAGGTGGTAAAGTAAGGTATGGTTGTCCTAATGACTTGAATAGCTGTCCCATTTCCATTGGTTAGAGGGATTCAAATGAGTTAATGACAAAACATAAAGTACCAGCCCCAAGAAATAGGGTATATCAACGAAGTCTTAAGGTTCGAGAGCAGTGATCATCAGGCAGCCCTTGCTGGGGATAGTGTTTGTCAAGGAACTGTCTTCTTCAAATGGAAAATGGACCGGAAGAGATTGAGGAAAATCCAGGCAAGAGTTCCCTGACACTCTGTCTCAAGAGCAGTGTGCTGCCTTCACTACTTCAATGAGATCGACATATTCCAGACCAACTGTCTGCTGGTTCTCTGGTATCAGTGAACCATCACCAATTGTCATGCAATATATAGTTTTTTTGTTTAATTAATTAATGTTTCATGCCCAAACTGCTGCTTCTTAATAAATTTACTAAACTGGAAATTCCTTATAATAGGTCGACTTCCTATGTACGGGAACTGTGGTCGTGAATTCTCAGAATCTAACAGGTGTTATGTCCTGCATGTTCTGTGCAAAAATAGTGGTTTAAATTGTCTGATCTCAGTCAGAAGTAGGGATTCTTGCCAGATTAGACTAAAAATTACCTTCTTTCCACTCAGTCCTGCCTTCCAAAGCAGGATCCACGCCAACAGGTTTGATGATGAAAAACGTGGAGGTAACACTGGAGTGAATCTTCGCAGGCACCCCCCCCCCCCAACTTTTTTTTAAGGTAATAGCTTTCATATACCAGGAAGTAGGGGAATATGGTCAGCTGGTGGTAATGTTACTGGATTCGTAATCAAGAAGACCAAAATAATGTTCTGGAGTCACTGATAGTATTTAAAAACTTGATAGCACTCTAGGAAGCATGTGAATGCATTGGAGAAAGTGCAAAAAAAAGGTTTGAGAATGGCTCCAGTGATGAGAAACTTCAGTGTTAAAGATAAATTAGAGATGTTGGAAATGTTGTCCCCTCAGAGGAGAAGGCTAAGAGGAAACAAAAGTCTTTTTCACACGGTAGGTAGATAGGTCTGAAACATGTTGTCTGGAAGTATGGCAAAGGTAGGTTTAAATAAAGCATTAACAAGCACATTAAATCTTTATTTAATTAGAAACAATATTTATGGTTATGGGGAAAAGGCAGGAGAATGACCCGGAGTCAATGCTCATTCAGAAAGTCCATATAAGACATGATAGTCTGAATGGCCATCTGTAACAATTCTGTGACTCATCATCATTTGTCTTTCCTTAATCATCCAGGGAACTCTGGGTTTGTTTGAAACAAAAACAGAAATTGTTGGAAAATCTTAGCAGGCCTGGCAGTATCTATGGAGAGAAATCACAGTTAATGTTTTGAGTCCACTGGACTCAGATTTCCAGCATCCGCAGTTCTTTCAGTTCTTTTTCTGGATTTAGTTGTCCTTTCTTTCCCTTTTAAGGGAATATTCATTGACTGTGCTGGAATGATCTTTTCCTCGAAGGTAGCCCCTTTTAAGCTACCATTTTATCTGCCAAACTTAGATTCTAATTGATTCAGCCCAGGTCCATTCTTAACCCATTTAAATAAACACAAAGATCTGAGGTTTCTGCATACCAGAAACAATCATGAAGTGCTGGAGAATAAAGCAGGTCTGCTGAGAGAAAAACAAAATTAACATTTCGAGTCTAGTGACCCTTTGTCATGACTGGCAATAGCTGGAAAGGGGTGGTATTTATGCTGTTGATGAGGGGTGTGTGGGTTGGGGTGGGGGATTTGGTAAGGGAGAAGAGGTGTGGACTGAATAGAATATATGGAGATGGATTTCCCAGATATTGCCAGTGCTGACAAAGGCTTATTGGATTCCAAACATTTTCCACCTGTCTTGCTGCCTTCAAAGATCTATGGACATTTACACCAGGCCCTCTGATCCTCTGCACTTCCCAGGGTCCTACCATCTTTGCCTTGTTAGTACTTGCAAATGCATCACTTCACTCTTCGGAATTAAATTTCATTTGCCACTTTTTAGCCTATCTGACCCACTCATTTATACACTATCCTGTAGTCTGAAACTTCCCTCCTCACTGTTTACCATACCAGCAATTTTTACATCATTTGCGAACTTAGTGATCATACCTCCTACATTCCTCCCCAGATCATTAATATACACAACAAATAGCAAGAGGCCCGGCTATGAATCACGCCAGTGGACACAGATTTCCAATCACAAAAACCCCTTCAACCATCATCATCTGCCTCCTGCAATTAATCCAATTTTAGGTCCAATTTGCCAAACTGCCCTGAATCCCATAAGTTCTTAGCTTATTAACCAGCCTGCCATGCGAGGCCTTATCAAAATTCATGTAGACTACATCAACTGCACTTCCAAAACCTTGAAAAATTCAATCAAATTTGTTAGACGTGATCTGCTCCTTACGAAGCCAAGCTGACTATCCTTGATCAAATCTCTAAGTGGAGATTTATTCTGTCCCTCAGGATGTTTTCCAATAATTTCTCTACCACAACACTGGGCTCATTGGCTTGTAGTTTCTTGGTTTATCCCTACCACCCGAGTACCATATTAGCTGTCCTTAATTCCTCTGGCACTCCTTCCGTGGCCATTAAATTCTGAAAATTAATGTCAAAAGTAATGCTATAATAGAAAAGGCAAAATTCCATTAATGCACTCAACAGCTCAAAGAGAGAATTGATTCCTTTGTTAATGATTTATATCAACTGACTATGACCTGAATATAGAGCATTGAAAAATAAATTATTTCAGAATTGCTTTGTTGTAGGATTCTTAGAGGAGATTTTATCAGATTTTCTACAGTCAAAGGAGGATTTAATGCAATCAAAGGCTTCCCAGTTACCAAGACAGGCAGAAGTGAGGAAACTAAATTGTGTATTCCTTTAAGGTGATAGGAAGACTTTGTGGAGAAAAGTGATTGACACCATACAATTTGTAGGGTGGAAGCATACCTAAGCAAAAACAGGGAAAGCATGAACAGGGCATGGCTGCGGAGCTCCATCCCTGTAGGAGGAGGAGGCATTTTAAAGCTCTAGTTGAAAAACCCAACTCAGAAACTAAAACAAAATCTTACTAAAGCTGTAGCATGCAAGAAATTAAAGATGTCTAGATAATAAAATACTATTTCTGGGAGAAATTACAGAATCAACAAAATTATTAGAATACTGAAATTTCGGTTGATGGATATAAAACAAATTTCCAATTGGAGACTGCAGCAGAAGTTGCAGTTCTTTCAGACACAAAAGTGTGGATAAAGCAAGATATCCTCCAGCCATCAAACATACAACTCCATGGATGAGGAAACACGGAAAATCGGAGCAGGAGTAACTGTTCAGCCTTTCAAGCCTGCTCTGCTATTCTTTATAATCATTCACCTATTCCAGCTTTCACCGCATATCCTATGATCCCTTTAACCCCAAGAACTTTATCTGACTCCCTCTTGAAAATATTCAATGTTTTGGCCTCAATCACTTTATATAGTAGAGAATTCCACAGGCTCAGCACTGTCCGAGTGAAAAAACTTTTCCTCATCTCAGTTCTAAATGGTTTACCCCGTAACCTTAGACTATGACCCCCTGTTCTGAACTCCCTGGTCATCAAAAACAATATTCCTGCATTTACCCTGTCTCCTCTTGTTAGGATTCTATCAGTTTCTATGAGACTTCTTTTATTCTTCTAAATGTCTGTGAATAAAATCCTAACCGATCCAGTTATTCTTCATACTACAAACCTGTCTCCTGGTAATCAGTTTGGTAAACCTTTGTTGCACTCTCTCCATAGCCAGAGCATCCCACCTCATGAGATTGTTGACGTGTTCGCTGAGCTGGCTGGTTATAGTTCTGACATTTCATCACCATGCTAGGTAACATCAACAGCGCGGCCTCCGATGAAGCAATGTTCTACTCCGCTT
Source organism: Rhincodon typus (assembly GCF_021869965.1). Lineage (NCBI taxonomy): Eukaryota > Metazoa > Chordata > Chondrichthyes > Orectolobiformes > Rhincodontidae > Rhincodon > Rhincodon typus. The sequence goes on from NC_063335.1 coordinate 27,660,320, forward strand.
AGTATTTATATGATCCGGTCTGTTGAGGTGTTTTGTGTCAGAAATGTTTTCATCAGAGGCCGCACTGATGATGTTACCTAGCACGGTGATGAAACATCTGAATTATAACCAGCCAGCTCGGCGAGCAAGTCAACAACCTCACACACAACCCGAACTACAAATCTTCGCGAGAACCTTAAACATCCTTCCTCATCTAAGAAGACCAAACTGCACACAATGCTCCAGGTATGGTCGCACTAAGACCCCATACAGTTGCAGCAAGACATTTCTGCTCCTGTAATTAAATCCCATTGCTATGATGACCAACATACCATTTGTCTTCTTCAGTGCCTGCTGCATCTGCAGGATTACTATCTGCAATTGGTGTAGAAAGATGCACAGACCTTGTCGCAACTACCCTTTTCTAATCTATTGGCATTCAATTAATAAACTGGCTTCATGCATAGGAGGTATACAACTTAATGTCAAAGGACTGTTGACTTCTGCACTTCAGGTCAAAGGAAGAAAAATCATAGAAACCAGGGATGCAAAACAAAGAATGTTCACTATAAGTCGAATAGCATCCATTGATCTACAACTCATCTTAAAACGGGTGAATTGGGAAGCCAAGACAAACTGAATGAATTCAGCTCAGAATCTTCAAACTATTCAGAGTTCTTGGAAAGGTAGAAACAGCTTACCGTTTTGAAACCAGCTGCCAAGCTATTGTGGAGAGAAAGCAGAGTTAACATTTCAGGTCCAATGACCCTTCTTAAGAAAAGAAGTGTTCTGAAAAAGAGTCATGGACGCAAAACATTGACTCTATTTCAATTTCCACACATGCTGCCAGATCTGCTGAGATTTTCCATCAATTTCTGTTTTTGTTTCAGATTTCCAGCATCTGCAGTTCTTTGCTTTATTTTTATGTCAAGCTAGTGTATTTGTTTATCACAGTGAAAGTTTCACACTCACTTTTCAGAAGGTGAAGCAAGAAATTGAATCAACATTACATTAAGAACTAATCACAACTATATCAAAGCCTGCAAAACCTGATGTTCAGTATAGTTCCAGTATCAAAACTAAACTTGGTCTCTGAGAATAAGTGTAGACCTCATGCATTTAAACAAAGACATGGAAAGGGAGATTCGTCCACTGGGGTCTATTGGTGAGAGTCTGAGATCTCAAGTGGGATACAAACAGTAGCTTTTGGAACTACCTTTGGATGAGAAAAAAAACATACTACTGACAATGTTCATCACACAGTTTAGAAGATACTGGCCAGAATTTTCCCAACTGAAGTTAAAGAGTGGTGTCAACTGAGCTCCATGGCTTCATTTCTACCATGGTCTGGAGTAGATTATCCTGCATAAACATGCACTTATTACCTCATGAATTATTATCATCTACAATTATTAACTTTTCATGCCCTCTGCGCTTCCTATTTATTCAGTGGGGACAAGTCACCACTTCTCCTGCTCATGCATGATCACTAACTGCTCGCATCCAATTCTGTTGTGTTCAGTTCTTCCCTGCATATCAGTGCAGGAAAAACAGGCCCATAACTGAGCTGAGAAGGTTAAGACAGGCATGGGGTGGAGAAAGAGGGTGGAGGGGTGCTGCAACAGACAACAGATATCGGGCTTCTCACTCCCTTTGTGGGGAAGATAGTAGAGCTGGCTGGAGAAGACCGGCACAGGACATGTGCTGACAGGAAATCTGCAATGCACAACTAAAACAGTAAACTTCACTATAGTATGCTCCTCTCCAATTACCACCAGTGTTAACCTATTCAGTTATCTTCAAGCCTACACTGTCTGTTCCAATATGACTCTGGTGGAAGTGTGCTTGGTGTGTATCTTCATTCTGCATCTGTCTGTGAATTTCTTAAAGATGTCATAAGCCAGGTTTGGAGTGGTAGCCCATGTCTCCCAGCAGTCATCCTTGTACAGTCTGAGGACCTTGGTAAGAGGCACGTACCTGCAAGTGCTCTAGTACAACAGAGCCATGATGGCTCCTGGGATATCTAGTGCAGGGATATTGCTTTGTTGAACACAAATGAGTTGAATACGAAGGAACTGGAATCCTTTCCTGTTTAAAAATGCCACTAGTTGTGTCAGGATGCTTCCAAAACAATGTAGGTATAATCCATTGCACCCTGCACCTGGGGGAAGCCAGCGATGATGGAGAATTCTAATGCTCTAGCTCTTTGAAGCTCTTCATCAAAATTGAAGGCAATGAAGAGATATACTCTAACAAAAACAGCATTGGTAACATCCCAAATGTACTTATGAGTGGAAGATTGGGAGATGCCACAAAAGGTTCCCAGTTGTTCCCTGGAATGAGCTGCTACCATCAAAATTAAGTGCTACGGTGACATTGAGGGCTATTGAGATGGGACAGCCATCAGACCTTTTGAGCGCAAGTCTTCATCAAGCAGCTGGCAGAGCACTGCAATGATGGACTGGGACATCCTTAATATACAGCAAAATTGCTGTTAAGATATTTGCAGATAACTGCAATGAGGCCAATAAATCCTTGGTCTTACCATTCTCCTCCTTACTGGATCTTGTCCTGTTGCTTCTCGCTGTGGAAGCTGTGACAGTGATGGTGAAATTTGAATTCAATAACATCTGGAACTAAAGGTTAGTCTAATGGCAACCACATAATCATTGTTTTTGTTTTTGCTTTTGTGTAATAAACTTCTGTTATTAAAGCCCCATCTGAATATATTTCAGTAACTATCAAGCTAGTTTTCATTCTGGGATCTGATTTGTCCAGTATTACCATCATAACACAACCATTCAATTTCTAGGGCATTTGCATCAGGCATCCTCAGGCTAATCCGCAAATAAACCAAGCAATCAAAGAGTTTTACACCATCTCACAATGTTGCAGAGTTTGAGTGATTTATGGGGTGGTGAAATAAGTAAGAAAGTTCTTAGCGAATTTGGCACATGTGAATAAACCATGGCGGCAATTGCTAAGGCAAGATCAATCACAGTGATGGAAAGAAAATCAAAGAATATTGTTCAAAGGATAAAGGAGATGCTTATTTTACCAGACATTTGCCTCACTATAATCCAGAACTGGCTACAATTGTTGCTGCAGATGTATCATAAAATGCACTAGAAGACAAATCTTTTCAGATTGAGAGATAATAGACATTCTGCAGTGTAGTACTCATCTCAGTCTTTGACTGAAACAGAATAAAGATACGGAATAACTGAAAAAGATGAATTAGATTCTATGTTGGCTTGTCAGAAGTTTGCAGACTATGTCTTCGTCTTCAGTTGACAATTGAGACAGATCACAGATTGTTGGGAATTTTATTAAATGCAAAGAATTAGAATCCACTCCATCCTTCCCACTTATGTACCACAATAACCCCCTACATGCATCACCAGCTTCAAAATCTCTCCACCCTCAACCTGTCCATCTTCCTTCTCATCTATCCGCTCCACCCTTCCCACTGACCAACCACCATATCCCCCTGCTGCATCCACCTATCTCCATCTCACCTCCCCTCCCCTCAGCCCCAACTCCCTCCCTTCATTTATTTCTGGGCTCCCCTCCCCTCCCAGTCCTGACAAAGGGTTTTGGCCTGAAATGTTGACTTCCCTGCTCCTCAGATGGTGTCTGACCTGCTGTGCTTTAATCTTCCTGTTCTTCAGGTAATTGATGACTGAAGAGAGTGAGTTGCGTGTTATAAAGGTACATGTTGAAGCTGACCCCACAGGTATGTATATGGACCAGGATAGATGCCTGGTTGCACCAGAGGATAATGAGTAGAGAAATGGAGAGAAGTCATTGTCTGAGACACATTGGCTGCATTTGCAGAGGTAGAGGTTGAAAAATGGCAGTGGAACCTCAGAGAGCTGTACGATAGAGCAAGGGATTGGAGCAGTCACATAAACAGCAGAGAGAGGCCAAGGAGGATACACAGCAATCACTTATCATGTTCAGCAGTCACATAAACAGCAAAGAGAGGCCAAGGAGGCTACTGAGTAATCATTTATCATGTTCATTATCCATGAGAGAATATATTATGACTTTAGCCACATTCTTCTCAGCGCTGTAAGAATAATGGAAGGGTCCAAAGAGTGGGAGAAGCAAACAATTGTCCTGCTTTTGGTAACTGGGGATGGAGAAAAGGAGCAGTTGCAGTTGGATAAAAAGCAGAAGGACAGTCTCCCCACAAGTCCTACCACATTTAATGGCAGGACCTGATTAATATTTTTGAAACTAGTTTCCTGGCTGCAACCAGTGAAATGAAGAGACGTGCTAGTTGTTGGATGGTTAAACCTGCTCCATGCTACAGACAGGAAGTGTTGACAGGAAGAACTCAGGGGTAGGTATTATTAGTAGATCCTGAGAGAGCAAGGGATAGAGGAGAAATTTACCAGGAGCCAGAGAGGTTACGAGGAAGGAAATTGTGGACCGGCCATGGAGAGTATGGAGCAGTCCAAGAGGAAACCAGTGGCTGTGAAGCATCATTGGGAAGATATCCACTTATGGCAATTTGACAGGCTAGACAATGAGGGGTTGATCACTGAGGAGATGAACAGATATGCTTGAAATCATGGGGATGCACTCTGCACCTTCTGGCTTATGGGTAGGGATAGGAAAACACTTAGCTGTCAGCTGGACCAGTTTTCACCTCTCTTCAGTTGCAGGCTTCCCAAGTTTCAAGAAACCTGACTAACTGGTACTAAAGGTGGAACAGAGATGTCTGAGGCATGTGCCCTCCTTAATATGTTTAATCAAGGGGTCCACTTTCCACCACCATCAACCTCGTTTCCCACCTCAATTAATTCTAGAAATATGTGGGTTTGATTCATTTTGAAGTTTTTATTTTTTAATTTCTACTTCTATCAGATCAAGCCCATCTGTTTGGGGATAGAGGTTAAAATGTTTGTTTGATGATTTTAGGAAAGTCAAATTAAAGACTATAGTTGGAAAACTCATACAGATTAAGGATGAATTTTTAACAGCAGGAATTCCAATGCTACAAGTTTTGCCTCACACAGATCCATGTCTACAGTAGTTTGTCTTGTTGATGGCTATCAGAAAACACCAAAAAATACTGTGAATATAATCACATAATCACTGCAATTCAAGCAGTACTTCTCTCTTTTTTTGTGAATTAAATACACAGCTGCAGTTCTAAATTTTTAAGCAATCTGATGTTTGCTTATTAACAAAGCTACTGAGTGTGACTTTTCTGAAAATCCCAGTGGAAAAAAAATTTACTGACTCATTTTCCACATTCCTAGGTCTGACAACAGCGTGAATAAGAAAACAAAGAAATTGGGCAAGTGAAAGGTTTTGGTTTTGACAGTAAATGAGAAACAGATCAATGCCCAATTTGACATTTATTGCTGTTGGAAATGTGAGTTTAAAATTTATGTTGGAAAAATTAACCATTTTGGTGGGTTTCCTGAAGTCTGCAGTTGGAAGAAACGCTTACAGCTTTCCCTTTCCAATAATAGCAATAAATAATAGAATCCCTACAGTGTGAAAGCAGGCCATTTGGCCCATTAAGTCCATGCCAACCCTCTGAAGAGCATCCTACCTAGACCCGTCTCCCCTAACCCTATGTTTCCCATGGCTAATCCATTTAACCTACACATCTTTGGACTGTAGAAGGAAACTGGAGCAAACACATGCAGACATAGGGAGAACATGCAAACTCCACACAGACAGAGGGTGGAATCAAACCCACGTCCCTGGTGCTGTGTGGCAACCGTGCTAACCACTGAGCCACTGTGCCGTCCACCAAAGTCCGTGGTGGGTTGATTGTACAATCATTTCCAGTTAGAGTGACTCTTGTCTTCCTTGAGTTTTACCACTCTTCCTTCCAATTAGATACACCACGGATGTTTTTTGTTTAGTCAAAGTGTCCAAAACAACTGGAAACTTCAACACTGCTGTTTTTGGCAAAATGCATGCAGTTCTAAAGTCCCAAGAATCCTCCATGTTCTGGACTGAAAGTGTAGCTGGCATGCACGTATTTGTAAAAAGGAACTGTGCTGTTTGGTCTCAAAAAGGCATCTAAAAGAGGGAGTTGGAAGCACCTATTATTGATCTTCAAGACTATGAAATTAGCAAATGCAACGCTGACTTCCTTCTGTCATACACTGCACCCCATTGAATGGTAGATACACAGGTATAACGTTTAGCAGTGGCTTCTTTATATTCAATGCTTCAAAGCTGGCCAAGTGAAATGTTTTTCTAAGCTTGCACGCCACGGAGGTCATTTTTAACTTCACCACTGGACACATGCCCATTGTAGAACCCGCATGAAGGTATCTCTTTAATTTTATTGAGGCAATAAATGGATTGGTTGTGCAAATATTGCAACCTGCTCTGCCAGTTTCACATCCATGCGGCAAACGTGAAAATTACATCATGTAATTAATCTTTATTTTCCCAGTTTGCTAGTACTATTGAGTAGAAGAGCATGGATCAGTCAAGTCCAATCAGACCCATTTGAAACTATCCTATGTTATAAAATAAGCATGTTGCTGTAGCCTTGACATTCTGATTATGCTAAGCCTCAAAACCATAAGCTATAAATCAGAAATATCATCAGTGCTCTTCCCATCTCAATGCCAATATCCACACTTTTGACACCTCAGGAAATGATTACTGGACCATCATTCTAGTTGTTTCTCTTGAAGTCTACCCAAATCAAAATCCTAACTCATTCTAAATGTTCTACTCACATCCTATTCCACACCAGAGAGGTTATTGTATAAGTGGTGTGCTGTTTCTGATTATATAAACTTAAGAGAGTGTGCTGATGTGGTTTCTGGACTAAATACCAATATCACTATCATATGGTCCGAATTTTCCCAGTATGTTAGCCCTTGTAACAAATAGCATGAAGACTGGTTCTTGTTGAGACAAACGTCTTGAAGTTTATTAACAACGCTAATGATTTACACAGCTGTGAGATCTGAGACTTACTCATAGTCTAGAATCGGTGTATACTAAGGATTTAGACTAAAGATAGATTAACCAATATAGCTGTGATGCCTTGTGCTTAATTGGCCTGCCTTCACTTTTAATAATTAGAAGAATCTCACCCTTGAAAGTTGTTTATTATACGCAGCACTTCCTCTTTTTTAAAGCATTACTCCCCTTTGAGAATTTTAGAAATGCAGCAGTTCAAGAAGGTAGTTCACTAACCCATCCTTGAGGGCAATTGGAGAACAGCAACATTAGCTGGCCTGTAACATCCACATCACATAAGACAAGAATAAGAAAAGGTCAAGTTTATTGCTCCATCTGAGAATTCCCATACCATTTAATGAACAAGTCTGCTAGAATAAAAACAGATTTTAAGGATCGTGATATCCAAAGCACTCTGTTAATTTTCATTGAAAATGACGTACTCACTACTGTTTTTCAACCTGAATAATTAAATCATTTGAAACATATAATAATTGCAGATCTCAAAGCACAACTGACAGATACTTTTATTACAAGCAAGGAAGTGGGAGATATATAGTTGAAAAAGTGCCTTTTGAAGAATCCTCAAAACACTTGAGATACACTTTAATTATTCTTTCCAATTCCGAAGCTCGAAAGATGGCCCATGGACACACTATTAACAGAAGACAAAGAACAATACAGCACAGGAACAGACCTTTCGGCCCTCCAAGACTGCGCTGCCATATTTTGCTCTTCCATACTAAAACTGACTTCACTTCCAGGATCCATATCCCTCTATTCCCTAGTCCAAGTGCTTCTTGAATGCTGCCATTGTGTCTGCTTCCACAACCTGGCAGTGCGTTCCAGGTACTCACGACCATTTGTGTGGAAAACATGCCTCACGCATCTCTTTTAAACTTCCCCCCCCTCCCTTGCACCTTGATCCTCTGTCCCCTAGTAATTGATCCCTCCACCTTGGGGAAAAGCTTCATACTTTCCACTCTATCCATGCTATTCACAATCTTAGAAACTTCTGTTAGGTTGCCCCTCAACCTTCTGCATTCCAGTCAAAACAGACCCAGTCTATCCAACCTTTCTTCATAGCTGAACCCCCGGGCTCCCATTCCAGGCAACATCCTGGTAAACTTCAGGTCTGGCAGCATCTGTGAAGAAAAAGTCAGAGTTAACGGTTCAGGTCCGTTGCCCCTCAAAAGGTTCCTGTTCTGAGGAAGGGTCACCAGACCCAAAATGTTAACTCTGATTTTTTCTTCACAGATGCTGCCAGACCTGCTGAGCTTTTCCAACAACTTCTGTTTTTGTTCCTGATTTACAGCATCCGCAGTTCTTCCAGTTTTTATCCTGGTAAACTTTTTCTGTACCCTCTCCAAAGCATGCACATCCTTCTGGTAGTGCGGTGACCAGAACTGTTTGCAATATTCCAAGTGTGACCTGACTAAAGTTCTATAAAGATGCAGCATACCTTGTCTATTCTTATACTCAATGCCCCTTCCAATGAAGGCAAGCATGCCATAAATCTTTTTCACTACCATATCTTCCTGCACTGGCACCTGCAGTGATCTGTGGATCTGCACACCCAGATCCCTCTGCATATCAATACTCCTGCCATTCACTGTATAATTTCCACCTGTACTTGGCCTTCCAAAATGCATCACCTCACATTTGTCCCGATTAAACTCCATCTGCCACTTTTCTACCCATAGCACGGATTTGTGCACAGGAAGTCATGTCTGACAAATCCTTTAGAGTTTTTTGAAGAGGTAACCAAGAGGATGGATGAGGGTAGGACATTTGATGTTGTCTATATGGACTTTAGTAAGGCCTTTGACAAGGTCCCACGTGGAAGGCTAGAAATGAAGATTAGGTTGCATAGGACACAGGGAGAACTAGCTAATTGGATTCAAAACTGGCTCTATGGTAGGAAACAGGGTGATGATTGAAGGTTGTTTCTCGTACTGGAGGCCTGTGACTAGAGGTGTGCCACAGGGATCGGTGCTGGGACCTTTGTTATTTGTTATTTACATAAATGATCTAGATATGAATGTATAAGGTATGATTAGTAAGTTTGCAGATGATACAAAATTAGGGTATATCATTGATAGCGAGAACGTTATCAAAAATTACACAGGGATCTTGATCAGATGGGGAAGTGGGCTAAGGATTGGCAAATGCAATTCAATACAAATAAGTGTGAGGTGTTACACTTTGGAAAGTCCCAAGGTAGGACTACACAGTAAATGGTAAGGTCCTGAGGAGTGTTGTGGAATAGAGGGACCTAGGAGTACAAGTACATAGTTTGTTGAAAGCGGCATCACAGGTGGACAGGGTGGTGAAGAAGGCATTTAGCATGCTGGCCTTCATTGGTCAAGGCATTGAGTATAGGAGTTGGGACGTTATGTTACAGTTGTATAAGTCATTGAGGAGGCCGCACTTGGAGTATTGTGTACAGTTTTGGTCACCCTGGTACAGGAAAGACACAGTTAAACTGGAAAGTGTGCAAAGAAGATTTATGAGGATGTTGCCAGGACTAGTAGGCCTAGGTTCCAGGGAGAGGTTGGCCCGGATAGGACTTTATTCCTTGGAACATAGGAGAATGAGGGGTGACATTATTGAAGTGTATAAAATCATGAAGGGCATAGATAGGATGAATACATATAGTCTTTTTCCCAGAGATGGGGAATTGAAAACTAGACGGCATAGGTTTAAGGTGAGAGGGGAAAGATTTAAGATGGACCTGATGGGCAACTTCTTCACACAGACAGTGGTGCGTATATGGAAAGGGCTGCCAGAGAAAGTGGTTAAGGCAGGAACAATAGTGGCATTTAAAAAATATTTGGCCAGCTACATGGATGGGAAAAATTTAGAGAGATATGGACCAAATGTGGGCAATTGGAACTAGTTGAGTGGGCACCATGGTCAGCATGACCAGTTTGGACCGAAGGGCCTGTTTACATGCTGTATTACTCTATGACTCCAATACTCTGACAATCCTCCTCACTATCCACAACTCCACCAATCTTTATTTTGTCTGCAAACTTACTGATAGACCAGCTACGTTTTCCTCCAAATCATTTATGTAGATCACGAACAGCAGAGGTCCCAGCACTGATCCCTGTGGAACACCACTAGTCACAGCCCTCCATTCTGAAAAGCATCCTTCCACCGCTTACCTCTGCCTCCTAATGACTAAGCCAGTTCTGTATCCATCTTGCCAACCCAGCCCGATACCCTGACTTCACCTTTTGTACCAGTCTGCCATGAGGAACCTTGTCAAAGGTTCACTGAAGGTTTCACTGAAGTCCATGTAGACAACATAAATAGCTTTTCCCTCATCAATCATCTTTGTCAACTCCTCAAAAAACTGCATCAAGTTGGTGAGGCATGACCTCCCCCGCACAAAACCATGCTGTCTATCACTAATAAGTCCATTTGCTTCGAAACGCATATGGACCTTGTCCCTGAGAATCTTTTCCAATAATTTCCCTACCACCGACATGAGATTCACAGGCTTGTAATTTCCAGGATTATCTCTGCTATCCCTCTTAAACAGTGGGACAACATTGGCTATTCTCCGGTCATCTGGGACCTTCCTTGTAGCCAAAGAGGATAGAAAGATGTCTGTTATTGGTTAAAGACACAGCTCAGTTAACTGCCAAGACACACAGATAGGAAGGTTTCGGGTTTCTTCCTTGGCCTGTGCTGAATTCGCTATCTTAGCCACTATGCCACTTTAACTGCAGCATTTGCTCTTGACTTCTCTGGACTGGAGTGGTGGAGAAATAAATTAGTCAGAGCTTTTCGCTATTCATTTTTACCTGGTAGATCCTGATGGGACTAGGCAAGATTAAAACTGAAGGGATGACCAGGCTTGTTCTAAAGATGAATCCGTCCGCTGCACCACCACTACATCCCTCCCTGCTACACTTAATAACAGAATAACGTGTTGCCACCGATGTCCTGAATCATTTGTCAATAATAGACCCTCAGGCAAGATATTGGAAAATACTAGGAGCTGTGAAAATGCTGTCTAGAGAGAAGAAAGAAAAGTGTATGAAAACTTTTTTTACTTTTTGGAAATATATTGAAATTAAATGGAAGCAGGCCATTTGGCTGAACCTGCCTATGCCACCTGTCATTTGAAAAGGCAGACTTCCTGTCCTTTAGTTTCATTGATCCAATCTAGCCATGACATAGGGATTCTGCCTCAACCCTAATGCTGAAAATGCCCAGCAATACAATTCACGAGAGAAGATGTTTCTCCTAAGAGTTTGCAATCAATCTTCTCCATATATTAAATTAAACTGGATTCTTACTTTAGATCCCTCAACAGCTTGGAACAGAGTCTATCTCTTGCCCCAATCTTACATAAATATAAATACTTTCATCAAAGTTCTGTCACCTATGTCCTAAACACAGCTCCAAATTTTCAAGCTTCTCTTTGTGAGGGACTGAGTGCCATCCACGCAGTTTGCAGCATCCTCAATTATGCATCAGAAGATTGCAGGTTCTCAACCCACTGCAGTGACTTGAGCATAAAATCCAGGCTGACAATCCAGTGCGGTACCAAAAGGGTTCTACACTGTCTGCAATGCTATTGTTTTGATAAGATGGTAACCCAAGCCCCTCTCACCTCTCTCAAGACGTAAAAGATGGTTTGGCAATTAAAGTTTTTGAAAAGATTTGTAGCTCGGGTTGTGGATGAGGTTGTAGACTTGCTCACCGAGCCGGTGTGTTTGGTTGCAGACATTTCATCATCCTGATAGGTAACATCGTCAGTGCGCCTCCGGTGAAGTGGTGGTGGTCCATCCCGCTTGTTATTTATATGCCTCGGTTTGCTGTGGTGGTTGGCATCACTTCCAGTTCTGTTTTTCAGTGGTTTGTATATCGGGTCCAGTTCAATGTGTTTGTTGATGGAGTTCAGGTTGGAATGCCAGGTCTCCAGGAATTCCCTGGCATGTCTCCGTTTGGCTCATGCTATTATGGACGTGTTGTCCCAGTCAAATTTGTGTCCTTCTTTGTCCGTGTGTATTGAGACCAGTGAGAATTGGTTGTTTCTCTTGGTGGCTAGTTGGTGTTCGTGTATTCTTATTGTCAGTTTTCTTCCAGTTTGGCCTATGTAATGTTTCTCACAGTCCTTGAATGGTATTTTGTACATTATGTTAATCTTATTGGTTGTGGGTATGGGGTCATTTACGTTTGTCAGTAGCTATTGCAGGGTGTTTTGAATCCGTCTGGATTCATTTTTTGGTAGACTCTCTTGCTGATGTCTCCTGAATTGTGTAGTTTCTTCAGGGTTGTTTTGATCCGGTTCTCTAACTATGGATTTGGGTCTATCACCATCTGTTGGAGGATGTTGGTGTCTGTTGGTAGTGCATTAGCTTTCTCGACGCATTGGGCTCTATTAAGGATTATTGTCATGTGTCCTTTTCCACCAATAAGATTTCTGTCTTTCTTCAGTCTTTCCAGGGTTTTATTCTCTTCTGTGTTGAAAGTGTTCCACTTACCTTTTCTGCTCAGTATTGAGAAAATCGTCTGTCTGATGGTCTATTGTATTTCCTCCATGAGTTCGTTGTCCTTTAGTTTTGATTCCAATGCAGCCAGGAAGTCAGTCTTTTTGGCCTCTCTGTAGTTATAATTCAGTCCACGTACTAGGATAGTATTCAAAATGTCCGTAAGTGGTTGCTCTGAGATGTTCTTGATCCACGTTTCTGTGTTGTCCGTGCTGTTGTTGTGGGTGATTTTGGATAATTTTTCTTGTAGGGCTACTCTTTTCTTTGTTCTGGTCTTTTGTTGTATGGTGATGGCTTGTTCCAGTGTGGTTGTCCATTCTTGGTAGGCTGCATTGGAGTATAAATCTTTTTGGCTCGCAATTTCCCACTCGTATTTGTGGATGAGGTTGTGGTAGAAGAGAACAATAACTGACTACCCTTCCTAGACATAATGGTAGAATGTAAGAACAACGGGGAACTCCACACTAGCAAATACAGAAAGACCACACATTTGGACCAGATACTTAAATACACCAGCAACCACCCCAACACCCATAAACGGAGTTGCATAAGGACGTTATTCAAATGGGCCACAACATACTGCAGCGATCCAGAATTGTGCAAAGCAGAACAGGAGCACTTATACAGAGTTTTTAAAAGGAATGGACACCCAAAAAGCACAATCCGCTGTTACCCCTGCGACAGACCACAACACAGCCAGACACATTAGTCACCCTACCGTACATCAGAGACATATCAGAGATGACCACAAGACTACTCAGACCCCATAGGTATCAGGGTAGCCCACAAACCAACAAATGCCCTGCAACAACTACTGACAAACATAAAGGATCCCATACCCATAACCAATAAAACTAACATAATATACAAAATACCATGCAAAGACTGTGAGAAACATTACATAGGCCAAACTGGAAGAAAACTGACAATAAGGATACACAAACACCAACTAGCCTCCAAGAGACATGACCAATTCTCACTGGTCTCAATACACATGGACAAAGAAGGACACGAATTCGTCTGGGATAACACGTCCATAATAGCCCCAGCCAAATGGAGACATGCCAGGGAATTCCTGGAGGCCTGGCATTCCAACCTGAACTCCATCAACAAACACATCAAACTGGACCCGATATACAAATCACAGAAAAACAGAACCAGAAGTGATGCCAACCACCCCAGCAAACTGAGGTGCATAAATAACAAGTGGGATAGAACACCAACACTTCACCGGAGGCGCACTGATAATGTTACCTAGCAGGGTGGCGAAACGTCTGCAACCAAAGACACCGGCTCGGCGAGCATGTCTACAACCTCATGGTTTGACAATGTACCAAACACCACCATCGCCATGCCTGTGTCTTGTTCCACCAGCAGGACTGACCCAGCAAAGCTGGTGGCATAATTGGTGGTGGGGGGGATCATTGCCTTGTGAGTCCTGAACATTGATTCAAAACCCCATGAAGTATTGTGTCATCAGATCAAACAGGAGCAAGGAACCCTCGTGCTGATTATCATATCATGGCCCCACCAGACCCTTACCCGCATCTGACAAATCAGTGTTCTGCCATGCTGAACAGTACTCATAGGAAAGCACTGAAGGTGGCAAGGGTGCAGAGCCTACTCTTGTTGGAGGACTTCAATGTCAATCACCAAGGGTGATATGGTATCACCATGACTGACCAAGCTGGTCAGGTTCTAAAGTTGCTAGAACTGGGTCAGCATCAGGCGGTGAGGGCACTAACAAGTAGGAAAAACATACTTGACCTGATACTCACCAGTCTACTGGCTGCAGTTGTATCTGTCCATGACAGTATTGGTAACAATGACCACTGCACAGTCCTTGTGGAGACAAAGTCCAGTGTTCACACTGAGGCAATCTTCCATTATATTGTGTGGCAATAACACAGTGCTAAATTGGATAGACTTCAAACAGTTCCGATAACTTAAGAGTGTGCCATTACTATCAAGCCTGGGATCAACCTTGGTTTAACGAAGAGTGCAAAAAGGCATGTCAGGAGCAGCAAAAGCTTTTGACGTGTCAATCTGGTGAAGGATGCCAAACAGCGGAAATAGCATGCAAGAACGCAGTCCCACAACCAATGGATCAGATCAGAGATCTGTAATACTGTTACATCCAGTCATGAATGGTGGTGGTCAATTAAACAACTCACTGAAAGAGGAGGCTCCACAAATACCACCATCCTTGAGGGAGCCCAGCACATCAGTGTGCAGGTCAAAAACTCTCCGCTGGTTGGACTCATACCTGGCCCAAAGGAAGATGGCTGTTGAACGTCAGTCATTACATTTCAACATGTCATTGCAGGAGTTCCTTAAGGGTATGGAGGTTTTCTACTGCTGTATGGTTTACACATTGGTTCCTGGGCAGGTGCACAGACAATGTGAGCATTGTTGACGTGCTGATAACTCCTGATCCACCTAGTTGTCCTGATTGAAAAACCAATCAACTGTCTCTTGGAAAAAGAGCCCTGAGCACACACCCATACTGCTGCTGAGTCCAGCAATCCTCCCCTGCTGCTTAAACAAGAACAGGTAAATAGAACTCACAATAAGGTCCAGTAACTTAAAACTGCAACACTGCCTTCCACAGTTACCTTTGTTCAAAGCAGTAGCCTTTTTTCTATCTTGGGCCACAATCCAAAATTAAAGATAAATAAGATGATGTGGTCTTTATCACACTGAGCAAACTTCAGTGGATATCATAGAGCTGGCTTCAAGCTCCTTTTGGTGAAACATTGGGCAGGGAGAAAGGGCAGTTCAACTGCCAGCAGAAGCTGGGGTGACATATGCGTTCTGCTGCAGAGGACTTAGATGAGGTTTTTGATCGGTCAGCGACATGGAAAACTGGTGTAAATGCACATAAGCATGCTTGTGGTATTGGCAAGGCACCAAAAAATCCCGTTGTCTTTGCCAAGGAACATGGAGACGTCTGCTCCAATTTGGCACAGGGATTTGTGCAGAACTCGACATCCGTCCTTTTCACTGTGAAAAGGCTGACCACAACACCAGTTACAGATCCAGCCACGATGCAATATCTGAAGGCTAATGTCTCAGCTTCACTGCACCCCACCCTCATTACTCATCAATGAGCAATCTTTGCCACAGACAGAAATCACTCAACATCTTAGTGCTGAAGAGCAAGTTCAGGCTGAGGCATGAAATCTCAGCTTGATGCCACGTAGTCTCAGACTGCTGCCATCATGGCTGCTGAGCCCAGTAGATCTCAAAGGGGCATGTTGGCTCTCAAAGCAGTGCAGCAATCATTATTCCAATAGATTATTAGGATGCGCCAGCCTGTGGGGATCACCATGGAGCATGTACCTGCCGATCTCTCTCAATACAACTACAGCTGTACTCCCCTGCCATTCTAACAATGTCCTTGCTGTAACCTGTCAGAAAGCCAGTCTAGACTGCAACTACCTATGCCAAGGTAGTGCAGCCCGAAGCTGTGCTTCAAGGTTCGGAGATGCTCAAGGACATTTTGCAGTCTCCCCCAATGAACGTGAACAACCTTCCACCAGGTAACTCAGGGATCGTTGATTCATTGCGTAAGCCAAGGAAAGGCACACACAAAATAAAGACTAAAGGAATGCAAAGGCATTCTGTCTGTTTTATTGGAAGTGCTGTTGGATATGTTATTCAACCATGTCTTTTAATTCAGGACTGCGGCCAAGAGAACATGGTGATAAACTATGAAAGAGGGAGTAGTTTCCTGGCAGTCTAGTAGTTAGGATTTAGGATTTTCACGACCCGCCTGGCTTCGATTCCCAGTCAGAGAACAAAGGTTTATTAGCAAAGCAAACTCAAATGACTAACTTCTGCTCTTATGTCTTGAGGTCTAATGGATGGAATTGTGTGGAATTGAGCAGCAAAGATGATATGAAGATGTTTTTGGAGAATTGTTGTCTGAACAGTGTCTCCTGTACAGCCAGTCTAGAGCAATGACGTAGCAGAGACCTGCTTCCTCCTCATGATGTGTTTGCTGAAGATCAGTTCATAGGGGATATACACTCATGGAAAAAGAGTTTAGATGAAGTTGAGACCAAGATATAGCAGATCACCATGAATTTGGAGACACAGCATTAAAGGACTTGCCCATGCATTCCAGGCAATGTTGGAGAAAACCTGTAGTTTGCCTCAGGACAGTTCTGGTGATATTGTGGCTCTTGTTTTATGAACATTGTCCATGTGTAGTTAGGCAGCAAAGGCCAGTCAGGTATTCAGTCTCTGGTTCATCTTGATGCCTCCCTCCTGAGTATCTCCTGGAGACAGAAATCCCCCAGCAATGCCAAAACAATTGTCTTGACAACTATTAACACTAATCCAGTGAAACTGTTGGATTTCAAAAAAGAGCAGGAAAACTCATTTTAAATTCCATTTAATTCAATAATTGGTAATGCTGGGATGTTTTAACAGTTAGCGATATAAAGTATATAAGAAGCAACACAATTAGCATCAACTTTTTAACAATGAGCAAGTTTCTCCTTTAGCAATGTTTAGAGATATGGCCTTAATACCCCAAAATATTCAGTATTACTAAATAAGGGAGAGTGCAAAAGGAAAAAAAAAATGAGGGGTCAAGGGAAACCAGATTATCAGTACTTTGATTATTACACTTTTCAAGTAGTGGTCAAAAAAAGATGTATGGTATATTTGCTTGGCTGTACCATATAGAGAAAACTTGTGCAGGGCAATTCACTTGTGGTTAGTGGAACTATCAAAATTCTGTCCAAAGACCCCAGACCACTGGTCATAAGAGGATGCTCGTGTTGATCAGCAGAGAGAGAGGCAATCATGGGTGTTGATGGTTTATTCTTGTACATTGCTGCAAGGGACACCAAGTTATACAGTGAGAAAAGAGGATGTTGATGGTTGGATCACCATTTGCATGGAGATGCAACAAGAATACTTGACTGCCAGTCTGATGTCTCAAAAGCTACAGGCTGCATAAATTAACACACAGAACCCTATGTTATTAGGCAAAAGGAACTAATATATGTATTGCATCATTGTCATGGCAAAAATGGGTCATGGAGCCTGCCAATCTTTGCTGCATTCCTACGGCAACACCCTGACCAATCAGAGTCTCCGTGTCTAGTCTGCGAACTAACTAATGACCAAGCAAGATCCTTTTAAGAATCTGATTTCTGTTCAAAGAAATGGAAATTGAATATATGAGGCTCATGAATGTTTAAGATCTTAAGAATCCGCAAGATATGCGTTGCTGGTAAAATAGTATCCAGAAAACTCGGGCAGATTGGAAATAATTGTCGAAGGATGCTGGAAGTTTTGACCTCATGTGGCAGAAAGAAGTGAACGTCAGCTGGAGAACTGTGTATAACTGTGATACTATTCTTTTAATGTTATATGTCTGTTACAACCATGATATAAAGGGTTCCATAAGACTTTAGTTAGTTAGTATGAAATGCCTTACCTTTAAGTCGATGCAAGAGATGACTATTAATCAATGTTTAATCCACATGTTTAGTTTGTTTGCTCTGGTAAAATTCTTAAAACAAAAAGTAAAAAAAAACTGAGGTACAAGATTTCATCGGTCATTGCGAAATTGAAAGGTAGCAGTTCCTGTGGAGGTAGTAACAGTAAGTGTGGTGGGGTCAGTAGAAAATTACAAAATACTTACAGCTTTTTGGCACTAAATTCAAATTCCTTCCATCTAAAAGTGAAACATTATTTTGTTACAAACAACAGAATTCTGCAATTGTCATATTTTCTATCAAACCTAGATCACTGGAAGACCAAAACTGTAGAGTCAAGACCTCAGCATGATCCCCACTCCATTGTCACCAATTCCAGTTTATCCAATCAATGAGTTACACTGCTTACTTTTATTCATTTACGGGATAGGAGCTTCACAGTCTGAGACAGCATTTATTGCCCATCCCTAATTGCCCTGTTTGCATCCTCCACATTCCATCTTACCTACACCTGATTCTTCAACTTCATCTCTTCTGTCATAAGGGACATTAGTCTGAGAATGAGGAGTAAGTGCCTATCAAATTGACAACCCAAAGAGCAATAGCCCTGCCCACTTGGCTGTTTTCAGGTGAGACTGGACTGTACCTAATATCAAGCCAAGAAGCTCACCTCCTTTCACTTAAGTTGCTTTGGAAGCTGAAGATCAGATGGAAGGACAACATACCAGAAACCAAGGAGCTTACGCTGGATTGCTACACAGCCACAGCATATTGAGACAGCTGAGTTGGGCTGGTCAAATAGCCAGAATGCTGAACACATGTTTACCAAAGTGAATCTCCTATGAAAGACTTGACTTTAGGTTGCATTCTCATGAAGACAAAGGAAGCACTAGAAAGATCACATGAAGGCTTCACTCACCAGTTTTGATATCAATTTCAAATCTTGGCAGCAACTAACCCAGAATCATTACACCTGATGCAACCAAATAAAACAATTGGTAGAGTCTCCTGTGAAAGCAAGTGCATGTCAAAGACATAAAGAAAACACAAGGGAAGAAAATCCCAAGTCAGCAACTTGTCCAAAACACAATCCTCAGAGAAAATGGAAGTCAGATTTAACTTTTTAAAAGCTTTTTGTTGTACATGTAAGGTTAATTTTGTATTTAAAGGGAGGGATTTGTTTTTTTAAATCCTTATAGAATAATTATTTAATTGCATTCAGTATGAACAGTTGATTCACTTGTTTTCCTATATATATATATATGATCACTGTCACTTGGCCTTGGTCCCTGCTCCAAAGGAAGTCCAGGAGACAGTAAGGACTGCAGATACTGGAAGCGAGAGTCAATAAATGTGGAGCTGGAAAAGCACAGCAGATCAGGCAGCATCTGAGGAGCAGGGAAGTCAATGTTTTTGGGCCACAACTGTGTCCTGACGAACGCTTTTTGGCCCAAAACATTGACTTCCTTGCTCCTCGGATGCTGTCTGACCTGCTGTGCTTTTCCAGCTCCACATTTATTGACCCCAGAGGAAGTCTGCCTGGAGCTGGAAAGATGTGCCCAGCAACAAGCTGCTTCTATTTCTGCTCCATCCACCTCCTTCTGATCTCCCTCTTTCACCAACAGGAACAGTTTCTTTGTCCAAACCTGTTAGGATTTTGAACACTCCATCAGTTTCCTCTTACTCTTCTCAGAAAGGAATAGCCCCAGCTTCTCTAATTTATCCACAAAACTGAAACTCATCACCACTCTCTCCATGCCATTTCTTTTGCTTTCCAAACTTAGACTGGCAAGAGACACAAAACACTCCTATAGATATTTAAACAGTAACAGAATCTGGGATGTGGGGTCACAGTTTCAGAGAAAGGGATAGGCCATCTTGGACAAAGATAAGGAGAAATTTCCTGTATCTGTATGATAAAATTTCTTATGTCCTTGTAATGCTTCTTACAAATTTTTACAGGTCTCATTAATTTCTTCTATAAGGCTCACACACTCTTCATCAATTCTCCATCCTGGAGACTGCAGATACTCAGTCATCAAGTACATTCAATTTATAGGTTAATAATTTGTTTTGGCAGCTGAGAGGATTAAGGGACATGGTGCTAATTCAGGAAGATGGACTTGAGGTAGACAACAGGCTACAAACATGTTGGGTGGTGGAATTGGCCTGAAGGGCCAAAAGGTCTAGTCCAGCTCCTAGCTCTTATGTACTTATGAGGTGTTCTGCACTACTTCTTTCAACTTATACAATTTTTCTTAATAGCTTTGACAAGTCTCATATACTCCTCCAATTATATGTCAACTTATATCAGGATTTTAAATCATCAACAAATATAGTGAGCCAATTGTTTAAGAGATCTTATTCTCTCTTACTCTTAGCAGCTGATGACTTGAATACTCGTCTCAATGGGAAATATCAGGCTTTGACAAGGGGATGCAATGATTTCCTTTCTGGGTAAACTTCATATCTACTGATTTTCAAAATAATTACCTTTTCATTTTCCATGTCAAGTTTGTTTTTCAAAGACTATTCACACAGCAGCATAGGGATTTCATTATTAAATCAGTACATACAAAATAGCTCACTCCAGCTATTTTCCATGGTATTACAACTCTCAAGTATCATCAAAATATTGTCATTACCAAACCTGAGGCAAGTTGTATTTCTACACCCCTTAGTCATGCATCAATCTTCCTACTTAGTGAATCTAATTAGCATTTTGACAAATCTGTCTCATCTATCTTTTGAAGTATAAGCAGTACGTATTTCCACATAATTAAATGAGTCCACAATGAACACATTCATCACAGCATTAAACTCCTTGGACCAACATAATTTGTTTGAATCCATCAATATTTATCTTCTTCATTGTGTTATTTAAATCAATGTCTCTTTGCTTTGGTTAGTTTTGGAGGAGGTTCTGACTATTTAAGATGGCAGCTGATGAGCCAAAGGGGCAGTTTGCTTTGTTCTATATGTTGATGAACTTCCTGTTGGAGCACTGAGTCACACTGAAAGGACTTATTAACACTTCCAATTGATTTGCCCAGTGCTGTGTTGTTATTTTGTCTTCTGCTGCAATAACCATATATGCATATGATGTCTTCATCTCTATTATGCAATCTGTAATCCTTCCAGTATATTGATGCCAGTGTACAGTATTTGAGTTATTTGAAAACCAGGCAAACATTGATACTGCTAATATTTGTATCACCGCAGAATATCTCATTTTTCCAGGAAAGCTAAAAGAAATGACTACTTTCCCAAGAATTTTGTTAAGGCAGCCAACATCTAATCCAACAGAGTTTCCTTCTTCAACAGCCGAATGTCAATTAGAACCATATCTTAGCACAACACAGTAAGTGTAACACTGCTGCTAATCAGGAATTGCCAAATTGGACTTTGTCAACCTTTTATACAATTAAGTTCCATGACATTCTTCCAGGGGAATATACATCTGTTTTCTGAAATCTAGCACAAATGTTTCATTTATCAGAGTCAGAAGTCACACGACACCAGGTTATAGTCTAAGGTTTATTTGAAATCACAAGCTTTCAGAGCGTAGCCCTTCCATCAGGTGACAAAGGGGCTACGCTCCGAAAGCTTGTGATTTCAAATAAACCTGTTGGACTTCAACCTGATGTTGTGTGATTTTTGACTTTGTCCACCCCAATCCAACACTCGCACCTCCACGTCATTTATCAGATACTTCCAGTTGTACTTCTTGGAGAAAATGACAGTACCAAGGCTATACTTTGCTTCCACTTTTGTGGGGCTGTATGTCCCACTTCAATCTTCCATTGGTCATATGTTACAGTCTTCAAGGATATCAGAGGTTAACCATACCACAACAAGTTAAACTTATTTTTGATTATTTCCACAATGGTCAATAGGATTGTACTTATATGTGAAATAAAATGAATGGTTTCCAACGTCCACTTAGGCAACCATTCTCTGGCCATATACTAACTGAGGTAGCTAGTGGTGAAGGGTAGAACTGGTGCCTAATATTTAAAAACTTACATTTTCATTTATAGAAACAAAGAAGCCTTTCCAAGCTCAACCACTATTGTTTCAGCTTGCTCCTATATATACACATGTGAATCTCCAGTTAATGTCCACCAAGTGAATATTATACAATACTCAACTAATATAAAATTAATCATTTTTACTGCAGAAGTAATGTACTGCTGATAAAATATACATTTTGTCAGAACTTTCCATCTTGTACTCATCAAGATAATTCACAAGAATACAAATTCAAGTGATAATTCTACAATTACAATTGAGGAGAGTGCTGATTGGTAGTAATGTTGTCATGGTGATGTCATTAACAATGATTGACATTTAACAGCCAGGCTTTGTTTAAATTATATACTAGGCAGGAGACTCTGATTGGTCAGGGCAGATGTTTTACCCCATCATACAAATGAGTAATGTGATACATTAATTGCAGTGTTGGTGTGATGCAAATATGTAGGATGTATGCCCCAAACGCTATTGGATCATATCAAACAGAAAGTCTCTTTGGCTATTCACAACCAGTAAGGTACCGACTGTATCCAACCAACCCAAGCTTGCAAACCTCACAGCATTCTGCAATTGGAATACATTTTTTGGATAATCCTAAATAGGCAGGGCATTATGCTGATAACTCATTTTGGATTGTCAGTTGGGCTTTGAGTGTGGAGCACTTAGGTGTCCCAGAAACTACATATGTGAATGCTCAGAGCCCTGTTCTTTGCAGACAGAGATAACATTTACATGCACTGCACCATTTCAACTCAACAAAATAGGAGACATTAGGCTTCATTTCTTAGGGCAGTGACCTGATTAATTAGAGTCAAACTACATGATTTAAAACTTAAACAAAGTCTGACTGTTAACTATCAATCAGCATTAATGGGTGCATTCTCCATGTCAGTGCCTCTACCAATCAGAGTCCACATGTCAACCAATCAGTACTCTCCTCTCCTGCAGCATAATTGTAGGTTTTTCCCTTGAATTTGTTCTCTTGTGAATTGTCCTGATAACAGCAAGGCAACAAGCTTCATCAAAATATGTCTTTTCTCAGTAATACTAATATCAAATTAACAATCCATCTGTCTACTATGTTCAGATTTAGATTATAGCATTGTTGGCTTAACAACCAACTTCTGCAAACTTAAACTAAATTAAAAACTTTGTTGCCCATCTGTTATCCCACACAAAATTCTGATCACCTATCACTATTCCATTTGCTGAACAAAATTGGTTCTCCACCTTGTTAATATTGGTTTGCCAACTCATGAAGAAAAAATTTCATTTAAATGTCTGAATTGCTTTATTAGCCTCAACCCTCTCTATCTCTTTAAATACGTTTAACCCCACAAACAGCACCACACTGTCTTCTCCCCATCCCCAACCCTGCTTTCCCAAAATCATCGTGCACGCTTGCCTTCATTAGTCAAAGCATTGAGTATAGGAGTTAAGACATGATGTTGCAGCTGTACAGGACATTGGTGAGGCCACTTTCAGAATACTGCATACAGTTCTGGTCATCTGGTATAGGAAGGATGTTGTTGAACTTCAGAGGGTTTAGAAAAGATTTACAAGATTGTTGCCGGGACTAGGCGGTTTGAGTTATAAGAAGAATTGAATAGGCTGGAGCTGAATTGGCTGGGACCCAAAACATTAACTCTGGTTTCTCTCCACAGATGCTGCCAGAACTGCTGAGCTTTTCCAGCAATTTCTGTTTTTGACCATAAAAGTGCAGCCACTTTAGCTAAGTCGTCCTAATATTTCCTGCTGTGGTCTACAGTCTACTTATTGATTATGCTTCTGTGAAGCACTAAAAAGTGCTTTATAAATGCAAGTTGTTGTCATTATTATTATTACCCATCACTTCCAGACAGAGATCCGTTGGGTATAAAAATAGGTATGGTTTTTGCTCCCAGCTGGCCAAGTGTAGTTGTAAATTTAGCAGAAATAGGGAAAGAAGGTGTCAAAGTACATTTGAAGTGACTTTTTATGGTAACTGTGCTGATAGAATATCCTAAGATGTTTAACTTATGATTGAGCTTTGCGGTCAAATTTGAACAAACTGCTGCCCCTTGAAATATTTTTCCAGGAAATGAAAAATATGTGGAAACAGTTTATATGCTATGCAGTCATCGAACAGGAAAGTTCTCACAAGCACATGACTGAACAGTTCTGTAATGCACCACTCACTGGCGATAGACATATGTCTCCAAATGTAAACACAAATAAATTCATCTGAAGCAGTACTGACAGACTTGTAAATCCTGTTAAATTGTAACCTTCTCAAGCACCTGCAGATACTTTAGCTGAGTGCTTTCCTTGATTAGCACCCCATTGCTCAGGCACATATCAAACCACTTAATGGAAAAACCTTTCCATTACACTTCAGCCTGAAAGCATTCATAAGAAAAACAAAAGAAGCACATTTCTATATTTAGCAAGAAGAATTTCTTACAATCTACACTCTTGTGCAGAATTCATGAGTGCTGATGTTTTCAATTGACAATATGCTGCATTACAAATGAAGCAAGAAATACACTATTAAAGCTTTATTTTCATTTTGGTTATTTCTGGCATTCAAAGTCCACTTCCGTGCAAAGTTAACAAAATATTTTCAAAATCATTAAAATAAAAGCAATGACAAACGACAGGATGATCCAGCATCTTTATAATTTTAGCCTTAAAATGCCTCAATTTCATATTTAACTGCTAGATATGAGGCTGATTGCAAATCATGCTATGTTCTCTGTAACTTCAAAAGAATTTATGACTGCACCACTATAAAAGTGGCAAAAATAGTTACAGTTTCTTACCTGGACACCAGTTTTCATTCAGTTTTCTTTAAGGCTTTGGTATGTCGATAGTGATTAATACCGAAGTAACTAATCCTTCATTAAACACAATTATCTTCAATAACAGAATCTGCAATTACAAATAATCACAAAAGAAACACTCAAAATTTTGACGAGAACGTATTAAAGAAATGCTGCTGGCAGATGTTACTATTCCGTAAAATGTAATTTCCGCAGCTAAAACAAACAGTAAAAACAGTAACTGCAGAAAACAGGCTGACAATAAATTGGAAATATGAAAGAATGGAAATTAGGAATTGTTCAGAAGATCTTCATTTTAACATAGCTTGCAAAAAAATTAGCTGTGATTTGGATGATTTATGTTGTGATTTATGTTCTCCAAAGTGCCCTACACACTGGCTCAGATTGTGGCATCAGGAAGTGGCAGATAAGTTTATTTTTTAAACACTGTTTGTGTTCCATCATTATGAATTTCCTGATAATCTGCAGGCTAACGTAGCAGGTACCTATCTGTCCAAGATACCCAGTTTTCTGAGTTTTTTTGTGGCAATATGTGGTGAAAGGAAGAGTGGCAGTAAGACTGTGTATTGTTTTTCCCTTCATTGCCAGAGCCAAAGTATTATTGGTAAAACAGGTAACACAGGGAGTGCCTGCATTTTGCATGTCATGCATCCATCATTGCTCAAACTCAGAGTGATGCTGAGCTCTCAGCATTGCTGCCTCCACAGACCTTCTTTGATCAGAAAATGTATGCTGTAAAAACAAGTTCTCAACAGGTGTGAAGCTCAAGCTTGCGCAGTTGCATCCTACTCCACTCCGTGCTCTAATTTTCTTTTTATCACATCAATCAGAAAAAGAATGCTGAGGCTCTAAAACATTGCTGCAATGAAAATCATCTGTAATTCTGACATTCTAAGTCACAGCTTATCACATGACTAATCTAAAGCATTCTGCAATTTAATAATAGTTAAACACTCAGTCAAAAGAAATGCAGCAAAGGGACATTTGCGAAGGTGTTAAAACTGTGAACGTTTATACAGCATCTATTGCAGCCATTCTCTAACAATTGACCTAAAAAATGGTTCGTACTGGCAAGGTACCACAAACTGGATGCAGTCGAGAATCACTCTACAAGGAGGCTCAAGACACACCAGACATTGTGTCTTACGGGCCTACTTCTGGTTTACCCTCCTCCACACATATTTAAAAACATGGTTTTTTCAATGACCAACTCCAGTAATCTCTTTAAGGACTGCTGGCTTCATCTCATGAATCCTGAATCAGCTGAATAAAACTCTTAAGTATGATGCTAAGTCTCCTATTTGCATATGCAAAGAGTTCAATACTCGATTCAGATATTGGCCAAAATGCACTACTCACTACATTCTTGATGTGATTTTATTTAATTATTTATTGTCATGTGTACTTAAATACAATGAAAAGCTTTGTTTATGAGCAGTACAGGCAGATCTTAATAAGCAAGGTCTTACAGATCATGACGTGAAAAGAAAAACTAGACAGAGGCATACAAGTTACATCGCACAGGGCGTGCGCTAGGCAAGATCAACATTAGCAAGATCAACATTTTTTTAAGTTAGAGAGTCCATTCATCAGTCTAATAACGGTGGGAAAAAGCTGTTATTGAACCTGTTGGTGCATGTGTTCAAGCTTCTGTATCTTCTGCCTGATGAAGAGGTTGTAGGACAGCATAACCAGGGTGGGAGGGGACTTTGATGATGTTGGCAGCCTTTCCTCGGCAACAAGAAGTGTAAATTGAATAGATAGAATCCCTACAGTGTGGAAACAGGCCCTTTGGCCAACAAGTCCACACTGACCCTCAGAGCATCCCATCCAGACCCATCCCGCTATAACCCACCTCATCTACACATTCCTGAATACTACAAGTAATTTAGCATGGCTAATACACCAAACGTGCCCATCTTTGGACTGTGGGAGGAAACCAGAGCACCTGGAGGAAACCCACACAGACACAGGGAGAATGTGCAAACTCCAAACAGTCAGTCGCCTGAGGGTAGAATCGAACCCGGTTCCCTGGCACTGTGAGGCAGCATTGCTAACCACTGAGCTGCCGTGCCGCCCCAGATGGAGTCCATGGATGGGAGGTTGGCTTCTGTGATGGTCTGGGCTGTGTACGCAACCTTCTGTAATTTCTCACTGTCCTGGGCAGAGCAGTTCTTATATTAGGCTGATATGCACCCAGACAGTATGCTTTCTATGGTACATCTGTAAAGGTTGTGAGGGTCATTATGGACATGCCAAATTTCCTGGGCTGCTGGAGGAAGAAGAGATGTTGTTGTGCCTTCTTGACTGTCACATCTATGTGGGAAGTCCAGGACAGGCTGTCACCTATTGTCACTCTGAGGAACTTGATGCTTTCCACCCTTTCAACCTCTGTTCCATTGATGTAGGAGGCGTGTTCTCCTCCATTCTTTCTGAAGTCAATAATCATAAGAACATAAGAACTAGGAGCAGGAGTAGGCCATCGGCCCCTCGAGCCTGCCCCGCCATTTAATAAGATCATGGCTGATCTTTTTGAGACTCAGCTCCACTTACCCACCCACTCACCATAACCCTTAATTCCTTTACTGTTCAAAAATTTATCTAGCCTTGCCTTAAAAACATTCAGCGAGGTAGCTTCAACCACTTCACTGGGCAGGGAATTCCACAGATTCACAACCCTTTGGGTGAAGAAGTTCCTCCTGACCTCAGTCCTACATCTGCTTCCCTTTATTTGAGGCGATGCCCTCTAGTCCTAGTTTCACCTGCTAGCGGAAACAACCTCCCTGCCTCCACCTTATCTATTCCCTTCATAATCTTATATGTTTCTATAAGATCTCCCCTCATTCTTCTGAATTCCAATGAGTATAATCCCAGTCTACTCAGTCTCTCCTCATAATCCAACCCTCTCAACTCTGGAATCAACCAAGTGAATCTCCTCTGCACCCCCTCCAGTGCTAGTATATCTCTTCTCAAGTAAGGAGACCAAAACTGCATACAGTACTCCAGGTGTGGCCTCACCAGGACCCTATACAGCTGCAGCATAGCCTCCCTGTTTTTAAACTCCATCCCTCTAGCAATGGCAGACAAAATTCCATTTGCCTTTTTAATTACCCGCTGCACCTGCAATCCTACTTTTAGCGATTCATGCACAAGGACACCCAAGTCCCTCTGCACAGCAGCGTGCTGCAATTTTTTACCATTTAAAACATAGTCCATTTTGCTGTTATTCCTACCAAAATGGATGACCTCACACTTATCAACATTGTACTCCATCTGCCAGACCTTTGCCCACTCACTTAGACTATCTATATCCCTCTGCAGACTTTCAGTGTCTTCTGCACACTTTGCTCTACCACTCACCTTAGTGTCATCTGCAAATTTTGACACACCACACTTAGTCCCCAACTCCAAATTATCTGTGTAAATTGTAAACAATTGCGGTCCCAACACTGATCCCTGAGGCACACCACTAGCCACTGACCGCCAACCAGAAAAACACCCATTCACCCCTACTCTTTGCTTTCTACGGGTCAACCAATCCTCTATCCATGCCAATACATTACCCGTAATACTGTGCAACTTAATCAGTTCTTTAGTTTTGCCAATATTGAGAGAGATTGTTATCATTGCACCATGTCACCAAGCCCTCGATCTCCTTTTTGTACTTTGACGCGCCATTGTTAGTTATCTGTCCTACCACAGTGGTGTCATCAGCAAACTTATAGATGGTGTTCATTCAGAATTTGACAATACAGATGTGGGTGTACAGTAGGGGGGAGTACAGTAGGGGGCTGAGAATGCATCCTTGGGAAGCTCCAGTGTTGAAGGTTGTCATGGAGGAGGTGCCGTTATCTATCCTCACTGATTGCTGTCTGTGGGTCAGAAAGCTGAGGATCCCATTGCAGAGGGCAGAGTTTTGAGAGCAGTCTGAAGGGGATACTAGTATTGAAGACGGAGCTGTAGTTGATGGGCAAGAGTCTGACATTGGTGACCTTGTTATCCAAATGTTCCAGGGATGAGTGCAGGGCTAGGGAAATGGCATCTGCTGTGCACCAAGTTCACTGGTAGGCAAATTGCAGGGGATCAAGTTGGGCTGGGAGAGCTGATGTGGGCCATGACCAGCCTCTCGAAGCATTTCATGATAATGGAGGTCAGACCCACAGGGCAGTAGTCATTAAGGCTCATTGCATAAATTTTCTTATGTACTAATGAAGTCCATGACAGTGGTGGCATACACTTCTGGGTTTTCCGTTGAGTACTTGAATACTGTCCAGTCCACCAATTCCGAGCAGTCCTGGAAACGGTATTCCACAGCCTCAGGCCAGCGTTCTTTCTGTGAAGGATTCTCCCATTTCAGTTTCTGCTTGTAAGCTGGGAGGAGGAACACAGTGTTGTGATCTGATTTTCCAAAGTATGAATGGAAGAATAGAGCGGTAGGCATCTTTATGGTTGTGTAGCAGTGGCCCAGGATGTTTGGTGCACTGGGTGGGTGGGTGGGTGGGTGAGGGTGTGCAGGAGATGTGTTGCTTGTATTGTACATTTACTGTGGTAATTAGAACCATAGAAAAGTTACAGTGTAGAAAGAGACCATTCAGTCTGTCACATTCCTGTTGGCTAAATAAACTCGAGCCCATTCAAATCCCATTTTCCAACATGTAAACTGTAGCCCTACAGATTACAGTGCTTCAGGTGCAAGTCCAGGATCCTTTTAAATAATTGGAGGGAATCCCCCTCAAGCAGTGAAATAAGCAGCTAATTCCAGACAACAATCACCTTCTGGGTGAAAAAAAATCTTTCATCATCACTCTGGAATTCTACCAGCCACTTTAAATCTGTGCCTCGTGGTAACTGATCTTTCTATGATAGAAACAGATCTTCCCTGTACAGTGTATCCAAGCCCCCCATTAGTTTCTACACCTCAAGTAAGTCACCCTCCAGCCTGTTCCAGGGAAAACAATCCTAACTTATACAAGAACTTATAACAGGCTACAAAGCAAAGTCGAGTACAATTGCTGGCCACAATGCATCCCTCCCCACTGAGCTCAATGCATTCTTTGCTCCCTTTGAACAGAAGGTCAGTGAGATGATGTCACCTGCTCCAACATCCTCAGGTGCACCCTGTACCGACAGTCACTGCCACAGACATCAGATTGGCCTTCTTCAGGGTGAACCCACAGAAAGCGACTGGCCTGGGTGGAGTCCCTGGCTATACACTCAGATTCTGCGTAGACCAGCTGGCGAAAATATTTACAGACTTCTTTAACCTCTCCTTACTCCAATATGAGGTTCCCAATTGTTTCAAGAAGACCACTATCATCCTGGTGCCAACAAAAAATCAGGCCTTAAGAAAACATGCCTTAATGACTACAGCCTGGTGGATCTGACATCCATCATTAAATCCCACAGAGTTGTGAGCACAGCCCAATCCATCATGAAAACCAGCCTTCCTTCCAATGACTCTGTCTGTACTTCCTGCTGCTTTGGAAAAGCAATCAACATAATCAAAGTCCCCTCTCCCCCTTGGTTACACTCTCTTACACCTTCTTCTGTCAGGCAGAAGATAAAAAAGTTTGAAAGCACATACCAACAGATTCAAGAACAGCTTCTTCCCCACTGTTATCAGACTTATGAATAGACCTCTCATATATTAGAGTTGATCTTTCTCTGCAACTTCTCTGTAGCTGTAACATTATATTCTGCATTCTGTTCTATTACTTTGACATACTTATGTAAGGTATGATTTGTCTGGATAGCATGCAAAACAATACTTTTCACTGTATCTTGGTACATGTGACAATAATAAATCAAATCAAATCGAATCAATCTTTCCTCAGAGCTGCAATGTTCAAGCCCAAGCAATATTCTAGTAAATGTTCTCTGTACACACTTGACAGTAATTATGTCTTTCCTGTGATGTGGTGACTAGAACTGCACACAAAATTCCAGCAGTGGGCCTAGCCAGTTGCAAATGTTGTTCCAGCCTTATCCCTGTTCTTACATTCAATACATTGCCCAATGAAGGTAAGCATTTCGTTATGCCATCGTCACCAAATTATGTCCCCTTCAGGGACTTGTGGATATGTACTCCAACGTCTCGAATTTCTTCTCCCTCTCTCAGTGCCCTCGCTTGATTGCGTATTCCTTTGTTTTGTTTCCCTCCTCCAAAGCAAATCTTGCACTTGTCTGGATTGAGTTCCATTTACCCACTTCTTGCCCACTCAACTAAGTCAGTGATAGCATCTTGCTGTCAACAGCCATTCTCTTCACTATCAACTACCCAGCCAATTTTTGGGTCAATTTTTGTGTAAATCTCCTGATCATGACACCCACATTTAAGTCATTAAGATTTGTGACAAATAGCAAGGGACGGAAGAATTGAGCCTTGTGAAACACCACTTGAAACAGCCATCCATGTCCAATGTTTGTCTGCTATTATCCCTTATTTTCTGTCATTAAACCAATTTTACGTCCTACTCATTACATTTCCCTGTATCCCTCGGCATTTAATTTTTCTGACCAGTCTGTCATGTGCAACCTTATCAAATGTCTGAGTAAAGTCTATGTGGACAACATCCACTGTAGCACCCTAATCAATTCTTCTTATTACTTCCTCAGAAAATGGAATTAAGTTAGTTAGACATGACCTTCCCTTAACAAAACCGTGTTGACTATCCTGATCATCCTTGGAAAGCATACTATCTGTTGCATCAGGAATATGTGCTCATTGTATACCACAATAGATATTTAGTTAGCGTTTTTTGCTTTCAAAATGGGGTACTGCTTCCAAGATTCACTCCAAAGGTACAGTGTTTTTATATTAATTTTGCAGGATGTGGGATCACTGCCAGTCCAGCATTTATTGCCCTG
This sequence comes from Rhincodon typus, assembly GCF_021869965.1. Lineage (NCBI taxonomy): Eukaryota > Metazoa > Chordata > Chondrichthyes > Orectolobiformes > Rhincodontidae > Rhincodon > Rhincodon typus. The sequence goes on from NC_063335.1 coordinate 27,691,943, forward strand.
TCCCGCGTTGCCTTTGAGAAGATGATGTTGAGCTGCCTTCCTGAACTGCTGCAGTCCACCTGCTGTACGTTGACCCACAATGCCATTATGGAGGGAATTCCAGAATTTTGACCCAGCAACAGCGACGGAATGGCGACATATTTCCAAGTCTGGATGGCGAGTGACTTGGAGGGGAACTTGAAAGTGGTGGTGTTCCCATTTATCTGCTGCCCTTGTCCTTCTAGATGGAAGTGGTTGTGGGTTTGGAAGGTGCTATCTGAGGATCTTTGGTGGATTTCTGCAGTGCATCTTGTAGATAGTACACACTGCTGCTACTGAGTGCTGGTGGTGGAGGGAGTGGATGCTTGTGGATGTAGTGCCAAACAAGCGGGCTGCTTTGTCCTGGATGGTGTCAAGATTCTTGAGTGGTGTTGGGGCTGCACCCATCCAGGCAATGGGGAGGACTCCATCACATTCCTCACTTGTGCCATGTAGATGGTGGATAGGCTTCGAGGAGTCAGGAGGTGAGTTATTCCTAGCTTCTGGTCTGCTCTTTTAGAAACTGTATTTATGTGGTGAGTCCAGTTGAGTTTCTGATCAATGATAACTCCCAGGATGTTGATAGTGGGGGAGTCAGTGATGGTAACACCATTGAATGTCAAGAGGCAGGGTTAGCTTGTCTCTTATTGGTGATGGTCATAGGCTGGCATTTGTGTGGCATGAATGTTACTTGCCACTTGTCAGCCCAAGCCTGGTTATTGTCCCGATTTCGTTGTATATGAAAATGGACTGCTTCAGTATGTGAGGAGTCGTGAATGGTGTTGAACATTGTGCAATCATCGGCAAACACTTCTGACCTTATGATGGAGGGAAGGTCATTGATGAAGCAGCTGAAGATGGTTGAGCCGAAGACACTACCCTGAGGAACTCCTGCAGAGATGATTGACCTCCAACGACCACAAACATCTTCTTATGTGTCAGGTATGACTCTAACCCCTGGAGAGTTTGCCCCTTGATACCCATTGATTCCAGTTTTGCTAGGGGCCCTTAATGCCACCCTCGGTCAAATGCAGCCTTGATATCAAGGGCTGTCACTCTCATCTTACCTTTGGAATTCAGCTCTTTTGTCCATGTTTGAACAAAGGCTGTAATGAGGTCAGGAGCTGAGTGGCCCTGGCAGAACTCAAACTGGGCGTCACTGAGCAGGTTATTGCTGAGCAGGTGCTGCTTGATAGCACTGTTGATGACACCTTCCATCACTTTACAGATGAGTGAGAGGAGACTGATGGGACGTTAATTAGCCGGGTTGGATTTGTCCTGCTTTTTATGTACAGGACATGCATGGACAATTTTCCACATAGCTGGGTAGATACCAGTGTTGTAACTATACTGGAACAGCTTGGCTAGGGGAGCAGTAAGTTCTGGAGCACAAGTCTTCAGGACTATTGCCGGAACATCTGTGGAAATATGCATTCTGGTCATCTGACAAAAAAGGTGGAACCCTGAAGATATGAGATATATCATGTCAGTAACTAGGGGTCACAATTTCAAGATTGTCAACAAGAGAGCTCAGAGTGAGATGAAAACATACATTTTTACCAGAAAGTTGGTAGGATTTGCAATGTGCTGCCTTATAGAGTGGTAGAAGACTCTGTTTCAAAACAGAGCTGGATATATATTTGGAAGTGATGAACTTCGAGGGGTACAAAGATACAGCTAGAGAATGGGGCTAGCTGGATAGTTCTTTCAGAAGCCAGTACACAAAGGGTCAAATGGTCTCCTTCTGTACTGTAACTTCTATGATTCTATATCCTATGGCCCTGAATGATAATTTCCAGACTTTGGCACAGACGATGAACAGAAAACACCACCTACAATAAAACATTCCATGTGGTTAAGCAATACTGTGAATGACAATCAGAAAACTTGAGCCTGGAGCACTGGTGAGTGAAAATTTAGCTACTAAAGTTTACAGTCAGTGATGAGACATTCTTATCTGATTATGTCCAGACATGTTACTGCGAAACTGAGTGATATAAACTGTACACTACAATATACATTTTGGAATGTTTGCTCCCCTTGCTGTTGTTTTGGGAAAATATTTATGGCAGGCGCAAAATTGCATTGTACAATATTAATATCATAAATTAACATATTTGTATGCCATTAGTGTGACTGTCATATTAATAGAGAAGTAGGTCCGAATATTCCCAATTTTTGGCCAAGTGTTACTTTTGGGAAGCATCATGGGATTAAGTTTTTAAGGTAGATTATACAAATTTAGGCCTGTTTTCCCTGGAATTTCGAAGGTTAAGGGGTGATCTGATCGAAGTCTTCAAGTTATTAACTGGAAAAGACAGAGTAGGTAAAGATAAACTATTTCCACTGGTTGGGGATTCTGGAATTAGGCGGCATGGCCTGAGAGTTATGCCCAGACCATTCAGGAGAGATGTTAGGAAACAGTTCTACATACAAAGTTTGGCAGACTTTTTTTTCCCCTTTATTCATTAATGGGATGAGGGCATCGCTGATTTGGCAGCATTTATTGCCCATCCCTAATTACCCAGAGGACAGTTAAGAGTCAACCACATTGCCGTGGGTCTAGAGTAACATGTAGACCAGATCAGGTAAGGATGGCAGTTTCCTTCCCTAAAGGACATTAGTGAACCAGGTGAGTTTTTCCCCAACAATCAACAATGGATTCACTGTCATGATTAGACTCTTAATTCCAGATATTTAATGAATTCAAATTCCACCATCTGCCATGGTGGGATTTGAACCGAGGTCCCCAATACATTATCTGGGTCCCTGGATTAACAGTCCAGCAATAATACCTCTAGCCATCGCTTCCCGTAATGTTCGGATGTTTGGAACTCTCTTCCACAAATGGCAGTAGATGCAGGATCAGTTGTGAATTTTAAATCTGAGATTTTGTTAAGCAAAGGTAACAAGGGATGTGGGCCAAAGGTAAGTAAATGGAGTTAGGCCACAGATCAGCCATGATCTCATTGAATCGCAGGTCAGGCTTGATTGGCCAAATTGCCTATTCCCGTTCCTATGTTCCCTCCATGGGTCATGGGAGTTTTTCACTCCTCTGCTAACTCATTAATTATATGTCTGTGCTCCACACTGCCCTTCCCGATCAATTGTCCGGCAACAGAGTTAGAAATGCTTGTTGGTGCAGGGACCTGCCCTTCTTTAAGCCATATTTAAATCCTAGCCACACACTGAGAGCCAGGAACTGCCCTTTGCACAGTGCTCCTGCACCATCTGATCTCAGCAAATGACCCAGAAAGGGAAGCTGGCATCTTGTTCCTCTAAGAGGGACCTGGAGATGGGAGATGGAATGGGTGACAAGTGCTCTTTCCTCCAGATAGACAAATGAGGATATGCCAGAATGCACTGCCAGAGAAGGAGGTGGAGACATATAGTAACGGTTAGGAGGCATCATAATAGGGTGGTACGGTGGGTCAGTGGTTAGTACTGCTGCCTCACAGTGCCAGGGACCCAGCTTCGATTCCAGCCTTGGATGACTGTTTGTGTGGAGTTTGCACATTCTCCCCGTGTCTGCGTGGGTTTCGTCTGGGTGCTCCGGTTTCCTCCCACAGTTCAAAGATGTGCGGGTTAGGTGGATTGGCCATGCTAAAATTGTTTATAGTGTCCAGAGATATGCAGGCTAGGTGGATTATCCATGGGAAATGTGGGATTACAGGGGTGGATCTGGATAGGATGCTCCTCAGAGGAACCATGTGGACTTGATGGGGCAAATGGCCTGCTTCCACACTGTGTGGATTCCAATATTCAATGATCTGCCCTCTAGGTGCACTATATGTGAATAGGCAGGGAACAGAGGGATACGGACTGTGTAGATGCAAAAGGTTTTTAAGTTTAGAAAAGGCACCATGTTGTGAGCATAGAGATAGTAAGAACTGCCGATGCTGGAGTCAGAGATAGCACAGTGTGGAGCTGGAGGAACACAGCATGCCAGGCAGCATCACTGGGGCAGGAAAGCTGACGTTTTGGGTCAGGACCCTTCTTCAGAAATGGGGTGGGGGGGGGGGGGAAGGGAGCTCTGAAATAAATAGAGAGGAGGGGTGGGGCTGGGGAAGGTAGGTGGGATGGTGATAGGTGAGTGCAGGCAGGCAGTGGTGGGGATTGGTCAGTGAGGTAGGAGGAGCAGATAGGTGGGACAGAAGATGGACAGGTTGTGTCAGGTCAAGGAGGTGGGGATGAGAGGGAGAGTTGGTCATGGGATGGGGTTTGGATTTTGAAACTGGTAAAATCCACATTTAGGGCATTGGGCTTTAGGCTCCCAAGGCAGAATATGAGGTGCTGCTCCTCCAGTTTCCGGGAGGCATCATTGTGACACTGGAGGAGGCCCAGGATGGACATGTCACCCAGGGAGTGGGAGGGAGAGTTGAAATGGTTCACGACTGGAAGCTGTTGCCGTTTGTCATGAACAAAGCGCACATGCTCTACAAAGCGATTTCCGAGCCTCCACTTGGTCTCACCAATGTAGAGGAGCCCACATCGGAAGCAGCGGATGCAGTAGACCACATTAGCGGATGTGTAGGTGAACCTCTGTCTGATGTGGAAGGTTTTTTGGTTCCTTGGGTGGAGGTGAGGGGAGAGCTGTAGGGGCAGGTGTAGCATTTCCTGCGGTTACAGGGAAAGGTGCAGGGGGTGGTGGGGCTAGTGGGGAGTGTGGTGTGAACGAGGGATGGCTCCCAAGATGGGATGTTCCACGCCCGAACATCTCAGATGTCCTCTTATTTCAAGGACTGCAGGACCATAACTTCCTCCCTTCGGCAGTCGAAAATGCTCTCCACCGCATCTCTTGCATTTCCCGCACTTCTGCCCTAACATCCCCTCCCCCCCCAACAAAAACAAAGACAGAATCCCCCTTGTCCTCGCATTTTTTTTTCTTTATTCATTCATGGGATGAGGGCATCGCTGGCTAGGCAGCACTTATTGCCCAGGGGGCAGTTGAGAGTCAACCACATTGCTGTGGGTCTGGAGTCTAGAGCCAGACCAGGTAAGGATGGCAGTTTCCTTCCCTAAATGGCATTAGTGAACCAGATGGGTTTTTTCCCGACAATTGACAATGGATTCACTGTCATCATTAGATTTTTAATTCCAGTTATTTATTGTATTCAAATTCCACCATCTGCCACGGCTGGATTCGAACCCAGGTCCCCAGAACATTAGCTGGTTCTCTGGATTAACAACCAGCGATAATAGCACTGGACCATCACCTTTCACAAGTGCATATCACCCCACTAACCTCCGTATTCAACGTATCATTCTCTGCCACTTCTGCTACCTACAATCTGACCCCACAGCCAAAGACATATTGCCCTCCCCACCTCTCTATGCCTTTCATAGGGACCGCTCTCTCCGCGACTCCCTCGTCCGCTCCACACTCCCCACTAGCCCCACCACCGCTGGCACCTTCCCCAGCCCCACCCCTCCTCTCCCTATTTATATCTGGCCTGCTGTGTTCCTCGAGCTCCACACTGTGTTATGTGAGAGTGTAGTCTTAGTGGGCTGAAGGACCTGTTCCTGTCCTGTCCTGTCCTGTCCTGTATTGGTCTTTGTTCTCCATTTTGTTTTATTTTTCTGAAACACTTGCAGTTTAATTGATGTGTGCATCTAAAGTGAATATTAGTCATTTATGAGAAAATTCTACTTCTCCCTTATATTCACCACAGCCTATGCTAATTGCAATTAATTTTTGAGTAAGTTAGAATTAATGAAGTGTATGGTGAATGCAATCTTACTTGCAGTTGTCATTGTTTGGTTATGTTTCTCTCTGCTGCTTTGGTATGTTTTTACAATGTTAAAGTGGCTTCATAGATGAAAGTGCTGCTGTAGGATAATCTGCACAAAATTAAGAGCATTGGAATAGGGTAAATAATGCAGCACCTGTCTTTAGGCCTGGGGAAGGACAGAGATAATAAGCCACCACAAATCATTTCTATTAGTACAGCTTCAAGCAGGAGCTAATTTGATAAAACATGATGTTCTGTCCTGAATTGTGTCATTGTAAGAGCTTGTCAAATTAAATGTGTGTCCTAAACTGCCTTGAATAAAAATCAAATCTCTTTAAACCTGAAGTCCAATAAGGTCTATAAAACCACTTGGACTTTTATTCTTATAGGCTTTGATGTCATCAAACTGCCTTAATCAGATTGCAGAGCTTCCATTCAGAACCAGCCATCAACACAGATTGGGTCATTCCTGCTTTATTGTTGCCACATTAAAACAGTATCATTTATTAGAAAAATAAATCTTTTAGTTGTCAAGACCAATAATACCGATATATTTTTTACAAATGTTCTGTACTTCATCCACTACTACCAACAACTTGTTTATTGAACAATTCTGAATGAGTTCCTTGTGTTTACTCAGAGGTTCAATATACAGTTTAGAAACTTTTTGTAACAGTTAACAATGCTAGAAACAGATGTCATCAAGCCTTTTAGCCCTCTAATGAGGCAGGAAATGAGCACCAGTATAAGCACAGCTACTTGTAAATGGATGAGTGTCCATCTGCAGTTAATAATAATCAGTCTGTTTCACCCACTACCAAAGGTGCACGTGCAAATTCAGTCCTCAGGTGTCAGTTTACACTTGCTCGGAGCTGAATTGAACGGTATGCAACAGTTTACATGAATAAACTGCAGTTCAGCATGACCTTTTCAAACACAATCCAAAGAGGCCCACGTTTCTATGGTTACACAAATTGCTATTTTTCACAACTAAAAGCCACTGATTTCACTGCACTTGCAAAAATATACCCCATCAATACTTAATTTAAAAACAAAGATGCAGATGAGGGGTAGTAGGAACTGCAGATGCTGGAGAATCTGAGATAACAAGGTGTA
>NC_063335.1:27699208-27867311 GCF_021869965.1 Rhincodon typus
TGAAGAAGGGTCTAGGCCCGAAACGTCATCCTTCCTGCTCCTCTGATGCTGCTTGACCTGCTGTGTTCATCTAGCTCTACACCTTGTTATCCCTTTATGCAGATGAGGGAATTGTTTTCCAGAAGCACGTCACATCAATCTGAATATCTTGTTTCTACTAGCAACTGATAGTTACAGTTTTCATCACAGATTAGATATCTAACCATTCTCAGAGCTGAGAAATATCTCTAACGTAGTCTATTTAAATGAAGCCACCTGAATTTGAACTGAAAATTTCAAGGAATACTTCAGTGCTTTATTTACGAGACACCCAATTTCGGAATTTTGGGATTTATTGATAAAGGATTAGGGCATAAAAGTCGGGAAGTGTCACTGTAACTGTACAAAGTCTTAATGATACTGCAACAGAGTACTGTATATAATTTTAGTCTCCTTGAGGAAGGATGTAATTGTATTAGAGGCAGTTCAGGGGAGGTTCCAGAGGAGATTGTCTTATGATGAGAGATTGAGCAGTTTAGTCTATACTTTCTGGAGTTTAGAAGAATGAGAGGAGATCTAATTGAGGTACATAAGATTATAAAGGGGTTGATATAGTAGACGTAGAGAGGATGTTTCCTCATGTGGGGCAATCTAGAATGAGAGGTCATAGTTTTAGGATAAGGGGTAGCAGATTAAAAATAGAGATGAGGAGAAATGATTTCTCTCAAAGGGTCATGAATCTGTGGGATTCACTCCCCCAGAGTGCAGTGGATGCTGGGATATTGAGTAAATTCAAGCAGGAGATAGACAGATTTTTAATTAGCAATGGGTTGAAAGGTTGTGGAGAGCAAAAGTGGAGTTGAGGCCGAGATGGGATCAGTCATGATCATATTAAATGGTGGAGTAGGCTCAAGGGGCTGAAATGGCCTACTCCTGCACCTAGTTCTTTTGTTCTTATCTTCTAAACAACCATCTAAACAATAATCAGCAACATTCATGGGATCTTTCTAACAGAAGGGACAACAGGCAAGTTAGGGACTGAAATTCCTTGAGTTATGAGCCCAGTGGTTATAAAACGTTCATGACAATTGGCGACCTGTATCAGGAATACACCTGCTGGTCCCACATAAAAAAAAACCCATAGGTCCCAGCGCCCAGCCCCCACAACGTGACATCCCACATCACCTGCCTGTCAGAACTGAGATTCAATCTCTCTTCCCCCATATCTGAGACCCAGAGTCATACCTTGGCTTCGAAGGTGGGCAGTTTGAGACAAGAAATTTCCTGACTCGCTGGATCCATGCCAACTGATGACCTCACCCACCCTCATACCACCCCCCTCCCTTCATAATCCCATACCAATTCCTCAGTCATTCTCTCAGTATCCACTATGCCAGATCCCAGGAGTCCTGTGAAATTGAAAAAAAAACTTATAACAATTTAAGACAGCTTTCAATGCGACACATTTGATCATGAAAAATGTTTATTTATTAAACCTAATCAAATTTTGTAATTCTCTTCAAACCTCTTATAAATCAAAGTTGTATTGAGACCCTATATCAAAGATAGGTATTGAAAACAACAAATGCTGAAGATCACAGCAGGTCCGGCAGCATCCATGGAGCTAACATTTCGAGTCTAGATGACTCTTCATCAGAGCTGGTGAAGTGTAGAGGAGGAAGCATTTATGCTATAGTTTGGGGAAGGGGTTGGAGCGCTGGAGGAGAAAAGGATGTTGACAGTGCAGGTTAAGTGATTGGAATGTGAAGTGAAAGTGAGAATGGCAGAACAGTGGTGTTTCTAACTGCCAGACTGGGAAGAACAGACGGTCCCACTAGGAGAGGGAGAGGAGAGAGGACATACTGACAGAAAATGTAACAAGTAAAGCTAACAGAAAGGGAAGAAATGGGAGAACGTAACAAGTAAAGCAAACAAAAAGGGAAGAAATGGAAGTTGGTTCACAATCTGAAGGTGTTGAACTCAATATTAAGTCCACAAGGCTGTAAAGTGCCTAGTCTGAAGCTGAGATGTTGTTCCTCCAGTTTGTGCTGTGATTCACTGGAGCACTGCAGCACGCCGAGGACAGACACATGGGCATGTGAGCAGGACGCCGTGTTAAAATGACCAACTACAGGAAGGTTGGGGTCGTACTTGTGCACGGACCGGAGGTGTTCTGCAAAGTGATCACTCAGTCTGCGGTTTGGTTTCTCCAACATAGAATCTTAAAACTGACAAGCCATGAACTCCAAATTCTCATTGAGATAGTTGTAGCTTGAAACGCAGCCAATCTTTCATAAGAACAGTATACCCCTAGGAGAAATGTCAACGAAGGTCTCTCTTCAAATTGCATGACCAGTTGCTGCTTTTTTTTTCAAGCCTCCACCAACATCTGCAGCCTATTTCTTTTTAATGCTAAAGAGAGGGGCAATTAAAAAAGACTTCAAATATTATAGTCATACAGGCCTTAGCTACCATTAAAATGCAATTACATCCAGACCATCAATTTGTGGCTCCCCCATTGTGGGTTAAGGCCCTTGTTAAGGCCTAAATGAACTCATTACTGAACTGAAATGGCCTGCTGAGCTTGGGTTTCCTACCTCCTGGAATCACACCCCATCCCCTTTCTTCCACTAACAAATATTGGATCTGTGGAATTGAGGGCACGACTTCCACATCACGGTCCTGTCTGCTATTTTTAAAATGCCTGTGGAGTCTCTCTAATGCATTGAAAACCTGTCTATTGAGATCTCTCCCCTCTAAATTCAGACTCAATCCTTGTCTGTCAGGCCAGCTTCACATATAAGAATCACCCTACATGTGGAAGCAGGCCATTCAGCACATCAAGTCCATAGCAAACCTTTGAAGAGCATCCCACCATGACCTGCCACCACCTCCCCCACCCTGTATCTCTGTAACCCTGCACTTCCAATGGCTAATCCTACACATCCCTGGACACTATGGGCAATTTAGAATGGCCAATCCAACTAACCTGCACATCTTTGGACTGTGGGAGGAAACCAGAGGAAACCCACACAGACATGGGGAGAATGTACAAACTCCACACAGACAGTACAGCTCGAGGATAGAATTGAACCAAGTTGCTGATGCTGTGAGGCAGCAGTGCTAACCACTGTGCCACCTCCCACCCTCAGTATTCAGGACAAAAATCAATTGTGATGAATTCAAACACAATGTCCAAATAACTGGAAACTAGTTCCTGTTTTCTCAAATGGCCAACATCCCAAGGGGATGAGGAAAATGTTTCAAAAATATTCTAAAATGTCTTTGAAGCACCACAGCAGCATTGACATTAATGATGCTTGCTACCAAATGCTCAGAATGGTGACAATCTGTCCATCAAACCACATGACGATTGTAGACAGAACATCTTCCTGATGAAGTAACGTAGCAGCAGAAAAGGAAAGAGAAGAAATCAAATCCTGCATTCTGCCCTTTTTACATCCTGGGCCATGTGCCCAAAGATCTGCAGGTTGAGAATTAGTCTGTTCAGTCACATGAAGACCCATGGCCGAAACCTGTGACCTTCAGCAGGCAACCTCAAAATCAAGGGACATCCGCCAAAGCCATTGATCTCCCGTTTAAAGTTACAATGGTTTACTTTTCATGTAGTTTGTACATAATAGAACTTAGCTGAATAAAGCTGGCTCCATTTTTATTTTAATATCATTAGTACACCACAAACTGGGCTGTATCTGCACATAGCCACCTCATTCACCACCTTTTCCGATCATCTCACTGCTTCCTATTTGCTACCTTGCTCATTGTCTCTCTCATTCCTTCTCTCCCCAATCTGGTTATGTCCTCTGCTACCTCGTTCACTACCTCTCTCTCTCTAGACCTCACTCACAGTGAGCACTTGAGAGAGACGGTGAGGGGAAATTAGTGAGAGGGGTGGCAAGCTGGACAGAGAGAGGAGCATCAGGAAAGAGAAGCAGTGAGTGGGGCAATGAGGATCAGAGAGTGAAGCAGTGAGTGAGAGAGATTAAGCGGGTTGGGAGAGGGAAGTACCAAGCTACTGAAAGCCAGAAGGTAAGGGGAAAGAACAGGAAGAAGAAATTTTTGGGCCAGGTATGTTCAAGGCAGTCAACCAGTTTTTAATATAAAAATTACAGGTCAAGTACAGAAGCCATCGATTAACGATTTTCTTATAGGAAACTATTTTTATTTAGCACGTCTTTGTTTAATACAGTCTTTTGGAACTCATTAAGAGTGCTAAATGAGGGATAGCTTTAGATGACCTGCTTCTATGGCTGTCTGTGGTGATGTCTTTAGATGACCTGCTTCTATGGCTGTCTGTGGTGATGTCTTATAACACAGGGAAATTTCTTACTTCCAACGTAGGGAAAATAATCTAGATGATCTTTGAAAATTTTTCCTCCTTTGTTGCTGCTATACTATGTGTCGAGAGTGTGCGTGTCAAGGTGACCAGTGTGCGATTGGTGGTCCTTTCACATGCATGCAAGCAAAACCATCTTTGTGTGGACACTAAACATGAAGACTGATAAAGCTGCCAAGATATAAATTGAATCCAAAGGGAACTGGAGAAAGGCTAGTATTGCCAGGGTGTCTCACTGCACTTTGTTTCAATATTAGATTGCGCCTTCAATTACATGGCACTGGTTTGCAAAAACTATTTCACACCTACACTACAGTTAAGAGTGTGAATGCGCTCTCTAAAATTGCCACGAACTGACTCAGATTCTGGTTATCTGTCAAGTTACCAGTGGGAAATCTCAGGCTTGCTACCCATTATTGTTTCATTGAAGAGAAAAAAAGCCAAAGAATTGTAGATGCTGGAAACCAGAAACAAAGTCAGAAATTGCTGGAACAGTTCTGAAGAAAAGACACTGGACCCGAAACAGTAATTCTGCTTTCACGCCACAGATGCTACCTGACCTGCTGAGTTTCTCCAGCAATTTCTGATTTTGTTTTACTGAAGCATGGTTAAAATCTGGAACTAGTGTGCATAAACTTTGCACACCACCATATTATTGCCTGATGGCACAAAACATTGGCAATCCAGGGTCCTACCATACCTGTTAGAGTGTGCTCATCATTAAATTAAGCAAACCTTGGCTATTATTTTTAAAAGAGAAAGAAAAATGTACAGTGCAAGCTAACTGTCATCCACTTGATATAAAAGCAAGAGAGAGAGAGACATATGGAATCCTTTGTGCTTGTATCTGTGCCACCTGTACACAAACCTGCCTAAATTATCATCATTATAACACTCAATTAGCCAGCTATCTATTAGCATCTTCCGAAGAACAGTGCAGTGCACACTTGTCTCCCTGAAGGTTGTTATCCAGAATGCAGAGACAAACTTTCAGGTTTAGTAACCAAAACAGAAATTGCTGGAGAAACTCAGCTGGTTTGGCAGCAGCTGTGGAGAGAAAGCAGAGTTAACGTTTCGGGTCCACTGACCTTTCATCATCAGTGGTTCAGAAGAGTCACTGGACTGAAATGTTAACTCTGCTTTTCTCTCCACAGATGTTGCCAGACCTGCTGAGTTCCTCCTGTAAGTTTATGTTTTCATTTCAGATTTCCAGGATCCAGAGTTCTTTGTTTTATTTCAGGTTAATTAAGTCAGGTACAGATGGTGCAGCATTGTCATCCTGCAGAATGTGGTGCGATGAGCCACCCATCTCTCCCTGGTGTTCACACTGATGGTTTGGGCAAAAGGTTAAGTGAAAGCAGGGCAAGAAAACCAGAAAGCAAGACAGTCCTTTCACATTTAGGATCAGGAACAGAATGAACAGAGGTCAGGAAAAGTTCTGTGGTAGATGACTGTCCACCAATTTAGCTAGGAAAATGTGTTCAAAGTCAAAGATGCAGGATAAAAATGATATTCAAAAATTTGAACATAAATAAAATTATACATCAGTACACATGACATTCGGAATTCATTAAAAAATGAGGAAGTCGCAAATTTTAGGCAAAAGTTGCATTTAAATCTGGTAACGGTGGTCTTGGCAAATGAATGGAGGTCTTGGAAAAGGTAAGCCACAGGGCACGTCCAAGAGGAAAGTGGCTGTGGTCTTTTGAAGAGCAATAGCAGAGGCCAGAGGAAGGGATTATTGCCTTTAGGGAGGTAGAAGATGATGATAACAGAAGAGGAAGATGTTGTGAGAAAGTACTGTGTCTAGTCTAAGTAGATTCAATTGTTTCTGAGCAAGTTTTACATTCCTGCTGTCAGGAGTCATACACTGTGCATAAATCACACTTCTTAATATGGTTAGCTGTTGCTTTTAAAGAATAGCTCGTGGTGAGCCACTCAATCAAACTCGGTTAAGTTGCTGGATCTGATCACTTTACACTTTGCTTTTTTCTTTATTCTGCTCTTGTTTATTAGCAGGAGATGTGTTCTGATTTGCTACAATAACAATTGGGGTAAAGAGACTAGCGTGCTTCAAAATTTGCCAAATCCGGTTAGACATTTTCCTGGAAATTGCATTGCATCACCTCCCGCCTTCAGTCACACTAGCCCAGACACAGTCTTTATCCCTATCTTCAATGTTTTTTTGAATAGAAAGTGAAGAAAGACATCTTTTAACATTTCTCTGTAATTTTTCTCCCGGTTTGTTCACAAGCTCGGCTGCTAATTGATCCCAATGTCAGAGTGCCAGACTTTTCAGGAAAATAATACTCTAAAGTGTTGGACCAGAAGTAAGCAATTTGGCTGCTTGAGGCTGCTCCACCACTCAATGAGATCATGGCTGATCTTCTGTTTCACTTTCTGATTGAACATACTGAACGACCCAGCTTCTCCAGTTCTCTGCAGCAAAGAATTCCAAAGGTTCACTACCCTCAAAAAGAAAGAAATCCTCATCTCTGTTTGAAATGGGTGGTCCCTTCTGCTGAAATTATGCTGTCTGGCTCTAACTTCCTCCACAATGGAAACAAGCTCTCAGCATCTACACTGTCAACCTCTGAACATCTTATATGTTTCGATGAGGTAACTCCGGAGTGCAAGCCCAACTTCCTCAATCTCTATTCATAAGAAAAATAGAGTGGGTAGTTTTAATCTCCCTATTTCACCATAGCTAGTTAGTTATTAGGAAGGCATTCAGGCAGGACCTGCATTGTTGATTCCAAAATTTAACTGAATAATATAAGGAAAGATTGATTATGTGGACTCTTTCTCTTTTGAAAAGAATGACAACAATGTAAAAGATGATGAACCATTTGGAGAAGTTGGATCCAAGTAAGCTCTGCTACCTTACACATACCTAAACACAAGGCATTGCTTTCATAGATTAAAAGTAGCAAAAGGAAATAGGAAATGGAGGAGCACATTTTTGCAGATTGGCGAATACATGCGTGTGGCAGTCCCTTGAATGAGGATGATGCTTGCTTTTGACTTGTGCGTGAAGCTTCTAACATGAGCAGGATCTCGCACTCCAGCTACCATATAGTTCTGGCCAGCCTGGAAACTCTCCTACTCTTCCAGCCTGCCATCGGTGTACGAGAAGGATTTGCACTCCAGTACACTCCTACCAAAATGTGCTTCATTATCTGAGCATCCTGTGCTCTGCACAACTGCAGCAGGCAAAGAAGGCACTGTAAAGGAGTCTGAAGAGCTAGGAGAGTGACACCTGTCTACCGAGGAGAAAGGTGAGGATTGAAGGGAGGCAACAGTCTAGTGATATTATCGCTGGGTTGTTAATGCAGAAGCCCAAGTAACGCTCTTGGGACCCAGGTTCAAATCAAATTCAGTAGAAATCTGGAATTAAGAATCTAATGATGATCGTGAAGCCATTGTCAATTGTTGGAAAAACCTGTCTGGTTCGCTAATATCCTTTAGGGGAGGAAATCTGCCATCCTCACTGTTTGTGACTCCAGACACACTCTTAACTGCCGTCTGGGCAATTAGGGATCAACAATAAATGCTGGGCTAGCATCCCATGAATGAATTAAAAGAGAATCTTTAAACAGGAGGAACACCACCTTCAGGATGATGGAGCAGTGCAGTGTCAAGCACAAGAAGCCAGACAGGACTCAATCAATTGCTTTTCTGATGAAGGGTCTAGGCCCGAAACGTCAGCCTCTCTGCTCCTATGATGCTGCTTGGCCTGCTGTGTTCATCCAGCCCTGCACCTTGTTGTCTAGGACTCAATTGATGGCGGGTTCCATTCGATGAGAGCTGGGTGCAGTGATCACTCATTAACTGTAAACTTGTGATGCAGTCCATTTCTGTTCAGAACAGCAAATGCAGTGCCTGCTTACTTCTGCTGTTGCTGAATAAAAGTGAATGTCTAAATCATTTGAAGATTTTCCAGTATGTGATGGTCCCCCTATATGCTGGCCTAGGCTGGGCACTGGGGAAGCAGTAGCACTGATTTAACTGGAAAATGGCATGAGGCTAAGAACGGGTGAGCAATGTGGCTTGGTTCTTAAGCAGTGATAATTGGCAGAAAGGGACCTTGTGTGTGCAATGCAGTAGTAACTGTGTCACTATACGCCCTGAGAAATATTGGACTGCAGTTACTCTCCCGGTACATGCACGGTGAAGGGCAACTCCATACTGCCAGTGTTTGACCAGGTACATGGCTAGTGTTCAAAGATGGTGCCTGTGCCAAGGATCCTGGAAGATTTCAGCAGTGGCAAGTTCTTTGGCTTACATTACATGGGAAAATACAGTCAGTGGGGTACCACTGGGAGTGGTGCAGAGATAATGAGTGGAGTTTGGAAAGATAGTGCGAGCAAACACACTCACTGAGAAACCCTCCGCAAAATTTGCCAAAAATGACACAGTGGGCTGAATCTTATGTTTCTTTTGGCTAAGTCTGAGTTTCATCAGGTTTCTTGGAGGGTTTTTCATCGCAAGGTCTAGCAAGTTCTCTTACTCCAGTCTTACCAAACATGTTGCATTAATTACCTACCATGCCCCGAAGGAGTCTGTAATGCTCAATTTGGGCCCTATCATATCATCAACCATTCCCAAAACAACTTGGTGCATGTGCTAGAATTCACTGGCATCTGTTACCATCTTTAAAAGCCTGTTGTGCACCCATACAAGCACTGGCAGTCCCCAGCTGCACTGCACAATTCAGGATATTAGCCCTGGTCGTAGTAGCCAGGGAAAGATTGACACCACGCTCTGAGGGCATGGTGCTGGAAGTCCTGTTGGACGGGGTAGTGGAGAGGCAAGACTTCATCTTCCCCCAGTACTAGCAGAAGAGTCTCCAATAACAGACCTTGCCAGTCTGGCCTGAGGTTGCCACCTGGGTCAGTGCAGTCTCAGCTTCTCCACTCCACCAGCATAAATGCCACATTTTCTCTCTGATACCTCACACTCTGTTACTGTACCCACCTCCCACCAAGGTTCTTGCTCTACCACTTTCACTACTGCCTGAAATATGTTTCCACGTTTTCGTTTCTTCTTCATTTATGGACCATGGGCATCACTGGCCAGCATTTATTGCTCATCTCTAAATTGCCCTTGATGAGGTGTTGATGAGCTGCCTTCTTGAACAGCTGCAGTCCACCTGCTGTAGGCTGGCCCAGAATGCTCTTAGGGAGGGAATTCCAGTTTAATTCACATCAACCGCTGACATCACTGACCCTGCGTGCCCTCTGAGCTGTCTACTCACTTGCATCTGTCACCTCCCTACCTGTAACAACAGTAACAGCTGTGTCAACTACTTTCATCTCCATTACTACTTACTATCTCTCATTCTAAGAGTAAAACAGTGCACGATTAGGTAGAATGACTGAAGTTGGGTGATGGACTGACCAACATTTCACTCTTCATCCATTACATAGAGACCATCCTGACTGTGAACATTCTGAGTGTGTCTGACTGACTGTGTCCAAGCCCCTGGACAGGTATCAGACACTGCCTTTGACTTACTGTGACCCCAGTACCCCACTAAATGAAGGCTGTCCTCCTTGACTTGACGGAGGATAGCTGAAAACCGTGACCAGCCTCCTTCCTTTGTGTAGGTACTAAATGGCAAGGTAAGACAGAAACTACAAGAGCCTGGTATCTCCGGCTGACAGGGCAGTGTGCAAACGGCAAGGCAAGGTAGGGATACTGGGAGAATCCAGGTAGGCTCAGAGTGAATGAAGAATGCAGAGATGCAGCCTGGTCCAGTCACTGGGTCTATATCCTGAATGCATTGTGTCTTTGCTGCAGCAATACAATGAGAGTTGACTGTAGCATTGAAGTGCAGAATTGTGGTGGATGCAAATACTGTTCAAACATTTAGAAGACATTTGGATAAATACATGAATAAGAAAGATTTGGAGGGATACGGGCCAAATGCTGGCAAGTGGGATTAATTTAGTTTGGGAACAGGGTCAACTAGTTGGACCAAATGGTTTGTTTCCATGTTGTATGACTATGACCATGACCAACTAGAATTAGCGTTATTGTCACATGTACTCACATGAGTACAGTGAAAAGTTTACAAGTTGCCACTTACAGCGCCATCTTAGGTAAAAAGGTACCTAGGTACAGAGTCTTAAATACAAATTCTTAGGGAAAATATTGGAAGAAATAACAAGTCCAGCATTACAGACTTTCGAGCCATCTAACATACAAAAGTACAAAATCATACAAATAAGTTAGGAAAAGAAATAGTAAGTTTAGAATAACCGTCCTTTCAACCCAGTCCATGCTGGCACCTAGCCTCCAGATCGCTCCGGACCTCACCTCCAGACAGTGGTGGGCTTCACCTCAAGGTTCTTGAGGCTGGGTGTGCCAGGAGTCCACTTTGGATTCACCTCAAGGCCAGGAGTTTGTGCTGGCTTCATCTTGAGGCTTTCAAGGTCGGGAGTCCATGCTGAGGCCAGGAGTCTGCGATGACTTCACTGTTGATCAAAGATGTGCATGAGGTTTCTTAGAGGCTGGCACATATCAGATGCCAATGTCCATGGATGTGAGATGCATATAGTGCTAGTGCCCATGGCGCATGCCCTGAAGTGTTGGTGCCCAGTGTCCAACATAGAGGCCATTCAAAGCAAGCTTTGAGTTGAGTTTGTCAGGTATCCACACTGACTTCCATACTGAGTTTTCTCGACACCTTGCTTGTTTGGAGAGTTGGTAAGTCAGAAAGCTGAATATTAATAAGGTGAGTTGAGCTCTCAATGAGGTAAGTTGAGTTAACAAGCAATAATCCAGCGTAATTGGCAACTCACTGCGCCTAGCAAGAATCTCACCATTAAGCTTTCAAGATGAAGCGAGATGCTCCTGACGACATAACCAGCCTCATTACACTTTTCGCCCAATTCTGCAACACATCACGCCATAGGCCACATTGCTCAGTCCTCTATATATTTCTGCCATTTGCCTACTCCTGGCAAGATTCAGCCCAAAGCTGTTGCTAATAAGCAGGACACCAGGCACTCAGAAATCGCCAAGTGAAACCTGTCGATTGGTGAACTGAGTGTGATTGTTTGAATCCATTACTGATTGCCATAGGTGAGCAATTGGAAAACTGATGAGGAGTTGATTTGTCTGCTTCACAATGAGACTCATTCTCTTCATATTGTCAACAAGTCTTAAATAAAATGTAAAAACAATAGGAAATAAAGATGTATGTTCCTCATTCCATGTTGATGCTGCAATGTAACCAGATCTTCTTGAACTGGATTTTACTTCCCCAAAAAAAAATTTAAAAATCACTCCTCAAATTAACAATTGGAGGCCTATTGCTTCTGTTTACAATTAGCATGACTCTTTCAGAAAAGGGGAAGTAACAGAATTATTTTGAATGTAAGTAAATGTGAACAGCCCCAGATGGTAAGGCAATGTCCTTTGTTTCAAGAGACATTATTAAATTGACTTTGCAGCTAAAATTTGTCTTTCAACCTTAACCAGAGCAACTGGAAAATGCAGCATAAAACACCTGCTCTTTCACCTTTTGAACCTGAGTACAATGTGCTTTATAATATTTCTCAAGGGGAAAAGAGGCTGAATTTTCAGTAATTACATGCAGGGATAAAACCAAAAGCCAAAACTGAACTGGAAAATGACCACAAAAGAACCACAAAGTCCCAGAATCAGTTTTCATATGTTATTGACATTTTTGAATGCCTTGTCTGATTTATGTATATCCTCTCATTAAGTTGGATTGGTCTGCCGATAATACGTTCAAAATTTACTGAACAATGGCAATGTATATTTGCCTGAGTCTAATCATTTTACAGCAATTTAAATTGAATCTACTTTGCTGCCTTAGAATTATGGTTATTCTTCAAAGATGACTGAAGGAATGAACTAGAAAGAGGCCTAAAACAGAAAGTGTATACCTCCCACAGTTCAAGAAAGTCAGTAATATGACATAATTTGATGTACCACTCACTGGAAAATAATCCTTGAAAACATTTCTTCTGCATTATCTTTTCATTAAAGTTCTTTCGTCCTTCCACGATTCCTCTACAGGAAATTCTATTTTATATTCTAGGGGCTTTACCTCATGTGCAAACTCCATAAACTGAAGTTTTCAATATTGATAAGGAGCTAGTAATACTTCACTTGCCCTCAATGATTAAAGAAATCAGTCTACCCATTTAAAAAATGCTTCTTTCAAAACATTAAATTTTATAACTTGAAGAAGGAAACACCACCCAGTTTATTTGAAAAGTGAATAATAGGTTTGGTGCCTGCAATGCACGCCTCACTGTTTTGAAAGAAGCCGAAGAATCAGCAAGTGTTTGGTCTGTTCTCTGATCAGACCTCAATCTATTTGTTGCAGACAATAGAATCTAAAACCTCTGCAACAAAGGGAAGTGAAAAAAAAACAAATATGAAAAATGCAAGGTATGGAGCAAATTCATAGCCCGACCTACCACACTCACAACGTAAAAGAGCTAATCCTGCACATCTGACCAAAGCAAGGGCAGGATTTTCTTAGCTAGGTCATTAACTTTTTCTAGCCCAAGGCTGTTCTGCAGCTTCAACAGTGCGATCCTTATCAATTCTAAGCTGCTATTTTCCTTCAGTGTAAATGTTGGTAGAAATCAGGCCAACTAAAAATACTTTTAAGAAAGAATTCAAAGCAGGTGGAAATTAATCCTTTCAATGAGGCACTTTACAAGCTTCCAGATTCAGCACAGAATTCAATAATTTCAGATGTAATTGCTACTTCTGTATTTTTGGACTGCAGTTACCGGTTAACGGTTCTGCTCTTACCATTTACAACTCCTCTAGATTACTTCATCTCTTGGCATTTTCTATTGTTCCATTATTGCTCCTTTTTCGAAAGCACTGCCATCCATTTTGTCATGTAATTACACCTGCTTTCCAACCTACCATAGACCATTTTTGCCCCCCTCCCCCTGCTTACTGGCCTCCCTGTTTGCTTTAAAACCTTTTAAAGGAAGCATTCAAGAGGTCACTAGATAGAAATGGTGCGCATATGGGGAAATGGCAGGAATGGCAGGAGACTGGCACGACGTAACAGAGCTAGGTGTAGGCACAATGGGCCTGAATGGCCTTCATCTGCATTGTAACAATTCTGTGATTTTGTGGATTTTTTTTTGGTTCTGATGAAAGCCTATCCAACTGGAATACTGTGGTTAAATTTAACCCCACAAGTACAGGTCAGTTAGGGGCAGGTGAAATGCATGAACCTGCCACCAACCCTCCCATTTCCAGGTTCTATGGAAATGGACTGGAGGCAGCATGCCACCTGCTTCCAAGAGTTGGCTTGACCACTTAAAATGTTACAATGAGTTTGAGCTAGTTTGCTTTAATCCTGGCTGGTTATCAATTCAAGTCTTGGAAAACCCAGAGACTCAAAGCAAGAGCAGCTTTAGGAGAAGAAAAAGTTACATTTCCTTATAGCACTACACAAGGGCCAGGAAAGCCCACTCCTTCAATTCCTGGGGATTGAGCACTCTCCCATTACACATCACTGTATTCAGAGAAATAACCCACCCCCAAGGTCAGAGATGAAACCTCTTCCCCACCCCCCCCCCGACCCTCAGTCCATTTTCATTGGTGAGAAAGATTCAGGTAAGTGACTGGCTTCGGGTAAGCTCTCAACCGTGAGAAATAATGTGTCTCCTTCGGATTGCAGTCCTTGTCAGGCAGCCACCTTGTCAAATGGAGGATAGATCTCGAAAGAGGAAGGAAGATCTAAGGAAAAGTTCCCAAACGCTCCAGTTAGGCAGCAGAATGCTGCCACCACAAGCTGCTGAGAATGACATAGACTCTGCCACCTTCAGGAGTTGGGCTTTTAGTAGACCACCAGCTTAATGGAGGGGCCTTCCCTATAGAAGTCTGGAGTGTACCGTCAAAGCCCAAGGCTCTGTCCCCAAAAAGGTGGCTAGATCCATCAAAGACCAGCTCTGTAGCCCAACAATCCAAATGGAGGATAAATAAAGGAAGGAAATGCAGATACTGGAAACAAAAACAGAAATTGCTGGTGAAATTCAGCGGGTTTGGCAGCATCTGTGGAGAAACAAAGCAGTGTTAATATTTCGAGTCTTCTTCAGAACCAGATGGAGGGGTTTCCTGCCTGAGCTAGTTTCTTGCTGCCTCCCCACCCCAACTGAAAATCACGATTTATTATTTTACCTCCGTGTTGAGGTGCCTTCAAGGTCTACCACCTGTCTTGGCAGTGCCCACCTTTTCCACTGGCCAGTCGAGGCTGCCAGCCCTGTGATTGGCATTGCAGATCCAACGGCCCCTTTACCATACTTTTGAGGATGGTCAACATGCAGGCAGCCAACTGAGAGACTGGTACCAAGAAAATAGCTCGAAAGTTGAGAACTCCCATTTGTTTTATGACATCGGGGCCCGGGAGAATCAGCCCCTAGAGTCTGTAAGACAACCAGTAGTTTTGGTTAAACCTGTAAACCAGCAGCAGAACTGTAGTCCCAGTTAGTGGACTTAAATGAAATTTATTTAGTTAAAATGGAATTAGAAGCATCTCTTCAAGTGGGCAGACAGTATTTCTGGTGCTATATTGCTGAGGGATGCTGCACAACAGTGTCTGACATATAAACACTTATCCATATGAAAACTATCCTACATAGGGATGTAATTTTACAAATCTGACAGATGAATGTTTCCTCATTCTTTGAGTGGCTCCTTTATATTGACCTGCATTGTGTTCCAACTTGCATTCAAATCGACTTGTAATCAGAATCCAGAATGAATCTGTTTGCAACCCGAGGAATGCCTGTACTGTATTTCTTATCTTTCACTTTTTGAGAAGAATCAGGAGTTCTGATTGGACCGTGGTCAACATTCGGTCCCAGCCAGGGAAACACCCCTTTGCTGTTTGAGGGACTGTACTTGGAGTAATTCCTCTATGTATCAATGATTGACTACATTTGAAAAATGATTCATCATTCTTCGTGTAATGCATTGGAATGTATGGAGAAATTGATCAAATGTCATGTAGGTTACATTGTTAAATACATTATAAATTATAATACATTGTTACATTACATTCTGGGAAACAAGTCTTTATAAGACATTTACATTATTACATCTGACTGTTTTATCCAGACTGCAGACTTCAAGACGCACAATAAACCGGGTAAGGGAGTCTGCTACTAGGAGAGGGAAACCAAATTTAGATGTGTAATAGTTGGAAGCTTGGCTCCTGCAATCAGAATTGAAACAAGCTCAGTACTGAAGCAACTTAGCTTGCCTCTGTTAGGGGAATGTTTAATAGCTGACCTTTTCTTCAGTAACAAGACATTCATTCCATCTGAAGGGGAGAGGACAGAGGAAAACTGGCAAAAACGTGCTTTGTCCAAACCATGCCAGATTTGGCTTCCTGTTGGCTAACTGTGGAGCTCTGCTAACACAGTTACTGGCATGGAGAGTTGCCAGCTCTTGAAAACACCTTTGCCAAAATGTTGCAATGGATTCCTTCATACATTAAACACCCTCCTGCTCCAGACAACGTATTAAAAAATTATTGAATAAAGTTAAAAAAGTACAGAAAATTGCAAACATAGTATTGAATTATAAAGCTCTGTCTTTTTTCCAGCAATTTGGAAACTTCTCCTTATTATTGAGTTAACTGAAATGGAAATGCCCCACCCTTCCTGACAACTCATAGCTGGCCTGCAACTGGCAGTGGATGGTAACTGTCCCTGTATAAAACAAATTTAAACAGGACTTTTCTGTGTCTATGGGATTTCATGTAGTAGCTAGGGTCCTACTATATATAAGACATTTTTTAAATAGTTCAAAATCATTGGAATACTGTTGGTTGGTGCTGCATTTGGGATTCTGCTCTGCCTCCAGAGATTTACTGTCATCAATGGGCCAAGTGTTTGTGAGTCTCGTAAATGGCACCTGGTTTGCACTTAAAACGGAAAAGAAAGGGAAAGCTAAATTTGCATTAACTACTGACATGATAGGATACTGAGTGGTGACTCGAAGACAAGTAAATCACATCACATTAATATTGTGGATCTTTGTCTGATCCACGAATGTTTTACCAACTCTGCCACTCCTAAACCACAACCCCCAAACTTTGGACTGCTTCTGAATACAAGAATACCATAAGGAGATGATATTTGGGTCTGCAGGGAGGGATGAACCATATTATGGTACTGATGATTGGTAAAAATGACAACCACCTCTCCCATCCTTGCCTGCGGCAGACCAAAAACATTCGGTTCTGCTGTAACGTGTGTTCCAGCAACACAAATTGGCTATGACATGACTGACATAGGGGAACGCTATTTCTAAAACGCAAACTTGTGTTGGCTATAATGTAATTCCATCAGTGCTATATTAAAGTGCTATTTCTCTCCTCCAACCCATGGACCAGGGTGCAAAAGCAGCTTTTAAAGTTTATTATTTAAGGTGCACATTACGAGATTGATTGCAGCCACTGAGGGGGATAAGGACAGTGTTCTTCAATTTTGGAAGAACTTTAATATCAAGAATGCAATTGACATTATCATGGAGGCGTGGGGTGATGTCAGTCAGGACTGATTGCATACACTTTGGCAGAAGTTTCTCCCAGATTTTTTTTCAAGATTTTAAAGGCTTTGATCCGTCAAAGGAGCTCCCAAGAATCAAAGAACATTGTGTTGATCTAGCAAAGCAAGTTGGATTTGAAGAAGTGGAGAGGATGTTGAAGAGCTGCTTGAGTCCCCCTGTGAAGATCTCTCTACAGCTGATCTACAACAACCTGTTGCTAAGGGGGAAGTGGAAGCTGGATATGGAGTCCAGGATGCAGCACCACGTGAGCTTTCTACTTCTGTTTTGTCTTCTATCCCGAGGGAAATTGAGAAGCAGTTGCAGCTCTTAGAGGACAACAATTACAATGCAGAACACAGCAGGGTAGCTGTTCGTGGAATAAGATCTTATTTGGCACCATATGAACAGCTTCTTCATGAAAGAAGAAAAAGGGCAAAGCAGCAAAAGCTGGATATCATTTTTAAGCCAACCCCAAGAAACAGTCAGAACACAATGAACTACAGTCATCCACTTCTGGATAAACTATTTTTTGCCCTAATCCTGCAACCACAACTGTACCTGAAGGTGATGATGATGATGAGGATGATGACAATGACATTAACAACAGAGCTACCTCAAAACCTCCTCCTCCATCAAG
Source organism: Rhincodon typus (assembly GCF_021869965.1). NCBI lineage: Eukaryota > Metazoa > Chordata > Chondrichthyes > Orectolobiformes > Rhincodontidae > Rhincodon > Rhincodon typus. The sequence continues at coordinate 27,716,749 of NC_063335.1, forward strand.
TCATCTTGACAATTAAATTTACTTTTGTTTCATTATTATGTATGACTTAAACATTTATTCAAACTGTGCTATCTTTTGTGTTAGGTTTTTGAGTGATTTTGAGTGATATCTTTTGGTGGTCTGCCTCTAACCCCACTTATCCCATAGGTCCAGTTATTTCTACAGTGTGATTTTCTATAACGTGAGGTTGCGCAGGAATGCAACTATTGTATTTTAGCAGAACTCACTGTAGTCAACTGTAGAAAGTGTAAATCTGTAAATAACAGAAATGAGTGAATGAGCAGCTCTTATAGGATCTGTCCTTTTCTTTCAGAGTTGAGTGGCAGTGTCCCATGGAACATATGAGTGAGTACAGCACTCATCCTAAAGTAAACATTAGGGCTTGGTGCGTACCAGTCAGAAATACTGTTCCTCGCACTTTTTCCTGGAAGCACTGAATTGTGTGCTGTCTGTATCCTCCAGAAATCTGAGATTCAGTCTTTCCTGGGCTTTGATGTTTTCCTTAATAAAGCGGTGTAAAAATAAATAGTTTCAATATTATCTGTGGTTCTGCAGCACGATATGTTTACAAGTAATGACACTTTAATATTACAAATAATAAAGTTAGCCACCAGTTTAATTTTAATATAATTTATTTGATTATAGCAATGCTTTAAAATTACCTCGTCAGCTTTCCAGTGCTTTGGGACAATTTAAGATTGTGAAAAGCACTTTAATGTTACAAGTATTGCTACTGAATTTAAATGAATACTGGGATATACATTCAGTTGGATTATTGTGAAGGATTCCAATGTCATTTTGAAACAATTCTATTCTTGTCTCCTAGTGCTCTTATGTCAGCTTGCTATATGTTCTGATGCAGCTGTGTCTGTACTTAAGTGCTTTAGGTGCAAAAGGAGACTGTTTTCACTTGCTGCATTATATAGTTAAGGTCAGTTATTTCTCTTTTAATTTGGACACAGGAAACTCAAATCTGGCTCCAGAATCTTAGTGACAAAATTATAAAGTGAAATATTTAGCTTCTGTGGAAAGAAAAATTAAGCAGGGTGTGTAACAGATGTTCATCTGCCAATGCCCACTTATGTACGCAACCAATGTGGAAGGTTCCTTACATATGTCTGCAAACAATTGGGTCAATGGCCAGAATCATATGGAAGTAATGTGGGTCTTGGCCACTAGCTGAGGAATAGGCACAAGTTCCACGTTGCTTTTGTTTTTGAGACGTCCACTATGCACCACTCAGGCACTTGATGGGCCAGCAGCAGGCTATCCCTGGGGCTCAAGGAACTGGAGGCACAAGTCCTGCCCACCATATAATGCCAGCCAATCAGGCACTAGTAATTCCATTGAATGGGAGCATGACTGGGGAGGCTGGTGTCTCCTCAGTGACCCCTGTCTGAGCTCTTATATCACTTGATCCCAGGCCAGAAATAGATGACGGCAGCAAAGAGGTGTATGGGATGGAGTTTGGGAAGGAAATTGACAGCATGAGTGGCTCTCAGTGGGAGCCCTTTCTGACACTGGGTCCTTCTTTCAGATACTAATTGTCACGGAACATGGGGACCCTTGGGAGCCTGCAAGCCCACACTGATTTAATTGTTATGCCACCCACTTGGGTGCCACAATTGTTAAGCTTGTTGCTGAGTTAATACTAGTGGTGATGAGATGAGGCCCTTAAATGAATATTAATTGGCCACTTAAGAATGTCAATCCACAGTTTGGGAGGTTTCAATCTCTGCGCCCCCTGCCGCGCTCCCCCCCCCCGACTTAATCAGGGTAAAAGCAGTAGTGCTGCAAAGTGCCATCTTCCAGCTGATTAAATGCCCCACCCTCCACACTATGAAACTTGCCACAGGGGAGCACAGAAGTTTCTGGTCAATGTGTCTATTGACTGGACTATACATATTTTGGTTGATAGATACTGACCTCTCTGGAGCCAGGCTAAAACAGAAGTGTTACAAATACAACTTTAGAACCTGTCTGTCTGAACAGAAACTGAAACAGATCATAAACTGACATTAAACTAGATCTCCCTCCTTTTTCTTTCCAATCACCCTAAATCTGCATCCCTAATTATGACCCTTCCTGTCAACGGAAAGAGATTCTCAAGATAAAGCACCAGCCCTCCTGTCTTTTTGTTACTTCTGCAGGGTCCAGATTGAAAATATCATCACAAAAATGATTGGTGACTAGAATATCAGGGGAATTATAGCATTCCCAAATCCACAATAGTTTTCTTTAACTCCTCATCTTGCTTAAACAAGCCATAACACCATTTTCATTCCATTAATGTTTGTCTACCTGAAAAAGTTTTGCAAATAAAAACAAGTTGGTTGCAGTTCTATTAGCTTTAAACATACCTCCTTCGACACTTACCCAACTCTCTAATTTACCAATAAGTGTGAGAAGCCGGTGGACTTGTGTTATTCTTAAGATTAAGCTTGGTCATTGGTTGTCTCTGCTACTCCCCCTACCTTTTTCCAACAAGATGAGTCTTTCAGTGGATTCCCTGTGCTACTGCTGAGAACTCTATCTTTCCAGATTCTCTCCAATCTCCTCACATGCCATCTCCAAGTTCACTTTGTCAGTGAAATCCATGACAGGTTGGTGACAGACTTCTTATTATTCAAGTATATCAAAGTAAAATCGTCATCTATTGCGAATCCTCTAATAACTGAAGAGTCCTGCGCCAGATCGACACAGGCATAAACTAGAAGTTCATGAACTTCTACTTTATGTTTTCATTATTGCTTTGCCACCTCTGGTCTTCCTCTGGGCATTTTGAATGTTCTGAGTTTGGTGTGTTTGAAGCACAGAATTTCAGCATTTCCCTCCGTGCAGACAGACAGTCAGCTGCAGTGTTTTCAAAAGAGAGACTGTAAAACTGTTTGCATTGTAGATAATGTAAAGCTAACTTTTTAGGTTGTCCTTTTACCTTCTGTACTGACCATGTCAATATCATTCACCCAAAGACAATTTCCCATTGATGATCCGCTTCCAGACGATTTTGGGAGATATGGCCTGCTAAACTAAATTGAATTTGTTGTAAGGAGGCCAGCACTTGTTCCATTCCCAATGAACGGTTGTCCACTCAACTTTCCTTCCTTTCCATGTTCATAAAATAGTATCAAGTGTTCTCTCTCTTAAGTTACAACCTGATCTGTTTAAAAAAACATCCTTGTCACTCTCCTCTTCCATCCCTAACCATTCTGTTCTTGAAAACTACTATCCCCAACATATCTTATTGCTTTCAACCCGTTCACTTTTTTCATTCATTCATGGGACATGGGCATTACTGGCTGGGCTAGCATTTATTGCCTGTCCCGAATTGTCCTTCAGAAGGTGGTGGTGAGCTGCCTTCTTGAACTGCTGCAGTCCATGTGCTGTAGGTCAATCCACAATGCTGTAGAGAGGAAGTTCCACAATTTTGACCCAGCACCACTTGCAGCATTTGGACATAGACTGCTTCTATATCTGAGAAGTAACGAATGGTGCTGAACATTGCAGAATCATCTGCAAACATCTCCACTTCCGACCTTATAATGGAGGGAAATACATTGATGAAGCAGCTGAAGATGGTTGGGCCTTGGACACTACCCTGAGGAACTCCTGCAGAGATATCCTGGAGCTGAGATACTGACTTCCAACAATCATGACCATCCTCCTAATTGTCTGGTATGACTCCAATTTTCTCCCTGATTCCCAATGACTTCAGTTTTCCCAGGGCTTCTTGCTGCCATATTTAGTCAAATGCTACCTTGATGTCAATGGCAATCACACTCACCTCACATCTAGAATTCAGCTCTTTTGTCCATGTTTGAACCAAGGCTGTAATGAGGTCAGGACTGAGTGGCCCTGGCGGAACCCAAACTGGACGTCACTGAGCAGGTTATTGCTGAGCAGGTGCTGCTTGATAGCACTGTTGATGACACCTTGCATCATTTTACTGATGATCGAGAGTAGGTTATTGGTAATTGGCCACTGGATTTGTTCTGCTTTGTGTGCACAATCCATACCAGGCCAACATTCAACATTGTTGGGTAGATGCTGGTGTTGTGGCTATACTGGAACAGAGGTTCCAGGGGTGCAGCATATTACAAAGAACATATCTTCAATACTATTGCTGGAATGCTGTCAGGGTCCACAGACTTTCTGCTGTTTTGGCATCCACAATGCCTCCAGACCTTTCTTGATATCACACGAGTGAATCAAATTTACTGAATACTGGCTTCTGTGTTGCTGAGAATTCTGGGTCATTGACTCAGCACTTCTGGCTGATGATTGATGCGAATGCTTCAGCCTTCAGTTGCTGAAGGTAAGCATGCAGGTGCAGCAGGCGGTAAAGAAGGCAAATGGTATGTTGGCCTTCATTGCGAGAGGTTTCGAGTACAGGAGCAGGGATGTGTTGTTGCAGCTATACAGGGCTTTGGTGAGACCACACCTATAATATTGCGTGCAGTTTTGGTCTCCTTTTCTGAGGAAGGATGCTCTTGCTCTCGAGGGAGTGCAGTGAAGATTCCAGGGATGGCGGGGCTGATTTATGAGGAGAGATTGACCTAGGTTACAATTGTTTTTGCTACAGTTCAGACAAATGAGTGGGGATCTCATAGAGACTTATCAAATTCTAACAGGAGTGGACAGGGTAGATGCAGGGAGGAAGATCCCGATAGTGGGTGTGTCTAGAACCAGGGGTCACAGTCTGAGGATTCGGGGTAGATGATTTAGGACAGAGATGAAGAGACATTTCTTCACCCAAAGAGTGGTGAGTCTGTGGAATTCATTACCACAGGAAGCAGTTGATGCCAAAACACTGAATGTATTCAAGAGGTGAGTAGATATAGCAGTTGGGCGAATGGGATCAAAGATTATGGGGAGAAAGCAGGATTAGGCTATTGAGTTGGACGATCAGCCATGATTGTGAAGAATGGTGGAGCAGGCTTGAAGGGCCAAATGGCCTCCTCCTGCTACTATCTTCTATGTTTCTAAGTTTACCTTTTTCACTGATGTGCTGGACTCTCCTATCATTGAGATAGGAATAATTGTGGAGCCTCCTCCTCCAGTGAGTTGTTTAATTGTCCACCGTCATTTACATCTGGGTCTGACAGGACTGCAGAGCTTAGATCTGATCCGTTGGTTTTGGAGTTGATTAGTTCTGTCTATTACCTGCTGCTTATGCTGTTTGATATACAAGTAGTCCTGTGTTGTGGCTTCACTAGGTTGATACCTCCTGTTTAGGCATGCCTGCTGCTGCTCCTGGCATGTGCTCCTGCACTCCACATTGAACCAGAATGATCCCCTGGCTTGTTGGTAATGGTAGAGTGAGGGATATGCTGAGCTACAAGTTTGCAGATCGTGCTGGAGTACAGTTCTGCAATTACTGATGGCCAATGGTGCCATATGGATGTCCAGTCTTGTGTTACCAGATCCATTTAAAGTCCATCCTACTTCCTCAATCCTGCCAGATTGCTCTTTTAATACTCATTCTTATTGAAATATTCTCCATCTAAAACTGGTACGCTAAAAACCATCATATTTGGCCACACCCACAAGCTCTGTTTACATTTAGGGCAGCATGGTGGCTCAGTGGTTAGCACTGCTGCCTCACAGCGTCAGGGTCCCAGGTTTGATTCCACCCTTGGGCAACTGTCTGTGTGGAGTTTGCACATTCTCCCCGTGTTTGCATGGGTTTCCTCCGGGTGTTCTGGTTTCCTCCCACAGTCCAAAGATGTGCAGGCTAGGTGGATTGGCCATTCTAAATTGTCCGTAGTGTTCAGGGATGTGTAAATTAGGTGGGTTATAGGGGGATGGGTCTGATGGGGATGCTCTGAGGGTCAGTGTGGACTTGTTGGGACGAAGGGCCTGTTTCCACACTGTAGGGATTCTATGACTCTATGATTTATTCAAGGCCAGGCGCCAACATCAAGAGCCCTGGTACTCCTGATAGCTGGGCTTCCGGCACCTTACTCATGCACAGTGGTCCTGCCTGCAACCTGAGCACAGTGGCCTGGTACCTGAATCAAGCACAGCGAGCTCCTAGAGGCCTGGGTCCAGGTTATTGGACCCGCGTGCATATTACATCTTCATGTGTACCACACCCTCCCTCTCACCACCACTATGACCACCACCATCGCAGGCTTTGCCCCCTTATCACTGATTCCATCCCCTTCTATGTGACTGTCTTACATTGATCCAGCATATATAAAACCTCAGCATCATGCATGTCTGACATCATCTCTCACTTACCTTGAACAAAAACTGTTGCATTCCACCTTTGTAAACTTGTCCTTCTTCATTTTTACTGTAGCCCATTCACTCATAGATCTCTCATTGATTTTCTGCCACCTAACTTGACCATTCGAACAGTTACTAAACAGCTTCTCATCGTCCAGCTTCAACAGATTTCAGCTCATCCAAAACTAAGCTCCATCTTAACTTGGATAGATTAAGATCAACCAGCACCACTGACCTTGGCGATCTGTATTGACTGCTGGTCATTCAATGTCTCAAGTTTAAAACTTTCATTCCAGTGTGTCACTCTGTTTATGGTCTTGATTCTGCCTACACCTGCAGCCTCTTGCAATTCTCGACCCACTCCACCAAATTTTCATTCATCTAACTCCGCACTCTCCTACATTGCCTGACTCTGTAAACTACACATTGATGATAATGTCTTCAGAATCATTGCTCCAGAATCCAGAATTCCCTCCCTAAATTGCTTTGGCTCCAAAATTTTCTTTCCTCCTTTATCACCATTGAACAAACTTTTGCTCATCTCCTCTGATAGCTCCTTCTTTGGTTCAACATACCTTTTCCCCTCTGCTGATATGATTCACCTTGAACTTCTTAAAAATAAAAGCAGGATATAAATGCAAGTTGTCATTGGGTTAGCGGTCAAAACACAATAAAAGGAATTCTACTAAGCAATCTGTTGTCAGTATTTCCTGGGGAAAACCACCTCCTGCCATTTGTGGACCTACACTTTGATGTCACAAATTGTACAAATTACTCATTTACAGTCCCACATTCTTCAACAAATTCCCTTTCTTTTCTCAACAGGATGAGACTGGATAGCTCAAGCAGCTTGCTTCCTTTGAACAGATTGATTTGGATTGAATTTTGGTAGCACCTCCAAAACCTGTGATTTCCATCACCTAAGTTGGAAAAAGGCAACTGATGCTTGGGAACACCATCACCTGCTTCCCTCTAAATTACACATCATTCTGACTTCGAAATATATCGCCATACATTCATGCTGTGTCTGGAGCTCCCTAGCTCACCATATTGTGAAAGCATTTTCACTACACAGACTGAAGTCGAGAAAGACCAACCAACTTCTCAGATTAACCAGGGTCGGGCATTAAATCGGGCCTTATCTGTGATGTCTCTATTTTGAAAATGCATTAAGTCTTATTTTGGTAGGAAATTTACCCTGTCAGAATCAATTAAGTCAGAAGTCACACGACACCAGGTTATAGTCTTACAGGTTTATTTGAAATCAACTGACGAAACAGCAGTGCTTCAAAAGCTTGTGATTCCAAATAAACCTGTTGGACTGCAACCTGGTGTCATGTGACTTCTGACTTTGTTCACCCCTGTCCAATATCGGCACCTCAAATTGAGTAATTTGGATTTAGAAATAGACTGTATACATATACTATGCAAAACAGCTGACCTTCTCAATGTACCAAAATTGAAACATGCCAGCTAACTCAGTGATACATATATACATTAAACATCACACTAATATTGGCAAAACATTTACCATCATTTCTGATTTGATAAGGTCTTATCTAAAACATTTTTAAAACACTTGCAAGGTTATCATTTGGACAATTCTTCCTAACTACAAAACTATACAAAATTGGCTGAATGTTTGGAAACAGAGAGAAACTGATCTTTTTCGGGCTGGAGGAAGGTTAGTAGTGGAGTTCCCAGGGGTCAGAATTGGAACCTTTGTTTCTCCTGCTCTATATTAAACATCACAATTTTGGTGTGCAGGGAACAATTTCAAAGTTTCAGCTGATATATAACTTGGAAGAATTATAAAATGTTAGGAAGACAGTGTGGAATTCCAAAAGGACGTTGACAAGTTGGTGGAGTGGGTAGTTAGGTGGCACATAATATTCAATGAAGAGATGAGTGGGGTAATACACTTTGGCAGGAATATTGAAAGACAATATAAATTACGGGTACAATTCTAAAGGGGGTGCAGAGACAAATGGACCTGTGTGCATATGTGCACAGATCACTGAAGGATAGGTAGAGAGAGCAGTGAATTAACCATACAGGAATATCAAACAAAGAAATGCGGATGCTGGAGATCTGAAAGAGAAACAGAAATTGCTGAGGAAACACAGCAGGTCTGGCAGCATCTATGGGAAGAAAGCAGCATTAACATTTTGCGTAGTATCCTCGGCTTTATTACTTGGAGCATACTCTACAAGAGCAAGCAGGTGATGTTGAACTTGTAGAAGACACTTGTTAGACCTCAGCTGGAGGACTGTACGCAGGTGTGGGCACCACATTACAGAAAAGATGTGAATATATTGGAGGGAGTGCAGAAGTGATTTATAAGAATTGAGAAATCTCAGTTATGAGGATAGATTGAAGACGTTCAGGCTGTTCTCCACGGAGAGAAGAAAACTGAGAGAGATTTGATCGAGGTTTGAAATATTTAATCAAGTTCTCAAAAACCCTAAAAAGACTGGATCATGTTCTTGAAAACCTGATTATTCAAAAGTCTTTTGGGAACATTGCAGCAGTTGAACCTGTTAACTGGAATTAATAGTTAGCTTTAATCCTGGGCTGGTGCAATAGATGAGAGATAAACGAATAAATATAATTGGTTGGCCTACCTCTGAACCAGGAGGCGTAGGTTCAAGGCCCACCTACTCCAGACACATGTAATAACATCTCTGAACTGGTTGATTAGGAAAATAGGTTAAATTAAAAAACATACATGTAATTGGTCAAATGTGAGACTGAGATCAAAATTAGTGAGTGAGATATCGAGGCCTAGAAATTCCATGGCTTCAAGTTTGCTTTTTGATTACCAGACGGGCACTGAATCTTGAGTGTGCCAAGCAGAAAGATGGGCCTAGCTGTGTCACAATGGTGAAGGCTATATGTAGCCTAACATATGGTGCTTAAAGGACAGTATCAATAAGGTATGACTTTATAGTGTACTTGGTTCAAGGAGGAAATTATTCATGCGCGCAACCTGATGCCAACCACCACTTCCTTCTTGCCCTGATTTGTTAAAAGACCCAATTTAGAGCTAAGAGGAGCAGGGGTGCTATGCAACCCCACAGGAATTATGTTTGATCCACACACCCACACCTCCACCCCCCCCAAACACACCCCACTTTGCCAACTGTAACACACTGCAATTCCCCTCATAGGAAATACCCAAAGATTGCTAATGGTGAGATGGACCACCCAGTATTGATGTCTTCGCTCAACATCAATTGTTTATGAAATCAGTGAACAAACCTTTAGCTATCTATGAGCTTCTTGTGTCAGACTAGGCACAAAATTTGATCCAGACTAATTTCTCGGTTACAGAGTGACAGAGCAAGAGATGCAATGAAGGCACATTTTCAAGAAAGTGAAAGTTTAAGTGTAAGTGTGAAAAATAGCTTTTTATGCTTGATTGCAATAGTACGGTCACACAAGGAACAACAGAATTCCAGAACTAAAAGTTAAATACAATAATATCGTACTCTCCTGTGTCAGGATGTAGCCAGAAAACACAAAAACGCAGTCACAACCATTTTAGTAAAATGCATATGTGAAATGTCTTATCTCTGTAGCTCTGAAAACAGCACAAAGTATTTGTTGATTTAATATTTCCAAATAGAGCTAATGCCTGAGGACATCATTTGGAAGTGGATGAGAGATCTATCATGGCTGGTGAAGTAATAGACAGAATTAAATAGTGAAAGGTATGAAATTAGAAGCTTTATTCCATAACATTTGAGTGTATAGACTTAAATGTTATTTGTTTTCCATGATACATTGTAACCCATATATTTCATACATCTGCTGACAACATTGCTTCTTCTGCTGCTGACTGACAGGACATCAACGTTGCTGTACAGCATGGTTCATTGAGGTGAAGGCTCAAGAAATTTAAAGGAGCATTTATATTACATCATACCTGCTTGAGTGATGCCAGATTCCTGAAGTGTGGGTTTTCTGCAGCCAAATGCAACTCAAATATAAAATTGCTGGGTTATACTGGGTTTGGATGCTGGAAAAACTAGTTTTACAGTATGTCTTACCAGTTGGCTGATGATTTCTGACAATTTACATAATGCTGGCAGTAGTGGGTAATCTGCAATTGAGAACCCAGAGATAAAACAAGACAGTATAAGGCTTGAGTGTTGGAATTGTCTCCGTTTTTTCATTGAGGAGACTTTGTTCCCCCTCTTGTTTGTTGTTTTAGTATTATTGCTGACACTTTCTTTCATATTATTTAATGCTGAAGATTTACATACGTTTTAATCTCTTTCTGCAGCCTTGTTTATTATTACTGTTCCTTAGGATCATGATGCAGCGTGCAGTCACAGGCTGCTGCTAGTATAGTACCATTTAGTAAATCCACAGGTGTGTACAACTAATAAAACCAAGCTCTCCTTCATTAATTGACTCCTAAAACCTTGCTACCAGGAACTGTACATACGAGAGTTGGAGAGACCAGCACCTGTCCATAAAAATACACATACATTTGATGCACAAGAACAGATACACACGTGTTACTTACAACTAAATAAACTGCACTTAGACCCATATTTGTAAAGTCTGTTCAAAATTAATTGCTCCACCCAGTCCTCCGCTGCCACATGCCATTTCCAATCAAAAAAAAGAACAAAAATTCAGAATATAAATGCAACTCTCACCGTTCTCAAACACTATTTGACAAAACTCTTGCAGGTTTTGCAATTTAAGCAGAATTACCCTTCAGTACTCAATGGGTTAACATTTTAAAAAGTCCTTGCACCCAACTTATTTGCTGTATCTTGTGTGATTCTAATTGTAATTAGAAACACACGGTATACTGCAATAATTGTTACATTCTTACAGCTGGAAAGATCACATCAACGTTTGTAAACTGTAATCAGTAACCACTTCCATTAAAATATTTAATGTGGCATTTTCAAAGCTGGTTTTAGCCTTTTTGCTGACAATTCAATTATTCCCAAATAACACTGCAAAGAAACCTTTAAAAAAAAGTCTGGTAATTTACCAGTACCGGTGTGTAAATGTTCAGAAAACTGCAGTGTCAGTGACTCCAACAGGCTGCTTCCGACAGTTTAATCAGGAATGCATATTGCTGCCTTTGTGATTCTCAAAAGTAGTATCAGTGGAAACAAGTAAAGACTGATAGAAGACCGAGACTGCTAACCTCCTGAGCTCTTTACTTTCCCACACCAGCTTAAACAACCCTGGCCGTCAATGACACCGAGGCATTCTCTTAGAATCACACATCTCGCTATTGTAAACCTTTAAGAAAAAACAAAACCAAGTTACGTCTAGTACTGAACAATCAAAGAACATACACACAATCTCCTGGTCATACAATAGGCATAAAGAAGAAACAGTTGTATGGTAATTACAATCTAAGCGTTTCAAAATTTTGCTGTCTAAAAACAAAACCGCGTACCTGCGAGATTGTATCCCTTCTTTTGCCTTTCCAAAGGGATCTTCTTTTGCTTTGCACACGCAATGCACTCTCACAGGACCACACAGTTCCTACTGTACAGCTTTTCCTCTCTGACCCCCACTCAAATGTGATGACACGCTCTAACCCCAACCATCTGTTGAAACACGTCTTCAACCACTCGGCACAAGACAGCCTACTCAATCCAATCACTGGAGCTGGGTGGCTCTTAAAAAGCAGGAGGCTGGGACAAGAACATAAAAACTTTAGTTTTTTAAGACTCTAAGCACCAGTAACTTGAGAGCGTGTGAAAGAGGAGACTGCTATAAATGAGGGGAAGGGGAGGTACTGGAGTAGAGGGAAGAGTGAGTTCCCCCCCTCCCCATTAGTTAAGATGTTATTTAACACAACTCCCTGTAATCCAAGAGACACCCTCCCCCGCCCACACCATCCCCCGACTACTTCCAAGAAAGTTTACAATAGGGAGAACAGAAGCACATTAGCCCCACTTAGAACACATTCATTGAGTATAGTTTCCCCCAACACTCCAGCGCTGTAGAGGTGGAGACAGATCTTATCTGATCTGCTGATAAAACTGTGAACATAGCACTGGTTGTGCAGGGCTGCTCCAGTGACAGCCCAGCACACTCGTTGATAAGTCTCTCTGACTCCCTGCAGCAATTCTGCCTTTGACTCGTACGTGAATCAAACCACACAGCATTGTTTCGGATTTACACACCCCCTTTTTTTGGTCTTTTAATCAAACTTAATTGGTCGACAATATAAAAAAATCACGATGAATACATTGTAAAAGCAACATTTCTGTCTGGGCTACATTTTATTGCTTTCAGCTGATGGTACATGAGTACATCCAGTGGGTGGGGGAGGGGTACTGAAAATCTGGGTGAAAGTCATTACCCCTAACATTGAATGGGAGTGCACTGTTCAGTAGTTTATGCACTGTATGCAGAATTAGGGGTGTTTGAGTGGCCAGCATGCATGGATCTTAAAATCATGTTTGGATTATCTTCTTTACTTGATACTTTGTAAGCTCAGCACACAGAAAACAGCAACAATGCTGATGTCTCCATTTTCTGTTGGCCCATTCAGTAACTCATACTCAGTTTTATTAAGATCTTTTTAGCGTCTGATTTGTTTGATCTTATGTGCTTGATATTTTCACTTCTGCGCTGTCTTAATTTCTTTTTGCACCATCTGCTGTTGAAAGGGACCCCACTTTCAATTTAATGATGATACATTCCTTTGGAATGACTTCTGTCATGGGGGAGTTTGAGGATAGGAGTTGAAGAGACAGGGTGACTCACTGGTCAGCAGTGCTGCCTTGCAGCGGCAGGGACTCAGGTTTGATTCTAGCCTGCGTGACTGTGTGGAGTTTGCATGTTCTCCATGGGTCTGTGTGGGTTTCCTCCCACAGTCCAAACATATGCAGGTCAGGTAGGTTGGCCATGCTAAATTGTCTGTAAAGGAAAGTGTAGGCTAGCTGGATTAGCCATGAGAAATGTAGGTTTGGGTGGGGCACTCTTCAGAGGGCTGGTGCAGGCTTGATGGGCTGAATGGCCTCTTTCTGCACTGTAGTGATTTTATGATGATATCAGGATGATTTGCTGGACCTGAATGCATGTGTAGCACTGAGGCCCATTGCCCTTCTTAACACAGAAGGAGGAAGTGCTGCCACTGAGCCAAAACTGACACCTAGAAAGTGTTTTTTTTAAAGTACACACCAGTTTCATTCTTCAACTCAAATCTATGATTGGCAGCAACTGAAATGTTAAGGAGTGAAGGTGTGAATACATAAAGCATACATTACAGGAGTCAACACTACACAAAAGTTAACTATTTCTGAATGTATTGTGCAGGGAATACTTTTTCTGAAGCACCTTTCAGTTCTCTATTTTAAGAAAATCCAAAAGCAAATTAAAACAGAATTATCATGGTTTTGAGAGAGGTTTTGTGTTTAGTACATTTCAACACAGTCTGCTCTGAAAACACTCGAAGTTCCATACTGCCATTTGAAAAGATTACACTCTAGCAACTAATATATGTTCACTGCAGGAACCCTACACTGTCATGTTTATGCAAAAGTAAATCTTGAGTATTACTTTCAATTAAAACTCAGGGTATAATAGGTTCAAATTAATAAAGGCATAGTTTGATGTTTGGAGACAAGAACATCAACAATAAAGACTGGCATAGGCCATTTGGCCCTTTCAGCCCACTCCAATATTCAATAAAATTGCAGTGGATCTTATACCTCAACCTTCCAACAATATCCTCATGGGTCAGTTTTTAAAAATTCATTTACAGGGTGAGAGCATCAGTGGCTAGGCCAGTGTTTATTGCCTATCCCTAACTGCCCAGAGGGAGGGCAGTTAAGAGTCAACTACATCAGTGTGGGTCTGGAGCCATATATAGATCAGACCAGGGAAGGATGATAGGTTTCCTTCCCTAAACAACACTAGTGAAGCAGGTAGGTGTTTCCCCAACAATCAACTCACAATCATCAATAGACAATTCATTTCAGATTTTTATTTAACTCAAATTCCACCATCAGCCCTAGCAGGATTTGAACCCAGGTCTCTAGAATATTATCTGGTCTCTGCATTAATATTCCAGTGATGGTACCACTAGGCCACTGCCTCTCCTAAGCTCAGCTGGCTGGCTTGTACAGACTGATTCCAACAGTGTGGGTTCAATTCCTGCACCGGCTGTAGTTAAAACAAAGGACTCTCCCTCTCAACCTCTCTCCTGGTGGTCACACTCAGGTTTCTATTACCACCAGTCATCTCTGTCTGATTAGAGAGTACAACTATAGTGACTTTACTTTTTCCTATTTCCTTTCGTACTCGAAATTTGATCAACCCTGGTCTTTCCCACAAACTGTGATCGACACTCAGATTAAACCTCAGCCTACAGTGGTGGAGACAATATCCCCAGAATGATTTAAGCACTGATTAGATACTGCAGGAGTACTCTGAGGCCTGTATGCTGAATGAGCTAAGATGGATAAATGACTTCACTGACCCAAGTCTATCTTGTGCTTGTTATATTCTAAACATTTTTTCCTCACACAGTATCCTAATTTTCTTCCCCGAAGTTGATGGCTCTGAAAGCAGCTCCTTGAAGCACCTTTTGCATGATGGTTCAGTGGTTGGCACTGCTGCCAGGGATAGCACCAGGGATCCATGTTCAATCCCAGCCTTGGGCAATTGTCTATGTGGAGTTTGTACATTCTCGCTGTGTCTGCGTGGGTTTCCTCCAAGTGCTCTGTTTTTCTCCCACAGTCCAAAGATGTGAAGGTTAGGTGGATTAGTCATGCTAAATCGCCCATACTGTCCAGGGATGTGCAGGCCAGGTGGGTTACCTATGTGCAATATAGAGATAGGGTACTGGGGTGGGTCTGGGTGGGATGCTCTTTGGAGGGTTGGTGTGGATTTGATGGGCCAAATGGTCTGATTCTACACATGGGATTCTATAGTTCGATTTGAGGATGTGGTATCCTATTGGACATGGGAAGGCATTACATTTGAATTATATTCCATCCTTTACAGGCATTCAGCAGAAACTGGACATTGGAGAAATGACAATATTCTTAAAAGTTTCCAAGCAGTGATTAAAATACTAAATGAGGGCTGTTTTGGCACCAGAAGAGATGTTTCATTAATGGGATAATTAACCCAGCATTATTTTCATTCACTGAACCTCCAGATCAAAATAAAGATTTTTTTACATGGCAAGTGTAGAAGTGTAGAACTTTTTGCAGAAGTGTCACTCTCCCAATGTTAGATGCAATGTTTAACTGGAGTACCAAGATTCATGTGAAGCACAAAGTGACTCTCGTGTCTGCCATCTGGTTACAACTGCCAGTGAAATAAAACAGGAGCCACCCATGCATGTTTGTGCTGTGAGTTTCTGTGTAGCACAGGGGAGCCAGAATGCCAATGGAGAGCAGCCACTAGCAGACACAACTCACTCTGCTCACAAAGAAAAATAAACACGGCATTGTGCCCACCAATTAAAATGTGCAAGTTTAACACTTGCACCAGTTAGAAAAATAAAAACTATTATCTACTTGCGTCAAACAGTTTCAAAGTTGTCAGTTTTAGTGTTTTAAGTGCTCTGTTTATTCCAAGCAGTAACAGCTATGCTTACTCACTAGTTCGCTTAACCAGCCAATAAACAGCCCATTAGAAGGGCACTAACCATTGTTGCCACATTAGATCGAACTACAACACAAGTGTTAGTTATTCAATGATTGATGGAATGAATGAAACAACCAGTGTTACAGCAGTGGAGCTACATATACACAGGCATTGCTTGAAATTATTATTAATGCAAATGACTCACAAGTATAAGATTCCATCTGTGAGAACAAAGATGAACGTAGTCCAAAAATAATATCAGTAGCCAAATGATAGCATGAGCAAATGAATTAAAGGTCCTAGTATTTACTCACTCCACAGAATATATTTTTTAAAACAGGTTCTTCCTCTGAAAGCGAGTGTGATTGACAAGCCTGGCTCCTTACAAGTAGGGAATGCTGCAGAAGAGGCTGCAGCTTGGGAGAAGGTAAGACTGCTCTGTTCAAGGTAATGATTGTGTGATGGGCACAGAGTGGCTCTTAGGGTCGGTATGACTGCAGGAAGTCAGAGACCGATTGTGGGAGGAATTGGGATGCCAATAGCCAATGTGTGAGGGTTCAAGTCGCAGAGGATGCATAGACTTATGGACTGAGAGTGTGCAGTTATTATGGACATGGTGGGAGATTGTGGTGCTAATTGGAAATTTTCTGGGAGAATCAGAAAATCGGATTGTGGAAATGGAAGAAAGTTAGCTTGGTTAGCTGTGAGAGCTGTTGCTCTCCTGGACCCACAAGCAAGGCTGAAAGGCACTTAACTTGGCAATACAGCAATCCTCACCTTCATCTAGCTTCAGGGTGCCCAAGGTCCAGGAAGACCAACCAGCCAGAGTTACATTTAAAGTGGAGGTAGATTAAAATACATAATTAAATTGAAATTTAATTTTGGCACACCTCACTGGTGTAGCATGCTGGAAATCGGGCCCTGCTCTTCCTGGAATCATCAGAAAAATTGAAGATTTTTTAAAAGTATGCAAAATTCCCCAATATCCCTGCCTTTTAGAAGGGTGACAGCATGTAGCAGATTTTGTACTTAATGATTTCTATTTATTACAAATAGATAGATTCTAGCTACAAGTAAATTATTATGAACTACGGACATATAACTCTACTAGTTAAAACACTGACCCCTTAAAAATATTCCCCGACACACAGGTGCAGACTGACACAGACAAACACACAAAAGAAAGGGTGTTATGGACGGAGGGAAACACTGGGAAAGCAGTTCACTGGTCCTTGTCCACTGGGTTCGCTGAGATCGTTATTTTTGCTTGTCAGGATCTGCTGCTCCTCAATTTTCCTTCTCCAGGTACTGTGACTTGCTTACAGGAGACACAGAGCAACTGACTCACACTTATAAAGTCTCTGAGTTATTGAGTAAGAGTCCCAGCTTACAACAACGATGAGAGGCAATAAACTGACTTACTTCAGACTTGAGGTATTTTTACTTCAACGGGCAGCTGATTCCTTTCTGGAAGGAATCCAATAGCTTCTGCACAAGCATTTACACTGATAAGCTGTCCAACTACCAGGGAGCCAATCACTTCATTGTTGTCAGGCAGAAAGCCTTTGTCATCAAAACAGGTCACCATTCCCTAGACCAATCAGCCATTTGTTTTCTGCTGAATCTCCATTCATACAAGAAGGGTTACTAGACCTGAAATATTAACTCCACTTTCTCTCCCCAGACGCTGACAGACCTGCTGTGTTTTCCCAGAAATTTCTGTTTTTTTTTCATGCACTCCCCTTGACTCTAACTCATCTGCAAATAGATTTCCCTCACTGCATGAACAAACAGCAATATAAACAACACTTATAACAAATGTCAGGCAACTTACTTATATAAATCACAGCAATTCTTTCCACTATTGTCGATTTTCAAACAGTCCTTTTTCCATTTCGTCCAAAATCAAAAACACAGAAAAATAAGAAAAAGATACAGTCTTTACAATTAAACTGTTTAAATGAATACACCAGCAAATAGTTCTGCACTCCTAATTTGCCTCTGTTAGTGCTGCAAGTACATCATTCAGCGCAGGGTGAGTTTAAGTTTGAGTTTCAAGAATTTTTACACCTCAATTTGATTTTACCTTTTAGTTTTGCAACACTTACCCAGATACATTAATGCTCTAAATTGGGATTGGATAACCACTATCAACATCCTTGTGGTTACCATTGACAAGAAACTGAACTGGATCCAGCAATATAAACGCTGTATTGAGAAGAGCAGGTCAGAGGCATTTTGCAGTGGGTAACTCCTCCCCTTTCTATGGTGAGTAGCACATCAACTTTTTATAAGGCACAAGTCAAGAGTATGGTGGAGTACTCTCCGTTTGCCTGAATTCCAGCAGCTCTCAAGAAGCTCAATACCGTCGAGGAGGAAGCAACCTATTTCAGTGGCACCCCATCCAAAACATTCACTACTTTCACCAGATGTGCACACAGTAGTCTAAAGATGCTGTGCAGTAACTCATTAATTCTCCTCCAATAGGATCTTCCAAACCCATGATCACTACCACCCAGAAGATCAAGGGCAGCAGATGCATTTCAAGTGTAAATTTCCCTCCAAGCCCCACACCAATCTGATTTGGAACACTATCATTGTTCCCTCAATGCAGCTGGGGCAAAATCCTAGAACTCATTTCCTAACCGTATTGTTGGATTCCTACACCCTAAAGATTGCAGCAGTTCAATAAGGCAGCTCAGCACCTTCTCCAGGACAATTAGGTATGAGTAATACTTTCTGGCTCAGCAGTGACGCCCACATTCTACAAGTGAATTAAAAAATACAAGCATAGCATGATAGATGAATGGAAATTGTTAAGTGTTGTGAATGCATGTTCATATTTATGGACTCTGTGAAAAACTGGAAGATATTGAACTGTTGAAAAGATTTTGGATTATAAAGGGTTGTTAACCAATGAATGAGGTCAATTGTTTAATGTGAACTATGAGAAAGTCAAATAGTTTGAAACAATAGCCAAGCTAAGCTTTGAGAAAAAAGACAGGATTTATTGCCCTCAAGTGCTGAAATATCTGGCTTTGGAAGAGACCATGGGGTCCTGTGTTTCTGGATTTCTACAAACCAAGGGATTCTGAAAGAAGAAAACCTCTCAAAGTTGAGCTCCATATCTCCCTTTCCCTTTCTTGGTTGATGTATGTGGAAAACTGATAAAGTTTCTACATTTCTTATTTTGATTCCTTGTAAATACTGAGAAGCTCAGTTTTGACCACTTCACAAAATTTTGGAACCAGCTTGATTTCCATCTGAACCAAAGCTTGTTTAGAAGACTTTCTATTGGTCTATAACTGTCAGCAATTTGTTTTCATCAACAAGAGGTAGCTTCGGGTACCTGTAGCTGTAAGAATCCATGCTGAGGCCATAATTATTGACGATATATATTCATGATTTGGATGAATGAAGTGAATATACTATATTCAAGTTTGCAGATGACATGAAAATAGGTGAGAAGGCAACAATGTGATAGGTGAGTAGGTATGGATGACGCAAAGAGTCTGCAAAGGCATATAGACAGGTTAAGTGAATGGGCTAAAACTTGGAAAATGGAATAACTTTTAATAGAATGTCTACAGTGCAGAAAGAGGCCATTCAGCCCACCAAGTCTTCACTAACTCTCAAAACAGCATTCCACCCTGCACTCCCTCATTTACCATAACTAAGAAATCAAAACCAAAATTATAAGATGTATCTTGCTTAGATGTATGTGTCCTTGCATGCAAAGCAACTTGGTATAAACATGCAAGTGTTGAGTGCCCCTGAGCTTGAAAGTCAAGTGTTGAAAGACTGAAATGGTGTGAGAAATGAACCAACAGCAGGAATGATAATGTGGTGAGGCTGGTGGTTAACCCATGCCAACTTGAAGGGTGGAGGAAAATGATGTCAATAGAGCTTGTAGGAACATCATGGTGGAGACCAAGGTGGATGAAGGATGGCACAAACAAGCAGTGAGCTGCAGCCACCGGGTACCACCTCTGATTAAATGCCTTACACATCAGGAGCTTGTGCCATCTAGCTTCTTGGGAAAGGAGGAGAATTGGAAGTGGCATATATATCAGAGAAGTTGGACTAATAATGACACACAAATGAATGGAAATATGGCAATTGCCCTTTAACGCTGAACGGGAAATCTTTCTTAAACATCAACATTTCGATTTTCTTATTCCTGCTATATTGTCCCAATTTTCTCAACATTGACCATGCTGCTCAAGGAAATGGAAAATTTCCATTCATATGTATGTTGATGATGTCATTGAGAAACAGTATGGAGGTAAGGAATAGAAGAGGCACAAGTCTAGATCCTTGAATGATTCATGAGGTAGCAGTGAGGAAGTGGGCAGAGAAGTTATTAAAGGTGCTATTCCGACTACAACTAAATGGATAAGAATGCAATCAGGTGAGTGCAGGCTCACCCAACATGAGCAACAAGGAGAGGCTTTGGAGTAGGATTGTAACATCAACTTTGCCAAGGTTTCAAGGCAGACTGAGAAGGACAAGCAGGTATGGTTTATCATATGGTAAATAAATTTTAACATGTGAAAGGTGTAGCTAGGCACCAGAGTGACAACTAATAGAGAGTTTCATAGGACCATAAGAAACAGGAACAGGAGTAGGCCATTCAGCCCCTCGAGACTGTTTCACCATTCAATAGGATAATGGCTGATCATTGTGTCCACTTTCCTGCCTTTTTCCCATCACCCTTGATGTCCCTACTGATAAAGAATCTATCTATCTTAGCCTTAAATGTACTCAAGGACTCTGCAATCTCAGCTCTCTGTTGCAAGGAATTCCAAAGACACTTTCCAAAGACGCTGACAGAAGAAATTCCTCCTCATCTCAGTCTTAAATTGGCTCCCATTAATTCTGAGACTATGCCCTCTGGTCCTGGGCTCTCCCATGAGGGGGAACATCTTCTCAGCATTTACCCTGTCAAGCCATTAGAATTCTCTATGATTCAATGAGATAACCTCTCATTCTTTTAAATTCCAAAGAGTAGAGTTCCAATCTGTTTAACCTTTGCTCATAAAACAATCTCTCCATACTGGGGATCATCTCAGTGAACCTTCTCTGATTTGCCTCCAATGAAAGAATACCTTTCCTTGAATAAGGGACCAAAACTGCTTACAGTAGTCCAGATGTGGTCTCCTCCCTACTCTTATACTCTAAACCCCTTGAAATAAGGGCCAACATTCCATTACCCTTCCAGAATACCTGCTGTACCTGTGTACAGGCTTTCTGTGTTTTGTGCACAAGTACCCCCAAGTCCCTTCTCATTTATGCTGCAGCTTTCTGAAGCTTTCCTCCATTTAAATAATACTCTGTTCTTTTGTTCTTCCTTCCAAAATGAACAACTTCACATAGATTCATGGGATCATATAGCACAGAAACAGACCCTTCGGTTCAACTCGCCCATGCCGACCGGATATCCTAAACTTATCGAGTCCCATTTGCCAGCATTTGGCCCATATCCCTCTAAACCCTTCCTGTTCATGTATCCATATAGATGTCTTTTAAATGTTGTAATTGTACCCACTTCCACTACTTCCTCTGGCAGCTCATTCCATAAATGCACCACCCTCTGCATCAAAAAGTTGCCCCTCAGGTCCCTTTTAAATCTTCCCCCCCCTCACCTTAAACCTATGCCCTGTAGTTTTGGACTCCCCTACCCTAGGGAAAAGACCTCGGCTCTTCACCCTATCCATGCCCCTCATGATTTTATTAATATCTATAAGGTCAGCCCTCAGACTCCGAAGCTCTGGGGATAAAAGTCCCAGCCTATTCAGTCTCTCCCTATAGCTCAAGCCTTCCAATGCCAGCAACGTCCTTGTAAATCTTTTCTGAACCCTTTCAGGTTTCACAATTTCCTTCTTACAACTGGGAGACCATTTCCCACATTATACACCATTTGTCAACCAATGTAAAGATTGTTTTGGTATTTTAAATATAACTGATGACTAAAACTTTAACATTATCAGACGTTACACCATACCAGGCAAATTGCATCCACACAAATCTGGTAACTATAAGTAGTAATATAAGAGTGCCAGTAAACTGTTATTATTGGCTACAGTACTGAGACAAAGAATAAATATGTATCGAAGATTAGCAGTGATCTCATTGGTGTATGGAGCAATTAGGATGATTAAAGCACATAATCGTCAAGATGGAGGTAACTTGTTCAGGAGGGATGTCAAAAAACATTTTTTCACAGTAAGGCCAGTGGAAATCTGGAACTCTGTCCCCAGAAATTGTTGAGGCTGGATCATTTAAAATTTCAAAACTTCGACTGATAATAATAGGCAATGATATTGAGAGATATAGAATGAAAGTAAGTTATTTGTATTAAATACAGATCAGCCATGATCTAATTTAGTGACAGAGTGGGTTTGAGGAGTGAGAGACCTCTTCCTGTCCCTACATGCTTTGCTTCCATTCAAAAGACTGTAACAAAGAAAATAGGAGTAGGTTCAGGCTGTTTGGCCCTTCAAGTCTGCTCTGCCATTCAATATGATCATCCAAATCTGTACCCTGTTCCAATTTTCTCCCCACCTCCTTTGATCTCTTTAATCTGATGAACTATATCTACGTTCTTTCTTGAAAGCCTTCAGCGTTTTGGCCTCAATAGTTTCCTGAGGCAGAAAATTCCACAGGCACACCACCCTCTACATGAAGAAATTTAGAGTCATGGAGTTGTACAGCAACTCGTCCACACTGACCAGATATCCAGACATAATCTAATCCCATTTGTCATCATTTAGCCCATATCCCTCTAAACCCTTCCTAGTCATATACCTATCCAGATGCCTTTTAAATATTGTAATTGTACCAGCCTTCACCACTTCCTCTGGCAATTCGTTCCATACACGCACCACCCTCTGCATGAAAAAGTTGCCCCTAGGTCCGTTTTAAATCTTTCCCCTCTCACCTATGCCCTCTAATTTTGGGATCCCCTACCCTGGGAGAAAGACCTTGACTATTCACCCGAACCATGCTGCTCATGATTTTATAAACTTCTATAAGTTCGCCCCCTCGCCACTGACGCTCAAGGGAAAATAGCCCCAGCCTATTTAGCCTCTCCCCATGGCTCAAACTCTCCAACCCTGGCAACATCCCTGTAAATCTTTTCTGAACCCGTTCAAGTTTCACAACATCTTTCCTATAGCAGGGAGACCAGAATGGAACATAGTATTCCAAAAGTGGCCTATCCAATGTTCTGTACAGCAGCAACATGACCTCCCAACTCCAATACTCAATGCACTGACCAATAAAGGCAAGCGTACCGAATGCCTTCTTCACCACCCCATCTATTTGTGACTCCACTTTCAAGGAACTATGAACCTGCACTCCAAGGTCTCTTTTTTGGCAACACTCCCCAGGACCTTACCATTAAGTGTATAAGTCTTGCCCTGATTTGCCTTCCCAAAATGCAGCACCTCACATTTATCTAGATTAAATTCCATCTACCACTTCTCGGCCCATAGGCCCATCTGATCAAGGTTCCATTATACTCTGAGGTAACCTTCTGTCCACTACACCTCCAATTTTGGTGTCATCTAACTCTAACTCCTATATTCACATCCAAATCAAGTGTATAAATGACAAAAAGTAGCGGACCCAGCATTTCTCTTCATCTCTGTCCTAAAAAGACTACCCTCTATCCTTGGACTGTGACCCCTGGTTCCAAACTCTCCAGTCATCAAGAACATCCTTTCTGTATCTACCCTATCTAAACTCTGTTAGAATTTCCACAAGAACCACTCTCATTCTGCTGAAGTCTAGTGAATACTGTCCTAACTGACTAACTGTCTCTCCTTATACATCAGTCCTGCCAAAGAGTAAACAATGAGTCAATCCAGTGAAGGAGGCCCCTTCAGAAATATATTTCAAACTCTCAGCTTAGTACAGGGGCACAATAAAAACAATGTGATCAAACTACTGAGCTGCATCAGGAAGGGAAAAAGTATGAATGGGCTGAATGGCCTAATTCCTCTCCTATATATTATGATCCTATGGAATAAAATGAGATGTTAGTGTAGCCATATAGGACACTTGTTAATTCTAAAATAATTATTTTAAATTCATTTATTTATTATTTATTTTAAATTAAAGTTTAATTTCAAACTTTAAAGTTTAACAATAAAATTTAACAAAACAATTAAAAGAGCACTGCTTCTGACAATTAATTTTATAAAACTTGCAACACTGTGTGAAAATCAGTCGTAAAACTGTCATAGACATTGCAGTAGATATATCATCAATATTACTTTGTCGGCCAGTGTCTTGGAGTTATCCTCTGTATTCCTTTGTATCATTTGTCCTTTGTTCCTTTAAATCTACACGAGTTATTTTAACCAAATTAACTGCATAGTCAGGGTCAGATGGCCCTTTTATGCTCCTCTGAATTTTCCCCTTGAAAGCGATTGGGATTGAAGTCAATGTAAATGAAAATCAAGTGGGAGATAAGTTCTCAGCTGTATCCTCCCATCTGTTACGTTAGATTCAAGTTGTCCCTAATATTTCAAACTTCTTGCAGTTTTCACCGCAATGCCTTTGGACTCCATTAAGTTCTCATTGGGCCATTTGCCAGCCAAATGCCAAGAATGGCAGAAAGGATGGAGTAGTCTCAAAACCAGTTGCTTTTGGACCAATACCACATTGAGTCAAAAATGTAATATTCAACCAGACAGCCAGCAACACAAGGATGTTTCATAAGGATCCCAACAGCAATTGAGGCAGAACTCAGCACAATTTTAACAAAAACACAGTTCCAGTCATAAAGTGTTATCAGCCAAAAGTGTCAAGAGAATAATATTATTCTACCCTTCCAAAGGTTTCCACCGTAATAAACTCTGGAATTCATTCTCTAAGCCTCCCTGACCCATGACTTCACTTTATTCTTTTATGATGCTCCTTAATGCCTATCCCTTTGACAGAACTTTTTGCACTAATAGCATCTCATATGTGGCTCAGTATCTAATTTTGCTCTGCAGTACTCTTGTAGGTTGTTGTGCCCTTGGCTTGTTTTATCACGTTAAAGATACTACATAAACATAATTTATTATTTTGTTATTGCCAAAATCCAGTTAACTCCCTTCGCTGCATATGACATTATAATATGGCTACAAACTGCCCACATCAAAGGCTATGGACGCTAGTCGTATGAACCTGCGAGCTAATAACCTACACGATGGAACAACTCTATTCCAGACAAACTACTCTACTGTGACAATAGCACCCGGTCACTGTGAAAATTGATCAGGTAAGTTCTAGTCATTTTAATCAACCTGTTCAGACATGTTAAGGTACAGATATGGTTCGGATAAGACTTCAATCCAGACCTCCTAGCTCAGAGGATGGAGCAGTACCACTGTGTCAGAAGAGCCCACCTTGGTAAGTTCTATATACACAGCTTTTTACGCACAGGATATACCTGGGCAATTTTCCACATTGTCAGGTAGATGCCAGTGTTGTAACTGTACTAGAAGAGTTCGGCTAGGAGACCAACAAGTTCTGGATGACAAGTCTTCAGTACTATTGCCTGAATGCTGTCATAGCCTTTGCAGTTTCCAGTGCTTTCAATCATTTCTTATTATCACATGGAGTGAATCGAATTGGTTGAAGACTGGTATTGTTATGGACCAGGCCACAGCCCCTCAAAATATTTTAAGAAGATAGCCTAGACCTTAACCTTTTCTTATCTTCATAAGCAAATGTGAAGTGTCTGTTCCAGATGCAATGTGACTGGTCTAAATACTTGACATTAAGCAAAACACAATTTATTTAAACACTGTAGTTCAAGTACAGCCAAAGAAAGAGGAATTTAGCATAACAACTGCAGTGGAAAACCTAACAGAATAACAGATACAGTAACTATTACTAATTAGCTGTTCCAATATAGTAACATCCCATAAAAACACCACTTGGCAATGAGGAAAATTCAGATGCAGATTCTCACATGCAGTTCTCCAATCCAAAAGGAAAAAACATCAAGAGAAATTCAGAGAGACTAACAGCCAGGAGACATTCACTGAAGCTTCCAACTCTGTTGAGACCCCAATAGCATCTGCTTAAAGCTAAATCTAAAGACCCAGCAATTCTGATGTATGACAGCTGGCCACACCCATTCAGGCTGTTAAAAAAAAAACAAGGTCCCCCAAGCTGTTTACTCTAGTTGTTCCAGTAGACTGCTCTGTGCCTCTACCTTACAACCTCTATTCAAAAAAAATCAAAGTAACTTCTTAAAGTCACAGCATCTGTCAAGCTGGAGGCCTGAGGTGGATTAGCAATTCTGGCTAAAGATTGTTGCAAATATTTTAACCTTATTTTTTGCACTGTTGAGTTGGGCTCTTCCATCATTGGGGATGGGGACATTTGTGGAGCCTTCTTTTCCAGTGAATTGTTTAATTGTCCACCACCATTCATGACTGCAAAGCTTAGATCTGATCTGTGGGTTGTGGGATCATTTAGCTGTGTATATCAATTGCCGCTTATGCTGTTTGGCATGTAGGGAGTCCTGTTTGGTAGCTTCACCAGACTGACACTTCAACCTGCTATCCCTCAAAAAGACCCACTGTTTCTTAGAACAATAAAGTAGGTAGTTGTTAATATTGTGTAAACTTATACTTATCTGCAATACCTACCAGTTTAAAAGGATATGCTTGTAAATAAACTGCCATTAGTAACTATAAATTCATTTGCATCATTGGTTTTCACAAGAACATTGGGAAGCAAGCATAGGCAATTCTATTCAGTCAAGGAAATCTGAACTGATTAATCTTTTGTAACGTGTCACAAACTGAATCCTCCCTTACACATACATTTTACTGTTTCCTGCACACTTTTTTAGTTGTATTCTTTGTCCACTTAAACACACCTGTGTTCCTTGGCCAACATCTGTCTTGGAGAACCCCACTGTGAAACCTCTTCCAAGGATGCCCACCTTGAAAAAGTTGTCCTCCTCCCGCATGAAAGACCTCAGTGGATCTCTCTCCCACTGCAGCCCACAGGTGATGTCCTCTGCCCTGAAGCTCTTCGACCACATACTGAAACAAACCTGTTACTACAGCCACATCTGCTTTCTCAGTACCTGCCCTTTGCAGCTGGCTTTTACCCCATGGACTCCAAACATTGTTCAGACCATCCCAATTTGGACCAAACTGCGACAACCATTATCTACAGTACCTCCACAGCCTCCAGAAATGGTTTTCTCGAGTCCTGATGAACGGTGCAAACCCGAAACATCGACTTTCCTGCTTCTCTGAAGCTGCCTCACCTGCTGCATTCCTCCAGTTCCACATTGTATTAATCTCTGTCTTGGGCTTGTTGCTGTGTTCGAGTAAAACACCTCATTTTCCACTTGGGGACCCTGCAGCCTTCTGGACACAATATTGAGTTAAATAATTTTAGGGCCTTAGC
The DNA here is from genome assembly GCF_021869965.1 of Rhincodon typus. Taxonomy (NCBI): domain Eukaryota; kingdom Metazoa; phylum Chordata; class Chondrichthyes; order Orectolobiformes; family Rhincodontidae; genus Rhincodon; species Rhincodon typus. The sequence goes on from NC_063335.1 coordinate 27,744,001, forward strand.
ACCTTCTCCCATGTTCTTACTCCAACCCTCACACACCACGCCCTGTCATCACTTGGGCTGTTACCACACCCAACGCATTGTCAGCCTCCAATGGTCCTCATTAGCAGCCATTGATTCTCCTAGGCTATTACCCATTTCTATGTCTGCCCAACTGTGTTTTTCTCTCTCTTTGGTCTCCAACTCCACCTATCATTTGCTCGCCCCTCCTCCCACATCTTCAACGTATATACCAACCTTTTCCTAGCTACAATCAATTCTGAAGAAGGGTCACTGGACCCGAAACAATAACTGCTTTCTCTCCACAGATACTGCCTGACTTGCAATTTCTGTTTTCATTTCTGATTTACATTATCCACAATTCTTTGCATTTTTTTGTATTCTTTGTCCATGTGGCAAGGCAATGCCAACCAGGAGTCAAAGATGAGGGTGCAAACTCCCTAGAATAGCAATTCCTGGATTTTGTTCTTAGTTTTCAAGGATACTCGGAAAAGACTAAAAAGTGAGAGGCTAGAGGGGAGGGAGCACCAACAGGTATCACCTTACCAGTGGTTTAAGTCACCCAGTGTTAAAATTAAATCATAGTTGAAGGTGACACCCCCTCCTTCTACCCAAGAGCAGACCAATGTTCACTTTCTGGGGTTCTCCAATCCTTGAAGTGCTCCCATTAACCTGAAACTTGAAGCTTGGTGGGAAACAGCTCTTACGTGGTCGTTAATTGAACACCATAGGGCTTCAATTGGGGCAAGGGTGGAAAGGCTGACCTAGGCCCTGTTCATTCAACTATAAAATAGCGGAATGGTCAGGATGAGTGAGGATCTGATGATAAGGAATATTACACCTCCCCCACCAGCCAGTGAATGTGGAATTCTATCCATGGAAAACCTGGATGCTTGGTTTGAAATTGAAGAAATACAGGTAAAGTCTAAAGTCAGTTTTCTGCCCAGAAGTTCACAGGGAGACAACTTTTTGTAGACTCTTCATGTCATATTTGAATTCAAAATAAAGTGCCAAGTGCACATCAATGTCATCATTAATTTCCAATTGTGTGACATCACCGAACTTGTCCGATGTCTTAGCTCAGCTGCTGCTGAAACCTTCAGTCATGTTTACATTACTTCTCAACTTGAATATTTCAACGCACATCTGGCTGGTTACCAATATCCTGCCTGAGGTATATTGATTAGTCTAGCTAGATTAGTGAGTCATTGGTATGTTCAACCAACAAGTTGATTATATATTCAAGGAACTGTATACAGTTCTACAAACTATGTATCACTCTGCTGAAGTCATGATCATTCTCCCTCCAAGTTTCTGTTATGTATTCTTTTACGATATTGTTAATGCAGGGTGCTACTCAAACAGCCCTAGATGTTAATCCTTACAAACCCTAAGACTATAACTCCAGCCAAGTCTTCTTCCATCTGTTTCACATTTATATTTTAAGTACAACCCTAATATTACATCTCCACCTAAGGTTTCATCCATATGTTTTACATTCTTTCTTACATACTATCTACCCAGCCCTAAGGATTTTTATCCAATGACAGTGACGGAACATCTTTGTAATTACAAACCACAAGGTGCATGACTTGATGAAGGAAATTGCAAATGGTGCTGTCTACATGCATCTGCTGCCAATGAGGCTGCAGGTTTGCAAGGTGCTAATGAAGGAACCTTGGTGATTTTGCACAGTGCATCTTATAATACTATATGGTATTTCCATTGGGCTTTGGTTGTGGAAGGAGTGAATGTTCAAGGTGATGGATGAGATTCCAATCAAGTAGGCTGCCTTATCTTCAATGGTCACAGAAACAGAAGTTGCCAGAAAAGCCCAGTTGGTCAGGCAGCATCTGTGAAGACAAATCAGAGTTAACGTTTCGGGTCTGGTGACCCTTCCTCAGAACTTATGGTGTCTTACTTTTTGAGGGTTGTTGCAGCTGTACTCATCAAGACAAATGGAGAGTATTCCAGCACACCTCTGACTTGTGCCTTGAAGATGTCATGCTAATAATAATGGTTTAATAGTCAATCAATCAAAAAGGGACTAATAAAGTCTGTGGGTTAGTGTATGTGTGTGTGTCTGTGTCTATGTGTGTATGTATGTGTGTGTGTGCTTTTTGCAGACCCACAGCAAACTATCTGCCAGGCAGGGTCACAACATTGTATACACACAGCATATGAATGTATAGGTGAATTTTTTGAAAGGCAAAATATACATATGGCAGAGGAAAATTGAACTATTTACAATAACTTCTGGACAACTCTATAATGTATAGATAATTTGATGAGACATCCAAATCTTTTGAGGGTGATTTTGTCTGTAAGTGTGATTAATTTCCACAATTATCAGTGATATTGTCAATCATTACTGTTTGTGTCTTTCATGGATTGCAGCTGCTGTTCGGGAATTTGCTTATCTTGACACAGTATAGCCAAACTTTATTCCAGATTAGCCACTGACCAATCTCATTCCCAAAACTGGTTTGATTGCTTCAAGTTAAGCTGATTTTCTTAGCCAATCCAAAATTAAGCTATTTTCTCCTTAATTGCTTCTAGTTCAATTTAAAATTTCTGGTTTTATACTCCGGATTCTTCCATTTTTATTTAATTTTTTTCTAATTTTCCAATAAAGTTTTAGCCTTCTGTATATTGAATACATTTTCTCAGTTTATAACCTGTTCTATTAGCTGGCCAGTTTCTCCAACCATTTTATCTTTTTGACTTTTCTGTGAACTCTGGTCCTCTTCCATTTGTTGCTTCAGTGGTTGTTTGGTTTGCTCTATGTTCTATTTCGGCTCTTTCATGAGAACATTATTACTCACATTAGTTTCTGAAAGGACTGCCTTATGAGTGATTTGCAGCAACTTGTGTGTATTGTGCATCTCCATTTGTTTTTGCAGCACTGTCATTTTCCTCAGCATTGGTTTAGGCTCAAGCCAATGTTTCTGTCACTGTTTCTGCTGAGCCTTTGCTGTTTTACGTTTGAGTTTCTCCTGACCATCCTGCAAACCAGAAATCTTTTCATTGTGTTCATCATACAGAGCTTGTTGTTCATTCTGCTTCCTTTCTTTATAGAGTCATAGAGTCATACAGCATTAATAAGACCCTTTGTTTCAACCAGTCCATACCAACCATGTTCCCAAACTGAACTGGCCCCACCTGCCTGCACTTGGCCAATATCCCTCCAAATTTTCCCATTCATGAATGTATCCAAATGTCTTTTAAACATTGTAACTGTACCATTACTTTCTCCGACAGTTCATTCCACATACGAACCACTGTCTGTGTAAAAAAAATTGCCCTTCATGTCCTTTTTATATCTTTCTCCTCTTAGCTTAAAAATATGCCCCTTAGTTTTGAACTCCTCCATCCTAGGGGAAAGACCCTTGTCATTCACCTTATCTATGCCCCTCGTGATTTTATAAATCTCAATAAAGTCACCCTTAATCTCCTACACTCCAGTGAAAAATATCCCAGTCATTCCAGTCTATTTTTATATTTCAAACCCTCCATTCATCTTTGATTCATCTTTCATTCATCTTTGTAAACTGAGTAGCATTATTCCCTAGAGGCTTCATCATCTCAGAGATGATATTCAAAAGTTTGGATTTATCCTAAGCTTCAGTCTTTTTTTCTTAAACTTTCATTTTTCCTTCCACAGCAGAGAACTGAGATTTTAACTCCACCCCAATTAAGAAGAAAATGAAGCATTCTGTTCCTTTATCATATTCTCTCTGCAAGTATTTATTGAATAAGTTTCAGTTTTGTCTTTGATATCTAATTGATACCACAGAATGTGACTAGTGTGAGGTTATGGCATGCTCGTCTGCCTGTGATTGCTGGATCAGCAGTGTTTATGATGTAGAGTGTATGTGATGTCCAAGTGGGGATTGATTGTACTTGAACTCCAGCACTATTGATCCTGCACATGGAATTTGTGAACCGTTGTGTATAAAAAGTTTTACAGTGATAGGTCTCATCATGGTTTCCCATGTCTATGGGTGGATGTGCTTTAGAATTCGCAAGGCTAGAACATTGTAACTCAATCAGTGTAAAATCTTGCCATTAATGAAGTCATCTATTCTCAGATAATTTGAATTTTTGTAATAACTTCATATCATGTAACAACATGGCTGTTTTCTATAAGCATGACATTATGAAACAAATGTTTTCCACTCTGACTCATTGCGAATATCAACATTCTAATTTATTGATCATTTAATGAATACACCTATGGTGGGATACCAGATGGTCTTTATTGTAGCTGGAAGATACTCCTTGTGTGTGGTCTATTTGGCTCAGTGTATGTCTCTTTGTAGCTACAACAACTTTGCTGTAGTGCACAGTCCCTGCCATTTGCCATTTCTGCCACATGCTTGCAGAAGTAATTGAAAGCTGGACCTTTCCTTGGTGCTTAAAGAGGACCATGTTTGCTATGTTTGGCTGTTCCAGTGATTGTATCAACCATCACATTTGCTCTTTGGACATTTAGGGCTTGTCGATCCAGAAGGATTGTTTCATATTTACATCCATCCTTCAGTAGCTCTTTGATGCTATAAGTCTTCTGTTTATTGAGCAAATCTTTTTGGAAAGCTGCCGCATGGGTGGGATGTGATCACCAAACAAAAAACAATTCTGTTTGTTAGCTCCCCATCAGAAAAGTCATAAAATAACAGTTCTGTGGAAGGGTACTGGATCCAAACGTTAACTCTGATTTCTCTCCACAGATGCTGCCAGACCTGCTGAGTTTTTCTGTTTTTGTTTTTAAGTCACATAATAGGCCCTTTTCTCTACATCTACTCACAAAACAATCTCTGGGTTCTGTCGGCTTCTGTCTAAATAACATGAATTCTAGTCAATGAATATGGGAGTTTAATCTGACTCTGAACTGGATTTGTAATATGGTTCATAACTTTTGAATCTTCCAGCTTCTCTGATATTAATCTTGATATGTTAACTTTGTGCATACCTTCATTCCCAATTGCTGAGCAAATCTCAATCGCTTTCTCTTCTGCATCAGACACACGTGAACCTAGAAACCATAGCTCTGAATGCTGTTTAAACACTTTGTGATATTAGTAAATCCACTGTGTCCCAATTTAAATTTGGGAATTTTGTGGAATTCTAACATTCTGCCTTTGAGCTTCCCTTGCTTGCTATTGATCTGGGACACACCTCAATTGCTTCCTTTTCTCAAGTGAACTAATTTTCACTTCTTGATAGGGATCTGTCTGCTTACCAGGAATCTGTGTTTTCAACATCTTCTGATACTGTAACAAACAAAAACATCAATGGATGTTGCATGTATTTTAGCACAATTTTTGTCATGTGTATCATCTGTCGGTTAACTTTCGTGCTGACTGTTCAAGCATGATAGGCCTCATCAGCCTGATTTTATTCCATTGCTGACATGTTAATGATAATAGTCTAGCAATCACTCATCTGGGATTGATTAACTATATGATTAATTTACTTAAAACAGTAAAACATTTTACAAGTTATGGAGCAAACATTATAACAAATCAATTGGTTTTTGTTTGCGCGCAGGACATGGAACCACAGCCATGCAGGTTTGCAACATTATTCATAGACAGCACATGGTGTCCTTAAAAGTGAACCTTATTGAAGGCAAGTTTGACATACCATAGATACATGCTTTGGGGAGACAGGAGATGAGATACTCGGTGAAGTATATCTGGACTCTAAACTAGCTTTGCAGCCAAAGTATTTATACAGCTGGTCCAGTTCCATGTCTCCTCAATGGTAATCCTTTCAAGATACTGACAGTGAGGATTCAGTAATGACATTGCCAATGAATGTCAAGGGGAGATGGATAGATTTTCTTTTGTTGGAGCTGATCATAACCTGAACTTGAACTTGTGTGGCGTGAATATTACTTGCCAGTTATCTGGCCAAAGCTTTTTTTTAGAAAATTTATTCATTCATGAGATGAGGGCATCGCCAACTAGGTTAGGCCAGTATTTATTGCCCATCCAATAGGGCAGTTAAGATTCAACCACATTGCTGTGGGTCTGGAGTCACATGTAGGCCAGACCATGTAAGGATGGCAGCTTCCTTCCCTAAAGGACATTAGTGAAACAGATGGGTTTTTTCAACCATCAACAATGGATTCATGGTCATCATTAGACTCTTAATTCCAGTTTTCCTTTTATTGAAATTTCACCATCTGCTATGGCAGGATTCAAACCCAGGTCCCAGAACATCACTTGGGTCTCTGGATTAACAGTCTAGTGTTAATACCACTAGGCAATCGCATCCCCAAATGTTGTTCAGGTTTTACTGCAAGCAGGCACAGTGTGCTTCAGTACCTGAGGAGCTGTGAATAGTATTGAACACTGAGTATCTATCAGCGAACATCCCCACTTCTGTATAAACTAACTCCACAGAGGCTGGTATCTTGTCACCAAGTCATCCTTTATTTACATGTGGAGAGTGCTTGACACAGATCCAGCTCCTTCAGAGCCGGCTGTCAGAGTGAGCAGAACCTCTGACACTCCTGTGCTTATCTATCAGCCCAGGCTTCCTGATTGGACCAGATTAACAGCACCAGTTAGGGAACTCATTCTATGAGGTCCACTTGGCCAACCTCATTACAAACTTCTACACTGTGCACTTGTGATAGAGGGAAGGTTACTGAATAAATAGTTGAGCTGAGAATACTTCCCTGAGCATCCCCAGCAGTGAATACCAAAATAAAAACCGAAAGAACTGAGGATGCTGTAAATCAGGAACAAAAACAGAAATTGCTGGAAAAGCTCAGCAGGTCTGGCAGCATCTGTGTACAAAAAATCAGAGTTAATGTTTCAGGTCCGGTTTCAGGTTCTGAGGAAGGGTCACTGGACCCAAAGTGTTAATAGTGAATACCAAAGGCTGGGATAACCTTCAGTAGCCTTTGAGCTAGGTATGATAAGATCGTAAGAAATTGGAAGGGGAGTAGGCTTTTTGACTCCTTGATCCCACGCTGCCATTAAATGGCAGATCTGACATTCCTCACACCAACTTCCTGCATTTCTCTGTAGCCCTTGATAATCCAAAAAGTCAAGAATCTATGTAGCTCTCTATTTGAGCCTTAAATATACACAGGGGCCGTGCCCCAACAACTCTCTGTGGCAAGAAGCTCCAAAGACTCAACACCCAGAGAAGAAATTCCTCCTCATCTCAGTCTTCGATTGGTACCCTTTTGTCTTAAGATTATGCCCTCTAGACCTAGACTATCCCATGAGGGGAAAAATACTCTCAGCATTGAGCTAAATTAGAAGGATAAGGAAGCAGGGGATCACTTACGAGCAGATAAACCCAACTGGCCATTTGTGGAGACTCACAGGAGAATCACATAGAATGTCATTTGATGATTTTTACTAAATGGTTTCGTCCATCATCTGAGCGAAAAGTTCTGATTCCACACTTGACTAAGTTTGGGTCTTTTCGATATGTTTATTTTCACCTCCCCTTTTTCGATTGTATTGGTGAAAATGTTTTGCCGGTTCTCTCAAGGGGTGCTGACTTTACCAGATTTTATTGTTTTGTTTGATTTTTATGCATTTTACTGACAATCTTAATTTTAAATCTGAGATAGAGACATTTTTATTCAGAAAAAGCTTATGGGCTGAAGGCAGGTATATAGTATTGGGCCACAGATAATCCATGATCTCATTGAATGGGGGAACAGGCTCAAGGGGCTGAATGCCCTACTCCTCTGTTCCTACATACAAATTTTCTTGCATGGTATGTAGATTGCCTCTATCTACACCCACTGTACTCTGAGGCAATAAAAATCTTTACCTTCATTTCACATAATCATTAAAGCATTTTGGTTACGTTCTGAGCAGCTGTTATTGTGGTTTAGGATTCTGACCACCAGTTATCACTGTGTAAATAATAAAAAGAAGCATGGGGCTCAGTAATCATCTAACTAGGCGCCAGCTAACTTAAATCCAGGTACCACACGGAGTTATGTCAGGAATCAAACATAAAAACGTTCCTTCTCAGCAACAGCTGGGTAGCAGCTGCCACCACTATCTGATATTGTAGAACTAACCAGATCTTTTAGATGTTGAAAATCCAACTAAACACGCTGAATGAAAGTTGTGGTTTGAAAGAATCCTGCTCCTCCTTTAATATAAATAGGAAATTACTAGTAGGCTTGACTTAAAAGGGGTCTGCTTATTTAAATTAGTAGCTTTATGAACCACAGTTTATTTGAAGCTTCACATTCAACACACCAAGATCACAACTGGGTTATAAGCAGACTTTGGTTTTGGCGTTCGGTTTTTTACCACAGATATTTTCATTTACTCAGAGTCCAGAAGATAAACATTTATTTCTGCAATAGCATTGCATGAGAGAAACAAACTGGACATTTTCATTTCAGCATTACTTTTTTTTGGTGTTCAAATAGTTAATCCTTGTTTTAATCCAGTCACCTGGGAAAGATAGTATGCAAAGTAACTAGCTGACACCTGGAGACTGTTATTAACACAACAGCACGTTGTTTCACTGGAGTGAAAAATCAAAGCTTGACATTGCACTGGAAATGAAGGGTTTTTTTTGTCTTTCTTAACTTAGCTCTTTCTTCGCTTTTTTTTGTACTTTGTACCTTCAGATACATGAATTATTGGGCAAACTCTTGACAAGTGTATGACATGCAACAAAAAAGATAATGACTCGGATTTTCAGACTGCATGTCACCAGAGGCATTTACAGAACATAGATATAGAATCCCTACAGTGTGGAAGCAGGCCATTCAGCCCAACAGGTCCACACCACCCCTCAAGACAGCAGCCCACTCCATTCTTGTAGCTCTGCATTTCCCCTGGCTAATCCACTCAAACTGCACATCCCTGGACACTACTGGGCAATTTAGCATCACTAAACTGCACATCTTTGGACTGTGGGAGGAAACACAAGGAGAATATGCAAACTCCACACAGAAAGTTGCCTGAGAGTGGAATCAAACCCAGGTCCTTGGCACTGTGAGACAGCAGTGCTAACCACTAATCCACCATGCTCATGGGCAAGGTCTGTAAGTGTTTCTCGAGACATTAGGGACTGTGAAAGAGGAAGTGACTGAAACAAAGTTCAACAGACAATCAAAATCAACCCTAACTCATTGACTAGTCATTAAACTCCATATTTGAAAGTTGTTCATGGCTCAGTAGGTCAAAGCACCCCACAGTGCAGAGTTCAGCTGTAAAGACCAAAACATCCTTTTGTTTGGGTTCTGCTCTGAGTAACTCTGATTAAACAATGTAAAATCAGGAAAACAGTCAACTTTTACAATTAGTTTCAGCATCCACTTGCTTAAAAAAAATCAATGTTTTCATTCTTGATTGAGTCCTGCTAAAACGCATACAAGGACTGATGTTGTTCATGGCAGGATTGGAGTTAAGAATCAATATAGAGATTGGTAGAAAGCAATTTCACAGGTAGGGCCCACAGTTGAGGAAGATAAGGATCACATGGCAAACAGCTGGGTCAGCCGTTCCCTCATCGTTATATATTAAACTCTGCAGAACTCAGTATTCATGGGGTTAATTATCCTTTCAGATTTTGGGACTGGACTTAAATCCAGTTTATATAGGTGGAATAAAAGATGTTCTTTTATTGTTGCTGTTCTCATTTCAATTACATCAATGAGCTGGCAGCTGGCTAATTGCACCATATTTATCACAGCAGCAGACACAGCAAAGGGTCGGTCTACTACTTGCATGACTGCATTTTTTTTGGCACACAAGAAAAGTGCCCTGGAATCAAAATAGTTCATTATAAACAGAAGGATAGTATTGTCTGTTCCTATCCTGTCAAATTGCCCATTAGCAGCATAGTAAGTATTTGTCCACCCTAATTTGACTGAAATGCTCGGGCAATGAATGTTGTTTTGTCAGATTCTTAAGTTACAATAATGATTACACTTCAAAAGTCCTTCACTGGCTGTTGAGTGCTTTGAGACATTCTGTGGTCAGAAAGGGGTTAAATAAATGCAAATCTTTCTCACTTTCTTCAGCACCAGCGTCACCATATTCAAGGGCTGATACCATGTGTCCAACATGTGTGCTGGGCTTGATTCCATTGGTCGCCCTACTACCTCTGAATCAGAAAGCTGTTATTGGGTTCAGTTTGTGTTCCCATTCCAGAAGAATGTATATCTAAGCTGACACTCCAGTGCAGTGCTGAAGTTGTGTTGCCACCTGTAGGAGGTGCTGTTTTTGAGTGAAATGTTAAGCAAATGTTCTATATGCTCCCTACGATGGGTATAAAAGATCCCACAATATTATATTGAAGAAAGTAGGAGTTATTCCTTGTGCCATGGCTAATATTTATCCCTTAATCAACATCACATAAACAGATTATCTAGTCTTTATTACATTGCTGTTTGTGGGAGCTTGCTGTGTATAAATCGCCTGCCATGTTTCTAACATTACAACACTTCAAAGGCCATTAATTGATGAAAAATGAATTGGCAACTCTTGAGGTTGTGAATGACATTACACAATACAAGTGTTTCTTCTTTTTAATATAGCTGTACCTCATCAGAAGGGACCTAAATTTTACAAAGAAACTTCCAGAGAAGTGTCATCGATTACAGGGTGAAGCATTGCATACCACAATCTTTCAGTTTTTAAAATCTTTGAAAAATTTAGGCGATCCTTTCAGCTACCTACAGGTGGCTGGTTCGAAAGGCACTTCTAGGAACATAGGAACGTAGAAAGAGGAATAGGCCATTCAACCCACCGAACGTATACCATCATTCTAGACCATGGCTGATCATCTACTTCATCCCCCATTCCTGTGAAATCTCCAAGTCCATTGGTGTTATCAGTAACTAGAAATCTATCAATCTCTATTTTGAACTTGCTTAATGTCTGGGTTATCATAGCTCTTTGTGGTAGGGAATCTCAAAGATTCATTGCTCCCTTGTGCAGATGTTCTTCCCCATCTCAGTCCTTAATAGCCTACCTTTTATTGTGAGACTGTGTCCTTTGATTCTAGACCCATCACCAGAGGAAACATTCCACCCTCTCTATCCTATAAGAATTTTGAAAGTTTCTAAGAGATTGATACTCATCCCTCTGAACCCTGAAGAATACAGTCCAAGTCTCCTGAATCTCTCTTCATTGGACAGTCCCACCATGTGAACCTTTACTGCACTCTCTCTATCCAAGTTTCCCTTCCTTAAGCAAGGGGACCAGACCTGCACAAAATGTGGTCTAACAGTGTCCTATACAATTGAAGAAAGATGCCTTTGCTCCTGTACTCAATACCTTCCATATAAAGGCTAACATACTGTTTGACTTGAGACCAGCAGAAGATATTTTATTCTCCAGGTACCCCCGGCTCTTTCTGAAAGTCTATCAAAATTATGTTGTGGTCAGCAAAGAAACAACCAAGTAGCCAAAAGTTTAGCCTACTACTGAAGTGGGAATCTAACCCCAAATCTCTGGTAGCTTTAAAGATCCTTTGTAAAATGTGTTTGGGTTATTTCAATCCATGGTCTAGATGGTATAAAGTACACAGCATTAAACTTATAACTGAAGATGAAATTGGTCATTTGTCCCGGAGATACCTCACTTGTGCATGATGTGCAGCTATGTGAGATATCATAGGGATCCTTCAGCCCATTGCATCTATGCCATTTGAAAACAACCACCTACCTATTCGAATCCCATTTTTAACACAGAGAACGTTGTCGGTTGTGATATTGGATAACCAGAGTAGGTAATCATCCCATTAGTGACCAAGTCACTTTAATTAATATAGAACCAATATAATTAAACTATTCTGAAGGTCAAATTGTGGGGTCACAATATTTATTGGCAGATATGTTTGGAGTGATAGAACAGAAAAATGTTGGGAGGGGCCAATGTGAGGGAGTTGCAGAAGGGAAACACAGGCCTACAGGTTTGCCTGGATGTTCTGTGAATTGTATCCGTGGAGTGACTTTTAAATGTTTTCTGTCGAATCTTGGCTGCCAGCCAGCCTGTCTGACAGCTGTCACCTGAGAAAGCTTGTAACACGAGGTCAGAGCTAAGAGCAGAGAACAGAGGGGGAGGCAGACTTGTTGTGGTTTGGGGAGGAGAGAGATTGCTCGGAAATGGCTGAAAAAACATGCTCAAGAGTACATGTGGACTGGGTAAGAGATCATGGTGCAGGAAGACGACATGAGAAACGGGAGAGCTACAAGCAGAGCTATTAAAGCTATAATAGATCTGGCTCTTCTTGCCTTTTGTCATATTTCCTAAGTTGTGGGAGGCTTTTACTTGAAAGTAAAAGACTTGTTATGCTGGAGACACATAGTCCTCTTAAAAGGTATACCAACTGACATGCCTCAGGATACATCTTCACCTCCTCAACCAGTCTCTGTCAAAACTGTATGTTCGAGGCCAGTTGTGATTGGGTTTGAAATTTTAACATAGTACTTGTTTAAAATGGCCTTCTTCGAAAATATACCTGAATTGCTGCTATAGAGTTAATGGGAAACTATTAATCCACTGTTTTCATCCAACACTTATTTATTGTTGGAGAAAAGTAGATTTCATCGGAAGCATATCTTCATTGATCATTGGATCATCTTACAATTGATTGATGAAAGCACCAAGTGCAAAACTCTGCAAAAACAAGTAAAAGCAACACCAGGAACCTACTTCCTTTTTTTTGGACTTAAATCATATTGTTCCTTGTCAATTTCACACATGTCATCTGGAGGCATTTAAAGCTGGTGGCCCGCATTTCCCTACCATTGTAATAGCTGTCCTTCTTTCCTCCTCCAACTGCTTCAAATGCTGTGACCTTTGCTGTCCTGTTTTGTCAAAGCCCAAATGCGGCCCATAGAAACCTAATGTAGCAGAGAAAATGGCTGTGTGTAGCTGTGTTATCCATTGGGCTATTATCTTACTTACTGTGTTTGTAACATATCGCATAGCACAGCACATCTAAATGTGCACCACAGCAACTACATCTCTGGCAGGCTTCATTTTAATCCAATTTCTTACTGCAAAAATATACATTCACTTTTAGACATTTACTTGGCTTATCATGGTTATCCTTTTACAGTATTTAAGGATGGGTTCTGTGAGGCACTGAATGTAATCTCCCGTTTTTGGTCCATTGTCTGTTTCTATTCAGGACCAATGAAGCTGCACAGAAGTTCCCCAAGGCTTTTCCATTCTAGCCAGCTGAAAGCTTATTCTCAGCTTAGCTCTTTCTAAATCTCATCTTAGTACAAGGACAATGCTTTTGCCCAAGCCCAACCTTGAAACAAATTTGTTTCCAGGCCATGGAAACATTTTCTTTTCTTTCATTTCAAGGTCTGTGTGTCCCCTGCTGCTTGTATTCTTTTCTACCAAGAACATAAAGCCCCAAGAGCTAGCCTATTTCAATAACTAACCTTTGTTTTTCCTGCTAGCTCATCGAGGGGCTTGCATGCTGATGTCTTTATGAACTCAAAGAAACTGTTTTGCGTGGTTCAGGATACTCTTACGCAAAGTCATGAAGTTAGCTCACAGAGTGAAACAGCTGGTAATTTAACAGCCAAATCTTTCCAAACACATGCACAGATTCTAAACAAGTGACGTCCTGTTTCAACAGTATTCAAACAATCATAAAGGTAAAAAGAAAAGTGAGCACATACCAAAGTGCAAACTTTTAAATAAACACATTCTAACAACGTCTACAGGAGCGCATGTAGAGTGGTTTATTGCCAGAAATACTATTTGTACAACCTTTAAACATTTACTGTAAATCTAACAAATTACATATGGCATTGGTTATGGAGTAGTCTGGAGTCCTCATGTTTGGCTGCTAATCTGGTCTGTGCATTTAAGGCCTTTAGAAAGGCAACTGCAGGTGACCCAAAAATTGCTGAGGTGAATCAAGGACATTTGAATTGCTGGTAAATTTCAGGCTCCAGATCAATGATCAACTTTCTACCTCCTTGGTGGGAAAGTTAGGCCAGATTTTCGGGGGAGCGGCAATGCAAAAGAAAGGAGTTCTGCATTAATGAGAGGAGGCCCCAGTCCAGGCTCCCTCAGAAACGTGGAGCTGTACTCGCATTCTGATCGCTCTTTCATAGCACAGAACTATCAGAGGAAGGCAAACCATGCCCTTTTGTCGCATTAGTCAGCTGCTGCCTTTAAAAGGTCCTCACAGCCACATTGACAGCTACAGCCAAACCAGTGAGCAAATAAGATAAATGTGATGTGAGAGTGCTGAGAGGGTAGGGTACCAGATGCATAGGGGTACAGTGCCAGGTTAGCATGGCGCCAGCTAGGGAGCGAGTGGACTGCCAGGTAAATAGGGTGCCAAGTGGGAGGGTTGTCAAAGCACAAGATGGAGATGGTGGGGAATTGGGTCAGGGAGTTTGTTTTGGGCCTGGCAATGGAATGTATCTAGTTGGCTTCTGCCCTGGGGAACGTTGGGTTGAGTCTAGTGGCACTGCAGTTTAGGTTGGGTACATGGTGGGAATGGGAGTTCATTGGTTTGTGCCTGGTCCAACAGGGGAGGGCAGGGGGTAGATGTTGGTTAGGTCAGGTGGATGAGGGAGTCAAGTCCCAAGGGTTGTCAGGTTCAATTCAGGGGCTGTAAGTGACTTGGGGAGATGTAATTGGGGTGTGAGGTCAGTTAAATAGTTAATCATGAATTAGACTATTCATTTAATTGTCATAAGACCATAAGAAATAGGAACAGCAGTAGGCCATTTGGCTCCTCAAGCCAGCTCCATCATTTTAATTGGATCATGGCTGATCTGACATTCCTCACATCCATTTTCCTGCCTTTTCCCCATTCCTCAACTGATCAAGAATCCGTCTGTCTGTCTATCTTCCTATCTATATATCTCACACCTATCACACCTGAAGAAGGAGCGAAAGCTTGTGTTTTCAAATAAACCTGTTGGACTATAACTTGGTGTCATGTGATTTCTGACCTTGCCCACCCCAGTCCAACACTGGCACCTCCACATCATTAAATATCCACAAGGACTCTGCCCCCAAAGCTCTCATTGCAAGAAGTTCCAAACACTCACAACCCTTTGAGAAAGAAATTCCTCTCATCTCAGTTATGAATTTCAGAGTCAAACTTTTCCTCAGTAATAATTTTACTTATCTCCAATGTCTCTGATTTAAATGGATACTTTTGGAGGGTTCCAGGCATAGAGGAACTGCTTAGCAGAAAATTCAGTTTCGTGGACAATTCCTTCAGATTGTGCTAGGATAGGGATTCTGCATGTCCCCATGTACAACTCCTATCAATGTTTGAATGATGACTGCCTGTCTGGTCAGACTAAAATCTGAGATGTTACTTATATCCTGTCATAATCTATTAAATTGTGACGAGTAGTACCTGCTTTGTGACATCGGCTGAGAGATGATTGGCCTCGGAATTGCTCTTCGTGTTTTGGAAGTTTAGCATTTGACAAGCACAGGAGCATTATAAGATGCACAATTCCATATAGCTATGCGATATTTGATCTTTGTGTTTTTAAGAATCTAAATTGTCTAATCATGCAATGGACATTGTATATTGTAACTAACAACATAAGCTGGAAGTCTTCTTAAAGAGTGCTCAGCTCCATAAAAACAATAAAATTTATAATAGACAGAGATCTGTACAATACACCAGCATTCCATATGGTCAACATCCATTGGTATAGATCACTTCAAATAAAACTTTGTTGCTGCGTGTCCGTCTTCTCTACATTTGGCCATCATTCTTGTAAGACCACTTCTGAATGATCTTCAATAGTTGATGTATGATTTATTTTTAATTCATTTATGGGACGACAACATTGCTGACTGGGCCAGCATTTATTGTCCATCTCTAGTTGCCTTCTTGAACCTCTGTAGTCCATGTCCATTGGCATACCCACAATGCCATCAAAATTAATTCATTAAGGCCCAATTCTAAGCTTAGCCTGTAACTTGCGCTGACACAGGCACCACAGACCTGTTACATGGACACTTTTCAAACATGTCATGCCCACTAAAAGCACCATCGAAATATTTTGATTAGCTGACCAATATGAAGAGACATCACAACATTGTTAACTAAACAATGCAAAAAGTCAATCAAGATTCAACTTGATGGTGAGTGTTTTATCAGAGTTTAATTGCTCTTTAGGCCGCAAGTTTGGACACTGGATTAAATTTGTAATTTTAACTTTTTAAGGGCAATTGCTCATATTCTCTTTCAAGCCTTAGGTTAGAGATGCTTAGGAATAATAAAACTTTTTTTTTAAAAACGATGCAATAATTTTTCTGTACATTTTAAATATGTTTCATATATAAATAATTATTGGAATAAATTTCGATATAAGACAATTAAACTCAAGAAAACTTTCTACGTCATATTTGTCTATCATTGAAGATGACATAACTGGTGTAAAGGAAACATGCCAAAACTAAGCCATTTTCTTGAATTATTAGCAAAGCTCCTACAGCATTGTTCTTGTGATATCAGCCATTGTGCTGTTTAACACTACATAATGGATTATTATAAGACTGAAATGTAGATATGTGACTCTTTACAATTACAATGTTTAATTAATATTAAATAAACACATGATCACGTTATTCAATGGTCATGGATTGTAGATAATGACCACAGCTCTGCTAACTAAGAATGAGCAGATACAATCATAGAATTCCTACAATGCAGAAAGAGGCTGTTCAGCCCATCGAGCCTGCAATGACCCTCTGAAGAGTACTCCACCCAAAACCACCCTCCTACCCTATCCCTGTAATCTCACATTTAGCGTGGCCAATCCACCCTGCCTGCACCTCTTTGGACTGAGAGTGGTAACCACAGCATCCAGAGAAAACCCACGCAGACATGAGGAGAATGTGCAAACTCCATACAGACAGTAACTCAAGGCTAGAACTGAACTTGGGTCCCTGGCACCAGGAGACAGCATTGCTAACTGCTGTGCCACCATAACCCATCCCCGCCCCCCCCCAATAATGTTATTCTGTTCTTGTGATGTTGTGTGTACAATGCAAATGACTGTCTTTATGCTCTTTGAAAGTGTTAACTGAAATGTACATTAGATACAATGGCTGGAATTTAATGCCCTCCCCTGTGACAAGTTTAGCAACAGAACAGTAAATTAGACAAGAGGGTGTTGGACAGGAACCCCACTGTCTTCCCACTTCTGCTCCAATTAAATAGATAATGGGAAGGTCTGCATGTCCCATCACCAACTGAGGCCTGTAAGTGGGGGGCAAGTAATGTTCTCCTCTGCTTTCAATTGCTCAACCTCTCATCACTGTCCAATTCATGTTCAAAGCAATCAAGAATTCTCAGACCATTTTCCTCCCTTCCCTTCACATCTTGTACTCTGGAGTCTACCTTGGATGGTGAGGCCAATCCAGGGATACTGCAGCTGAACCTTCTCAGTGGCAGTCTCTCTTCAGCTCTGCTGAAGAGTCATCTAGACTCGAAACATTAGCTTGCTCTCTCTCCATGGGTGCTGCCCAACCTGGTAGTTAAATTATTGGAAAAGTTTCTCAGGGACAGGATCTATACGCATTTAGATGTTCACATTTAGCTTGGCCAATCCACCTTGCCTGCACATCTTTGGGTGGTGAGAAGAAACCAGAGCATCCAGAGGACTTATTAGCGATAGACAGCACAATTTTGTGCTGGAGAGGTCATGCCTCATTAACTTGATCGTGTTTTTTGAGGAGGTGATGAAGATGATTGATGAGAGAAAAGCAGTTAATGTTGTCTACATGGACTTCAGTAAAGCCTTTGACAAGGTCCCTCAGGGCAGGCTAGTATAAAAGGTGAAGTCACATGATATCAGAGGTAAGTTGGCAAGATGGATACAGAATTAGCTTTAGTTATAGGAGACAGAGGGTAATGGTGGAAGGATGGTTTCTGGAATGGAGAGTTATGACTCGTGGTGTTCCATAGGGATCAGTGCTGGGACCTCTGCTGTTCGTGGCCTATTTAAATGATTTGGAGAAAAACGTTGTTGGTCTAATTAGTACGTTTGCAGACAATACAAAGAGTTGGTGAAGTTGCAGATCATGAGGAGGATTGTCAGAGGATACAGCAGGATATAGATCAGTTGGAGGCATGGGCAGAAAAATAGCAGATGGAGCTTAATCTGGACAAATGTGAGCTGATGCATTTTGGAAGGTCAAGTATACATGGAAATTATACAGTGAATGGCAGAACCCTTAGGACTATTATGATGCAGAGGGATCTGGGTGTGCAGGCCCACAGATCACTGAAGGTGGTAGTGAAGGTAGAAAAAGTAGTAAAAAAGGTCCATGGCATGCTTGGTTTCATAGTAAGGGGCATTGAATATAAGGATAGATAAGTTCTGCTGCAGTGTTATCGAACTTTAGTTAGGCCACACTTGGAATATTGCGTGCAGCTCTGGCTACCACACTACCAGAAAGACGTGGATGCTTTGGAGAGGGTACAGAAAGGTTTACCAGATGTTGCCTGGTATGGGGGATTTTAGTTATGAAGAAAAGTTGGATAGACTAGGGGTTTTTGTTCACTGGAATGCAGGAGGTTGAGGAACAACCTGATAGAAGTTTAAAAGATTGTGAATGGCATGGATAGAGTGGGAAGTATGAGGCTTTTTCCCAGGGTGGAGGGGTCAATTACTAAGGGACACAGGTTCAAGGTGCAGGGGGTGGGGGTGGAAGTTTAAAAGAGATGTGTGAGGCAGGTTTTTCACACAAAGAGTCGTGAGTGCCAGGAATGTACTGCCAGAGGTGATGGTGAAAGCAGACACAATAGCAGCATTTGCAAAGCACCTGGACAAATACATGAATAGGTAGGGAATAGAGGGATATGGGTCCTGTAAGTGAAGACAGTTTTAGTATGGAAGGGGAAAATATGTCAGCACAGGCTTGGAGGGCCGAAGGGCCTATTCCTGTACTGTATTGTTTCTTGTTCTTTGTACTTTGACCTGTTGTGATTTCCAGCATATTTTGTTTCCCATAGAGGTTCCAGCATCTATGGTAAGTTGCTCCTGCAGTGTCTCTCTTCCTTATGTTGCTGTGGTACAACTTCACATTGATATCATACTACAATATGCAGTACTTGAGGAGTGTCTGGCTAGTGGGAAGATGGAAAGAAGAGCTAACAGATCAGTCAAGGCACCTTCATCTCAGCATTAAATTCCCAAAGGTGCGCTCAAAAGATGTTGGCATGGCTGTTGCTGTATTTGTTTTGCTCAGGATTGGTGGGGCTTTAAAGAGTTATCAATGGCCTCAATACAAGAGGGTAGCCTTTGCCCCATGAAGAAACTTTTCAATATTTAATTACTCAGGAATTAAGTGACTGGTGGTTGAGAAATACACTTTAAGCCTCATTCTCCCCAGTTCAACCCTGTTGAAGAGTTTAATATCTGTTGACTTATAGCTCACCAGATGGTGCCTTGACTGAAGTTATGTAATTTGACAGAGACAGGGGATCTGGTTGTAGCAATTATAGCAAAGTGCTGTCATGCTGGAAATTGAGACAAACACAGGAAATGCTGGAGAAACTCAGCTGGTCTGACAGCTTCTATTCGAGGCAGATATGGCATAAATATTTCAAAACCACTGATTCTTCTTCAGAACCCAATCACAAAGACATTCAAAAGATATATGAAAATGTTTGAATGGCTGAGACAATGGGTGTTAAGAATGATAGAAACAGAAGCAGGCAAAGCTGGAAAAGCCAATCAGGCTCTAGTGGGAGAAGGGGCAGATCAACACCAAGGCTGGAGTTCATTTTGCATAAAAGCTGGTACACACCAATCAACAGTCTCCCCTTTCTCCTGGGCTCACTGTCTCCCATTTCCCCTGTGCATTACAGCAGGACCAGCAATACCCTGGTAGTTGGCCTGAATTTCTTTCTCATCTGTGGTTTTGGAGCTTTGTCAGTTTTTCTAAGTTCTATTTTTACCTGACACCTCCAATGGCCCAGCTACATGTCTCTTTTAGAGATAGTAAGAACAGCTGATGCTGGAGTCAGAGACAACACAGTGTGGAGCTGGAGGAACACAGTGGGCCAGGCAACATCAGAGGAGCAGGAAAGTTGACGTTTCAGGTCAGGACCCTTCTTCAGATTTCTGAAGAAGGGTCCCAATCCGAAAGGTCAACTTTCTTGCTCCTCCGATGCTGCCTGGCCTGCTGTGCTCCTCCAAATCCACACTGTGTTACCTTATACATGTCTCTCTTAGTTGTCTTTAATTTACCTCTTTATAAAACTCATTAGTTTCTGTTAATACCATTTCACCTTTTAACTATTCCATGTTATTCACTTACTGTGAGCATTTTACTGATCATTCACTGTCCTTGTTCGGGTTTTTCCTTCCTGTTTGCTCTGTTCCTGATAAAATTTTCGAATATTGCTTCTTCCAGTCTGCCAAGTGATCTATTACTGAAACTTGAAATTGTCAATCTCCTGCACTGACACTGAGTTTCCCCAGTTTTTACCTGTTTTTCTTTCAGATGCCCAATACCTGCAGTTTCTTTGCTTGAGTTTGAGACCGGTGAGACCACTAGCACAATGTAAATGCACCCAGAGTGTATTCAACCTTTGATCTATGCCACATGTCTCCAGGCAACAGTGGCCAGCAGTGAGGTCACACAATCTTGCGGCCAATGCCCTCCATCCTATGCAGCTCTAGAACTAGATTCTAAGGAGCTAGGCCCTACAGCTGTGTAAATACTGAAAAGCCCAGGCTTTATAGGACCATTGGAATCACCCTTTGTAAACGAAATGCATGAATGCAGCTTTAATCTTTTCAGTAGTGATACAGTGCACTGACTCTAAACTTCATTGTCTTTTTCTTCCACTCAGGCAAGTACAAAACAAGGGTTAAACGGTGATCTTGAATTCTCTGTGAACTTGTTTGCCGTTTCCTCCACCATTGTCAAGCCTTTGGCTGAGTCTGCCATTCTACATATGCACCACGATTGATCCACCCTAGGTGAGATGATGGGATTGTTACCTGGCTGATGACACCTGCAGATACCATTGTGATAACATCAGAAGAACAAGTTCTGTACGATGACTGAATCCCTGCTTTCTTCTCAGAGTGATTGCTCTAGATTAATGCCATTGCTCCATCAAAAACTGTTTTTTCCAACTTTGACTCCAAAAAGAAATCTTTCTAGATTCTGGAAGCTGATGGCCTGAAAGAATTTCTGCAAAGAACAAAAATTGCCATGCAATTATAATGAGCAAAAAGCTGACTGAAAGCCTGAACTGTCTTTACAAAACAGAAACTTGTATTTGCTACATTGAATCCTCCTCCACCTCTGGCCTACTAATTTAGTGTTTATCGCCTCATCTTTGCAACGAAAAGTTTCAAAATAAATAATTTCTTTCTTCATAAGATGGTGTATGTGAAGTAAAAGATGCTGAATCAAAGAACTGATCTTATTAGTGCAGTGACCAGAACTGCGCGCAGTACTCCAGCTGTAGCCTAACCAAAGATCTGTACAGCTCCAACATACCTCCCTGTTCTTATAATCTATGCCACGACTGATAAAAGGAAGTGTTCAATATTCTTTCTTCATGACCCTATTAACTTGTCCTGCTGCCTCCCGAGATTTGGGAGAATTGCCCTGTCACTCATTGAGTACACCCTTGTCTTGTTACTCCTTTCAAAGTGCACCACCTTGCACTTATCAGGGTTAAATTCCATGTGCCATTGATCTGCGCATCTGACCAAACCATCTATGCCTTCCTCATTCTTAACCACCCAGCTAATCTTCAAGCCAATGATACTTTCATGGTCACCATTACTGAGACTAGCTTTATATATCTTTTTTGTTAAACTGAATTTACAGTCCACAGTGACATTTGAACATATTTGCCTGGAAAATTAGCCTGGGCTTATGGATTAGTGGTCTATTGAAATTACCACCATGCTACTCTCTCCCTCAAAATGGTAGAGTGCAAGGTGGAGAGTCAGAAAGGTGCAGCGAGCAAATCTCAGAGCTTCAGATCTAAGCAAATGAATAAGAGATCCCCCACGGTGGAGTGATTAAAAATCATTGATGCTCAAGGAGGTGGAATCAGAAGAGTTCAGGTATCTGAAAACATTGTGAGGCTAGAAGAGATTAGACTTAGGGAGGGAAGACTAAAGACAGATTTGAAAGTAAGGGGAGAATTTTAAATCAAGACATTGGAGGTTGGAAGCCAATGTAGTTCATCAAGCACAAAGGCTTTAGGGAAAGGAACTGGCTAGGAGTTAAACCATGGACAGCTGAAATTTGGATGACCTCAACTTTATAAAAAGATAAATGTGGGAGTTCAATGAAAGTGGTCACCCTCCTACAGAAAGGATATTATTAAACTAGAAAGCATGCAGAAAATATTTACAAGGATGCTATTGGGACTGGAAAGTTCGACTTATAAAGGACAGGTTGGATAGGATGGGTATTTTTCCCCATGAGACTGAGGGGTGACTGAGATGTCTACAAAATCATGAGTGGTATAGATAAGGTAGATAGCCAACAGCTTTTCCCCATGGTAGGGGAGTCTAAATCTAGAGGGCATTGGTTTAAGGTGAGAGGGGAGAGATCCAAAACGGTCCATGGGGCAAATTCAAAAGACACCATTAGCTGGAGTGGCATCAGACCTGTGTTATACACCAACTGATATCACTACCTCTAGTCTGAAAACATCAGGTGCTTGCCTCACCAAAAAGCATCATGTAGGAAGCATGTAAGCACAGCAATAATGCCATTTTTGACACCATCTGTTGCAACAAACTTATGGGCTCTACCAAGCTGAGTTTTGTGGCCTCCATCTCTTAGAAGGTTATTAATTTTCACCTTATTGCTTGGGAATAATCATGTAGGTCCAAGAAAGAAATGCATTGTGGAAGATAACACAGTTATAACTATCTATTGTTGCTGAAACATTGTTATATCCGAAATGGCAAACTGGTCTATAGTGGGCTGACTGCCCAGAGAAAACAGTGTATCAGCAGTCAACTGTGCATTCAAAGCATCTTTAAATCCAGAATTTTGCAAATACAAATCAGCAGCACATTTTAAAAAAAAACAATGTCTTGATTTTCTTGTTATTTTTCATTCAAAGCTTTTTTCGTTTGCTCTTGGTTAGATCACCAATCTGCTTATTTCCTTTGCAATAGAACTTAATTTTTTTTTGCTAAGCAATCCTCAGTGGTAGACTGCTCCAGGCAAATTGCAAAGATGTTTTTAAACATTATTCCGGATTTTCCAGCACTACAGTTTGATTGGCGCCATTCCATGGCACGCCTCAATCAGAATCCATCTGTCAACTAATCAACACTTTTCTCTCATACCATATAAGTTTTGTTTTCCCTTTACATTGGCTTTCTTGCAAATTGTCGTGATATGTACAAGATAGAAAGCTTCAAGATAGTATATGTCTTTTTTTCTGTCATCTCATATTCCTTTAATCAATCACAATTTTGACTGTTTATTGCAATAAAAGTCTAAAACTCTTGTCTATGTTTGAATATTCCATTCAGTCACTGAAATTCAAAATATTGTGCTCGAAGTTATTCATGTGTATGACAGCAGACATTAAGCAAATACTTGAAGCGGAATGGATAGAAAGCTAAAAGTAAAAAGGTCAAGTTGCCATAGTTTGACTGTTCCATGTCAGTCTCTCATTAGACGGGGGAGACTGTTGGTAGTTTAACCTGAGGGTCACCATACCTCAGGTGAGGGGACACGTTAAGAAGGAGAGTCCATAAAAGATAACCTCATGCAGTTGGTATCATCCTGCATTGCAACCAGTCAGCTTGCCACCTGAGCTAACTGATCCCAACAGGAAGAAATGCTAACATGGTCAATGAAAAGGAGCAGAGTAGGCTCCACAACAGCTTCAACCAGTTGGGCTGAATGGGTGGTTTATGGTTTGAACATTTTATGCATTTATAGACACTGTATTTTATCCAAAGCTACAGATGTTTTAAGATGCATTTTTCAACTTTTCCAAAAGATTAAATAATGTAAAATGGTTCTGTAAACTCCAAGGGAACACAGTGCAAATGTAGAGTCAGGAAACAGAGTATTTGTGTAAATCAGGAATTATTAGGGTTTCTGAAGCCGCTGGAGAAGTGGATTTGTGACCATGTGGAACTGGGATTGAGGAAAGTCACTTTGTTATGTATTCCGGGACTCCTTTCTCAACTGGTCAAGTCACACTGTAGGTGGTGTTCAGCAACAGCAATACTATTTGTGCTTTTCTTATCACTTCTGTGTCGTGCCAATTTCTATCCCTCAAACAGCACTACAAAAAGCAGTTTGTGCCCAAAATGGAGACTGTGAACCAATTGCTAAAGTTGGCAAAATTGTAATCAAAGCCCTGCCCACTTTGGAATGTGCCTTCTTTCCTCAAGTTACCTCATCCTTTTTGCATCTTGTTGAACAAAAATCTCCACAGAACCTCGTGTGATTGGGCAGTGTTTTAAAATGCAGCTTCTAAAATAAATAGGTGTTGTAAAAAAATTTCCTTGCTAAAATTAAAATTGATAACTTGGTGACATTTGATTAACATAGTCACAAAAAGGTTTCTCACAAAAACCTATTGAAATAAGTGTCAAGTCGCCTGATTTTACATGATTGAAAAAGACTTTTAAAAAAATAAAGAAAACAATTTTTCCATTAAGATTGGGAATGCAAACACCTTTCAAAATTTACTAATTGATATCCTTGAATCTAATAGTGTCAGCATCATTCTTGGTGTATCCACTAAAGTCTGCAAGCAATTAACCAAAATCCCAATGTCAATTAATTCATCTTAATTAAGCCATCATTCAATCTGCAGGTCAGATCTAAGCTCTGTGCTCCTATCACATCCATTTGGGAATGGTGGTGGACAAATAAACAAAACACTGGAGGAGGAAGCTCCATGAATATCCCCATCCTCAATGATGGGGAAGCCAGCGCTTCAATACTAGAGATAAGGTTTTAGCATTTGCAAGCATCTTCCTTTATCCTTTCTTCTGACAATGTAATTTCAGGGGAATATCACTGCAAGAAATAATGCAACTGAAAGTGAACTGCAGGCCATTGCCTGGTTTTATTGTCTCATTTCTGTCTCTAGGACCTTGCTGAGTACAAATTGGCTGCCATGCTTCTTGCAGTACAACATATTTCTGAAATTGGCTGTGAAGTGCCATGGGATTTCAGAGGCTGCACAAATGCAAGTACTTTCTTTCTGTAAGAAAGCCAAGGTAAAACAAGCCAACGCGTCTATTTTCAATGCAACTGTACAACACTATTACCCACAATGTATTTGCCGTTTATCTGTCCCACATTTACGCCTGGCCTACATCAAAGCTTAATTACAACCATAGGTTTTTAATTGATCCTCCTCCATGTCAATACTTCAGCGTGGCACAAATTCAAGTGTTAGCTTACAAGTGAAATTCTTGGCATAGACCACCTGTTCAAACATATTTTTTTCCCCACTAGATAACTATAACAAATATAGTTGGAGATTGCAAGGTCCATTCCTGGTATACAAGAGAGACAGCAGGTTGTACACATATCTGTCATTGGCAATCTCCAGCTTCATGTAGTAAACAGGAGATGAGGCCCATGTGGTTTCGGCACAGAGGAGTCAGTATGGAACCCAGGCCATTTCTTATGGTTGGTTAAAATTATCACAGAGCTGGTGAACTGCCAGAAGCACGACTCCAATCAGCAGCCCTCCAGTTTGAAAACTGGTGGTGTGGCAAGTTGTCAAGCGAATGTGGCTGCAGATTTAAAAAGGAGGAAATAGAAAGAAGCAACAGAATGGAACCCATCAGCGTGAATGAGTGCTAAGTTTACAACAGCAGCTACATATAGCTTCACAATATTAGATGTGAAAGTGGAAGATAGAGAATAGCTGGAAGCTCCATTCAACTTTGGGTAACACATGAGAGAATCTCGTTAGGAATCATAGGAAGATACTTTCTGTTTGTACCTCTCTGTGTGTGCTTGGTGGACAGATACATACTGTATAGAACCTGAGTGCTATCAGGAAAAGGGCAGATCCAAAACCCACTGGTGTCTATAGGTGAGAGGCTGGAAAAGCACAGCAGGTCAGACAGCATCTGAGGAGCAGGTAAATCAACGCTTCAGGTCCATTGGTGTCAGCTGACCTCGTGGGTATTGCATCTTTCCAAGAGGTGGCCAGTGAAGGGGGATTCACTGTCCAGTGAAGGACAGCAGCTGGGATACCGAGGTGGATGGCCAATCAGGGAGCTGTAAGTCTGCATGGCCACTAGCCTCTCCAGGAAAGGAGTGTTGCTGAGGCTGAGGCTAAGGCTGAAACTGAGACTGTGAGGATGCTCCAAAATGCAGACACTTTGCTGCCAAATGCAGAGAAGAGGGGTTAGGGACAGAAAGAATGGTGGGAGAAAGACAGAAGAAAGATTTATATTTATATGGACTTTGTTAAGAGCACTAGACATCTCAAATTACTTTTCAAACAATAATGCGTAGTCACTGCTGTAATTTGGGAAATGTTGGGAGGGGAAAACGAAGCTAAAATTGGAAAAAGGAAACTATGATTATTTTTCACTCATGGGACATTGGGTCACTGGGTGGCCAGCATTTATTGCCCGTCCCTAGTTGCCCCGGAGAAGGTGAGCTGCCTTCTTGAACCGCTGCAGTCCACCTGAAGTGGGTTGGCCCACAATGACCTTGGGAAGGGAATGTTTTGGAGAATAAGGCCAAAGAGGGTCGCAGGAATAGTGAAGAGTGATGTCGTTAGACTTATCATTGAGAGAAAGAATTCTGAAATGAATACACTTTGAGATGTGTAACAAATAAGGGCTAACAATGATAATGCAAAAGTGACATAACACTTCCTGCAAGAAAGGATAATCATGGCGGGATTTAGGATGAATTATAATTTTTGAAAAGTTGGAATTCAGAAGGTTGTCAAGCAGAGCTTGGAGTAACTGCGTGTACAGGTGCCAAAGATATCGGTAAGACCTTCAGCAGAAGTAGAAATGAGGTGGACCAGAGGTAGAAATATTTTGGAGTTGAGAGACTAACATAATGTTAAAATCATGGTCAAGCAGCTCATGAAGGCTTTATACTTTTTAGCCTGGCTTAACGTTAACAGCTTAGGAGAAAGTTGACGTAGGAGCTGAGAGACAGAGTTTTTGGGGCATCCCAAAGATGTGGCTTTCACTTGTCAATGCAGGACTGAAGTTGTTGCTCATCCAGGTCTTGAAGTGGTTGAGTAGACCAGCATGGTGACAGCGGTAAATGAGAATTGTGTCAGTATCCATGGGAAAGTAACACCAACAAATGATATAATTAAGGCTCAGCATGTGGACAACAAAAGCAGGAATGTTAGGCACCAAATATATACAACAGCAGCATTCCCTCTCTGGCCAGCTTGCTCAGCATTAAAGGCACCAATACTCTCAAAACCTGTCAGACATCTTGTTCACATTGTGACGCTAGATTCCTGGTGTAACTGCCCCAGTGAGAACTCAGTTGCAGTCGGAGACACCTGGGAGGACAGCAAAAATGCTTTAAGGATGTCCTTAAGTATCCTTGAAGAAAACAATATACCCGCCCATTCACGGGAGTGCCCAGCCTGTGGCTGAACAAGATGGAGAATGCTCATATGGAAAGGTATTGAGCTCATTAACAGATTTCCTTAAGGATGTGCGGGGGCAAAGTTGAGATGCCAGAGGAGGTGCATAAATCTCCAAACCCTTCATTCATCAACTGCCTTGTATCTGGAAGAATCCACAGAATGTGCACTCGGTTATTAGCCATTTCAGGCCCCAGTAAGCCTGAGTGAGACTAATTCAAACTCGATCCCAATGGGCTGGCTAAGATGATAAATTAGAAACAGAAACATGATGCTTGTTTTATCGTTAATTGTTGCTATTGTCATTATCATGGCTGCTACTGATAGAAACATTATGGCACAAAAAGAGGCCGTTCAGCCCATTGTGTTAGCACTGGTGACCAATTTATTTTGTGAAGTACAACAGTAACATTAGCAGCCATAACATTACCATTGTTATCTTTAACTTAAGTAGATGTTAACTTGATTTGACAGTTGTATTTAAGTATTTCTGCTTTCCTTAAGACCAGTGACAGAGTATATTCCATAAGATGACGTCCTTTGTCATACTTTCCCTTCTTCCTGAGTTTCTGTAAGTGCTTCTACTACAGTTGTCTTGCAACTGAATTAACAAGTAGTGTTAATTTTCACATAAATCTTTACTCTCGTTATAAAAACACCTTTAAAAATTTTTAAATGTTCATAAAGTATCCACAAAATTAAATTTACTGGTACTGAAAATATGTGACAAAATTGACATGTAGAAAATTGCCTAAAAAGCCTTCTCTCATTGCATATGAAATATTTTTGCACTCACTGCACATTGGCCAATAGAACACCCAGTGTGATTCTGACCTAAAAGATATAAAATTGCATTATGTTTAACATATACACATTAAAAAATTTCTAATGATTTTCAGTGAGAATACTTACAGCCAGAAGACATGCACTTGTCTTACCACATCATTATGGCACATCTCCAACTTATTTAGAATATGGTTATCCACTTCCATACTGCCCTTTGCAGAGTACCAAAACTTTGCAGTGTAATGGTGCTGCCAGGTCACTATGCACACAGGGACAGGCACCATCTCATAGGTGCAGCAGAGTGCATACGGGCTGTCAGCTGCTTCTCTTAGTATTCACTGACTTTGTACCTACCTGGATGCTCACAGCATCTCTGCCATGCCTCACCTTTTTGTTCTTTACTGCCTTACAGCTTACATGACAAACACACTGTGTGCGCTTCAGCCAAATTTCAAAGATGCTGGCAGACCTACTGAGCTTTTCCAGCAATTTCTGTTTTTGTAGGATTCCTCACAAGCCTGTTGTGAGCCACTGTATTAAATGCTGAGTGGAGCCTGAGTGTCGCAGCTGCGAGTTTCACAATGATGGGACCGGAGGTGACCATATGCCTACTTGGAGATGGGATGTCTGGACACATGCAATCCATGCCAACCAGTCAATGAGCTATTCAGAGTCAAAAGGGTGCGCCAGCTGTGCACAAGGGCTGACTGTGATCTCCCCTAGACTGTGGAGGCATGTGTTCCTGGACTGAGCGCACCCTGGCCAGGCTCCTCCACTGATCTTGACTTATTGACTTGGCTTGATGTGGCAGGATCTCCTGACTGACATGTGTCTCCATGGACAAAACTGAGGACCATTCTGCTTAAACTTTGAGGTTGCTTGCAGAACTTGCAGCTGTTTGCTGTGTAAAGGTAAAATCTTCATAGCCTGACCAGACCATAGCAAAGCTGTCTCATTAGAGACAGAGCTGACTGGTGCTGTTTTAACCTGAGGGTCATCATACCTCAGGCAATGGGAGAGATTAAGAAGGAACGTCCTTCACGGTAATCTCAGACAGTGTTGGTATCACCCTGCATTGCAAACCTTCTGTCCTGTCAAATGAGCTGGCACTTGATTTGTTTGATTATTGTTACAAGATACAGAGAAAAGTTTTGTTTTGTGTGCTAACCAGACAAATCATACCTTACATAAGTACACCAGGGTAATAGAAGATAATGCAGAATATAGTGTATGAGACTGCTATTCCAAAATGCCATTGATGAATGAGACAGTTTGCCTGGCTGTGTGACCACACTAAGAAGCAAGGATTGGCCAGGCTAGGCAAAGGAGGGATGCTTTGATATTGACATTTGTTAGCAATAGGATTGCACTCGACAGTTAAACTCCAAGCTCCACGACTAGCTCAGTAAATAAATAATGACCATTTGGGCATGTGTGGAACCATCTCTCAACAAAAGGTCAATAGTTTTAGGAAAAATGCTGGGATGGTGTGAAGTGGAGTAACCAAAAACATAAACTTAAAAAAAACTTTAAATAAATTGATAGCTAACTAGTTCCTAGCTGGCAATGTTCAGTCAGGTGCATCACCAAAATTTGTTTTGATTGGCACAGAATAAATAGGAATTGCAAATGTTTACTTAAGTCAGGAAAAAAAGAGCTGGTGTTGCAACTCTAGCAACCAAATTACCTCTGGGTGAGTGTGCACGGAGTATTTCTGAAATTCTGTCAGCAACCATTGTTAGAATGATTAGCCTGAAGTCAAACATCTCTCTGCTCTAGCAACAGTCACTTTCAGGTTAATTCTAAAGTTGTCTCTTTGAAATAAAAATGGGCATCTTGGTCTGCGCATAAATCAAAATCTTTGATTCACTTATATTCAGCAGAACACAGCCCCTACTTTCCTGATCCCAAGTCCTTTCGCCATTTGGAAAATAATGGGCCAGTAAATTTGTTATAGGGGAAATTGGAACTTGTTCTGTTTTGCTAAATCAGAGTCAGATTCACAAATTCTTAGCTTAGGTGCACAAAACTACGAGGCACAGAGAAGTCCCAACGATGTGTGCAGGTTCAGCCTTAGAATAACAACAATTGAAACAATTTGTAACCTACACCAGCTAACCATAGAATAGAATAGATATTCCTTTAGGCTTTCTTCCTGAATTGCCAACTTACTGCTGATTAGCGACATGTGTTATCCACTGATCTCTTGGAATTGGATGGAGGCTGCTTCATGTCATAAGGACTATTTAGGTTGCTCCTTGCACATAGAGAATGCTGAGATCCCAGGAAGAGGGGAATCCCAGGGATTTCTTTCTGGATGGGGATATTAATCCTTTCACTCTGCTGTTGAGTTTCTCTTGATTTTGTTGCAAAGAGCTGTGAGTCGGGGTGGGGAGCGGTTATCAGGGCAGAAGGATACACCAAGGGGTTAGTCTGCTAAAGGTAACCGAAGGTAACCAAATGTAACCTGACCGTAATATATTAATAAGGTGGGGAAGGTTTTGCTGATTCCCTGTCTCTCTCTCTTTTCACTTGGAACGGGTGCTGTGCAGAGGAAAATAATGGGTATAAATGTTGTTTACCTTGTTCTGTAGCAGAACAATGTTGCATTCAAGCATCCTCTGCAGTGCTATTTTTTACGCGGCTACATCTGACAGTGCCTGAAGAGAACACAGAAATGGAATTACATGTACATGGCTGTCAGATGGATTAACACATGGCTGGGGGATTCCATGGCCCAATACACTCATAACAACCTGACGTTGTTGCTTTTGAGGCTGCCATTTGGAGGCTATTTATCTTAACAGGTTTTATTGTTAAAAACAGTGTTTATTTTAATTTTTGGCATTTAAAATATCCCTGCATCTTGACAAAGAGTCGTTCAAGATTAATTGTGCTGCAGACATCTTTAATACTTTGCAGCCTTACCTTTTGATATATATGGTTTTGCTAGGATTAGATAAGACGCAAAAAGAACACACTCCTGTGTTCAAAGGTTCTAGTTCTGAAGGTTCTAATGTTTGTGTCACATTCTAGGAACAGGACTAGGCCATTCAGCCCCTGTTCTGCCACTCAAAAGGATCATTGCTGATCTGTGGCCTAACTCCATTTACCTGCCTTTCACCCAAATCCCTTAATACCTTTGCTTAACTAAAAACAATTATTTATCTCAGAATTAAATCTAACAACTATTCAGTTTCTACTACCATTTGTGGAAGCGAGTTCCAAACCTCTACCCCCACTTTGTGTACAGAAGTACTTTCTAACATCTCTCCTGTGCATTGGCTCCATCCATCCTACTGATGTGATAAACAGCTGTAGGTAGATATCAAGGATGCTATTCTAACTTTCAAAGGAGCAGACGTATCTGTATGAGCTCACTAAGGCCCTAGTAATTTTGTCTAACCAAATGCGGTTGGAATGCATTGAACGTTTTTTGTTATCAAAGAACGATGTCTCTTCCACAGATACTCTATGGAGGTGTATTGTCGCCACTAATTGGGAGGTGGTTAGCTCAGCTCACTGGGCAGTTGGCTTGTAATGCTAACAGTGCAAGGCTTGCACTAGCTGAGGTGACTATGAAGGAAATTCTTCTCAACTTCTTCCTCACCTGAGGTATGGTGACCCTCAGGCTAAACCACCACCAATTATCTCTCTCTCTACTGAGGGAGCAGTCCTATGGTCTGCTAAGACTGTGGTGGTTTTACAGTTTTTTTAACCACTAATCACTTGGTAGACCCAACACATAGCAAGGACAAAGGAAGACTAAGAGCAGCAAATGACTGCAAACAAAACCTATCCAATGAAGGTGACAAACACCACAAGGTAAGAGGAGTGGTCACCCAGGAAAATACCACAACTCCGTGCACAACTGCCGAAAGGTGTTCACCCAACATTCTCCAGAACCCTTATTACATCTTGTCCCACATGACCTCATCTCATCCTGAATAGCAAGAGAAGTGTCACCAGCATTACGTCAGCATCCATCTAAAATTTCTGCATCAACATTCTTCACATCTATTCTTGTTTTTGAAGTTTCACTAGCTATTTCTTGGCACAACAGGGTTACATAGTTATTCTCTCCCTCAGACCAGACAGCATGAACACCTAGATCCCTGCAGCAGTAATGTTGTTACTTCAGTCTGGTAAATCAGCAAAGGCAGATTGACATGCTGCAATAAATGAGAGGAATAGGGCCATGACTTTTCTTTCTTGAGGCTGGCAAAATGGATGTGAAAACTTTTAAATCCAAAGCTGTGACTGTTCAACGAACCCACTGTTGAATTACTTCACTCGCATAAGTTTGAAAGACAGCACGAATAGTGCAACTTGTTCCTGTGCAAGAGGGAAATAACAGTGCTGGAGCAAAGACATCTCAACACGTAGATGTCAGCTGTAGATTTTCAATCTCCTTGTAAAAGGGTGCATTGTTTCTTTCCCCACAGAAATAACAAAATTATATTTTAAACTTAGACTTTCAAAGTTACATTGAGAAATTCACACCATACAGTCATGCAGTCTTTAAGATCTCTGGAATGTCTGGACTTCCTCTTTCATTTGGCGTAAGCCCACAAGTGTGTCGAGTGTGCGCCCATTGGAGTTGCTAATAGCATTGAAATTGGACTTCAAAGGAAGTATGGGTGCTGAGGTCATGTTTTTGGCATGATACCCTTTTGATGCAGAATGCTGAGCTCAAATTGTTCTCGATAGTACTGGGAGAAGAAGATTGGTCTTTATTAATTCTAATTATTACAAATATGAAAACACAAAATATAATATAGCAATCTATTTAAAGCATCCCAGCAGTCATACAATGTATTCCCACTAACTGCTTCAATGATAGGAATGAACTTTCTCAGTCTTCTTGCTGCTATATTTTATAGCTGAGTAATTGAGATTTCGGACTCACTTCTGTCAATATTTCAATAGCACAGTGGCAATAAGGTTGATAAAATTATGTCTTAGTCAATTCTGGCTATGTTGGTAACAGTTTGCCTGTTCTTGTTGTTGATTTTTGTCAAAGTGTACTTCGGCGAAGTACCATGACATTTTAAAGGTTATCACGGTGACATCAGTGGTTAGCATTGCTGCCTCACACAACCAGGGACCTGGGTTTGAAGTCTGTGTGGAATTTGCACATTCTCCCTGCGTCTGTGTGGGTTTCTTCCGGCTGCTCCGGTTTCCTCCCACAGTCCAAAGATTGCAGGTTAGGTGGGAATTCCGGGGGGGGGGGGGGGTGGGGGGGGGGGTGGTGGTCTGAGTGGGATGTTCTTTGGAAGGTAGGTGTGGACTCAGTGGGCCAAATGGCTTGCTTCCACACTGTGAGGATTCTATTATATGTCTTTGCTGAGCAGTTGAAGCATTTTCATTTTAATTCCTGTTTTCTAGAATTTCAAATGACATCTTTTTCATCTTTGTATGTGACCATCAGATTCATGAAACCTTTGAAAATAATGATGTTTTTTTGATGTTCAAAATACTAAAACTAAGAACAGCAGAGAACAATGTAAGGTGAGATTGATGAGATTCCAGCAAATGGAAAAGGAAAAACAATTTAGGCAGTATAAGTCTCAATGTAGTTCTCAACTGTATGACTCCATACTGTCATGTCCAAAGCTCAGAGACTTGGGGGTCCAGGTGCACAGATCAAAGGTAACTAAAAGATGAGAAATTCAGGCATTTATATTTTAAGGAACTGAGAGTCTAGGGCATAGTCTCAAAATAAAGGGGCACCAATTTAAAACTGAGATGAGGAGGAATTTCTTCTCCGAAGGATTGTGAATTTTTTGAAATCTTTGCCACAGAGAGCTGTAGGGCAGAGTCCTTGTGTATACTTAAGGCTGAGATCGATTCTTGATCAGTCGGGCAATCAATGGTTATTGGGAAAATGTAGGAAAATGGAAGTAAGGAATGTCAGTTCAGCCATGATCCTATTGAATTGCAAAACAGGCTTGAGGGGCTGAATGGCCTACTTCTACTCCTATTTCTTATGGTCTTATAGGAGTTCACCTACATAAAGCCCTGGTTCAATCATAGCTGAAGTGCAATATTGAGCATTACACCTTTACTAATCATATACTGGCTAGCAAGGCAGATTCATTAAATTGATATTTGACCTTCAAGGGTTAAATTATAAGAAATTACACAAAAGTAGGTTTGTACTCCTGGAATTTAGAAGGTAAAGGGGTGGTCTGATTAAACTTTTCAAAATATTGAGGTAAACTAGTTCTGGTCGGCACTACATACCGCAATCTGTAAGTTCGACCCAGACCCTGCAGGAGTCAAAGGGCATGTTGTGTTTAGGGGCAGGGACCTAGCTCATGGGCTGGACCAGGCTGCTCACTTGCTTTCTCAGCACTCACTCACTTTGCATCTTCCCTGTTTGCTCAGACCATCCATACTTTACCTTGCCATGCCATGTCTGTTAGAGTTATCACTGCTGCTGTATTGATGGGCTCATTTACACAGTCACACAGACAGGTTGCTTGTTGTGCTTATCAGTAGGGATCTGTCTGGAGCAGGGGGGGATATCATGTTCCGGCTGCCTGTGTGGCTGACACACTGCACATTTATTCAAACTCATGGCCATGAAAGAAAGTGGGTGGGAAGTTAGTCTGCAGAGATGTCAGTCAGGGGTACCCTCATTCACGGGCACAGTCGGCACACAATCCAAAGGTTTGGCCACAGTCAGTCGTCCGTTCGGACTAGGCATAGTCAGGAAATATGTCTGACTACGGTCCAGGGAATGGGCAACGTTTAGCCCTATAGGGTCAGCACACACAGTCAGAGAGCTCCAAAGACAGTGACCGGGGTCTGTTCAGTTATTTCTAAGAACTGTCCATCAACGATGATCAAAGTTCTGGGGTGAATATAGCCCTGGGGTGTCTGTGTGTTGATTGGTGAGCAAGGTGCAAGGGTGCAGGGAGGGACATTAGAGGGATCATGGGAGACAGGGGGTGGAGAAGTCAAGGCTGGGGAAGGGGTAAGCAGAGGCAGGTGGAAACAAGAATGGTGATGGGGGAAGCTCAAGATATATGGAGTAAAGGGAATAGCATTTAACAGCATGATAAGCTAGAGGAGGGGAGGTTATTGGCAGGGTCCACCCCAAGGGGAACCACTACAG
Organism: Rhincodon typus; assembly: GCF_021869965.1. Lineage (NCBI taxonomy): Eukaryota > Metazoa > Chordata > Chondrichthyes > Orectolobiformes > Rhincodontidae > Rhincodon > Rhincodon typus. The sequence continues at coordinate 27,779,489 of NC_063335.1, forward strand.
GGGGAGCATGGAGGGCCAGGGTGGGCAACATTAAAAGGTGTAATGTCAGTGCTCAGGAGCAGGAAGGACAGTCAGAGGCAGAGCTCAATGTGGTGGATCTATATATGGGGGAAATGAGTGGAAATGGGTTGTCAGAGTAGGGCAAAGTAAAAAGGGCCATGAAGGCTCTGGAACTAAATAGAACCTGGCGATGATGGTGACCACTGTGTGGCATGTTCCCTGCCACCACTCAAAATGCAACTAGGAAATGGTAGGGGCAATGCCAAGGTGGGCAGCATCAATGTCAGTTTGATAGGCAAAATGGCTGGATCCATGTCTGCTGGGCACTAGGACATTGAAGGGGGCAAATCAATGCATTTGCTAACTCCAGCGACATTCAATTTGCAATCATTTTTTCATCCATTTGCACTGGAGGGCGAATATGGTTCGGTTTCAAAAGCTGATCGAAGATGATTTGCACCAGGCCTTTGGTGATTGCCAATCTAACATTTCCCAACTCAATGATGCAAAAATGAAGCAGCAATAACTTAAATAGAGGCGAGTACTGGCTGAAAGCATTCCATCACTGGTGAAATTTCCAAAGGTGCTGCGGGAGGAGGGGTTTGCATTGTGAAGGCAAACTGCAGCCTCTACTCATTGCATTTGTGTTTGTTTTTGCTGGCTGTCAACCAAAGCTCATGCCTGGAATTGTCCATTTACTTGCCTATATGTGATGTTCCCAGAGTACACAATGACAAGATGGGGAAGTCCAGTAGGTATGGGTGACAGAGTCACAGAGAAAGTGTTTAGATTGACTGTAGCTAAAGACAGGTAAACTGCAAGGCCTGATGGTTAAATAGCAACTACGGCAAGAAAATTTGGTATCTATGAAGGTGGGTCAACCATGGACCATGAGCAGTGTGACTACTGTGCCGTTAAGCTCCCAGTGAGAGGAAATCCTGTATTGCCAACATGTGTCCAGGTAACTAGCAGCTTTTTAAACTTGGTGAGGTGCAAGGGATTCCAGTTATACGGCAGATATCCACTGAGTGGTATGTTTTTCTGGGAATGGTGTATGGTAAGATGGAGATTAAAATCAGATCAGACCAGATCAGAGGAATTAATGAGCCATGTTTGATAGGAAACTGTGAGAAATGCCATTGGGCCTTGCAGCAAAAAGCTCTCCCAAAAAAAACCTTGGTGCAACCATCACTTGGCCAAAACCGTGGCGATTCAGCTCAATGACTTGGATGAAGCGGCTAAATGTAAGATTGGTAAATTTGCTGATGACACAAAGGCGGGTAGGGAAATAAGTTGTGAAAAGGACATAAGGAGACTACAAAAGAACTTGGAAAGTTAAGTGAATAGGCAAAAAAAAATGGCAGATGGCACATTATATGAACTTCTTCATGTTGGTAGGAAAACAAAAAGGCAGAATATTATTGAAAGGGTGGCTGCTGTTGACTGTGGTACAGAGGGATCTGGATGTCCTGGTAAATGAACCAATAAGAGGCTGGTATGTGGATATAACAAATGATCAGAACGGCAAATGGAAGATTGTCTTTTATTGCAAGGAGATTGGAATATAAACATAGGGAAGCTTTGCTACAATTATACAGGGAATTGGTGGCACTACATCTATTGTGTACAGTTTAGGCCACCTTACTTAAGAAAGGACATCATTGCAGTTCAGCGATATTTTATTTTACTAACTCTTGGGATGAAGCTGTTGTCTTATGAAGAAAGATTGGACAAATTTAGCCTATATCCATTGGGGTTTAGAAGAGTGAGAGGTGTTCACACATAAGATCCTATCAAGATGGGCACTGGAAGGATTTTTCTTCTTGTAGGAGAGACTAGAACTAGGAGAGACAGTTTAAAAGTAAGGAGTCTCCTATTTAAGCTGGAGAGACACTTTCTCAGAGAGTCATCACCTGTGGAATTCTCTTGCCTTGGTAACAGTTGAGTTAAGGTCCTTGAATAGTTTAAGGCAGAGGTAGATAGACTGTCAGAGGGTATCAGAGGTAGGTAGGAAAGTGGAACTGAGGCCACAATCAGATCAGCCATAATCTTATCAGATTGATAAGGCCAGAGAGGCCAAATGATCCAAATTTGGACATTGGTATGTTGAACACTATCCAAGACAAAGCAGCCATTTGCTCAGCACACTACCAACCACTAAATCTTCCCCCTTTCCAACACTGGCAGCAATGTGTTTCATCAACAAGGTGCCCTGCTGAAACATTCCGAGGCTCCTACAACAACACCTCTCAGTCTGTGCTCTCTACATTTCAAAGGGCACCCGACAGATAGGACAACCACCACCTGCAAGCTGTTGTTGTATTTGCTCACCAGCAGGAATTGGAAACCGCAAAGCAAACATCGTGGAAAGCCTTCCCTCAAATTATTGTGGCTTCACTACACTGGTGACACTGGTTCAAGAAAGTAACCTATTGTTATCTTGTCAAAGGTAATTATAAATGCACGCTGTTTAGTGACCTTGTCAGCAAGGCCTACATCCCATAAATAAATTAAAAGCTGTTACATAATTATGACAGTCACATCAGCCACACTCGCTGATATATTTTCTTTTCTCTTGAAGGACAAGGCAGTGCACACAATTGCAGGTAGCAGGAGTATACCAGACATGACAGACACATCCCCATGTCCTAATTCCCATGAAGGAGATGGTACTGGCCAGTATTAAGATGTGCATTGCTGAAGTTTTGGCCATCAGCAGTGCTGAAACCATCTAAGCTGATGGTATATTTATACCCAACCTTCCTCCTCATCAATCCCACTTCCCTCTCATCCCACACCTTCTACCAGCTACAAGACTGTATCACTTACTTTACCACTCCCTGCAAATCAAACAACACAACCCAAACTTTGTGTTTCTTTTTCCCCCCTTTCAGATACTTGAGAGCTGCATTCTGGCCAGGTAGTAGCAAAATATCACAAAGAGAGTGATGAAGATGTAGAACCAACACATTACCTCGCATATGCAGCCATCCCAGCTCAGATCCTGATGTTCCAAATGCCTCAAAATGCTAGATTATTGGTAGAATGTGCATGTGGAAAGACAGTGGACTGCATCCAGGGCAGAGGACAAGGATAGTGCAGGTACCAGCTCACCACAGGAAGACAGTCACATTCTGCTGAGAACTCAGAGGTGGCCATCAATGGGGCAGTCTGCTAAAGGAGGCTGATAAAGATGGAAAGCAAAGTGCCTAGTGCGTTGGCAGTCTGAAAGAAACCCTGTGGCCAATGTTGAGGAGCATGAAGCAGTCCTGCAGCACAGGATATTGTACAGAGCTTGGAATCATTCTCTCCAGTCAAAGCCATCTGTATACTTGTGGACCAAACAATATGCAGCATCTGATAGCCATTGCCACAGCCTCTATTGCAGAAGAAGCAGCACCTACTCAATGTCTGAATGTACATGGCATCAAGGCAGGAGGTTACAGTGTGGAAAGAATCTTTACAGTGTGTCACAACAGTCTGTCAGTCTCTAACAGATTAGCAGGATTGGTGAACCGGGCCTATGATCCATGATCATGACAATCAATTAACCTGTATCCTCCCTCAGGAAGATTGCACTTGCTCTCCTGTCATAAGGGGAAGTGTTGGCCTCGTAGTACTATCAGTAGAGACTAGGCAATGTCCTGGAGTCCTGGATTTGAATTCTACCATGGCAGATGGTAGAATTTGAATCTGATAAAAATCTGGAATTAAGAGTCTAATGATAACCAGGAAACCATTGATGATTGTTAGAAAAATTCATCTGGTTTGTTAATGTCCTTTGGGGAAGGAAACTGCCTTCCTTACCCAATCTGTTTTATTTGTCGCTCCAGACACAATGTAGTTGACTCTTAACTACCCTCTGGGTACTACATGCTGGCCTAGCCAACAAAACCCACATCCTGTGAATGAATTTAAAAAGTCAGCCAATAAGCAGCTGTCTAAGTTGCTATCTCTCTTCCTTGATTTTCTCTCTCTGTTCTTCCCTCTTCGAATGCTTGTGCTCCTATTCCTCAGCTGTTCACCACATCGTTGATGAAAAGGTCTCATGATGAGAAGGTTGCGTAGCAAACAGCATGAATCTTGAGACTAGCTCCGCTGAGCACTTCAGGACTTCTCGAGAACTGTCCTGACACAAATGCAATGTATCAATATAACAATGTTTTGCTGTATCCCTTGCGTGATAGCACAGCTTTACTCAGAAGCATGCTGCACGTGTGTGTGTGTGTGTGTGTGTGTGTGTGTGTGTGTGTGTGCGCGCGCGTTACACACTGATTCATTAGCCATGTGGCCAGCAGATAACTTTGTCATTTATGAACTAATCTTCAGCCTGTTGTTGAGGATGAATTACAGCTGGAGCAGTTGTCCCCTGATTTGTATGATTAATTAGTTTGTGCACTGGGTAGTACTGTCAAACAGAGAGACCTAGGGGTTCAGGTACATAATTCTTTGAAATTCACATCACATGTATACAGGATCGTTAAGAAGGTGCTTAGCATGCTTCCCTTCATTGGTCAGACTTTTGATTATGTGAGTTGGGATGTCATGTTGAAGTTGTACAGAAATGTTGGAGTATTTTGTACAGTGCTGGTTGCCCTGCTATGGGAAGATATTATTCACTTGGAGAGGGTTCAGAAAAGATTTACCAGGATATTGCCAGGAATAGAAGGTTTGAGTTACTGGGGGAGCTGGATAGGCTGGGACATTTTTCACTGCAGCATAAGAGGTTGAGGGGTTGAGGAGAGGTTTATAAAATCATGAGGGGCATAGACAAGGTGAATAGTAAGTGTCTTTTCCCTTGTGTCGAGGAGTTCAAAACTAGGGGACATATTTTTAAGGTGAGAGGAGAAACATTTAAAAAAAGACTTGGGGCAGCTTATTTTTTATACAGAAAGTGGTTCGTTTGTGGAATGAATTGCCAGAGGAAGTGGTGGATGCAGGTACAGTTACAATGTTTAAAACGCATTTATATAAGTAAATGAATAGGAAAAGATTTGGAAGGATGTGGGCAAAATGCAGGCAAGTGGGACTAGCTTCGTTTGGGAGCATGGTTAGGTGTAGACTAGTTGGACTGAAGGGTCTGTTTCCATGCTGTATTATTCTATGATTCCAAGCCTTGAAATCAGCGAAAATTCCTTCAGTACCTACCATATTTGATACAATGGGCTTTTGGAACTTGAAAGAACTACAGAAAGGACAAAACAGTTGTAGCATTGTAGCTACAGCCAGAAAGACAGCCTTGCATTGATATAGAGTCTTCACAATCACTGAACATTTCCTCAGTGCTCTACATCCATTGAAGTACTTTTTGAGTGTGGGATGAGTGTGGCTGGTGTCTATGGAGTATACAATGAGTTGCTGGTGCCTGGTGTTCAACAGGGAAATGGCTTGGAGCAACCAGCAGTGAGCTGAAGGAACTAAGTCCCTGCTTTGACTTCCATGGCGTCTAGTTTGCTAGCACATATGACAGGAAATGGCACATTAATGAAGTGAGATTTGCAGTGAATAAGCTCATTATCAAGTAATCATCCTCCTTGATAAGCCAATTGTCACTGTCAAGTAAGAATTTCACCTCAACATTTGGAACGTAGTTAAAAGATGAAGTGAGTCGCTCCTGATGTCAAGATAGGCCTTGCTGGATCTCTCCTATGATTCTGCCACACTTCTCTGCCCATGTCATTTTGCCTCCATAAGATTCCATCCATTGTAACTAATTTGCACACTGTAAATTTCCACAGAAATGCAGTGATCACCAATTTTTTTTTTGTTGGAATATTTGTAGATGGATTAACATTGAGCAGGGCACGAAGGAAACTCCATAATCTTCTTCTGAGAGGGTCAAGGGAATTTCATTTTAAATATTTCTTCCGGGGCTGGGAAGAAGACTTCTGTCCAGATTTAGTACATTACATGAGGTAAAACCCAATAAATGTGATTGGCCAGCCATTCCATCAATCCTGGCAAGATCTTGGGTTTTTGGGGCTCTGATATTTTGCTATTAAAGATAGCTTGCAGAATAGACAAATAATTGGCAAGTGAACATCAATACAGGTAAAGGTGAGGCCATTCTTTTAATGAAGAATAGGAGGCCTCTTACTGTTGGAAAGGTGCAAGTCTAGGTAGGGTAGAGGAAGAAGGATTATAAATAAAGCAATTGCTAAATGTTGCTTCGTAGGTTAAAAACAAAATTAAGCATTCAGCTTTATTCCAAAGAGATACAATTGAAAAGTAAGGAAGTCATGTTGTATCTGGATTAAACTAATCTTTTTGCAGTTCTAAACATTGTCATTAGTTCATATTTTTAAAAGAATAGAGAGAGGTTCCAGTGATGATACAGTGAAAATTTGCAAGGATGATACCTGAAATGTGTGAGAATATGCATCAGGATTGACAGACTGGGACTCTTTTTCTACAAAGAAAGAAAGCTGAAGTCTGACCTAATTGAGATATTTAACTTTACAAAAAGTTTTAGCAAAGTGGGTATATGAAGAACGTTAATATTTGGCTTAGAACATAACTGGAGGCCATCAAGTGGCATGGTGACACAGTTGTCAGTGCTATGTCTTCACAGCACCAGGGTCCTGGGTCCAGTTCCAATCTCGGGTGACTGTCTGCATGGAGTTTGCACATTCTCCCCGTGTCTGTGTGGGTTTCCTCCGGGTGCTCTGGTTTCCTCCCACAGTCCAAAGATGTACAGGCTAGGTGGATTGGCCATGCTAAATTGCCCACAGTGTTCAGGGATATACAGGCTAGGTGGGTTAGCCGTGCGGAAAAACCCCATGTGGGGTTACAGAAATGGTGTGGATCTGGGTGGGATGCTCTTTGGAGGATTGATAAGACTGAATGGGCTGAATGGCAGCTCTCTGCACTGTAGGGATTATAAGAATAACATAGTCACCATAGAAATGCAATGGGGAATTCAGAAGAAACCTCTTTTCTAAGGGATGGTGACAGTGTGAAACGTGCTACCACAGGGAGTAGTTGAAGCAAATTGTGCATTTAAGGAAAAGGGAGAAGGGAAGAGGGGGTTATGCTGGAAGATTGAAATGAGGAAATGTGAGGGAAGACTTCAGAGGAGCATAATCACTAATATGGGCTGGTTAGGCCAACTATCTTGTTTCTATGTCATACATCCCACATGTTCAGTACCAGAGCTTGCAGGTAGACACTGGGAAGAAGGCACATTGGAACCCTGGGCCCCATTAAGCCTGGGCATTGGGCGCTGAGGTTTTGGCAAACTTGTGGTGGGTGGGGTGGGGAGTTGGTGGCACAGAGGGAGTGAGGGGTGGATTTTAAAGTCCTTATAAGTAGGAAGCAGGAGGGTGTCTTCATCTTCTCAGGGACATCACCGATACAGAAAGACCCCATCCAAAGCTATTAACTGCAGGCCTTTCTTTCTGCAGTTTTTCAAAAAAAAACAAAATGGCTGCCCACACTCGCCCAATTACCTACACCGAGCCTGTTATGGCAAGGGCAGGATAAAATTGTGCCCAACTGAGCGTTTAACAATTATTGGTTTATATGTGGTGGGGGAGCCGTGGATTCTGTTGCCCACCCACCCTCCGTATTCGCGGGGTGAGTGGGAAAGTGAGTAAGGGCACCCATTGTGTTTTGTATGCAGCCTCACTGGAACCACAGTTCCAGCTCACAACCAGGGAAAGGGGACAGGTAGAGTTCAGTGTAGGGAATTGGAACTTGAGTCCACACCCATTTGCCTCAGAGGTTAGAATGCTACAAATTGAGCCAGTTTTGACACTATCCAATAGCTAAGCTGGAAGCAGTTGATGATCCCTTCAAACAAGCACAAGTATTGGATCTTCCCTGGTCTGGCAGCATCTGTAGAGAGAAAGCAGCATTAACGTTTCAGTTCAGGTGACCCTTCTTCAGAACTGGAGCCCAAATGTTAACTCTGCTTTCTCTCTCCACAGATGCTGCCAGACCTGCTGAGCTTCTCCCAGCAATTTCTATTTCTGTTTCTGATTTCCAGCAGTTCTTTTGGGTTTTTTTTTCAGGAATATTCCCTCCTGCTTGTCACTGTGCAAGATTGAGAGGGGCTGGAGTGTTAATTTCCAAACTGGAACTGATGTGCTACTGTCACATAAGCAATTCACAATTTGACTTCTGGCGAACATTCACTGCACACAGCTAACATCCTGCATCAGTATAATGCCTGACACTATTCACGCCACAAGTGTGTGCGTTTCATGAGGGTGTCGTTTGGCAAAATCAAGTTGGGGGGGGCGCTGGTCTTACATTTCCTGCCCATCAACTCTGTTTATCTCCCTATAATACAGGGTTAGAAACAGGACAAACTGCTGCTCACAGCTTCGTGACAGTTGCTAACAGTCCCGACAGCACAGGGAGGTTAGCCAACAGGATCCTGCTACACTTGGAATAAACAGCAGGCTCAAGCAAGCAGAATCTTTCATTTCTATTCGTGTTGCAGTTAAGCTGCTGGAATGGCAGAAACAACCCACACAACACAGGAATTCTCATACCTTTCAGCTGCTGCAGACAGTTATCAATAAACTTTGCTGAAAAGAATTCTTCAAATCCTGCTCGTCACTGCTGCTGCACCTCCTCTGATTATTGGCATTGCGTTGAAATACAGCTGTTTTTGTAAGCCTCGATCTTTTGTACTGCTCATCTGACGCACTGCCAATCCTCCTTACTCAGGATGTGCTTGCATATGCATGAACGCAGAGCACTAGAAAACTATCCTTTCCTTGTCCATTATCCCACCAGTCTCTCTAGACTCAGATGTATTTCTTCCCCCCTCCTGGAGACCTTTAATTAGCACTCATTGTCCTCTGTCTATCCAGCTGCCCTCCATCCTCACTTCAGGAATCTAAACTTGGTCAGTGAATCAATCAACAAACCCAACATGTATTTTCAATCATGAGCAGGGAGGGACAGAAAATAAAGCTAATATGGGTCTTTGCTTACCTTCTAGTTTAAGGGGAGCCTTTCTCAATTACAAAATGTCACACATAGTCTCATTTTTCTCACATGATGCCTCCCCTCCCCCATCTGTTCAGGTACAGCCCACATTGAGAATTGAGAGTCCTGCATTATTAGTCTCTGGACACACTTCTTAAAGTAGTCACAATATTATTAGGCAACAGTTAGTACTAATCATACAGAGAAGATTGATCTATTTTTATTCACAGGCCAGTGTTCTGCACAAACATCGCAGATAAGTTAAATAGAATTAAAAACAAATTGTGACATTACTTTACCACACTACTGTAATATCCCATCATGTTACAATTTTGAAGGTACCGTTGAAGTTGTTCAAAGTACTAGAGTACAGAGATTGGCAATTAAAGATATTCTAGGATTTACATCCTTTGGATCATGCCTTGTTTTCTAATAGTACAATAAAAGGCTTTTCTTATCAGCTCAACATCTCTCAGCACCTGGTAATGAGAACGTTCTTTGTTCACTCTAATTCCCTGAATTACACAGAGGCAGAGAGAGAGCCAGAGACAGTGAAAAGGTTCACTGTTTGCTATGTAGACTTGCCTATTGACTGCCCTCAATTGACTGAAACTCCATCAGATAACAGGCTAGCCTTACCTCTTATATCACTGAAAGCCAAGCTAAAGTACACACTGGAACATTTCTAAGCAACCTTTGGGTACGCATACACAGAGAACAGATTCTAGAGTGACTCTGAACTACGTTAAATTTTAATATATGTTGATGAGCTTCAGTAAATCATAACAGATCAATACAGGTCAAATAAATCAATCAATAACATATTTAGACAAATTTGACTCAATATTATGGTGACCGAGGGCAGAAGTTAGAATTATGCAATGCAATGGACAAAACATTTTTCTTAAAAGTGAACAACGTGACAAGACTGAAGAAGAGTCATACTGGATTTGAAACACTGACTCCGTTTCTCTCTCCACAGTCTGCCGGACCTGCTAAGTTTCTCCAGGACTTTCCATTTTTATTTGAAGTTTCTAGCATCCACATAATTTTAAATTAAGCTGACAAGATAAATGTACTGCAGTAACTCATTAGGCTTCTCCAACACCACCTTCAAAACAACCAACCTCTATCCACGCAAGAAACTACAGAGTCGTGAACACAGACAAGTCTATCACACAAACCAGCCTTCCATCCATTGACTCCATCTATACTTCCCGCTGCCTCAGCAAAGCAACCAACATAATCAAGGACCCTTCCCACCCTGATTATACTCTCTTCCACCCTCTTCTGTTGGGCAAAAGATATAAAAGTTTGAACACGTACAAACAGAAGAAGCTTCTTCCCCACTGTTATCAGACTTTTCAATCGACTCTCATGTATTAATTCTGATCTCTTTCTCTCTCTGAACCTTCCCTGCAGCTGTGACACTGTATTCTGCACTCTGTTCTACTACCCTGATATACTTTGTATGGTACAATCTGCCTGTATAGCATGCAAAACAGCACTTTTCACTGAATCTCAGTCCATGTGACAATAATAAATCAATCAACCATTCAATAAATCAATCACCTAGAACAATAAAGGCAGCAGATAAATGGGAACATCACCAACTCCAAGCCATTCACCATCCTGACTTGGGAAATATATCGCCATTCATTCAGCGTTAATTGGTCAAAATCTTGGAACCCCTTCCCTAACAGCGCTGTGGTTATCCCTATCCCCAAAAGTTCAAGGAAGCACCTCACTACCATCATCCATAGGACAATTAGGGATTGGCAATAAGTGCTGGCCTAGCCAAGATTCATATCCTGTAAATTAAAATGGTTTAAATTTCATATTAATTTATTGGAACATTGATATAATTTTTTGTTAGATTCTCTCTTGGCTTGTGGGTGTCATTGGCTGGCCAGCATTTATTGCCCTTGAGAAGGTGGTGGTGAGCTGCCTTCTTGAACTGCTGCAGTCCATATGCTGTAGGCTGACCCATAATCCCCTTAGGGAGGGAATTCCACAGTTTTGACCCAGCGGCAGTAAAAGAACAGTGACATATTTCCAACTCAGTATGGTGAGTGGTTTGGAGGGATCTTTCAGATGGTGGTGTTCCTACTATGTGCTGCCCTTATCATTCTAGATGGAAGTGGCTGTGGGTTTGGAAGGTGCTGTATAAGGGCCTTTGGAGAATTTCTACACTGCATCATGTAGATAGTATACATGACTGCAGCTGAGCGTCGGTGGTGGAGGGAATGGATACTTGTGGATGTGGTGCCAATCAAGCAAGCTACTTTGTCCTGGATGGTGTCAAGCTTCTTGAGTGTTGTTGGGGCTGCACTCATCCAGGCAAGTGGGGAGTATTCCATCACACTCCTGACTCGTGCCTTGTAGATGGACAGGATGTGGGGAGTCAGGAGGTGAATTACTCACTGCAGTATTCCTAGACACTGTCCTGCTCTTGTAGCCACTGTGTTTATATGTCCAGTTGCGTTTCTGAACAATGGTAACCCCAAGGATATTGATAATGGGGGATTCAGTGATGGTAATGCCATTGATTGTCAAAAGACAGTGGTTAGATTGTCTCTTATTGGAGATGGTCATGGCTTGGCATTTGTGTGGCGTGCATGTTACTTGCCACTTGTCAGACCAAGCCTGGATATTGTCCAGATGTTGCTGCATTTGAACATGGACTGCTTTAGTATCTGAAGAGTTGTGAATGGTGCTGAACATTGTGCAATCATTGATGAAAATCACCACTTCTGACCTTCTGATTGATGGAAGATCATTAAGGAAGCAGCTGAAGGTGGTTGAGTCTGGACACTACCCTGAAGAACTCCTGCAGAGATGTCCTGGAGCTGAAATAATTGACCGCCAACAATCCTATGTGCCAACCATGACTCCAACCATCAGAGTTTACCCCCTGATGCTACACTTGGTCAAATTCTCATATTATAAATTATTACATTTTAGGTGCTTCACAGTATCATGAAAAAAAAACATTTTATTTTCCCTTCCTTTAGTGCTGACTACATCTTTATAAGGAGATTATGTACTTCGCCTGGCAGCGAAGGGAAAATTGATGTCCTGATTTGTGAGCATGGATCTGGAGGTCCTGCTGCATGGGACGGTGTAGAAATAGGATGTCCTGTCTGCACAGGATCCACTGCAGCGAAACGACAACAGCCCATGACAGCCTTGTCTAAGATCATTTACTGGGTCAGTGCAGGCTAAGCTGCCTGGTAGAAAGCACATCAGTGAAGGGCAAAGTTCAATGATCTTTTTGATTCCACCACTTCCAAGTGCCACCATTTTCTGTCCAATATCTCACATGATATTTATCTCCGCCGCTGTACACACCTCTCACCAAGGATCAGTCTCCATGAATCTGACTATTGCCTGTGACATCTTGCTGTCACCCACCACAATACTACTTACACTGCAGACCCTCTGCGCTGCCTAATCACTTGCTGAAGACATGCCCCCAACTGCACCAAAAGTGAAAAAATCTGTGCCACCCACATTCATATCCCTTAATACCTGCCTCTTTCTCAATCTGGAGGAAGCAGCCTACAATAGGGTCATGGTGAGTGGTGGGTTGCCTGGCACTTGGCTTCTTACCCGTTATGTAGAGATTGTCCTCACTCTGACTGCTCTGAATGGCTGACTGACCATGTTTGAACCCTTGAACTGGTATCGGAAGCTGGATTGACTTCCTGTATCCGGACATCCTGACCGAACACTATCTCCTTTAACTTGCCTGAGGACCGCTGACAACCATGATCAATTTCCTGGCTTTGTGTCTACGCTAAACAACACACCAAAACACCAGTACTGTGAGCCAGGTAGGGCAGCACGTAAAAGACAATCCAGGGATGCTGTGAATATCCAAGTTGGCTCAAAGTGACTAAGTGATAAGGAAGCATGAGAAGAGGCTGGAAATGCAGCCTTGTCCAGTCCATGAGCTGGGCGTGACCTCTGAGTGCAAAGTGTCCTTGTTGCAATATTGCAATTGGTCAGTGCATTGAGTATGAGATTTGAGATTTCATCCGATGTGTCTTTTCTTCAGCAATACTCAAGCCTGTCCTACCAAATAACTAGTTCTACCAGAATTGACTCTTCTGCAGCAAGTGACCCAATCAGTTATTCCTCATTAATGAGTCTTCTGCTAGCAGAATATACCATTGTAGGGTGCATCACAGCTAAACAAGCCAGATATTGCCCATAGCCATCATCGATACTTGTGCATTTTTCAAAATGAGCAATATGATACATATAAACTGGTAAAACTCCCCTCTTGTGGATTTAGGCATGATTTGAACCTCAGATCAGATTACTGCCTTGTAATTGTTACCAGGTATCTATTATTCTTTATTTAGCTTAATGAGTAAAAGCCAAATTTGACTCCATTATTTTGCTTAAATAAACTTTAGGATAAGATATCTTGCTGATAATTTGGAGAAAGCACCTAATGTTTCTCATTGAGGGAGAAAAAATGGAATATTTCAAAAACTGTCTTGCAATTCTGCAGAACTCGCATACTTTGGCAGTTATCTTTCAGCAAATTGTTTCTTATTTGGAAGATTAACAGGGAAGTGCCTGAGGCAGTGTAATTCCCTGAAAAACAGCATTTGTATTTTCCCACAGTCTTAACTGTGGGTTCACAATCAGATGCCCAGTAATGACTGAATCTGATATCGTCATGTGTCCAATATGCCACTGGCTGTTACAATTTCAGTTCTTAGCTTGGCCAGATGGTAAATCTGACAGCCTGCAATGCTGTCAGATTTGTTGATAATGTAGCTTTTAAATATATAAAACTGTTTAGTGGCTAAATAGAACCATCTGTTACTGAAGCTATTGTTTCTACAACAGAAGAATTACACTTGGGATTCCCTTCTGGAACCGAAGGCAGAGCAATAAGGTCAGCAACGTGGTAGTGCATTGCATTGGTGATTTAAACATTGGGTCAAATCATTGTAGATTTTGTTATCCATGTTTTCATTGATGCCCAAGGCATTTCCGACATAATTTTCAGAATGGCAAACTGTATGGCCACTTGTTTCCTTTGGAAAGGTGCTTCTTGATGCAAATGTGGCCTCTGTGCTATTTGTAGTACCTTAATTAGAAGTTTCAGTCACAACTGGGTGGAGTTTGTGCTCTGGAAGTCCACAAGTGCCCTAAAAGACTCCAGAAAACTATGAAGAAAAGTAAGTGGAGTAGGCCATTCAGCACCTCGAGCCTGCTCTTCCATTCAATTGGATCGTGGCTGATCCGACATTCCTCACGTCCACTTTCCTGCCTTTCCGCATAACTCTTGATTCCTTTACTGATCAAGAATCTGTCTATCTCAGCCTTAAATATGTACAAGGACTCTGCCCCCACCGCTCAATGATTGGCGAAAGTCAAAGAGATGTTTTGGAAGATTTTTTGTGGGATAAAGTGAAACAGGATCACTCTGTCTGGTCTTATGAAAACTGCGGCTCACTGACACTTCCTGGTCAACCTCCCACTGGAATGGTCTCCCATAACTTTCCCAGCCTGGCGTGCCAATCAGCTCAACGTGGATTATCCCATTCTCCCTTAGCTCTCAGGAGCTGTTTCAGGGCAATGTTTCCTCTGAAGTGCCTGATGGATCCGTCCTTAGTTCTCTCCTAAATCTCCTACTCTCCCTTGACTATAATGTCTGAAAACATGTCCAGTTCCACATACATGGTGATGCTACCCAACTGTACCTCCTGACCATCTCTCTAAATGTCTGCATCAACCCTGTTTGTTATGCTGCTTACTCAGAGAAAGAAATAAATGAACAGAAATTTCCTGCAATTACCTAATGGGAAAACTGAAACAATATTGATCGACGGGTAGCACATTATTGAAGAACTCACCTGGAATCCTACACAGAATTCTTTGTCTAGATTACCAATTGCTGTTACTGTGTTTGGTACATTTGTGTTAATAGCCAATAGCTCAACAGTCCCCTTTGTTAGCCTCCCCCCAGAATGCGTCCAATTAAAATGAATCATTTCACACTTATCTGCATTAAATTCAATTTGTTACTCAATTGCTCAATCCTCAAACTTCTTTTGAAGTTCTGCAATATTCTCCTCACGGTTCACAATGCTTCTAACCTATTATCAGCAAATCTTAATGGAAAAACTTAGATAAATTCACTGAGTGATGTTTTTCAACATTGCTTCAGTTGAGGTACAGTAGAAATACTCTAAAGATATTGAGTCTGGAAGGCTGGATTCCATGTTTTCCCAGCAGAAATGTGGTGAATGTATGATTCCAGCTGGCTATTTAATAAGATTTTCATACCAGGTCAAATCAGCAGCCAGGTTCTGTTCAGATGGGGTTTTGAATGGCCTGTGCCTACAGAGGTCCTGGCAATACATGGAGTTGCACCATTTTGCTGCGATATTGCAGCATTAGGTTGTAGAATAAAGCTTGTGTTAACACAGCCTCGAGGCCTTTTTAGAACAGCCTGTGCGTGTGTGTGTGTGTGCGCGTGTGTGTGTGTGTGCGTGTGTGTGTGTGTCTGTGTGTCTGTGTATGTGTCTGTGTCTGTTAAGACAATTGACCTCCAACAACCACAATCTTGTTTCTTTGTGCCAGGTAAGATCCCAATCAGTGGAGCTTTTTTCCCATTGATTTCCATTGACTGCAGTTTTGCAGGGGCTGTTTAATCCCACACTAATTCAAATGTGGCAATCATCTGGGCAGCACAGTAGCTCAGTGGTTAACACTTCTGCATCCCAGCACCAGGGACCTGTGTTTGATCCCACCCTCAGGCTCTGTGGAGCTTGCACATCCTCCGTGTACCTGTGTGGGTTTCCTCCCAAGGTCCAAAGATGTGCAGGTTAGGTGGATTGGCCATAGGAAATGCAGGGTAACAGGGGTAGAGTAGGGAGATGGATCAGGGTGGACTGCTCTTGGGAGGATTGGTGCAGATTCAATCAGCTGAATGGCCTGCTTCCACACTGTAGGGATTCTATGATCCATGATCTACCCAAACTGAATTTGCAAGAGGCAGATGCTGAATAGGTCTGGCTTCTGCCAAAGGTTTTTTCCAACCTCCTTCTCCCCAAGTGTCTGGGATGCAATGTTCGTCCCCACTGGAATTTGAAACGCTCAGGATGGATCTGCAAGAAATATACATCATGGAGACAGGCTAATTGAGTGTGATGCAAAATGGATTAATAATCAAAACAAATATTAAATAAAGAGAAATCTGTACAAGTCCTGCAGAGAGAAAAGGGAAGAAATTCACTCAGATGAACATGTTAAACTATGGAAAAAGCAGCATTACAGATACAAACCTTATAACAAATAGTTTGTTTGAGTAAAACAGTAAGAAGAACATCAATCATGGTGCAGGTAGACATGAAACAAAGGGTCAACACAAGATTTATTTGAAAAGGGAGATAAAACAAAAGCAGGAAACTGCAAGCTTGTTGGCTTAACATCTGGCAAGGGAAAATTTTCAAAGATTTTATTAAACACATTATAACATGGCACTGATAATTGAGAAAATCAAGCATTATGAACATGGTTTTGTGAAGGTGAAATGAGGTTTGGCTAATTTACTGGTGTTCTTTGTGGAAGTAACATATACTATGGATAACGGGAAATTGGTGGGTGTACCATACTCGAGTTTCCGGAAAGCACTTGATAACATACCATATCAAATGCCATTGCGAAAATAAAAGCTCATGGTGTGAAATATACATATTGATATGTAAAGAGGATTGGCTGGCTAACAGAAAGTAGAGAGTAGGCATAAATGACGCATTTTCTAGTTGTCAAGATGTAGTAAATAGGGTGCCATTGGGATCATTACTAATGGCCTCAACTTTTTACAATTTATATAAATTGCTGGGTACTGGGCCAAAAATATGATTGTTTAATTTGTTGATAATATAAAGATAGGTGGAAAAGTAAGTCAAGGATATACAGGGGTCCCCAATTTACAAATGTACAACTTTCGAACACTCATACTTATGAAAGCAATCCCATACAAGGTATAATTTTAAAGATCCGACATACAAATGTTTTCTGTATTTACAAACAGCTATCTTATATTGCTCTGCGTTGTGTTCCAACTTACACACGAATCAACTTGTGAACAGACTCAAAACAGAACCTGTTTGCAACCCAGAAACTGCCTGTCGATAGATTAAGGGAGTAGGCAAAGATCTAATAAATGGAATATAATGTAGAAAACTGTGAAATAGTCCATTTTCGCAGGAAACATAAAAATTAAGCATATCATCTGAAGTAAGAGAGATTGCAGAGCTCTGAGATAAAGATGGATCTGGGTATCTGAGTACCTGAATCACAAAAGGTTAGTATGTGGGTACAGCAAATAATTAGGAACAAGGATAGCCCTTGAAGGAGGAACTATGCAAGGTCAATGCTGGTTTCCATTAACAGGGCCTTGACTATGCAGACCCCTGTTACAGTCTTGGCATTTGCCTATGGGTATTGAGGTGAGTTGGTAATGTATACAAAATGCCATGATGCAATGAAATGTTTAAGCTGTCATTATGAAACTGAGAGCTGTTGTCCAAGATGACCATGTCTACGGTGCCATGTGTGGCAAAATCTCTTTATGTACAGCAATAACCATAATCAAAATGGAGCTACGCAGTTATTTGACTTAAAACTAGTAGAAGGGATAGTCAACAACAATAAGAACTATTTCACTTTTGAAGACAAGAAAATCCATCTTGAGGCACTCCCATGAGGGGGATGACAATGATGAGGCAATCAAGATTCCTTATGTTCTTGTCATGTATAAGATTTAGAGACCCTGTGTCTTCAGTGGTCTTAGATATAACTGACCACCAGATAGAGTTGCCAGCTCACTTGATAATTCTTAGGTGTCCCTGGTATCCGTGTTGGAGAACGTTCAGACTGAGGATCATGGGAATGACAACTTGGTCATTCCAGATGAACATATAATCCATTAGACTAAGGTGGAAACATTTCTCAAAATATTGTTTAAAATAGACTGAGTTGGGATATTTTAGGCCACCCAGTGGCACAGTTCTTTTGTATTTGTACACATTCAGCACTGGCCTTCTGAGTTGAATAAACTTCATCTAATTCCTTAGTGTTTGCCGAGAGAAACTTAATCAACAAAGAAATGTCCTCAACAAAATAAACATCGTCCTGGGCTGGTTTTCAGATAGGGATGTGGGACAAAGCATCAGCCATTGTCTTGGACTTACTATGTGGTAAACGTAAGACAGCACTGAACCTTTGGATTCAGGGTGGCATCTTTTCCAACTCTTTGTTGTTAAGGAGGAGCACTAATAACTTGTTGATTGTGAGTCCCAAAATAAAGGCTGGTCATGTTTCAGGAGTTGCTGTAGTTTGACAGGATTTATTGATGTACGCCAAACTGTTAGGAACTTGCCAATAAGCCATGAATGGCAATATTATCCAAAAGCTTAATAACTACGTTAAGGCCCTTTCGGATGTCTGTCATGGTTCGCTGGATGATTTTGGATCCTGAGGCAATTCCAAATGGTAGATGATTAAACCAGGTCCTCCAAAGCAACAAAGCTACTCAAGACTATAACATTGTGAATGTTCAATTTCATGAAGACCTAGCTCCTCACAAGCTTTGCGAAGGTCACATCTGCAGATTCAGCTATGTGAGGTCGGCACAAATGCGTAAAGAATGCCTAAGTTTAGATGCAGACACAAAGTTGGTTTGGGTCGTTGGAGACATCACACCCTGGTGCAGCATAGCATTATTCTCCTTTCTCACATTTTGTAAGAAAGCCTGTGGAACCTTTCTCAAGATAAATAGACAGGCAGACTTGGGAGTTGCTTTTATGATGATATGATAAGCGATTTGCAGCTTTCTGTGTTCTGTGAATAGTTTTGCAATTTCTCCTGAATATATCTCAGGGTCTGTCCTGTCTGTTTGGCAGATAAGGAGCAAGCATGTATATGTTCTGTGACTCAGTAAAGATTACTCATGATTGTGGATGACATAAAGGAATTCATTCATTTATCTTCCCTTGGAATGAATAATGGCGGTCATCTGACCTACTACCTTCAGTGGGGCGTCTCCAGGGCCATGGAGTTGAAGGTTGGTTGGTTGGAGAAATGAAGGCTTCCAGCCAATGTGAAGCATCAGAAAAACCGGACTCTTCCCCCTTCTTAGTTCAATGACAAATTTATCTGTAACTCCTTCCAAAAAAAAGCAGCTGACACTCACAAACTTTGAGAACATGTTGTAAATCTTGAGAACCTGTTTTTTAGGATTGATATTGTCTTTAGACTTTCAATGTGGAGCTGAAGTTCATCTCCTGTGGTGCACCTATGGCCGGAGGATCACTCTGTGTTGGAGGTGATGTGGTATTTCCGACTAGAGACATTGAACAATGCCAACAACTGTGCTCTCTGTCTTCTGTACATCTTTGTGTTAGGCAGTTTACGCCCTTTCACGTCCAGTTATCTGGCACAGATCATTTCCAAGAGAATCAATATCTTTTGCAGATTCTTGGGTGCCCACACTGATTTACTTGTTTATGATAGCATTCCACTTAAAACTGAAGTAGGAATCAATGATTTTAATGGCCTGTTCATATTTAGGGTGTTCTCCATCAACTGTCCTCTTAAAATGCAGTTGGCACAACGCTTGATGGTATACATTGAGCACATTGACCGGATCTATATGAGGCTTCTCAGTGAGTCTGTTGGCAATCTGGTATTAACTGAATTTCTCTTTCCACAGATGCTGCCAGACCTGTTGAGATGCTCCACAGTTTCCCTGTGATTTTCTGTTTTTGTTTTAGATTTGCAGCATCCACTGTTCTTTGTTTAAATTCATTAGAACCTAATTCCTTCGGGCGCTGGTTATCAGACATCATTTGGCTTTTTTGAATTTGTTGGGAATCAGGCCTCACTAGCTAGACATGTATTTACTGCCCATCTCTAATTTCCCAGGGGCAGGTAAGATTCAATCACATTGCTGTAGGCTTGAATGAAGGCTGCACTGAATCAGGCCAATAGTTTCCTTAAAGGTCAGTGGTGAACGAGATAGGTTTTCCTGACAATTGACAGCAGTTTCCTGGTCATCATTAGATTCTTAACTCCACACTTGTTTTTGAATTCAAATTCCACCTTCTGCCGTGGTGGGATTCGATCCCAGGTCCCTAGAACATTCCCCCATCCCTGGATTAATAGTCGAGCAATAATATCACTAGGCCATCACTTCCCTGCCCACACCTCATTGCCCTTGAGAAGGTGGTGATGAACTGTCTTCTTGAACCATTGCAGTGTGTGTGCTGTGGGTAGTGAATTCCAGGATTTTGACCCAGCGACAATGAAGGAATGGCGATATATTTCCAAGTTAGGCTATGTGAGGAACTTGCAGGTAGTGGTGTTCCCATGTGTCAGCTGCCCTTGTCCTTTTGGATGGAGGAGGTCATGGGTTTACCTCCTAAGGAGACTTGTGAATTTCTGCAGTGCATTTGGTTGTTACACACTGCTGTTCTTGTGTGTCAATGGTGGAGGGAGTGAATGTTTGTGAATTTACGACCAATCAAATGGCTGCTTTGTCCTGGACAGTGTCAAGCTTGTTGACTGTTGTTGGAGCACTTGGGCAAACGGCGATAACAAATCGCAGTTCTGATTTGTGGCTTGGAGAAGGTAGATAGGCTTTAGGGGAGTGAGGAGATGAGTTACTTGCTGCAGTATTCCTTGTCTCTAATCTGCTCTCGTAGCCACTCTATTGATTTGGTTAGTCCAGTTCAGTTTCTGATCAGTCCGAAGAATAATACAAAACTGAGGGTCAAAATGGAGGTAACAACTTAAAACAATTGCCATCGCTAGATAAAATGTACTCAGAAAATTAACAGCAGTTAAGGCTCTGGAGTTGGGCCTGTTGACCTGAATCCTAAGAGTTTAAAATGTTTGAAGGGATGGTGGCTGCATTAATTGTAATTTTTCAAAATTCTGGGAAGTTCCCGGTGGATTGGAAAACCATGAATATAACTTTCTCCAAGAAAGAATGGAGATAGAGAGCAAGAAACTATAAGCCAGTTAGCTGACTATGTGTCATTGGGAAAATACAAATGCATAATCAAGGTAAAAGTCAGAAATCACACGACACCAGGTTATAGTCCTACAGGATTATTTGAAATCACAAGCTTTTTGAGCGCTGCTCCTTCCTGTTGGACTATAACCTGGTGTCGTGTGACTTCTGACTTTCTCCACCGCAGTCCAACACCAGCACCTCCACATCATGACTCTAATCAAAGAAGTTATAGCAAGACATTTAGAAAATCAAAATGCAATCAGTGTCATCATGGTTTTGTGAAAAGGAAAACATGTTTGACCATTTCACTGGTGTTATTTGAGGATGTGACAAGCAGAGCAGAGAAAGGAGAACCAGAATGAATCCTCACCATTCTAGCCATTTTGTATGAGCTGTCTGGTAGATTTGCTGCCACCGTTCTTTTCCCTAATAGGGATCTACAAGCCTGTTTGGTCGAGTGTGGTATTGGGAACAGCAGGATCTGCTAGAACATGCAACTGCACATGCTAATTCAGAAATGCACACGAGCACAATCTCAGACCTGTCACATCATCATGTCGAAGTCCAATGATATCATATACAAAGGCCGCACTACATATGCACAGATAAGAAACACAATATGGAAATAGGGTTTCAACAAGAGAGGGGTGAGAACACAGGAGGGGGAGAGAGGAGGCAGGAGTGGGTAGTGAGGACACAGGGAGGGGGGAGGAGGTGGGAGGGGGTGTAAGGACACAGGGAGGGGGAGTCGGGAAGTGGGAGGGGAAAGTAAGGACTGCGATGAGGAGTGAGAATACAGGGTGGGGGAGTGAGGACACGGGGGAGGGAGTGTGAGGACAGGTGAAGGAAGAGCGAGGACACAAGGAGGTTGAAGGGGGAGAGTGAGCCCAGTGTGGGGGGTGGGGAGAGATCCGAGTGCAGGTGGGGTGGGGGTGGTGAGCCCAGTGCAGGGGGAGAGTGAGCCCAGTGTGTGAGGGGAAAGAGTGAGCACATTGTGTGGGGGGAGAGTGAACCCAGTGTGGGGGGTGGGGGTGTGTGGTTGTGAGCCCAATGGATCGGGTGTGGGCTAGTGAGGCCAGTGTGAAGGTTGAGAGTGAGCCTAGTACAGCGGGAGAGTGAGCCCAGAGTGGGGAGGTGTGCAGAGAATGAGCTCATTGCAGGGGGGGAGTGAGCCCAGTGTGTGGGGAGTGAATGAGCCCATTGGGGGGAAGGGAGAGCGAGCCCAATGCAGAGGGAGAGAGTGAACCTAGTGTGAGGGAAGAGTGAGTCTAGTGCAGGGGGAGTGAGCCCAGTGTTGGGGGGCAGAGAGTGAGCCCTGAGGCAACATTGGCAAGGTAAGCCAACTGGTGAAAAATGGCACCCGAAGATTGACGACATTATTTGGGTCTTAGCTGGCTCGGTAGATTTACTTCTGTTTAAGCTATACCTTTTCTTTTTTAAATTATATTTCTCACTGTAAAATACAAGTGACAATATTAATCATTCATTCATTCATATGTTCATTCACCAAGCCTGTGTGACATAATAAATATTAACATTAAACCTTTCTGACCTTTACATCCTTAGACAGCGCAGAAGATGCAGTGCATTTGGATATTGAAAAGACATTTGTTAAGGTGCCACATAAAAGGTTACTGCACAAGATTGATGAACAAACAGTAAACAGAATCAGATTAAAGGGACATTTTTAGGTTGGCAAACCACAATGCCACTGGCTCACCAATTTACAATCTAAATCTTGGCTGAAGGGGCATAAGTATATTAGCTAAATTTGTTGACACAAACATTGGCAGGGAATAAGCTGCCAAGAGGATCCAAGGAATCTGCAAAAACATATAGCTAGTGAAAGAGGAAAAGTATAAGAAAAGTTCAGACACAGTTCAATATCAGTTGCTAGAACTGGTTTAGAGCATTATGTTACCACTGTCTAACTGACACAAAGTGGGCTGAGAGATACAATAAGAATGTAGTGATGTGCCTTAGAAGGAACTAATGAATAATTTGTGTAAATTGGATTGTGATGGGATCATTTAATAATCCTGTGTGTTTGGAGTTATGTAATTGGATATCAGGCGCACATGATTGTACATAATTGGATAACACACACATGATTGTGTGTGATTGGATAACTGCAACTAACCTACATGTGCTGTAATGTTACAACTGTAAAAATGTGTATTTAATTCATGGAATTCATCCACCATTTTTGGATATATTCAGATGCCCAATAAAATGGTCAACAAAAAAAAACTTGAGTCTTGTCTGAATACTGCGAGTAAGAAGGATGGTTGAACTCCCAATACAGTTAGTTTAAGTTAGTGGGAAAAGAATAGCAGATGGGATATAATGTGAAGCCTACTTTTCACTCCCGTATCTTTTATTCTAGTGCCACCTTTGTAAGAGCATTGCTGACACTACCACCTTCAATGGTTCAGGCTGATAATCGGTAAGCATTTAAAATCTCAGCCATACCATTGGAATGCAGCCAAAAATGCCTGAACAGTTTTAATGGCTCTATCGCTCATAACAGATAAGGAAGACGTGCAAACCCACTATCATTTTTTTTCCATAAATCTTTTAACATTAACAAGAACTGTTGTGGATTGTTGAAACAAAGGGATAAGGCATCAGTAATGTGCTGATGATATATTCACAAGTCTCAACATATTCCTGCTATTGAATTCCCTCCCTAAATGCTGGAGTGGGGAGCATTCACCAGGAGATATGCTCAGAAGACAAGGTCCCAGTGCTTTTGCTACCCTGTCTGTATATTGCAGTGTACATACAAAATACTTTTCTAATAATCTGCCAATATATCATGTAGGGATACCTGAAGAAGGGTTTTAAGAAGGTTCACTGGACTTGAAACTTTAACTTTGCTTTCTATCCACAAATGCTGCCAGATCTGCTGAACGTCACTAATAATTTCCCTTTTTGTTTCAGGTTTCCAGCATTTGTTTTTCTTTGGGGATATTATTTGGAATTTTGTTAAACAGCAGAGACCTGAGTGAAGTGGATCCACCTAGTTTCTCATCATTAGGATTATTGTGAGTACATGATTTTGCACAATGGAACATGTAGTGTAGTGTTCACAACCAACTTCACGATGAAAATACAGACTGAATATTTGAAAATCAAGCTTCAAGTCTGCCATCATTCAGACTTGCTCATCGTATTGAATAACCTATAGCTATCAGGGACTACAAGACAGCAGTGACAGGCAACTTTTTAAATTGTACATTTAAAACAAAACAAATAAACATAAACAAAATAAAAACAGTATAACTGCATTCCACCAAGCCAATAAATATGAACGTTCTTACACATAGTATTCATCAGAGAGAGGCATTGATGTTATTGTAGGTTTGATCAAAAGTGGTTGAAAAAAAAACCCATGTAGATTTGACTGGTCCAAACAGCCAGAGGGACAGCACTTTTGAGAAATTGTAAGTTATGTGCATCACTGAGATGACTCTAACCAGTACTGCATCTTTGTTCTCCCCATTTTCGTGGGTATGTAAGATGTATAAAAACCCAAACTGATTTTGGCCCCTCCATAATTAATTGCAACTCATTCAGCCACTCTGATCTTGGACACTATATTTGAGTCATCGAATCCTGACAGTGTGGAAGCAGGCCATTTGGCCCATCAAGTCCACACCGACCCTCCAAACTGTATCCCACCCAGACCCAACTTCCTACCCTATCCCTGTAACCCTGCATTTCCCATGGCCAATCCACCTAGACACTATGGGCAATTTAGCATGACCAATCCAGCTAACCTGCATATCTTTGGACTGTGGGAGGAAACCCACACAGACGCAGGGAGAATGTGCAAACTCCACACAAATAGGCACCCAAGACTGGAACTGAACCCGTGTCCCTGGCACTGTGAGGCAGCAGTGCTAACCACTGAAGTTCATTGCCATAGTGGGATTTCCATTTAAAACACTACCATTCTATTGACAAACCCTCGCCTCTTTCTCTACAGCCACCGTTCCCCATATCAAAAATTAATTATTTCACAAGCAGCTGAAATGGCTGAGTTGTTAAAACTCAAACTAAACACTCAAGTGCGGAGGCTGCCTGTCATTTAAACTTGCTTACCTCAGTAGAATGAATTGCACTAGTTTTAGGATGGCAGCTCGATGGAGTAAATCTCTGGGGAGAGAAAAACCTAGCAGATACCATCTCATTTAACTATTTTTTTGTCAGAAGTTTTAGAGGAGACCATTGACAGGAACGCACCAAAGATTCCTGTCATCACCATGACTATTGTGAGGGAAGTGCACATAATTATCAACTGAAGGATAGGGGAGAAAAGGATTAAAATATAAACAGCTTGCCAGATTTAAAATATAATGCCAGACTGTTGATATTTTGCATTGAAACTGCTCAGTTTTCTTTCCAGATGTTTGTGTTGTCTCTCCTTTAAGCTATTGAAAACGATTATAACTGACATCTGTGAGGAGTTTATGTTATTTCTTGCAGTAATAAGACCAAGTTTACATGTTTTGCTTGTAGAAATGAAGACTAAATGTGGAGGTTCTGAAGTGTTTTGTGATATGCCTTTAGTCAAAAATGATTTTGTTACATTTCCTCCTGTCTTGTTTAAAATGTCTTTCCATACAGTGCACCTAATTAGTGTTGAAAGGAGCTGTAAAAGTTCAAGAGATCAATTACATATGCTTTGAAAATCAAAGCATGATATTGAATTTCCACAAATAAATCTTTTTCACTGAAGTTTAAATCTTTACTGATTACTTATTGACTCATAGCCTTATGATCACTGCATCAAATCAAGGCTCAGATATTATTAAAGGGAGTCTATTTTGTTCTAGTTGATAGATTCCTGATCTCTCCCTCTCTATTAACAGGGAGCATGCAAATACATTGTGCCCATTTCTTGGCCTAGAAATTTGATCATGTTTGTACTTAATTATCAAGCATAAAATAGGCACGTAAAAGTCCAATATAACACATGGCATGCACATTGTTAAACTATGGGCATCAACAATCAGATTGCGCTGTTCTGTAAGCATTTAATGCATGCATTGTAATGATTCAAGAAGGTCTTGTACTATCTATGGGACTATGTTGTGTATTTGGGCTGTTCCCATATCATTACTCTCCACATCATAAACTCACCTAGCAATTAATATCACTGACTGCCAGCAAAACCTGTATGAGAGCAATTTAAAAAGCTCCTTTCCTCCAAGAAAGTTAGTTGCAGCTTTATTTTCTTAGACTTTGGGCCTCTAAAGAGTACAGGAAAATTCTCTGCCATGTAAAATGTGTAGGGCCTTACAGAAATAAGAAGGGAATAATAGGATGACATCTGTAATGAACCTACAAAACATCAGCTCCATTATTACCATTTACAATAACTAGATAATAAGATGCCTCAAATCCAGTGCATCCAATTTCCAATGTGATCTAATGTCGACACCCCTATTTCCCTGAAAAGTGAATTATTACAGTATGTTGAAAAATGCTGGTTAACGTGTGTGAGGGATTGAGATGTTGGTGTGAATTGATGTTGATTCCAGCATTTGTAAATATGGTGAAAATCTTTGGCCATGTTTGAAGGGAGTGACGACCACTTTTCTTGGACCAACAAACTGAGTTAGAACTTAATAGTAACATTAATGGATGCTGTTACAATGCCCTTGGGAAAACTGAACTAAAATAACCAAATATGGTCCCCACATGAAGAAAGAAACAACAAGAGCCCACTTCTTACAACTTTTATTTTGAAACAAAACAGAACCAACACAAATTACACATTATGAGTTAACAGGCAAATGATTCTTCAAATAAACAGGTAAATTTCACATTCTATATCAGTAATACGACAAAAAAAAACACCTATGCAGCCACAGGCCACATTACTCCCTGCAAAAACACTGCAACAATAACACAGTCTTTTCAACCCGTGCTCTGGTACACAGAATTGCTCACTTTCACTTGATTTGGTCCCTGAGTCATGATCACTGGCTGCTGTATTCACTCACAGGTTGTGTGAGGAAATGTTGGTGTAGTGGTAATATCATTGGACCAATAATTTTTAATTTATTTGTTCATGGGATGTGGGTGACTTTGACCAGGTCAGCATTTATTTCCCATCCTTACTTGCCCAGAGGGCAGTTAAAAGTCAACCACATTGCTGTTGGTGTGCATTTCAGGCACCCACCATCCTCTGTGTGAAAAATCTTCCCGGCACTTCTCCTAAACTTTCCCCCTCTCAGCTTGAACCTGTACCCTCTCATAGTTGACCTTTCCACCCTGGGAAAAAGCCTCTGACTATCCACTTATCTATGCCTCTCATCATTTCCTCTGAATAATAAGACAATTTATTTGAACAACATTAAATATGTCCAATTTACAAACTGATCCAAAGAGGAGATAAATATTGAATAAGAAGTGAGCCCTTTTATGGTGGTTTGGGACTACCAGTCACTGACTATGGCATTTTTATTGCTGCTTAATGTTAAAGTAGCTGGTCTCACATGACCATCATACTGGAGCAATAGAAGGACTTGATCCGATATGAAAACTACTGTCCAGCATAATGTCTGAGATGGTGCAGGATAAAATTCAGTGCTGATCTTCCCGGTAATATCATTTTCTTTCATTTAGTTCAGAATGAAATTTCTGTACAATTCTATTTTCTGAATAATGTCCATTTGATAATTGGATTATTCAGTACCTGCACATATTTAATTGGACAACAATGATTCAAATCAGTTACAATGATTTGCACTCAGTATCATTTTCTTATTGGTCGACCATAAATTGCAGCAAGTTGTAAGAACCAATGGGCCCCATTGTTGATTGCTAACCCTCTCTCGCCTTTCTCCATTACCCTTTACTTTGTTTTTATTGGCAGTGAAGTGGGACTGATTTCTTGGATACTATTGTCATGTTGCCAATGTAAATAGGTAAAGAAAGTAAATTCTTAAGGTCAAGGGGGCAAAAATGAATTCACTTTATTGCACTTATTCATGAAATCAAAAATGTATTGCAGTGATGCTATAATAATAAAATCACTACAGTGCAGAAACAGACCACTCGGCCCAACAAGTCCATGCTGCCCCTCAAAGAGCATCCCACCCAGACACATTCCCCTACCCCTGCATTTCTCCATGTCTAACCCAAACATCCCTAGGCACTATGGGCAACTTAACATGGCCAATCCACCGAACCTGCGCATCTTTGGACTGTGGGAGGAAACTGGAGCACCTGGAGTAAATCCACAGAGACAGTCACCCAAGGGTGGAGTTGAACCCAGGTCCCTGGTGCTGTGAGGCAGCAGTGCTAACCACTGGGCCACTGTGCTGCTCGATGAAGTGTCTGAATATGACTCCCTTGAAAGTTGCCTTATTAATTTAGGTTTCTGAGGTGCTGATCACTCAACAGAAATGTATTAAGCTATAAGGACGATTGTCAATCACATTAATGAGCATACGTTCTGGTCATGGTCTTGTGTATTCTAACTGTTGATAAGTATTCCAGTGGACAGATATTTTGTTTCATACTAATCCTAATTTTCACCACAGAATCAGTGCCTGATAGATAGCAATAAATCAAACTCAGCTTCCTATTGATTTCCGTATTGACTGTAAATAGTAGCAGTTAATATACATATTTTTAGTGGATTGCCACAGACTATAGTATGAATTCTGACTGGAAACACTTTCAGATCTACACTAGAGAAAGGAAACCGTGCAAACACTTTTGATAGAATGCATTCCCCACTGTCTTTAAATAAACGGGTAAAATCTGTTTGTTCCTGTTTCTGCTCATGGGGGTTTTGATTCACAATCTGTTTGTGTTTGGTCCCAGTAAGGCAGACAGAGCTAAAATGTGCCGAACAGTGTAGGAGGCTAGCACATGTTCCAGCTCACCAACAGCTCTACAGTGACCACTGCTCCCAATGGTCACTGCTGGGATTGCGGTCAGTCCCCAGTGAGGACCCATTGAAGCTGACAAAAAATAGCACACCACCCCAAAATTAGGGGACACATTCGGAAGTGTATTGGATGGCTCTCCTGGGTAGATCAGGCATTAGACTATTGGATCAGCAGAGCAATGATCTGCTCCAAAATGTTCCTATTGGCTCCACGGTTCTTGTCATGGTCCTCCATGCTGTCCGCACAACCTCAAAGTTGGGTAACTGTTGTCCCAACTTGCCATCTTCTAGTTGTCCTTAGAGGCACAAATATTTCCTTAGAACGAAAGGATCTTGCCTTTTGCCAGGATAACAGGCAGTCACCACCATCATGTACTGTACATGGTCGCAATTCAGTTGTGCATTAATGAAACCGTAGCTTTTCTGTTTTTGGACCATTCTATCAGGAATCCCACTATCCTGGCAAGTCCATGTGTCTGCTCATCCTGATTTTCCCTCTTTGGAGATGGCTTCTTTTGGCATGTGGAGATTCCGTCACCTCCTAGATGAATGAATGGATATTGGATCTGTTGCTTGCTCCTGCTGAACAGATCAGCTTACATAAAAGTCGAATGCCAGTGTCACCCTTTGACCACTGACAATAATATCCTCATCCAGGTTTGAGGCTTCACAGTCGTGTTGAATGAGGTGGCATAGTTCCGCAACCATCTCCTTGATGAACCCAAGCTGGCACAGCCAATGTTTCTGGCTCGGATGGAGGTATGAATGTGCTCTCAGAAAACCCATTGTGGATAAGATCTCCTCCTTCCTCACTGCACAGTTCCCCTTTCTGTGACCTCATTGTACATGTTGGTCGTGTAACATACCCAGAGGTACTGCAAAGACAGCCTCCATATTTCTTACAAACTACAGGTGACAAAATCCTCTGCTTTCCCCAAATAGATGCATGTCCTGACAAACAGACCTCCAAAAATCAGCTACTGTATTCTTCCACCTCCTCTACAACATTTAAACACACTTCATATGCAGGCCCAAACCCTCTTATTTTCTGGTGAATCGGAGAGGCCAGCGAAGAATGCATTGGAGTGGTCATATCTAGAAGTGACAAAGGCATAAATAAGGGCTTCAGCAGTAGATGTACCTTACTGAAGGCCTTTTGGAAATCCAAATGTGCAACATTTTCTAGACCTCCATTAGTCAACTTCTTGTTACATCGTCAGAGAACGCTAACCAATTTATCAAATATGATTTCCCTTTCAGAAAACCAGATTGACTCTGCCTAATTCTGTTCATGGGATGTGGGTATCACTGGCTGGCCAGTGTTTATTGCCGGTCCCTAGTTGTCCTTGAGAAGGTAGAGGTGAGCTGCCTTCTTGAGCTGCTGCAGCACACAATGCCCTTAGGGACGGAAAATTCCAAGATCTTGACCCAGTGACAGTGAAGGAACAGCAATATATTTCCAAGTCAGGATGGATTGTATTGTTAGTTTCAAAGTTTTTTGCTTTTACATCCTTAATAGTAAGTTCTAGCATTTTCCTAGATATTAAACAGATATGACAGGAGCAAATTACTGTAGATGCTGGAATCTGTACTGAAAACAACAAATGCTGGAGATCACAGTGGATCAGACAGCATCCATGAGGACAGAAAAAGTTGATGTTTCAGGCCTAGATGACTCTTCAGCAGCTCTGATGAAGAGTCATCTAGACTCAAAATGTTAACTTGCTCTCTCTCCATGGATGCTGTCTGACCTGCTGTGATCTCCAGCATTTGTTGTTTATATTAAACAGATATTAGACTGATTGGGTTCTAGTCTCTCCATCTTTTCGCAAATAGTGGTGTCACACGTCTGGTTTTCAAATTCATCGGGAAGTTTTCAGGATGCGAGAATTTTGGAAAGTTACAACCAATGTGCTTACTATCTCTCCAGGCACTTCCTTTAAGGTCCCAAGATGCAGGCTATCAGGTCGCAGATCTTGTCAGTCTTTAATACTTTCAGTTTTCCTCGTACTTTTTTCTAGTGATAGTGATTGTTTTAAATTCCTCCCTTATTTTAGCCTTATGATTTTCTACGATTGTTGGGATGCATTTTCTGTTTTCCATTTTGAAGACAGGTACAAAATACTTGTTCAAAGTCATTGCAAATTCTTCATTTCTGATGACTAATTCCTAATGAGATCAATGCTTAATTTAGCATCTGCTTTCCATTTATTTACTTGTAGAAATGTCTACAGTCTGGTTTTAGATTTCTGGCTAGCTTTTCTTTTTATCTTATACTCTCAATTCATCCCTCTTTCTGACTGTTTTAGTCAACCTTTAATGGCCTTTATGTTTTCCTGTAATGCAGGAATGTCTGAATGGAAACAGATTTTGACCCATTTCCCAGGCAACAAAATATTTGCCGTTTTTATTGCAGAGGTGTATGTGTGGTTTGGAAGCCTCTGAACACAGTGAAGATAATTGTGTCTTAATAACAAATCTAGTCATGAGCAAAAAGCTCATGACCCCCACAGTACAATATTCTTGACAACAAATGTACTTTTGGTTAATTGGGACAATATAGCTAGTATTTGGACATGGGATTGCATTCAGAAATGTTTTGCTTTTGAATTTCTGTAATCATAAATTTAATAATATTTAGGTTGAATTGTTTTAATTGGTCTCAGAATTGCTTCATTTCAGAGAATTTCATAAATCTGCTGAACAAAACTAGATTTTAATTTCTGTACTGAACCAGACGGTTTGCAATGAATGGATTGTAAACCTCCCATGGGGTCTGAATTCTGTTATCAAGTCTGTCCTCATTCGAGTTCTGTAATGGAATGGGCTGCAGCAGAGCAGGATCCCACCAGTGCTTTATTTCTGATTTGAATTACGACTGAAAGTCTTGGTGGTGCCTCATTAAACCTACACATGGATACTAAGCAAAGTAATTTTATGGACAAAACTCAAAAGCTAATGACTATGCTATTCTTTTGCATGATTGAAAGTCCTTTGATAATGCTGTGAAAATGAGGAGATGTCACATATTAGATTGTAAATTTTTCAATTAGTCATTTGTTGTTGCCAACTTATGTGCTATAAATCAGATTTCGATAAAGTGTTCTCTCTCACTGAATTGATGGTAAAATTACAAGTTGTTCAGAAACAAATGATGTGACAAAATTAAATAGGTCAAAGTTGTTTTCACATGTAAAGTTCCCTTGCTTTCTTTCTGCTTCTTTTTCTTTACTTTCTCTGCTTTCCATATCTAAGGTTTTAAAATTTTCTAACTAATGTTCTTTCACACTAAATTTCGCCCCACTTTTTCTAACCTGAAAATAATCAGTCCATAAATTCATGGCTGTTCTGACATACTCCTCCATAACTCAGGGAGAATTCTGTTGGAACTGCATAACTGTAGGTTTTTCCCTGAACATGTTGAGCCCCAAATTTATGAGGTGGTATTTGGATGTTCATGGGAGCGCAGACACACTTTCACTTCAAACAAGGGTTGTATTATTAAATGGACAGAGGGAAGGGAAATAGAGGGACCCACTTGAAATTCTTTCACCCAGGGTCTGAAAGAGATGTATGTTTCAATGAGAAATGCCTGGTTATGTCAGGGTTACTTTCACCGCAATCTATATTTGTTATGTGCCTGGCACTACCTCTTGCCCTGGGTATCTAGATAATCACCACAGTCAACAAAAGACAAAAAGCTGCTATGCAGAAAGACTTCATATTGCTTTTGTGTCATAATTGTATTTTTCCTTTCAGCAAAGAAATACCTTGCTCTGCAATTTTAGTATCACAATATGAAATACAGCAGCTTTAAGTAATCTCATAAAACTGTAGGGAAGAATTTGATGAGTGAATATAAAAAAAAATTTCCATGAGTGAATATAAAGAAGGTTTTGTTGCTGTTGCTTACGAGATTTCAGTTTCAAATGGTGAACTCTGATATTCACTTCTTCACTAAACTGAGTCTTCAGCACATTCCATGGCTTTAGAGCTCCCTTCTGACCTTTTTCTGACAGCCCTAACTCAGGGAAGACAGTCCAGCACAAAGGCCAGTGAACTGTGCACATTCTTTTCCCACTGTCTTCCTTGACAAATAATTGACATAGATAGGCAATACATATCATTAGTGTACTACCATTATTAAAGAACATAAAACAGCATAGGAAAGATGGAAAGCTAACATTTGGGTAAGGATTGGCAATCCATTAATCTTTTCTCAGAATTTAGTTATTTGCATGAAGCTTCAAACTTTGCAGATAAACAAATAGCTGATCAAGAAATACAAGCAGTCAATTCGTTTGTGTAGTGTGAAACAAAACATTAAGGTAAGTGAAATCTCCAATATTTTTAATGATACTGACAAACTTTTCCAGTTTTTAGAAAACCAATTTAAAGTTTGAGTCATCTTCAGGATACACAGACTTGCGATCCTGTCATACAGGCGACAGCTTGGTGAAACAGTTAACTGATTTGATGCAAAGACATGGAATGTGACGGTAACTTAGCTGAAAGATTTACAGAACCAGAGATTATTGCTTCCACACTCACTAACTCTTTCAGAAAAGCATTTCTAGACAAAACCGAACGAATGTACAATTAATGTACAGCCAGAGGAAAGATGCAAGTTTGAACCATTTGTAGCAGACCAGTAACATCTTCAGCTACTTGTCCTGGAACAACAATTTTTTTGTTCATTCATGGGATGAGGACATCACTAGCCAGGCCAGCATTTATTGCCCATCCCTAATTACCCAGAGGGATGTTAAGAGTCAACCACATTGCCATGGGTCTGGAGTCACACTTGGCCAGACCAGGTAACGATGGAAGATTTTCTTCCCTGAAGGACGTTAGTGAACGTTAGATGGATTTTTCTGAAAATTGACAATAGATTCATGGTCATCATTAGACTCTTAATTCCAATTTTTCTTATTGAATTCAAATTTCACCATCGGCCATTGCAGGATTCAAACCTGGGTCCCCAGACATTACCTGGGTCTCTGGATTAATAGTCCAGTGATAATACCACTAGGCCATCACCTCCCCTGTAGTTGTTAAAAGTTGTTAACATGTTCAGCAAAATACCCAAGTCTTGAATCAGATGTGGTTTGTCTCACTTACAATATGGTGTCCAGCATTTTGTGATATCTGAAAATTATGTTCAGAAAGAGGACCTTGGGCTGAAGTTGACTCAAAACGTAAATTGGGCTTTAAGGTACATAAAGTCTATTTCATGGGAAAACCCAAAGTACAACATGATACTCCGTAGAAGCTTGTGAAGAACAGTCAACCAAGGAATAATCAAAAATGTTTCTCAGGTTTTTACTATGACAGTCAAATATGTCAATGATGTTCAAAATGTGTGTGCTGTGTCACAACTTATAAACCCCAGTCAGGCAGTACATGTGGTAAATTTGACAAGTCAGGCAAACCATGTGGATTCTGCCAGAAAGGCTAAAGTTGTTACCTCCATCCAAGTGATATGTCCTAAAAAGAATTGACAATGTGCACTATGTCTCAAAATTAACATTGGTGCAAGTGTAAATACCATCTCTTCATACATCTTACAAGCGATGCATCCAGGAAACTAGCACAATGTGATGTAATTCACATACAATAACCTAACTACTTACAACAGGACTTACATCTCTTGTATTGGTGTTAACCGGCATCAATATGGTCCTCTGGATGGACACTCAATACCTGTTACATCATTGATACAGCAGGACCTTTTATTATTGGTCTCCCAGTATTCATGGATTTCCATATTATTAGAATCCATGAGGTAAGAAACCCACTAGTTGCAACACCAAAAGTTCTAGACTGCGACAAAAATCTCGCATATTTTGGTCACAGCCAAGCTGAGCAGATTCAGCAAAAACTCAAAAAGATCAACATCAGCGACTGACCTGAATGCACCCGACAGGTCCCTAATCTGATACCTTTCTTCTGGTTATTCAGAAACCAACCAGAACTCTTGAAGAATATAACCTTTTAAGGCAAACAAATGGTCATTCCACAAGCTCTACATCAAGACATACTAGATCATATATACAGAGGTCTCACGGGTACAGAATAAAAGCAGGAGATTGGCCTGTGAATCTAATTATGGGCCTGGGATCAATAAGGAAGTCAATCCACTGATCAGATCATATGATACATGTTAATTCCATCAATCTCAGTAATTGAGAGAACTCTCTTTCCCATGAGATTCCTTCTCAGTCATGGTGCAAAATTGCAACTGATACTTTCCATGTGCAAAGATAGGTTTATGTCCTGGTGACTGACTGCGTCACTTAGTTCTCTTTTGTATGATGAGTGTAATGGTTATTGACGCTTTGATTGCCATATTCTAGACAGCAACTGTAATATTCTTATGTCTGATATTCCTCAACGGGGCGAAGCATTTCAATAATCATTAGATCATACCAAGATCCACAGTTCTTCCCATCCAGTGGTAAATGGTGGACAAATAGCCAACTAACAGGAGGTGGAGGCCCAACAAATAATCTCAATGATGGGGAACTCAGTGCAAACAGAAAGCTGATGTATTTGCATCTATCTTCAGTCAGAAGTGCTGAGTGGTTAGTTCATCTTGACTCTTCCTGATGGCCCCAGCATCACAGGTGCCAGTCTTCAACCAATTTAGTTTACTCTGTATAATATCAAGAAATAGCTGAAGGCACTGGAACTTACAAAACTATGGACCCTATAACATTTGGGCAATAATTCTGGAGATTTGCACAGCAGAAAGAGCCCTTCCACCAGCAAACTTGCTGTAGTACAGCTAAAACATTGTCATTTCCCCAATAATGTGGAAATTTCCCATGCGTGTCATTGAATTTGAAGCAGGACAAATCCAACTGGTCAATCGTCACTTCAAAAATCTAGATGGTCATCAGGAAGGAAGCATCAACAATATTATCAAGCAACGCTTGCAAAGGAATTATCTGGTCACTAATTCTCAATTCGGGATCTCCCTCAGGGTCCTCGGTTTCTGACCTCATTACAGCCTTGGTCCAAACATGGACAAAAAGCTGAACTCCAATGGGGAGGTGAGAATGACTGTCCTTGCCATCAAAGCAGCATTGCTCCAAGTATAGCGTCATGTAACCTGAGTAAACAGGAAACAGGGGGAAATCTCTCCACTGATTGGAATCACACCTAACACAAAGGAAGATAGTTGTGTTTGTTGGAGGTCAGTCATCTCAGCTCCAGGTCATCTCTGCAGGAGTTCCTCAGCCCCAGCCATCTTCAGTTGCTTCATCAATGACCTTCCCTCCATCAAGTGGTCAGAGCAGGGATGTCAGCACAATGTTCAGCACCGTTCGTGACGCTTTGGATATTGGAGTCGTCCATGTCCAAATGCAGAAAGACCTGGACAAATCCAAGCTTGGGCTGGAAAGTGACAAGTAACATTCACATCACATGGGTGAAATGACCATCTCAAAATCGAGACAATCTAATCCACTACCCCTTATATTCAATGGCTTTAACAATGCTAAATCCTGCACTGTCAATATCCTGGGTGTTGTTATTAATTAGGAACTGAATTAGACCAGGCATAGAAGTCTTGAGGCTATAAGTATATATTACAACCTAAGAATTCCTCAATTCCTCAATTCCTGACTTCCCAAAGCCTGTCCATCATGTACAACACAAAGTCAGGAGCTTGATAGAATACTGCCCATTTGCCTGAATGAGTGCACTCAAGAAGCTTGATACCATCCAGGACAAAGCAGCCCACTTGATTGGCACCACATCCTCCACATTCGAGATCATTCACTTCACCACAGATGCACAGTGGCAGCAGCAGGTACCATCTACAAGGTGCACTGCAGCATCTCGTTGAGGATTCTTGGACCAGCACCTTCCAAACCTGTGACCTCTACCACCTCGAAGATCAAGGGGAACAGACGGATGGGAATATAGCCATTTCCAAATCACACACGATCCTGACTCAGAACTATCATCATTCCTTCACTGTCACCATACATCATACGGATCTTCCCCCAGACAGCACTCTTTTGTCCGTCCACCTTGAGGGCGGCATGGTGGCTCAGTGGTTAGCACTGCAGCCTCACAGCACCAGGGACCCGGGTTCAATTCCACCCTTGGGCGACTGTCTATGTGGAGTTTGCACATTCTCCTCATGTCTGTGTGGGTTTCCTCCGGGTGCTCCGGTTTCCTCCCACAGTCCAAAGATGTGCAGGCTAGGTGGATTGGCCATGCTAAATTGCTCGTAGTGTTCAGGGATGTGTAGATTAGGGGGATGGGTCTGGGTGGGAATGCTGCGAGGGTAGGTGTGGACTTGTTGGGCCGAAGGTCCTGTTTCCACATTGTCGGGATTCTATGACTGCTGTGGTTGAAGAAGACAGCTCACCACCATCTTCTCCAGGGCAATTACGGATGGATGCTAAATACTGGCCTCACCAGCATATTTCAGGTTGGTGACTTGTTAAGAGTAGGGTTCCACAGGGATCAGTGCTGGAACTGCAGTCCTGAAGAAATGTAATACCCAAAACATTGACTACTCCTTTCCTCCAGATGCTGCCTGGCCTGCTGTGTTCTTCCAGCCTCCTGTTTGTCTACCTTGTGCTGAAACTGCAATGGTTTACAATATATATTAATGACTTGTAGGAAGGAAGTGAATGTACTGTATTTGTAGATGACACAAAAATAAATGGAAGGCAAGTTGCGAGAGGGATACAGACAGTTTACAGAGAGAAATTGATAAATTAATTAAGTGAGCAAAATGTTGGCAAATGGAGTACAATGTGGGAAAATATGAAATTGTCCATTTTGGAGGAGGGAACAAAAGAACAGAGTTTTACATAAATGAAGAAAAACTGCAGAAAGCTGCAACACAAAAGGACTTGGGATACTTATACATCGAACACCGAAAGCTAGCACACTGGAGCAGCAGGTAATCAGGAAGGCTAATAAAATGTTGGACCTTATTTCAAGGGGGTTGGAATAGAAGAGTAGGGAGTCTTACTGCAACTGTACAAAGTGCCAGCAAGATCAGACCTGGAGTACTGTGAGCAGTTTTGGTCCCCTTATTTCAGGAAAGATATTGTTTCATTAGAGGCAGATCAGGGAAGGTTTGCTAGGCTGATCCCTGGTATGGAGGGATTGTCTTATAAGCAAAAGTTAAAAAGGTTGAGACTCTACTCACTTGAGGTTGGGAGAATGAGAGGTGAACTCATTGGAATATACAGGATTCTTAAGGCGCTTAGCAGGGTAAATGCTGAGAGGATGTTCCCCTTCATGGGAGAGTCTAGAAGCAGAGGGCATAGTTTCAGAATAGAACGGCACCAATTTAAGACTGAGATGAGGAGGAATTTCTTCTCTCAGAGGGTTGTGAGTCTTTGAAACTCCTTAGCACGGAGAGCTGTGGGGACAGAGTCCTTGTGTATATTTAAGGTTCAGATAGATTCATGATCAGTCAGAAAATCAAGGGTTACAGGGAAAAGGCAGGAATGTGGATTTGAGGAACGTCAGATCAACCATGATCCGATTAAATGGTGGAGCAGGCTTGAGGACCGAATGGCCTAATCCTGTTCCTATTTCTTATGGTTTTGTGGTCTTATCCACACACCATGAATAAATATTTTTAAAACTCATGGCAGTGTAAATAGTCAGTATTGTTAATAAATTTGAAATAGCTATCTTAACAAAAACTGAGGCTCCGTAGTGTGGGATAAAATATAGGAAAGCAATGAAAATAAATCATACTGGCAGTCACGTTTTACCCAGGAAACAATGTCAACTACCAAAGTAGAATCTATTGTTTATGGGATAGAAGGCTGCCCATGGCAATCTGCCTAACATCCGTGGTGCGCAATATTTCGGAAAACTGCTGAAGGATATTATCTTTTAATGAAGAAATGTGAGCAGAGGTTTGTTAAGGGAAGTGTGTATATGACTAAATTGACTGAATTATTTCAGTAGTTAATAAGGAGGGTTAATTATGTTAGCATAGTTCGTGTCGTCAGCTTGGTGTTTGGAAAGATTTATTACAGGGTTGCACATGGCAGAAGATGAAATACTGGATACAAAATTGGCTCAGTGGCACTCAGATAAGGGTAATGATTGATAGCTTGTTTTGTGACTAGAAGGTTGTTTCGACTGGAATCCATTACTTTTTGTGGTATTTAGCCTTGAATATGAGGGATATGATTTGCAGATAACAGAAAAACAGTACAGCAATTGATATTGAAGAGGAAACTGCAGGTTGATATCACAGGACTGCTCAGGTGGGCAGTATGATGACAATTGGAATTAAATCACTGTAAGTATAAGGTTATGCATTTTGGAAAAGTTAACAAGCCTGGGAAATACTGTACATAACAAATAGTAGAATACTTAGAGCATTGAGAAACAGCAGCTTTGGAATGAATGTTCACAGAGCTCTGAATGTAGAACAGTGGGTGGATTTTTTTTTCCATGGAATATGGACATCCTGGCAAGGCCAGCATTCATTGCCCATCCTGAATTGTTCTTGAACTGAGTGGCTTGCAAGGCCATATCAGAAAGCAATTAAGCATCAACTATATTGCGGTGAGCCTGGAGTCACATGCAGGTCAGACCAGGTGTGGAAGGTGAATTTCCTTCTCAAAAGGACATTTGTCAAATCAATTTTTTTAAATGACAATTAATGATCATCTCGTGGTCGCCATTGCTGACAGAAGCTTTCAATTCTTGATTTATTAATTGCATTTAAATTCTACCAGTGGTAGGATTTGAATACATATCTTCAAGGCATAAGCATTGGATCTCTGGATTATTAATCCAGTGATAATACCACTCCACCACAATAGGTTGTTAATGAGGCATACAGAATACATTTCATTACTCACGAAAGTCTACAGTATAAAAACTAGCACATTGTGCTAACGCTGCATGAAACACTTGTTAAATCACAGCTAGTGTCCTGGATGCAATTCTAGTCACTGTGTAATAATAAGGATATGAGCAGCACAAACAGGTTTAGCAGAATGTTGTGAGAATGTTTATGAGCCGTACAGGCAGATCACAGCAAGCAAAGGATGTACAGATCAAAAAGACTTAGAGGATTACAGGTTACATTGCAGGTTACGTTATTTGAGGCTAGAGTCCATTCAACAGTCTGATAACGGCCAGAAAGAAGATGTTACTGAACCTGCTCATGCATGTGTTCAGGGTTCTGTATCTTCTGCCTGATGGAAGAGGTTGCAGGAGATCATTATCAGGGTGCGATGGGTCTTTGATGATGTTGGCCACCTTTCCTTGGCAGCGAGCCGTGTAAATGGAGTCCATGGATGGAAGGTTAGCTCCTGTGCTGGTCTAGGCTGTGCACATCACCTTCAGTAGTTTCTTACTGTCCTGGGCAGAGCAGTTGCTGTACCAGGCCGTTATGCACCCAGACAGTTTGCTTTTAATGGTGCATCTGTAGAAGTTGATGAGGGACCTTAGGGACATGCCAAATTTCCCAAACCGCCTGAGGAAGAAGAGGCGTTGTTGTGCCTTCTTGACTGTTGCATTTACGTGGGTAGTCCAGGGCAGGTCATCGGTTGTCGTCACTCCAAGGAATTTGATACCCTTCACCCTCTCAACCTCAGTTTTGTTGATGTAGATGGGGGTGTGTTCTCCTCCTTTCTTTCTGAAGTCAGTGATCAGTTCTTTAGTTTTTTCGATGTTGACAGACAGATTGTTTTCATTGCACCATGTCACAAAGCTCTCTACCTCCCTTCTGTATTTTGACTCGTCATTGTTAGATATCCGTCCCACTACAGTGGTGTCATCAGCAAACTTGTAGATGGCTTTCAGTCAGAATTTGGCTACACAGTTGTAGGTGCACAGGGAGTACCGTAGGGGGCTGAGGCTGCATCCTTGGGGGGCTTAAGTGTTGAGTGTTATTGTGGAGGAAGTGCAGTTACCTATCCTCACCGATTGCAGTCTGTGGGTCAGGAAGCTGAGGATCCAGTTGCAGAGGGCAGAGCCGAGACCCAGGTCACGCAGTTTTGAGATCAGTCTGGAGGGGATAATGGTGTGAAGCATGTCATGCTTCAGGTGGCCTCATATAAGGTGGAGTTGAGACTGTTTTATCCTCAGGTCACATGCTATTGGTACAGTGATGACATCATGAGCATGTCTCTGAAAAGGTGAACTCAGAGACTGAATGTGAGACATAATACAACAACAAGGACGAATCTGCCTTTGCAGGAAGGTCAGTAACCCAGGTTTGGATTGAAAGTAACGAGTTGAAGGATTAGAGGGAGGTTGAGGAGAAACATTTCTACCCAGAGAGTGGTGAGGGCCTGAAACTCAGTACCTGAATGGGTACCAACCTCATCACATTT
Source organism: Rhincodon typus (assembly GCF_021869965.1). Taxonomy (NCBI): domain Eukaryota; kingdom Metazoa; phylum Chordata; class Chondrichthyes; order Orectolobiformes; family Rhincodontidae; genus Rhincodon; species Rhincodon typus. The sequence continues at coordinate 27,820,737 of NC_063335.1, forward strand.
AAAAGCTGTCAGAATGTGTGGTTGGAAAGCCAAAACTTACAAAGCTACAGAGCAGAAACCGAAAAATGGGATAGCTCATTTTTGACTGGCATGGACATGAAAGGCTGCAATTAATCCAGGTAATGGAACACTGGTGATCAACCAGGGAGAACCTGGCATCCCCTCTTTCTGGGAATGTCTGTCAAAGTGGCCAGGATTGGGTTTTCTCTGGATCAAACATCCCAAGATTGGGAATACCATCCCGAGAACCAGTGGCAATCTGCACTTGGCAGCTGTCCATTGCAGGCAATGCCTACAACATTCCCTAGTTCTGTAACATCCTTCAGACGCTGCAACTCCCCTCCTTTATGTAACCTCCTCTAACCTCCTGATGTCTTCCAATTTTACTTCCAGACTTAATCAGGGCCCTGCACCTTCCTGCCTCATGAAATGCCACCCCTTCTCCAAACTGACCTAAAAAGGAGGACATCAAATTCTGCCTAATAACTCAGCTGACCTCCTCTGTGCTGCAGATTTCTATGATTTTATTCAATGACATGATCTGTGAACAAACAGTGTCAATCCTACATTTTCACTCCAGGTTTGTGTGGAAGTATTATCCTTTCCTATAGAATTAGAACACAGAAGAACAGGCAGAGTTGGAGAGAACTAAAATGTTTATTTGCTCACTGTAGCAATTGTCAGCATTCATTTGTAAGGACTTTTTGATATCTGTGGTTTTAATTGATTTGACAGTAGGAGTAAGGACCTGAATAAAAAGAAGAAGGATTCAGTTTTGTAATATTTTTCCGGTGACTTTTTATTTCTTCACAATGAAGAGCTGTTCCCAACCAGCAACAGGGTAGTTATTTGAAACCGCCTTTCACTTGTACAAACAGATGAAGGCCTAGTTTCCACTTGTAAAAACAGATGACGACCCATTTGCTTCCTCTATTTAATATCAACAAAAAGCTTCTACCAAATGGCCAGACCCCTGGGATTCCTTCTCTCATTTCACAGTTTGTTTTTAAAACATCTGAAATTCAGACCTGGAAACTGTTCTGTTATGTATAGCGCTGGGTCCCAGGTTACTCTGATCTCTGATCTGTGAACTGCTGTGAATTAATTATACTTCAGGTATAGTGATACAATAAGAAAGACAAATTGAAGTACAGGATAAACTCATCCTGGAAGTTAAATTCACCAAGAATTTGTTAGTTTAAACTTTCAGTAAATGTGCATGTTAGTGAATAGCTGGGAATTTTTGTTTCATGCATTGACTTGTGAACCAATTAATGACCATAAACTTCAAAGCTCATTACATGTCTGATCAGCTCATTAGTGCATTCAGTCTTATCAACAACTGGGTCCTGGGGCTAAATTTTACATGGGAGGCTTGCGCATGCCCCGAATTGGAAAAGTTGTTTGCAAATGTAGCGATTTCACAAAAATGCTTCTCTTTTATGTGTGGGTAGCCTGTATAAACAGAGAGTGGTTGATCAGCCGCTCAGTTAAAGGAAGCCCTGTCCTCATGATTTACCCGCTGATCTGATTGGCTAGCTCTTCTCGCCATTCCAGCAACATCAGAACTCAGGAGTGGGCATTGCGGAGGCTGTAAACATTCCCATGAAATAGATCAACAGCAACAGAGACCAAGAAAATTCCAAACGTTTTGGTATGGCAGCAAGGTGGGTGATATGATGACAAGGGGGGTGGCACAAAGTGGGTGAACAATTTTCGGGTGTATATGCTTCCAATGTGCATGGGGTACTCTTTTCCTTCCTGTCAAAAGCTTTGTTGAAAAGAACTGACTCCCCACTCTTGTTTGCTTTCTACTGTCCAGCATATTAAGGTAGTGAAGGTGTACTGAGATCTTTAAAGAGGATTCAATAGGCCTAAAGGTGGATGGGCTACTTGGCATTTGCCGTTCTTAATGTGAGACCAGGTCAGTGATGGGCAGGAATGTGATGGACTACTCACCTATCATCATCTACATGCTCCCTGCTAAACTCATGTCTGGCTTAGAGCTGTTAAAGATAACACAAAGCATTTTGTGAGAAAAGTAACATTCGCGCCACACAAATGCCTGGCTATGTCCACCTCCAATAAGACAAAATCTAACTCCTTCCCCTGGACATTCAATGGTATTACTATCACTGAATCCCCCACTATCAATATCCTAGGGGTTACCATTGACCAGAAACTCAACTGTACTCATCACATAAACACAGAGTCTATAAGAGCAGGTTAGAGGCTATGAATACTGTGGCGAGTAACTCACCCACCATCTACAAGGAACAAGTTAGGAGTGTGATGGAATACTCCCCATTTGCCTGGATGAGTGCAGCCCCAACAACATTTAAGAAGCTTGACACTACCAGGACAAAGCAGCTCGCTTGATTAGCACCATATTTACAAGTGTCCACTCCCTCCACCAACAACACACAGTAGCAGCAGTGTGTACTATAAGATGCACTGCAGAAATTCACTAAGGCTCCTCAGACATCACGTTCCAAATCCACAACCACTTCCACCTAGAAAGATAAGGGCAGCAGATACAGGGGAACACCACCACCTTCAAGGTCCGCTCCAAGCCACTCACTATCCTAACCTGGAAATATATTGCTGTTCCCTTCAATGTCACTCGGTCAAAATCCTGGAATTCCCTCCCTAATGGCATTGTGGGTCAACCCACAGCAGGTGGACTGCAGCAGTACAAGAAGGGAGCTCACCACCACCTTCACAAGGGCAACAAGGGATGGGCAATAATTACTGGCCAGCCATAGATGCTCACATCCCACGAATGAACAAATAAAAAAGATGCCTCTCAGTTGATTGTAATGAAGCTTTGACCTTTTGTTGAAGTTGCTGGACGAAATCTATAAGCAGGGTGATGTTAAATCCCTGTGAGACATAGTCAGAATTTGACAGAATTCAGAAAACAAATTCCTTAGAAGAATAATCAATGGACTTTAATAGATTTTACAGAAGGTTGAAAATGTTCAATTTGTCAATCTGGATTAATACTAGCACGTAATTTATTGGAATATGATAACGTGTCTCACATGGACAGACGACCAGTTCCAAATAGCATTCAGTTCTCAGAGAAGAAGACTCTGTTAGAGTAGAAGTCCACTATGTAAAAGCTAATTCTGGAAAAGAATCATTTCCTTTAACCTTCTTGGAACAGATTTTGAAACAATCTAGATATCGAGTGTATATATCCATAAGGGTTATAGATGGGGAGAATAATGATGAAAGCCCTTTTAACATAACTACTGTTTTAATGAGATAGAATTAGAACAGTAACAATGAGTGAATGAATCACACAAATTCCTACGTAGCAGTTAATAAGGGCTTCCATTATGTCTTGAAGGATTTTTTTGCAGGGAATCACCCAAACAGAAGTAGCATAATCCTCAAAATGATACATGATGGAGAGGGTTCTGAGAAAGAGAATGAAGATAACAATGAATCTGAACTCACTATAGCGAGCAGAAGGAAGTTTAGCCTTGTGATGAATGTGTCTGTGGCAAATTTCTTTAACTGTGCAGAACAAGATAGAGCTTGTACTTCAGCTTTACATGGGACATAATAAGTCCAGAAGACCATAACAAATTGGAATAGGTGTAGGCCATTCAGTCCCTCAAACCTGCTCCTCCATTCCACGGCTGATCCAACATTCCTCATAGACAATTTCCTACCAATTTCCCCATTACTCTTGACTCCCCCAATAGAGAATCCCTCAATGACACAAAAAAAGGTTAAAATATTATATTGATTCAATAATTAGTAATAGAGTCATAGAGATGTACAGCACAGAGCAGATATCCTAGATAAATCTGGTCCCATTTGTCACCATTCTGCCCTTGTCCCTCTAAACACTTTCTATTCATGTACCATCCAGATGCATTTTAAATGTTGTACTTGTACCAGCCTCCACCACCCACTTCCTCTGGCAGCTCATTCCATACATGCACCACCCTCTGCATGAAAACATTACCCCTTAGGTCCCTTTTAAATCTTGCCCCTCTCACCTTAAACCTATGCCTTCTAGTTTTGGACTCGCCACCCCAGGGAAAGGTCCTTCTCTATTCACCCTTATTCATGCCCCTCATGATTTTATAAGCCTCTATAAGGTCACCCCCTCAGCTTCCAATGCTCCAGGGAAAATAGTTCCAGCCTATTCAGCCTCTCCCTATTATTAATTAATAAGATCAATGCAAGGTTAAGGAATACAGAAGAACTATTTGTTTTAGGTTTAGCATGACAATAAGTTGAGTTTACTAAAAAGCTGTAATTCCATGTAAATGCTGGACTGAGCCATGTTCTAAGTACTAGTGGTGTCTCCAGTATGATTCCTATGCTGTTGAATAAGCTTTCTCTGGAGGAGACAAAAATGCAATTTGATGTTGAGCATGGTAAAGCAATTAGTTTTTGCAAAGTTAGTTGGCTTACAGTTTGCTCATTTGGAAAACTAAGTGGTAGGCAACTACTAAAGAGATCAGGGGATAAGGATCAAAGTGACAATAATTGTCTTCAAGTTACATTAACAATTTGTTCACTCTACACTTCAAAAAATGACAATCCTGTTTAAAACATGCAGATGTAGTTGATGAAGAGCACAAGGTGAAAAGAAGAGATTAATGAGAATTGTGCAATTTGCAAACAAAGGATACTGCCACATCCCATCGCAAGGCTTCCATTGGTAGATCATTTATTTGATCTGATTTGATTTGATTTATTATTGTCATGTGTACCTAGGTACAGTGAAAGTGTAATAATTTAAGAGTGAGTCAAGTAACTAAAGATATGGCATAGACACCAATTTCTTTTTGCATTTTATATTTTTGATGACCAAGCGTAGTTTCCCGAGTTAAATTAATATTAGGGGAAAAACATTGTTATGGACAAAGCAATGCAGAGACAGCTAAGGGTGGGATTTGTGACACCAGCAATGTTTCTGACTGATAGTGAGGGGATCTGTCATACCTAGTTCAGATATATATGTGTAAAGGAGAAAAATGTGGTCATGAACACGGCAATCAAATGTCCTTTCAGCAATGGGTTATATGAAAGGAATCATCTAGTCATTGATGCAATGCTGCAACTAGGGCTTCTTGTAGCAAGGGACAATGTCCCTCCCTCTGATCCAGGAGAACCAGGTTCAAGTCCAGCCTGCTCCAAATATCTGTAAAGAGGTCCATTAGAGGAAAAAAAAGAACACTGTAAAGCATATTGCTGACCATCCAGAGAGCAAGTTGACAACTGTAAAGGAAGAAACTTACACGATGCTGATGTTGTAATGAGTTTGTAGTCACAAGAGTAATTAGGCTGATCTGGATGGGGACAGATGCTCAAACCTCACATGAAGATATGATGTATGAAAATATCTGGCCCTAAATAAAGTTGTTGTAAAAAAGACAAGGACTCGAGCAGCACGTCCCGAGAGACTAACAGCCTAAATGTCAGACAACAATCCTGACGTGGGCAGTCCATGCAACTACCACTCCAGATAGTTTAAGGATATCGTCCCTTTCAATTACTGTATGGGCAAAATCCCAAATTTCCTTCTGTGCTACAGCCCCTCCCACTGCTCTCCACCTCCCACAAAGCCTGAGTGCTCTCACCACCTCATCCCGCTCTCACTGCTATTCTGGTTCCTCAAACTCTGGGGAAATAGCAGCTTGTCAGTACCCAGTGGACTCTCAATGAAGAAAGGGTTTCTGAGGCTTTGGATTAAATGGTGAAAAAAAGGTCACAGGACAATCAAGTCAGAGGAATCACAGCAGAAGTTCTCATGTTCAGAAAGTTTGGCGACTGCCGATAAACGTCAACATAAACTAATTAAACTGAGAGGCTCAACAAAAGGAGTGAGATAGCCTGAGCGGGAGTTTACTCTGAGTTATAGCCTTGTTCTGTAAATTGATTTGTATTGTAAAGTCAATTCATAGTGTCCTTGCAGATAGGATGTATAGAGCTGTAGTGAGGCTAGTTGCCAACTGTTTTGAAGAATGACTGGTGATACAGAAATTAGAGTGGATTCTATCAGCACTGGGGAAGTCGTGTTTAATATGCTTTTAGCATTCATTGGAATTCAGATCAATCGACATAAAAGCCACAGGTCAGCAGGGCAGCACTTTTCAGAGGGAAGAGTTTCAAAAGCTGCCTGAAAAGACAACAAACACAGAAGGAAAGGGATGGAAATGCAACAATGGCTGGAATGACACTTCAAGGGTGTGGTATCTTCCACTGATAGCTGTTTTGCTGAAAATAGACTTCAATTAAAACTAAAGGCAGGTTCTGCAATGTCTTGCTGACATCATGATGGCAAACCTTCAGGCAACTTCATGTTGGGTGTTGATAATTGGACAGGATAGCACTGCAGGATCTGAGAGTGGTGTTATAAATATGATTAGAATAGAATTTAAGGCTAGGAGTTAGGTTTGTAGTGTTTTAAATATTCAATATTGAGTAGAGTAGATTTGAAAGAAACATTAAAACTATCCTATTTTGAGAATGTTCGTCTATCCTGCTTAATCATGTAAATCATCATAGAAAAATGAGCTTATATCCAAAGAAACAGAGCAATTGCAAAGCTGCTTAGTGATTTGAAGTGGCTGTGCACTCAAACCGGACTAGATGTTAGTTTTTATGCATTAGAGTTAAGTGCTACAATGAAATACCCTCAAGTTCAGAATGGTGCAAATGGAAGATGAACATAACTACCTTTGGATAAATGCATACTTCAAGTTCCATCCTTGGCTAATCCCAGCAACATGACACTAGCCATTTTCAGTGAAACATCATACACTTATCTTTCTATTGCTTTAATTTAACAGGCTTGATAATAATTGGAAATGCTGTCCTTTGGCTTGGGAAGCTAAGAAAGTAAAAATGGCTGCTGTAAGTGCGCTGGATTGGAGTGTATTAGCTATAAAGAGAGGTTGGACAAACTTGGATTGTTTTTGCTAGAGTATCAGAGGCTGAGGGTTGACCTGATAGCGTATATAAAATTCTGTGAGGAATGGATGGAATGGATATTGGAGTCTTTTTCCCAAAGTGGGAATGTTTAATACTATTGGGGCATAGGTTTAAGATGAGACGGGAAAAATTGAATGGGGATGTGCAAAGCAAGTTTTTTTTACAGAGTGAAGTAGGTGCCTGGAACACACTGGCAGGGGAAGTGGTAGTAGGAGATATAATAGCAATATTTAAGAGGCATTTAGACAGATACATGAGCAGGCAGGGAATATAGAGGGATATGAACCAAATGCAGGCAGATGGGATTAGGCATCATGGTCGGCACAGGCATGGTGGGCTGAATGGCCTGTTCCTGTGCTGTGCTGTTCCATGTTCTATGTACTGAGTTGGTGCAGACTGAAACCAGGCCATCAAGACTCAAGGGCCTACAAGATTATTCTCCAATGTCATCCGCTGTCTCTGCAGAGAAAGTCAGCAGCTTTCACCAGTCATGCTGTGGCTGGCAGTGAGGTGGCAATACACAGGGGCACCGAGAAAGGCAAAGGTGTTTGCCAGGCAGGTGCTATGAGAAAGTATAAAGGTGAATAGTTGAGTACTGTCTGCATTATCAGAGATATTGCTTTATAGAGTTGTTACAGAATTGATTTTTAATGGTGCCGTTTATCTCAGGATTTTGACCAAGGTGACATTACAACGCGGGAAATTGGGACTGGTGTAGATAGTCGTATATTTTTGGTGGTACAGAGTTGATGGGCTGAAGGGTCTCCTCTGTACTGGATGATTCTATTATTCCATTGCCCCATTACAAAAGGGTGGAAAGGCAGGAGATTTGAGCAGTGACAAATGATGCAGGAGTATTTTTGGGGGAGCTCGAGTCTGTTGACCTACAACCTGCGTGGAATGATGATGTGCTTGGCATTTCCTCCATTACTCCTCATCTTCCTGCAGCTCTTGTGCAATGGTTGCTGAAAACCACATAGAAAGGTCCAGCATTCTCATGAGAGAGGAATGGTTTAGAACACTAAGTGTGAAGCCATGCTCAATTACATTTTGTAATGATGCTTATAATTATTCATCCATCCTGGGACGGGATGTTGGAGAGAGAGGTCCCTGGCGTATCAATGGGACCTGCACGATCTATCATGGAAGCCAGATAGAATGGCCTTACAGCTTGTCCACTCTGTATGTATGGCCACGGTAGTGTGCTACCAAACATTACAGTGTGCACGGAGTGCGTGAAAATGTTGGGAACAGGTCAGCTGCTTTTTTTTTCATCTGGAGAGCAATTTTGCAGTCATAAACTTTAGTAGATTAAGTTACAACTCTCCCATGAGGAATAACACATACATGATTTAAAAAGATACACTTTTTATCCATATAGTTTCTTTAAATCCTTATATAAAGCTTCAGAATAATGCAACATTTTTAATTGTCCAAAGCATTTTTTGCAGTAATTTTACTTCATAAAAATATGGATTGCCAAGAATTGGAGATTCTGAAGAATGGACCTGAAACGTTAACTTCAATTTTTTTTCTTCACAGATGCTGCCAAACCTGCTGAGCTTTGCCAGCGACTTTTGTTTCTGTGGCCAAGAACTGGGGACCAGAACATTAGATTTTCCTTCTTATGAACTCCTGTCTAATGGCAGCGACTTCAATGGTGTGACGTATTGAGGGGCACCTAGTCTTGCAGAATTGACTGAAACAAGTTCTAAATATAAATTTCTGCTGTATCACACATGGGTGACTCTGAGCAGAGGTTAGGAACTTCCCCAGCAATCATAGAATCCCTAAAGTGTGAAAGCAGGCCATCCAGCCTATCAAGTCAACACTGACCCTCCTACCCAAATGAACCCCCTACCCTAACCCCATAGCCTTGCATTTCTCTTGACTAATCCACCTGACCTACACATACCTGGATACAATGGGGCAATTTAGCACGGCCAATCCACCCTAACCTGCACATCTTTGGACCGTGAGAGGAAACCGGAGCACCCGGAGGAAACCCAGACAGGCACAGGGAGAATGAGCAAACACAGAGAGCATTGAACCTGGTCTCTGGCATTATGAGGCAGCAGTGCTGACCACTGACACACCATGCCACACTAATAGATAGGAAAATTCAGTGAGAATGATCTGTGAGCTACTCCACACATTTCTTAGTAGTCAAATTTCAGAAGAGACTGACAAAACAGTTTGCTTTCTTTATCTCTTGATAGTCATTGCCAGCAAAATTAATAAGAGGAGAAAATGACAAAAAGAGCAAGAAACAGATAAAAATGGCTAACTTAGAATCAACAAATCACAATAGCATCTGAAACTTGAATATAAACTGGGAAAGTATTCAAACTTTTGCAAAAATGTGCTGTATTATTTAGTTGCAAGTGAAGCCATCACCACACTTATATGGCACATTTCATACAGTATAATTCCATTATTCTCATAACTGAGCTTTTTCACTGCATTCAGCCTAACCATCTGTTCAAATGAAAGCCAACAATTGAAGTTAAAGCCACAGAAAGGATTGCGTATCAATCTGCCAGTATTGAATTTGTTCCTAAAAGTTGGCACAATATTGGCCTTTTGTCACTAGCAGAGTTTATTGAAATGTATATTTGCAATATTTCCAGCAATGCCTTTGAAAAAAATGCAGTAGAGTAAATATTGCATTAACTTTTTCTCCACTCGTTAAATCTAATTATGGTCTAAAGTATATTGAATTGAGCAGAATCTTATCATAGAACCCCAAAAGTTTACATTTCCTTCCAAGACAATTTTTCAAATCTTCAAATATCAGGTTCCAACCCAAGTTATGAACCTCTCATATTATTGCTGCCCAGGATTTATTGCCTTTCCCTAATTACCCCTCAGAGAGTGGTGGTGAGCTGCCTTCTTCAACAGATGCAGTCATAGAATCATAGAATTTTACAGTACAGAATGATGCCATTTGACTCATCATGTCTGTATCAGTTCATGAAAGAGTGGTCCTGGGGTTCAGGAGCACATACAACACTATTAAGGGTAGACATTCCAGGATTTTGACCCAGCGACAGAGAAAGATGGTAATATATTTCCAAGTCAGGATGGAGGCAGATTGGGAGGAGAAATTCCACGTAGTGGTGTACCCATGTATCTGCTGCCCTTGTCTTTCTACATACAAATGGTCGCAGGTTTGGAAGGTGCTGTTTAGGGATCTTTGGTAAATTTCTGCAATGCATCTTGTAAATAGTACACACTGCTGCTACTGAGCATCGCCTGTGGAGGGAGTGGATACCTGTGGATACAGTGCCAATCAAATGAGCTGCTTTGTCCTGGATGATATCAAGCTCCTTGAGTGTTGTTGGGGCTGCACTCATCCAGGCAAGTGGGGACCATTCCATCACACTCCTGACTTGTGCCTTGTATATGATGGACAGGCTTTCAGGAGTCAGGAGGTGAGTTACTCACTGCAGTATTCCTAGCCCCTGACCTGCTCTTGTGGTCACTGTGTTTACGTGGCAAGTCCAGTTGAGTTTCTGATCAATGGTAACCCCCATGATGCTGGTAGTGGGAGATTCAGTGATGGGTAACACCATTAAATGTCCCGGGGTCGTGGTTAAATTGTCTCTTATTGGAGATGATTGCAGTAGTAGAGAGATAGAAGATAGAATAGTCCAGAGGTTATTACCCTGGAGGTTCTGCTTTTCAATTTAGCTACTTTTTGTGCAAAACCTTTCAGCGGAACCTCCTTTTGTGTTCTATCAATGTTGTTAATAATTGATTCTGTGCCTCCCTCTCCAGGTTCGTTCCCAGCGAAATGTCCACTGCCAGATGTGATTCTGCAATTGTGCAACACCAACTCCTTGCCAAAAGCTGACTTAAATCCCTTTTTTATCCAGAGATTGTTGGTTGTCATGTTGTGGCTCTAAATTCAGATGTGCCTTACTGCTGTGCAATGGAGGACTGCCAGATGATTTTGAAGAAGAGTCACTGAACCCGAAATGTTAATTCAGTGTCTCTCTCCCAAAATGCTGCCAGACCTGCTGAGGTTCTCCAGCACTTTCATTCTTGTTTCAGATTTCCAGAAACTACTATTCTTTGCTTTACGTTGGTGTCTAAAGCTTGCCATTCTCCTTTACAGAAGCCCCGGGACTAATAGCAGGTACCAGGGATTATTCTACAGTGCAAACCAAATACAAACCAAACCAACATCCACACAATAAAAAAAATTGAGAAATGTACGATTGACTAAATTTCTCAGATGGAAAATCATGTGAGTGAAATATTTGTATGCACGCTCTGATCAAATTCTCAATATGTGCATTTTTCACCTTAGAAGTCATTGATCACCCCTTTGTTCACTGTTTTACAAACACATGATTAGTTATCTGATAAAAGACATTAAATATCTCTAGTGAGTTGTAAATATAACATCAATATTTGTTTCATCCTCCATCTAAAATATTTTTTGTGCCATTTTACATCCTGTAAGTAAATTGACACCTTAATCTTGACTTTCTAATTGGGGATTTTAATTTCTGCATTCAATCCTGTGGCAAGGACATTCACCTAAAGATAATTAAATTTCATATCTTCATCTACAAACACATCACAACAATTGTACAGACTCTAAAGCACTTTGGCACACCCCCAGGACATGAAAGATGTTGATAAAATGCAATCTTTTTTAGCACATTCATTCATTATTGCTACCGCTCAATTTATGCCAGCCTCCCTCAGTTTCTGCCAGGCAGAATCTCTGATAGGGGCACTTAAACCATGACAACATTTTTAAAAGCAAAATGGGTTATGAGGTGGAGGCATAGGTATTAAAAATAAATCAAAATTAAATCATATTTTTGTCATTTTAGTGTGGGAGGGGAAGAGGTAGCAGTACTGGCAGAATTTACAACAAGATTTGAGGTATTATTTAGTTTCTATTTTATAAAATATATTTTTGTTCAATAGCACAAAACTTGATCATTGCTGTCAGTTAGACACTTTTTGTATCAAAGCATTGTATCTTGTACTCATCAGGACATTCACAAGAATTCCGTTGTAAAGGGGAACAACATTTTATGCTGTATGAGATGAGGGTAGTTGGCTTGACTCTGATTCGTCAAGGCATTGCCCTCAGGAAATTCAAACAACATGTGGCAGTTCATTGTCAGTCATCAGCTAACTGGTGCATTCTGCATGGCATCTCCTCTATCAGTCAGATTCCACATTCTAACCAGTCAGCACACTTCAGATACAGTACAAAATGCTGATCCCTTTACAGTGGTGTTCTTGTGAATATTCTAATAAGTACAAGATGTAAAGGTTCGACAAAATATCTTTTTTCGGCAATAGCCAAAATTTAATTTCCTTAACACTAAATTTATTTGCTTTTCACATGTCTCTTCTACCTTCCTTTCTTCCTTAGTAGCATCTCTTGGAATACATTCATTTTTCACCATTCCACCTGTTCAGTTGCATTGAAATTATTTCTGAAATAATTTATGAGAAAGAGAGATTATACTTGTTTGGAATATAACGTAGTCTTCAGATGAAGTAGGGTTAGAGGCAAAATGTTAACAGGAAAGGACATGTAGGTAATCCACATGAGTGCACTGGCTCTGTTGCTGGTCTAGTAATTCTGATGATTCGAGAAGAACAATTCAGGAAACACAAGCTCAATTCTCATATTGGCGGTTTGAGAATTTGAATTTGGTTTAAGATAAAAACCTGGAATATAAAAGGTTACAAAACTGTCATGTTTTAGAGAAAAATGCAACTACATTAACAATATGTTTTAGGAAAACAAATTTGCTGTCTCTATATTTATCTCTTGTCTCACAGTTACTGGTCCTTGTTCCATGTTCAGCTTACATTTTAATTACAAATGATTTCTAGGAATGGGTTAGGGAATGGTTTTGCTGAGTACAATCAATGATACTGGCTGCAATATAACAAATCAGAATCACATTGTGAACTTCAAGCAAGCATTTCTTCTCTTTTCTTCATAAGCAAAAGGGATAGGTAAAGGATGCCCCTTGCTTGCTCATAATGAATGCAACAGTGTTGCACTGCTGAGCAGTTGGCTGGACAGCTGATTTGTGATGCAGAGTAACCCCAACAGTGTGGGTTCAAGTCCTGCACTGGCTGAGGTTACCATGAAGGACTCTCATTCTCAATCTCTCCCCTTGCCTGAGGTATGGTAACTCTCATGTTAAAACACCACCAGTTATCTCTCTCTCTAATGAGAGAGCAGCCCTATGGTCTGGTAAGACAAGTTAACTTTAGCTTTTTTACCTTTGCCGCATTTCTAATCAGAAGTATGTACGCTTCCCGTCCATCTGTTTTGGAAGTTAGAAGGCCCAATTTCTGATCTGTATCCGGTCCTTATCACATTGCGGTCTATAGTATCTAGCTGTGTACAAATTGCTTGCTATGATTTCCAGATTGTAATAAAATACTTCAACACATCACTTTATTCCTTCAACAGAACGTTAGAATGTTATGAAAGGAACTAGATAAGTGCAAACCTTCCTTTCTTATGTATTGTCTTCATCTCCTTTCTAATATTGGATATCTTCTTCACTGCTCATTCCTTCTGACACTGAGACCATCACCCATGATTCTATTACATCCAGGCTCCAATATTTAAATATTCTCCTGGTTAGTCCCACATTTTCCACCTTCTACAAGTGCAGGCTGATCTACAACTACGCAGTATGTATCCCAATGTGCACCAGTTTGAGTTCACCCATCACAGCCATGCTCAGTGATCTACACCAAGAGCAAAGCCAGTGTTTAACATTTCTCACTGTTGTCTGCGGATTCTTCCTTTGCCTTGCTTCTCAATATCTGTTTATAACTTCTCCAGGTCCACAAATTTTGAGAGCTTTGCAGTCCTTCAAATCTGGCATCTTATGCATTTCCCAATTCCTTTATCCGAACTTCAGCAGTCAAAGCGTTAAGCACGAAAAAAAACCTTCCCTTAACATCTCCAGCTCTCAGTCTTCATGAAGATTCTCCTTTAAAAACCACCTCTTTGATTAAGGTTATGGTCAACTTGCCAGGGATGGAGGGTTTGAGTTATAAGGAGAGACTGGATAGGTTGGGATATTTTTCACTGGAGCATAGGAGGTTGTGAGATGACCTTATAGAGGTTTATAAAATAATAAGGGGTATAGATAAGGTGAATGGCAGGTGCCTTTTCCCTTAGGTAGGCGATTTCAAGATTAGTGGGCATATTTTAAAGGTGAGAGGTGAAAAATTTAAAAAGGACATGCGGGGCAACGTTTTTTTTGCACAGGGACTGTTACATGTGTGGATTGAACTTTCAGAAGCAGTGGTGGATGTGGGTACAGTTACAACGTTTAAAATATATTTAAATAAGGTCATGAATAAGAAATGTTTGGAGGGTTATGGGCCAAGTGCAGGCAGGTGGGACTAGTTTGGTTTGGGATTATGTTCGGCACAGACTTGTTAGACCGAAGGGTCTGTTTCTGTGCTGTATAACACCATGACTCGATAACTAACCATTTGTCTCCATCTTTGTATTCGGGTTAAATGTTGTCTGAAATGCTCCAATGAAGCATTTTGAGATTGTTTACCACGTTAAAAATATTTTAGCTTTTGTTTCAAGTCTCAAGACTTTCAGATGCTAGCTACAGTCAAGTTTACTCTTGTGGTTTATAACGAAACTTAATGACTTAAAGAGATACACAACCTCCTCAAATACATAAATAATGCAAGTCAGAAAATCAGTGAGAGTTTAAATGGAAACAGTTGTCCTATGTTCATAATTAAATGAACAGTCACACTTTAGCAAGAGGTTTTCAGACAAGTTATTTTGTCAAACAGACTTTTTGAGTTATCTGACTGGTTCTTTTCTTTCCTTGCACTTGAAACATTACAATCTCACAATCACTGTGACAAATGTGATTGTTCAATTGTTTCATATAATTATTACAAATATTTCAATTATTCACAGCTCTTTACTCTTTCTGAATCATAAATCCTCCATAAGAAGGGCAGAGTCGGGGTTTAAGGAAGGGATCAGAGGAAAGATTGCCAGGGAGACAACGGAGACCAAACCCTCAACGCAGAATAAACAGCCAGAGCTGGAGGAACCTGGAGATGGCTAAGAACCAGTTCCTCATGAAACTGGTGGATGGTCATAGATATCTAAGCTCATGTTGCTGAAGATGTCCCATCTCACAGCACTGGTCACCATGTCCTGCCAGTGGAAGTCGGAGAAAATGTAGCATTGAACCTTTCCCCTACTTCCAAGGGCTAGAGTTGGACTTTTAGGCATCTCAGGAACACTTGCACACCATTGCATCCTGCTGGCTGTGAATGTACTCTTTACTAGAAGCAAGAAAGGACATTCATTTAACAAGAGCCATTCTCTTACAGTTCAGAGGGAATTAGCTTCATTCATTGCATCCCTGTGGTTTTTGAGGCTTCTTCCAAGGATTGTCCAGTGAAATCTGTCAATGGGAGGGGCTTCCAATCCCTAATTTTAAGTAATCTGCAAATTCTCAGCAGAAGCCATGACTCCTTCATGATCCAACTGAACAGGCTGCCACAAACATAGCATAATCCTTGTAGAGATGGCTGTTCACTCCATTCTGCGAGTCCTAGTCACAGAGACAATATAACCAATGTTGCCTGCTTGGAAGGACAACTCTTGTACAGACCATTGGGGTTCTGAAGATGCAACTCCAATGCCTGGAACACTGGGGGAAGCCCTCCAATACCCTCATGGAAGGGTCTCTGCCATTGTGGTTGTTTGGATGCATTTCTCCATGGCTTTCTCCATGAGAGAAGTGTGGATCTTGAGGAAAGTGAGCAGGAGTTGTGAGGAGGAGGAAATGGAGACAGTGGAAGGTGATACTGACCTGGGAGGTGCTTCAGCCGTACAATGAGGTGACCTTCTCCTGATACCGTTTGGAAAGAGAGGCTTGTGGTGCTCAGAATCTTTAGCATTAGAATCAGGTTTACATTGATGAAGTTAGAGGATGTCCTGCACTGCAGGCCAGCTCTCTGGCTCTCCTGGGATATTTTGGAAGATTTTGGCATTATCACCAGATTTCTTCCTTAGGAAACTCAGCAGCCTTGGTGCTGGCAGCACTGGAGTTACATTAGATGATAAAACCTTATGATATAGGAGCAGAATTCAGCCATTCAGCCCACTGAGTTTGCCCCGTTATTCAATTGTGGCTGATATGTTTCTCAACCACATTCTCCTAACTTCTCCCTGTGAGGTGACCCACCTCCATTCCTGCTTCTACTGGCTGTAACTGGACTGAAGAGGAATTTCTTCAGCTAGACGGTGGTGGAGCTGTGAAATGCAATGCCGAGGAGGATTGCAGAGGCCAAATCATTGACTGTATTCAAGACAGGGATAGATAGGTTCTTGATTAGTAACGGGATCAAGGGTTACAGGGAGAAAGCAGGAGAATGGAGTTGAGAAACATATCAGCCATGATTGAATGGTGGAGAAGACTTAAGGGGCCGAATGGCCTAATTCTGCTCCTATGTCTTATGACCAGGAAATCCAATCAAATAATGGCCCATCCCCACAAATTCCTTTTCCTCACAACTCATGCTCATTGTCCTCAAACCCCACAAATCATTTGTGGAGCAAGACACCACAATGACAGAGACCCTTCAAAGATAATTTGTCACTATCCAAGAGAACCAGAAATCTCGCAGAAATGGTGGGGACTTGTCGCAGCTGTTTATCGGAGTTCTGTTAACTCTTCAACTGGAGTTGTGGTGAGGGACCTGTAGAACCACTGAGGATTAATTTTTCAGTGTAATTTAAAATTTATTCAGTTTTCCTTTGGAAGAGGGTTTCTGATCCAAAACAGACCTGACTTTAGTCTCCCATCACTATGGCAAACTGTAAGCCTGTAAAATGTTAGCATCTCATCTAATGCTGCTCAGTTAAAATATGACCTGAACTGCTCCCTAGTTTTTATCCAGGTGTGGAAAACTAGTTTATGTAAAAGCAAACTGTATATGAACTTGAGGTAAAACCACACTATTACATACCATTGTTCACTGCCGCACCTTGTTCCTATCAACTGTTGCTGTTGCAAATCACAAACTGTCTGTGCAGCAGAGATTACACATTTCTAATGCCTCCGAGCACTTATTCAAAGTTAACTCCAAACAAGTAATTTCATTCCAACACATCAGTTATTATTGGATGATTACTGCTCAAGGTTCTGTATTCTCGTTGAAAGCTCGTCGTGTGTTAATCCAAAAATTGTACAGAATTTACAACGTAGAATGAGCCATTCCAGCCAATGGGTATTAGCTGGTGGTTCTACTCCACACAAGCTCCTCATCATCTAAGATCATCTTATCTATTTTGCCTTCATCCAGTTTCCTCTTAAATGCATCTACATTATTCATCAGAAAACCACATGTGGTAGATGTAAGTTTCATCTTGCCATCCTGACCAGATGTTGATTAAACTGGGACACAGTGACATCACCCTAGCCGCATTCACTGGAATAAAGGAGCAGTTTTCAAAAGGTTAAAGGAAATGCCTGTCTTCAGATCACTTGCCTGGTTAGGACTTTAGCAATGGGAGCTTAGGTGTGTCCTTAAGGAGCCTATGACATCCCCATTCAGGGTAGCTGTACCTAATGATATTCCTGTTGATTGCTCAGCACAAGAACAATTCTTATAGTCTGTCTCTGGCTATCATTTGCCTTTGAAGGACCCGCAGATGATTTGCTATTCATCCTATCCATGCCCCTCAAGATTTTATAAACCTTCATATGGTCACCCGTCAGTGTCCAAAGTTTCAGGCAAAATGTCCCAGCCTATCCGACCTGTCCTTATAACTTAAACCCTTCAGTCTTGGTAACATTCTTGTAAATCTTTTCTGCACCCTCTCAAGTTTAACAACATCCTTCCTATAAGAGGGTGACCAGAATTAAACGCAGTATTCCAAAAGTGGCCTCACTAATGTTCTGTACAGTTGCAACATGACCTCTCAACTCCTATACTCAATGCTCAGTTAACATTTCAGCAAATCTGAAACTCCATGACTATTATCACTTGCTATCAATTGTAAGGCAGGCTGAATGAAATCTTTTTCCACTCAGTGCTAAGGCAGTTTATATCAACTTTTTATCCTTCTGTGTTACTCAGATAAATCACCTTTTTCAACTAGATTCAACAAACCACATCATGAACAATTTACACTGACTACAAACCTGAGGCGAGAATGAGAGATTACCTCAATATATTTTGATTAAATTTTTATGATATATTTTTAGCTGTCATTTTAATTTTAGTCAGTGGTTTTTTGCAATGTGTCTGGGTGTGGTGCACCACCATCACCCCCTTCCCCACACCCCCACCACACCCAACACAGCACTCAGAGAACTCTGGGCACTATGCCCTGATCTAGCAAGATCTGCTCCAGGTTCAACATCAATTCCAAAACTGATTTACTAAATCATTCTTCCTTGTTAATTTTCCAATATGTCTAAATTTCTTGAATAAAACTCCCTGAATTGTCCTTGTGCTGAACAAGCAACAGGAATATTGCTAGGTACAGCTACCCTGAATGGGGATGTCATAGGCTCCTTGAGGACACATCTATGCTCCCATTGCTAAAGTCCTAACCAGGCAAGTGATCTGATAATGCAATGCTCTGCTCACATTACTGCACAATTACAGTATCCAATTAAACAAAATCTTGTTTTCTGATCAAACTACAATGTTCTGAATGCTTTAAGTTGATGATCTCTCTTCTTAGCACAGGGGGTCTCCAATTTGCAAATGTCTGACTTATGAATGCTTGTAGGTATGAACCATACAGGGGTGTAATCTGAAAGATCTGACATATTTCCTGTAGGGCTATTTTATGTTGTTCTGCATTGTTTTCCAACTTGTGTATAAATTGACTTGTGAGCAGACTCCAGAATGGATCCCTGGGACTGCCCATACTCCCAATGATTCAGTAATGCCCTGATTTAGCCATGCCACAAAGTGAGCATCTTGGTATATTCTGAGTGTTTATGTAATCTCTGAGATCATCTTGATCTGCACCATAGTAGTTGCCAAAAAGTACAAACAACAAACTGTTGTTGTGTTGGACTCTATTCTCCTGTGCACCGTTTTTGTTTCAGGAACTTGGTGTGATAAATAGAAGTTTTTTTTAAAATTCATTCACGGGATGTGGATGTCTCTGACCAGGCAGCATTTATTGCCCATCCCTAATTGTCCAGAGGGCAGTTAAGAGTCAACCACATTGCTGTGGGTCTGGAGTCACATGTAGACCAGACCAGGTAAGGATGGCAGTTTCCTTCCCTAAAAGGCATTAGTGGGCTACATAGGTTTTTCCAACAATCAATTCATGGTTAGCAGTAGACTCTTAATTTCAGATTTTTGTTGAATTCAAATTCCACCATGTGACGTGGTGGGTTTCAGACCTGGGTCCCCAGAACATTATGTGGGTCTTTGGATTAGCAGTCCAGTGAAATAACCACTAGACCATCACTTCTCCTCGCATGGAAGATGTGTAATGAAATAGCAAGTGTTTCTTTTCTCTAACTGTGAAAATCACTGAGCTAGTCAGACCTATGAAGAGATCACATGAGGAGCAAATCTTGGTAAACACTTCAGCAAATTTTAAATCCCGTGAGTATTGTCACTTGCCGTCAATTGTAATGCAGTTGAATGAAATCGCTGTCCCCTCAGCGCTTAGGAGAGTTCATGAATCTAGGGAGGAGTTAACAAAAGTGATTAAGATTCAATCATTTGTGGTTATTGATCCCTACATTGTTGTTATGAATACTTGTGCTTATGTTGAAAGCAAAAGAGGAAGGAAGGCTTTATTTAACAACCTCTGCACCTTACTGACTTTTGTGTACTGGTGTGGCCCTAATTCTTCATGTTTAATTTCATTTCAGCTTATTTTAAAAGCTCAACTTGATGATAAAGATGTCCATTTAATTGAAGGAAAACCTATCCTCCTAAAATTGATCAAAGTCTAACAGGCAGTAGCTAACTGTAAAGTTGTCTACCATAGATCATAATTGAAAGGTCAGATTATCTTGAACAATATAGGCTACAGTTTTCTTCCTGTTACATATTTAAAGAGTAACATAATAGTTAAATTGAAATACAAAATACATCTTTAATAATTAGATTATTTACTTTTACTTAAAGGTCAATTATTGTCACCTTGTGTTCATCAAAA
Organism: Rhincodon typus; assembly: GCF_021869965.1. Classification (NCBI taxonomy): domain Eukaryota; kingdom Metazoa; phylum Chordata; class Chondrichthyes; order Orectolobiformes; family Rhincodontidae; genus Rhincodon; species Rhincodon typus. The sequence continues at coordinate 27,840,901 of NC_063335.1, forward strand.
TAATTGTGGAGCGTGTGGGACAAGGGGAAGAGGCAGCAACGTAAAAGTTTTTCAGAAGTGAGTTTCAGTGCCCAGAGGGATGGGCAATAAATGCTAGAGGGCAGTTAGGAGTCATGCACATTGTTGTGGGCCTGGAGTCACATGAAGGCCAAACAAGGTAAGGATAACAGTTTCCTTCCCAAAAGGGAACCAGATGGGATTTCCTGACAGTCATCATTAAACTCTGAATTCCACATTTTTTTTTATTGAATTCAAATCTCACCATCTGCCATGGCAGGATTTGAACGTGGGTTCCCAGAACATTACCAGAGTCTCCGGATTAACAGTCCAGCAATAACATAAGGTAGGGGTGGAGGTTAGATAGACCTTAGGATTAGGGTAAAAGTTCGGCACAACATCATGGGCCGAAGGGCCTGTACAGTGCTGTACTGTTCTATGTTCTATGTTCTAATACCACAAGGCCATCGCTTCCCCTGCAATCAGATTGTAGGAATTGGATGGCTGATGGTGGACATATGGCAGATCAATGTCAGAAACTGGATAGAGTGTTCTTTAGAGTGAGGAGACGGATGATATTGAAGGATTTGAAAATGAGCATGGATCTCATCCCACTGTTAGGAGAAATAAATTTAATAAGATATGTAGATTGGACAGTTCTATTGCTGGTTCACAGTACTATTTACATTGCAATGACCCTGGATAATGTGAAGTGTGTAATTCAATGGCAGGAAGGTTAAACAAACAGTCAAAATGCCTGGGCAAAACTGAAGAACAGAAAAGTTGGAGAGAGGGTGATGGAATAAGGCAGTGACGTGGGGGTTGGGGGGGCGGTGGTAGTGGTGAGGGCTTGATTGATGGTCATTGTATTGAGATCTTCTAACAGGAGTATGTAACAATTTTGAGGCCGATTAAATTTTTAATATTTTGAGACGGTCACTTTACATTTCGGGTAAATGAACAGGGTTGTGTAACCTATTGTGCAGTCTACCTGATAGTGAACCTGGGTGGTCTGTGTCATGATTATAATGAGGTCGGCCAGGTTCACCTCATTGAATCTGAGTTCTCTGATTGGGGCTGTTGTTCTGGTCCACTCAGGGAGCCCTGGCTGACAGATAAGAACAGGAGAGTCAGAGATTCTGTTCAGTCTGAGAGCTGGCTTTGACGGAGCTGAATCAGTGTCGAGGACTCTCCAGGTGTAAATAAAGGGTGACTTGGTGAAGGGATACCAGCCTCTATGGAATTATTTCAGGCTGTTTGCTGGAGACCAAAGGAAGGCTTGATGGATGTTACGGATACAGACACTCTAATGCCTGACTCAGTAAGAGGCAGTCAAAGGCTATGCATTTGTAAATAAAGGGTGATTGGTGATGGGATACTGAATTCTGAAGAGTTAAATCACCGAAAGAAACTGGAAGCAACTGTCAAACTGTTTTCTAAAGGAATTCCATGGAGCATACAATGCATGATAAGTTTAAAAGGGCAAAGTTTGTCTCTGCAGTCTAAAGTATAAGTTGTCTATATAAAGGATTTAATCAATCATGTTTTTCAGTCATTTACCACAGTAGAAGATTTAAAATATGAAATCTTGTTATCCTTTGACCTTCAACTGGAAGCTCAAGTCTATTTTTAAAAGTTATATGACTCTATAGAGACCATAACAAAATATATGTCAGTAGAAAGCATAGGCACAGATGAAAAAAACGGAAAGATAATACCAACTGATCTTCACACAAACTGGGAGCAGCTAGAGTTTCAAAGCTAATAAATTTCCTGCATGCATTTAAAACAACTTTTTGGAACAATATATTGGTGAATCAATAACTGATTAGGCCATGTTAGATTCTCCGATGACTAATGAGCCTGAACTAAACAATAATCAATGCATAAGGGAACACTTAGCCTAACATTGACCATAACATGATTAAATTGATCATTAGATTTGAAAAGGAGAAGTGGGACTTAAAAAAAAAGTTTTAGGTGAACAATTGGAGGTAATGAGATAGAAATTCACCACAGTACACTGGGCAGATTGTATGAATGGATGAACTACAAGCAAATAATGGTATGATCAAAGAACCACGCAGTACAATACAGACATTTAATAACCTTATGGGCAAGACTTCTACTTGTGTCATTAAACAACTTTGAATAACAAGAGGTCAGAGATAGTATTAAGCTAAAGAACCTTCAAAAATGTAAAGATCAGTGGAGATCCCAAAGATTTGAACTGGTATGCAGAAAAATAAATGCGTGTAAAGAAAATAGTAAAAACTTGAAAAAGAAATGCAAGAAAAAATTGGTAAGGAATAGCAATGAGTTTGAGTTTGAATTTGCTTTATTATCACATGTACCAAGATAAAGTGAGAAGTGTTATTTTGCATACTACACGGGCAAATTGTATCATACAAAGTGCATCAGGGCAGCAGAACAGAGTGCAGAATTCAGTGTTAGGGCCACAGAGAAGGTGCAGAGAGAGAGATCAGAATTAACATTTGAGATGTCCATTCAAAAGTCTGATATCAGTGGAGAAGAAACTGTTCCTGAATCTGTTGGTACGTGTATTCAAACTTTTGTATCTTCTGCCTGATGGAACTGGATGGAAGGGCGTATAATCAGGGCAGGAGGGGTCTTTGATTACATTGGTTGCTTTCCTCAGGCAATGGGAAGTGTAGATGGAGTCCATGGATGGGAGGCTGGTTTGTGTGATGGACTGAGCTATGTTCACAACTCTCCATAGCATTTTGCAGTCTTAGGAAGAGCAATTGTCATACCGCATTAGATAGAATGCTTTCTATGGTACATCCACAAAATTTAGTAAGTCTTTGTGGATGTGTCGAATTTCCTTAGCCTCCTGAGGAATGAAAGATTTTACAAGCATTTCAAGAGAATAATGCAATAAATACCATAATTTTTAACAATAATATGGCTTTAAAAGGTATGTTTTGTCCTTTTTTATGAAGAAAAGTTGAGGCAGAGGCATTGAGCTGTCTGCTCAAAGCCAGTAAAGCAAACAGCTTGTGAGGCCTTGGGTTTTTTAAAGTCGGAACAATAGAGGCAGCCTGAATGGGTCGGGTCAAGCTCCCACAGAAGTAGGATTTTTAGTTTCAGCTTTCAGCCGTGTCTGGGTTCTTGAAGTGGAATGTGGAAGCTCTTACTCCTCTCTATGTTACAACTAAAAAGCTGTGGTTCACTTCATGCTGCTAGAATTGCATGTGAAACGATCTATTTTAATGAATTTGACTTTGCCAAGGGTGTGTTTATGGGATGTTACTATATTGGGACAGTTAATTAGTAGTAGTTAATATATTTCTTATTTTGTTAAGCATTTTGACAGTTACAGTGAAGCCAATTCTTTTATTTTTATTTTGTCTGTATTTTAATTGTAGTGTAAAAATGAAGTGAGTTTTGCTTAAAGTCGAGCAGTTTGACCAATCAAATTGCATCTGGAACACAATGCTTTATACTTACCTTCAAAATAAGAAAAAGTTAGGGTCTAAGCTATCTTCTTAATGTATTTGGAGGGGGTTTGTTCTGGTCCATAGCAAATTGAAATCAGGAAATTGTAGAATTGCTAAATACTTACTTGATGTTGGATATTACTCTGAAAGATGAGAATAAAGTACCAGAGATAAGAGGCAAATTAAAAGTAATTCAAAGTGGGGAACTGACTAGATTTAGTGTAGGCAAAAATTCACTAATGAAGTAAAGAATAAGACTTAAGATAGAATAAAAATCCCCAGGACCTGATGGTATCTTTTACAGTGTTTAAAAAGAAAGTGAGGAAGTTGTAGATGTCCTAGTCAAGATTTTCAAAATATTTTCAATCCATGAATTACCTGTTTTGATTAGAAACCTGAAAATATTACTCCGGTGTTTAAAAAGGAGAAACCAAATAATCCCATGTGTGTTGTGGAGAAGTTATTGTACATTGGGGATACTATTTAATGATGGTTTCATGGATCTTGACCATCAGTTAAAGAGATGGTGAGCATTGTATAAAGGTGTAAGAGTCTGAAAAGTTTATTTTGAGGACTATGTTAAGCACTACTCAATATGATGATGCCTCAAGGACTTAGGCTAGCAAACAGCTTTGGATCTCAAAGTAGTAAGACCTAATATCAAGGTCTCCCTTGTCTCAGTAACAATATCCATCACACCAATGTGAGTTGTATCGAGTTGCTGTCATGCAATCAACTGCATCTTGTTTAAGGCAAATTCTTCTTCTCATTAGACTACCAGGAGGTTTTCCTCTGCCATACCAGGGAAAGAAGATGATGGCAGTAAATCCACCAAGTGAATCTTAGAGCATAGAACAATACAGCACAGGAACAGGCCCTTCGGCCCTCCATGCCTGTGCTGACTGTGATATCATTCTAAACTAATTCCTTCCATCTGCATGTGGTCTATATCCCTCTATTCTCTGCATGTTCATGTGTCTGTCTAAATGACTCTTAGACATTGCTCCTGTATCTGTTTCTGCCACCTCCCCTGGCATCACTTTCCAGCCACCTCTGTGTAAAAATCTTGCCTCACACATCTCCTTAAATCTATGCCATGAGTCGTTGACATTTCCACCCTGGGAAAAAGACTGACTACCCATCCTATCCATGCCTCTCATTATTTTATATATTCCTATCACGTTGCACCTCAGCCTCTGACGCTCTAGCAAAAAACAATCCAAGTTTATCCAAACAAACAGAAATTGCTGGAAAAGCTCAGCAGGTCTGCCAGCATCTGTGGAGAGAAATTAGAGTTAATATTTCCTCAGAACAAGTTTGTCCAATGTCTCCTTATGGCTAATACACTCCAATCCAGACAACACCTTGGAAAATCTTTTCTGCTCCATCTCCAAAGCCTCCACATCCTTCCTATAGTGTGGTGACCAGAACCGCACACAATACTCCAAATGCGGCCGAACTAGTCTTATGCAGCTTACACCATGATGATCTACGGCAGAGATTTGATGTACCGCACAGGGATAAGCAACAAGATTCCATTTAGCTACAGTGTACAAAATTCTTCAGACACATCTTTAAGAAGGCTATACAAGCAGATAGCAGCCGACAGAGCTGAACATCCGAAAGTACTGGAGAGGAGAACTTGATGGAAAATTTCTGCAAGATTGAACTTGCGGCAGAAGGTTAAAAAAAAGCATTTCAGAACTGGTAAATGATGTGCAGTAGTGAGTGTGGGCCAGCAATCCCATAGAGCTGCAGCATAAGTTGCACTTAGACAATTACAGATTGTATCAAATGCCAATAAGCAGTCTTGAGTTAAAGCTCAGCTGAAATGCAAATGAACTTCAGAGGCTCCATGAGTAAGGTTGAAACTCCTGGTGGACAAGAGAAAACATTCTTAAAAATTGGAAAAGCTTACAGGCTAGGAAAGCTTGAATTAAATGAAGTACTTACAGCACAGTTCTAGCGTCTCCAGTAAAGTGACTGCACACCATGAGGCATGGCCACAGCCATGGAAATTGAGGACCACATAAACACTATAACATTAGATAGTAGACCAAGAAATATCACCACACCATGAATAAAGCAAGAAAGGAAAAATTTAGAAACCTTAGCAAACAAAGTCTAATGGAAGAAGTATGTTAGGAGCCTATTGAGGCTTCAGGAAAGATGCGATCCAATATTTAAATCATGGTATAAGTAGGAAAAATTTATTTAAACTGCACACAGCAGGACTCATCCAGGTAAACTTTATAGAGTCCACAACTCTTCCCATCCTGGACTAAATCAGTGCAGAGTTTGGAAGGCATCAGAATTCCCACAAGTACTATTCCACCCAATTAAATGACACCCCCCATATGAAACCTGCCTTATTGGAGCACATTAAATTCTATTAATGACAAAAAGTGACTGAGCTTTTGGACCAACATGGACAGATGAGAGAGAGGAAACATGGATTGGTAAAGAAATTTCTGTAAGAAATTTGTAAAATTAGTTGAACTTTTTGAAGCGGTATTGTGTTAGATTGGGGAATTTCTATGGATGCCATTCATATGGACTGCCAGGAATTGTTTTGCAAGTTTTTGTTAAAGAGTTTACTAATGAAAATGAGAGGATATGGAATTGGGATCATCTATTAATGTGACTTAGGAATTGGCCAGAAAGTAGGTGACAGGAAATTGGGATTAGTGCACCTCTAGTGGTAGTTATTGTCAGTGCAGCCTCAATGGGCTGAAGGGCCTTTACTGTCCTGTATGAATTTATGACCCTATGACTAGGAAGTGATATGTACTCCAAATGGGAAAGGAACAAAAGTGGCTGAAAATGTAAACCCTGCACAGCTGAAGTAAAACATTATAGTCTAGGGCCCTGGGCTCTTGTGGTACATTGGTGGTGTCTATCCCTGACCCAAGAGGCATAAGTTCAAGTCCAGAGGTGAGTTCATAACACTTCTTAACAGGTTGATAAGGAAATAATGATCCTAGGCTCCTAAATACTCCAAAGACTAACATTCCATCAATGTATTCAATTTGATGGTTAAAATTTAATTTGTACAATTTGATATCCTATGGATGTAGATAGGATCCTGTGTTAGGGCAGGATGATGCAATACCTGTTTAAGCTTGCAGTCTCGTCAAAGGGAGGTGAAAAAGGTAATATTGTCATGAGTTTTGAGAAGAAGGAATGCTCCTCTATATTCCAAGAACATAATCTGGGGAAAACCAAAAGAACTGTGGATACTGTAAATCAGGAACAAAAACAAAGTTGCTGGAAAAGGTCAGCAGGTCTGGCAGCATCTGTGAAGGAGAAAACAGAGTTAACATTTCGGGTCCGGTGACCCTTCCTCATAATCTGGGTCGTTGCTGAACCAGCTTCCCCTTCTTTCATGAATGCAAAGCTTGCAGCCCTCACTTGATACTAACAAAGGTGGTCTCTAGGCTGACTGGTCTTAACCATCCAGAGGTTGGTAAGATCCAATGAAACTGGCCTCATAACGATGAGACCTAGCTTTCCAAAAGGAGTCAGGCCACTATCAAGCAGCTAGGGACTGTCTTCCACTTGTCAGCCCCTGATGTTAGAACTTGTCCCAGCCTTTCTGATTTCCATAGTGATACTAACACAGGATCTGCAGTTATATATCAATCAACAAATGCAGTGTAAGTGGGAAAAATGTGCTTTTCATTTTATACTGAACCTTGATGACCTTTTTCTCTGTTGCCAATGTTTTATTGGCCCATTTGGTGACTCATAAGTGCCTAATGTTTATTATGACAGGTCTGGCAAAATGAATCAGTTTCTCAATGATCACGGAAGAAATTTGTCACATCAAATTCATCCACGGCAAATTAAGCAACTATAATATCTAAATTTGTGAACTTGCCATTTTCTGACTTATTTTTAACAACCAGGATAAATATCCCAGCAATTATTCCAGATTCCTTTCCATAACAGTTTTAACTGGAAGTGGTACTTTGTCACTGTTTCCATCGTTAACTGTTTCCATCATTAACCGGGCAAAAGTACATTGCAAAAATCTCAACCACAACAGGTTCTGCCCTATTGACAAGCTTTTAATCCTTCCAATGGCACTTAGACTAAGTTAAGAACACATTAAAAACAAGCACTTTCTTTTCGCTTTTCCTATTCCCAGATCCTAAATACCAGAATTAAAAGGGCTCTAAATTCAATACTATAATATTCTATGGGCCTAAAGTCCGCATAACAAGGGAATGAAGCAATATCTGAATTAGATGAAAATCAACCAGTATTGTTGAGTTGAAGTCGAAGGTCAGTTCTGATTACATTGAATACAACAGCAGACCAAAGGGGCTGCCTCACTCCTCCTCTTTCGCACAGTTTTACAGGTGATATCTGTGCCTGATCAATGCATTGAGTATAGGAGTTGGGACATCATGTTGCTGCTGTACAGGACATTGGTTAGGCCACTTTTGGAATACTGCGTGCAGTTCTGGTCTCTGTATTATATGAGAGATGTTGTTAATTGAGAAAGGGTTCGGAAAAGATTTACAAGGATGTTGCCAGGATTGGAAAGTTTGAGCTATAGGGAGAGGCTGGATAAGCTGGGGCTTTTTTCCCTGGATCGTTGCAGGCTGAGGGGTGACCTTACAGAGGTTTATAAAATCATGAGGAGCATGGATAGGGTGAATAGTCAAGGTCTTTTTCCTAGGTTGGGGGAAACCAGAGGGCATAGGTTTAAGCTGACAGGGGAAAGATTTAAAAAGGACCTGAGGGGTAACTTTTTCACTCAGAGGGTGGTCCGTGTATGGAACAAGCTGTCAGAGGAGGTGGTGGAGGCTGGTACAATTACTTCACCTGAAGGACTTCACCCGACAAAGGAGCACCGTTCCAAAAGCTTGTGATTTTAAATAAACCTGTTGGACTATAACCTGGTCAAATGCAGCAAACTTGCTGCATTTGAACATGGAATGCTTCAATACTTGAGGAGTCAAAAATGGTGCTGAACATTGTGAAAAATCTGCGAATATCCCCATTTCTGATCTTATGATGGAGGGAAGGTCATTGATAAAGTAGTCAATGATGATTGGGCCAAGGGCACGATCCTGAGAAACTCCTGCAGAGATGTCCTGGACCTGGAAAGACTGATCTCCAACAACCACAACCATCTTCCCTTGTGCAAGATATGACTCCAAACAGCAGTTTCCCATTGCTACTAACTTCACTAGGGCTCCTTGATGCCACACTCAGTGAAATGCAGGCTTGCATTCACTCTCACCTCACATCTTCTGTTAATTTTTGACAAGCCTGTGATGAGATTTCCAGCTGAGTAGCCTTGGCCTTGGTGGCCATCATAAACCTCAGAGGTGCTCAGATTGTAGAACACAGAACATAGAACATAGAACAGTACAGCACAGTACAGGCCCTTCGGCCCACAATGTTGTGCCGAACTTTTACCCTAATCCTAAGGTCTATTTAACCTCCACCCCTACCTTATACTATCATCCATATGCCTATCTAATAGCCACTTAAATGCCCCTAATGAGGCTGACTCCACTACCCTCTCCAGCAATGCATTCCATGCCCCGACCACTCTCTGAGTGAAGAACCTACCTCTGACGTCTCCCCTATATCTACCTCCACTCACTTTAAAACTATGACCCCTCGTAATAGCTACATCCACCCTAGGAAAAAGTCTCTGGCTGTCCACTCTATCTATACCTCTGATCATTTTGTATACCTCTATCAAGTCACCTCTCATCCTTCGTCGTTCTAAAGAGAAAAGCCTTAGTTCTCTCACCCTTTCCTCGTAAGACGTTCCCTCCATTCCAGGCAACATCCTGGTAAATCTTCTCTGCACCTTTTCCAACGCTTCCACATCTTTCCTGTAGTGAGGCAAGCAGAACTGGACGCAATACTCCAGACTTGGCTGAACCAGGGTTTTGTATAGCTGTATAGCATTGTGTATGAAAATGGGACCACACAGGTCCAATCAAGAAAACTACAATCAAGAAAGCACACCAATGCCTCTATTGCCTCAGAAGGCTAAGGAAATGCAGCAAGTCCACAATGACTCTTACCAAGTTTTATAGATGCGCCATAGAAAGCATCCTATCCAGATACATCACAGCTTGGTATGGCAACAGCTGTGCCCAAGAAACTACAGAGAGTTGTGAACACAGCCTGGTCCATCACACAAACCAGCCTTTCTTCCATTGATTCCATCTATACTTCCCACTGCCTCAGGAAAGCAGTCAACATAATCACAGACCCCTCCCACCCCGGCTATATTCTCTATTCTCCTCTTCCATCGGGCAGAAGATATAAAAGTTTGAAAATACATACCAACAGATTCAAGGACAGCTTCTTCCCTGCTGTTATCAGACTAATGAACGGACCTCTCAAATATTAGAGTTGATCTTTCTCTGCACCTTCTCTGTAGCTGTAACACTATATTCTACATTCTGTTCTATTACCCTGACACACTTATGTAAGGTAATGATTTGTCTGGTTATCACACAAAATAATGTCAGATACATTAGGGACATTCAAGTGACTCTTGGCTAGACACATGAATGATAGTAAAATGTAGGGTATGCAGGGTAGTTTGATCTTAGAGTAGGATAATAGGTTGGCACGACATCATGGGCCGAAGGGCCTGTACTGTGCTGTACTGCTCTATATTCTATGTTCTAACACTTTTCACTGTATCTCGATACATGTGACAATAATAAATCAAATGAAATCAAATCAAACAAATGAATACTGGTGCTAACCACTCACAGTTGAAATGGGGTATAGATATATACCCCATTGACCGGAATGACCTGAACCATCAGCTTTCCTGCTCCTCTGATGCTGCCTGGCCTGCTGTGTTCCTCCAGCTCCACACTGTATTGTCTCTGACTCCAGCATCGGCAGTTCTTGCTATCTCCTGAACACAATCTGTCCCATGGATATGGGACCCCTCGCTTTACCCTGGTGCTTTTTATCCAATTGCAGTGTTGCCAGGCAGCTGCAGTTTCCTTTCCTTTCTTTAAGGGGAGCAGCCTGCCTTTAAGAACTGGAGACTAGCTGGAACACGTATTTTCTAATCAAAGTTACCATTTCAGGTCTAGTAGACTGGAAATGTTAACTCTGCTTCTCTCTCTACAGACCTGCTGAGTTTTTGCATCAATTTCTTATTTCCAGCATCCACAGTTCTACGTCTTTTTTTAAATTTTCTGACCAACCTGCCCAGAAATTTTATTACACACTTTGGAGCAGGTGGGACTTGAACACAGAGCTCCTTTCTCAGAGGTAGAGGCACTACCATAGTGCCCTGTAAGAGCCCCTGGAACATATATTGGTCATACACGCTGCTGGACCCTTTGTTGAATGTTCAGCCAGCAAGCAATATAAATCATTGTTCATTGAATCCCATGGCAATGAGGAATCATAGAACCCCAACAGTGTAGGAGCAGGCCATCTGGTCCATACTGGCCTTCCAAAGAGCACCCCATCCAGATCCAACCGCACCCCCTACCGCCACACCCTCCACACCGCCACCAATCCTATCCCTGTAACCCTGCACGTTCCCATGGCTAATCCATCTGGCCTGCACGTACATGGACACTATGGGCAATTAGCATGGCTATTCCACCTAACCTGCACATCTTTGAACTGTGGGAGGAAACCCACAAAGGGCAGGGAGAACGTGCAAACTCCACACAGACAGTTGCCCGAGGGTGGAATCGAACCCAGGTCACTGGGGCTGTGCTAATCACTGAACCGCCATGCCACCCTGCAGGAAACAGCAAAAAGTTTGCATGCTGCCTGTTTTGATGAGACTGAACACAGGCTGACCATGAATCATAACACATATATCTGAATATAGGGACAGACAAAAACCTTAGCTCATGGAATCCCTGCCATTCTGAAGGACTTATACCTAAGTTGCATATAACAGATCAATGAGACATGTTTTCAGCACAACTCCGTTTAAAAAAACATCTGTAGATTTGATGGAAAGGGCATTCCAACTGAAATGAGAGAATATTACCATTTTGACAAATAGCTATTGTTTTATTTTATTTTGCTTTTAAGATTTGTCCAAAGTTAAGAATCTCCAAAATTTCTCCACTAGTGCCAAATAGAACTAATGATCTTCCCCCGACAAATATTCAGTCGTTACCAGGAGAAGTACAATAAATGTTTTTTTTTGTTTGATGAATGCATCTTTTCTAACCCTTGCACTATGTCATTTACTTGCTTTATAATAAGCACTTTTCAGTACTTTATACTTAATGCATTTTAACCTCAGATTTAATGTATAATCTACAGTCATCATGCATAGCCTTAAGCATCTGTTTGAAATTATACGTGTTGAAGTCTTTTGCACATATTTTTGTTGAAGTCGTCCAAACCAAGCTAATCCTAAACATCAAAACAGAATAAACAAAATACTGTTTGCTTCCAAATTTCAAAATTCCCTGAACTAGTGTGGAAAAAGTTGGAAAGATTTTATTTGTAATATATCTCAATTATTGCTATCAAAAAAACTGCAGGTGGTCTTCGCTATTGGACACTAACAATGCACGTTTTAGAGATTTAGTTCAAATTCATCAGTTAAGTATATAACGTTCCTTTATTAGCATCAAATATAATTCTGGCAAGAAGAGCATAACATTTTCTAGTAATTTTACTATGGTTACCATCACATTTGACATTCAACACAGAGTAATTTAAATCTATGATAAATCAAGAACCCCTAAAGTGCAGATCACGGCCATTTGGCCCATCGAGTATGCACCAATCCTCTGAAGACCATCTCACCCAGATCCACCCTACCCCCATAACACTACATTTACCGCGGGTAGCCTGCACAACCTTGGACACTATGGGCAATTTAGCATGGCCAATCCTCCTAACCTGCTACATCTTTGGACTGTAGGAGGAAACCACATGGAAACGGTGAAAACGTGCAAACTCCACACAGACAGTCGCCTGAGGCTGGAATCAAACCCGGATCCCTGGTGCCGTGAGGCAACATTGTTAACCATTGAGCCACCATGCCACCCATTAATAATTTGGTATACACAAAAGTCATTAATCCTTATCTAAGGAATTGTGTTCTTGCAATGCAGGGAGTGCCACAGAGGTTCAGCACAGTAATTTTTGGAATGGTGGGATTGCCTTATGAGGAGAGGTGAAAGGAACTGGGACCTTATACTCCAGAGTTGTGAAGAACAAGAGACGGATCTCATTGAAATGTCCAAACTCTTACAGGGCTTGACAGAGTCAATGTGGATAGGAGATTTCTCCTCACTGGTGAATCTAGAACCAAGGGACTGAGTGTCAGAATAAGCAGCAGGCCATTTAAAACTGGAAAGAAATGTCATTGTGAATATTTGGGCATCCCTAGCCCAGCGAGCTGAGGAAGCTGAATCATTGAACATGCTTATGACAGAAATCAATAGATTTCTGGATGCTCATGACACCAATAGATATAGGTTGGTATGGAAAAAATAGTGAATAGGTCAATGATCAGCTATGATCTGCTTGAATGATGGAGAAAGTTTGATGGGCTGAATGGCCTACTCCTGAGCCTATGTCCTAATTTTGCTATACTGCATTAAGTCAGTGTTATTACAGTTGTCTTACTTGAAGCTTTTTACTTGCATGGTTGATGCTCTGAACTATGAAGCTGGAAAGAAAACAAATTGTTTAATTGACAGCTTTTATCTCACTCAGAAGGCTTCTAGTCAATCCACATCCAACAACCTGATTTGAAAACTCTACTCACATTTTAATGGCTATGATGATTTCCACTGGCTAAGGTAAGCAATAACATTCTAAATAAAACAACTCATGGCATTGTTAAAAATATTATTTAGCCCTTTCTTCCAATGTAAATAAATCTTTTAAAGAAACCTGGGGTCTGGATCTATGTCTTCACCAAAACCTAATCAGTTCTTTCTTGTCTCTGCGCTGAGTTTTGTTTTGAAATGTGGCCATTGGCTGTTGAGACATTTTGTTTAAAGACAAATGGACTAACTGGGATGAAGACATTACTTTAGGCCACCTTCAGTGGTGGGGATAACAAATACTCTGTTAACTTCCTCCATGGACAGAGACAATAAATCAAAGTTTACTTAAGGAAAAGGAAAGTAGAAGTTTTCATGACTTTAAGTTGCATCAAAGTGCTTTATACAAAGAAAAACAAAAAAGAACAGTACAGCACAGGTTCAGACCCTTCGGCCCTCCAAGCCTGCACTGACATATTTTGCCCTTCCATATTAAAACTGTCTTCACTTACAGGATCCATATCCCTCTATTCCATTCCAATTCATGTATTCATCCAGGTGCTTCTTAAATGCTGCTATTGTGTCTGCTTCCAACAGCTCCTCTGGCAGTGTGTTGCAAACACTCACCACCCTTTGTGTGAAAAACTTGCCTTGCACATCTCTTTTAAACTTACCCCACCCCCAAGCCCCGCATTTTGAACCTGTGTCCCCTAGTAATTGATCCCTCCACCCTGGGAAAAAGCCTCATACTTTCCACTGAAACCATGCCATTCAAAATCTTATAAACTTCTACTAGGTCATCCCTCAATCTCCCTCAATTTCCAGTGAAAACAAACACAGCCTATCCAACCTTTCTTCATAGCTAAAATCCCCCGTACATCCCCCATAAATTCTTCTGTATCCACTCCAAAGTATCCACATCCTTCTGGTAGTGTGGTGACCAGAACTGTATACAATATTCCAAGTGTGGTCTGACTAAAGATCTATAAAGCTGCAGCATAACTTTTATATCCTTATGCTCAATGCCCCTACCAATGAAGGCAAGCATGCCATAAGCCTTTTTTATTACTTTATCTACTGCGCTGCCACCTTCAGTGGACCTATACACCCAGATCCTTCTGCATATCAATACTTCTGAGGGTTCTGCCATTCACTGTGTAATCTCCACCTGTACTTGACCTTCCAAAATGCATCCGCTCACATTTGTCCAGATAGATATGTGCCTTGGACTTTAGTTACTGTTATAACGTAGGAAATTTAACATTAGCCTAACCTGAAACAAAAACAGAAAATGCTGGAGAAACCCAGCAAGTCTGGCAGCATCTGCAGACAGAGAAACAGAGTTAACATTTTGCATCCAATTACCCTTCCTCAGAATTGAAAATAGCTGTGAAAGGGTGATATTTATGCTGATGACAGCTGAGGAGGGCAGTAGACTAAATGGAGACAGTACCGAGAGAGAGAGAGAGACAGAGGGTGAGAGAGATCAAAAACCCGGTAGGCAAATTAAGAGGTCTGAAGAAGGGTCACTCAACCCAAAATATTAACTCTGATTTTTCTCCACAGATGCTGCCAGACCTGCTGAGCTTTTCCAGTAACTTCTGTTTTTGTAGGCAAATTAAGAGATTGCTGATGATAAGCCAAGAGAGATGAATGCTGGGTAGGATGCTAACAAGAAGTGCAAATGTTTGAAAATGGGTTTGGCTATGCTGGGAGTAAACAGAACCCAGGGTGTCAAGGTAGGATAACAAACATAGAGGAGGGTATTCAGATTCTGAAATTGTTAAAATAAAAATTAAGAACTGTGGATGCTGGAAATCGGAAATAAAAATAGAAATTGTGATATTTATGCTGATGATGGCGGGGGGGGGGGGAGGGGGTGGCGGTGGCGTGCATTGAGGGTGTGGGAAATGAAGGGTGAAGCAGGGAACACAGCAGAGTAAATTGAGACAGTGCCCAGAGAGAGAGAGAGAGAGAAGGAGAGAGAGAGATCAAAACAGGATAGGCAAATTGAGAGTTCTGAAGAAGGGTGACTGGATCCGAAATGCTAACTCTAATTTTTAACTCAGACACTGCCAGACTTGCTGAGTTTGTCCAGTACTTTCTGTTTTTGTTAAACTCAGTGTTGTGTTCTGAAGGCTGAAAGGTACCTAATTGGAAGATGAGGTGCTGTTGCCCCAGCCGAGCTTCACTGGAGCACTGCAGCAAGCCCAAGTCAGAGATGTTGGCCAGGGAACACGGTGATGTGTTGAAGTGGCAAACAACAGAGTGTAAGTGTTCTGCTAGGTAGTCACCTAGTCTGCCTTTCATCTCTTCACTGTGGAGGAAACCACATTGTGAGCAGCAAATGCAATCAACTAGACTGAGTGTAGTGCAGGTAGAGTGCTGCTTCACCTGGAAGGTGTGTCTGGGGCCTTGGATAGTGAGGAAGGAGGAAGTAAACAGGTAGGTGTTACACCTAAGGAGTTGCAGGGGAAAGTGCTGTGGGGCTGTGAGGAGAAATTGGGAATGGAGGAGGGGTGGACCAAGGTGTTCCGGAGGGAATAGTGCCTGCTGAATGTTGACAAGTGAGCGGAAATCTGACCTGACTCCCCTTGTTAAACTAGCACTGAAGCTATTAAAAACATTGAGGCATCTGGCTATGACTGGTGAAGTAAAACAGTTTGTTAATTACACAAACTGCCAATTCCATTCTGTAATTTGAGCATTTTAACCCTGACCTCTCAATTAACGTGAACAATTCCCATCAATGACCTCAGCATATCTCAAAGATCTCAAAACACGGTTGTCAATTAAATCAATTATCCTAGATTGGGAATCATCCTTTGATCTCTGTCCAGATGCCTGGAATTGTCCTGACTGCAATCCTAAAACAAAAATAGTTTATGACTGCATCTCTTAATTATATTAGCTCCAGCAGCAGTTCATCAATATTGGATGTAGGCAATCTTTGACAACAATATGAGATGCTTATCACCAGAAATTGATAGCTCCTAACCATTTGACATTTTGAACCTAAGCCTTTTCAGTTGACACTTGGGAAACATATTGGGAACAGATCATCTGGAACTGAACCAATATGCTATACATTGCAAACCTCAATATGAAATCTTGATTTTACTCCCTTATCATCAAACAGTTAAAAATAACATCCACCATACCAAACCCATTCAACCATTGGAATCAGAAACAGAAATTGCTGGAGAAACTCAGCAGGTGTGGCAGTATCTGTGGAGGTACAAACAGAGTTAATGTCTCAGGTCCTGTGACCTTTCTTCAGGAGGGAAACAACCACAATCTTGAAATCAAAGATTGAAGTTCAAGTTGTTATTTTTCATGTGTGAGCTTCCACACAGATCATTGGAAATAAATATGGTAATTTGTTTGAATTATTTACTCTTAAATAAGCATTATTGTCTGTAACAACTTGGATATCAAACAACACTTTTCATTGTCTTTGTAATAAATACACGTGACAATAAATCAAATCAAATCAAACTGGTTACTTCGCGACTGCCTCATTGAATTCAACTATTTTTACACATATCAGAGATTGAACCTGCATCTAAATAAATCAGAAGCATTTTGAATATTAATTTATAATAGTAATTTCATCTGCAATTACAGTTTTCCAATTGTCCAATTTTTCATTGTACCACAATGAAGTGATATGATGCAGTTTTTTTGGTAACAGGGAGTTATTTCTTTATAAATAGCCACTACTGTTACATCAGCTCAGCTCTGCTCTGACCAGAGTATTTTACATTTAGCAGAGTAGGTGTACCTGATGAAGCGACATTTATGTTAGCTCCTATGACCTAAGAGTGAGATATGGATAATGTAGTACTGAGGGATTCAATAGGTTTTTGCAATGATATCTACACAGGCAATTCCACTATGAAGAGAGGTTTGATTAATTCAGGTTGTTTTCTTTGGAGCAGGGAAGTTTGAGGGGGGACATATTCGAGATGTATAAGATTATGAGGGATATAGAGTCAGAGAGTCATAGAGCTGTACAGCACAGAAACAACCTTTGAAAAGTACTTGGATGAACCCTTAAAGTGTCATAACATTTAAGATTATGGGCATAGTGCAGGAAAGTGGGATGAGTGTAGGTAGTGGTGTATTTTTGGTGGGCTGAAGGACTTCTGCTGTACTGTATGATTCAATGATTTGGACATCAGGGTTCAAGTTAAGCTGTATGGATGTAAACTGTAGCACTCTTCCCTCAGTGTGTCATCAGTGAGATAAAAACTGAAACCACAATAGCATGAGGTCACATGCCATGATATAGTGATAAAATCATGGTCAGGGTGGACTAGTTGGACCAAAGGGTCTGTTTCTATGCTGTATGACTCCATGACTACCTATACAATGACAGGAACATATGCAAATTAATGCAATTGAATTTTGTTGTGATGGCCATTTAAAATAAACATTTTTAATCTCTATTGTTTAAATTTATTGCTGTGACATTTTTTCCTTGCACTGTTTTGGTGTTCTGGGCCCAAAGCCCTGACTGTCTGACAAACAGTTTGCACCTGGCCTTCTGCCATTGCACAGGATATGTTACAGTATGCCAGATTTATTTCCGTTAGACTCAGAAAGGATCTTTTCTTATTATTCACTCATGGGATTCAGGCATCACCGGCTGGGTCAACATTAATTGTCCATCTCTAGTTGCCCTTGAGAAGGTGATGGTGAGCTGCCTTCTTGAACTGCTGCATAACTTCTTCTGAACCACTGAACTGCAGAATAGGCAGCTGAGTCAAGCTGAATCCTCACTGTCTTCTCTACCCCATCCACCAGGTTTTGCATCCAGGGCTGATGAAATCCTGCTAGTTTACTGCTGATATTGTCAACAAGTTCTCCTCCAAGCCACTCACCATCCTGACTTGGAGATATACCACGATGTGGAGGAGCTGGTGTTGGACTGGAGTGGACAAAGTCAGGAGTTGCACGACACCAGGCTATAGTCCAACAGGTTTATTTGAAATCACAAGCTTTTGGAGCACAGTCCCTTCGTCAGGTGCAGTGAGAGAGAAGAGCACACAGACACAGAGTTTATAGGCAGAGAGATCAAGGACACAGAGATCAAAAGATCATACAACTGGCATAAGTGGAGTGTCAGATAATAAGTCTCTGTGGGTGACCAAGAGTGTTAGACGGTGTGTAAAGTGTCAACAGCTGAATAACAAGCTAAGGAATGACCCATAATCCGATTAAATGAGACAGCGAGATAATTGCAAAAGACTAAAAATAAGGTAGTGCTGGAGACAAAACAAATGACTGGAATAACATGATAGGTATAAGAGTTGCATGCCAAGGGTCTAACCAAAGTAATAAGTAATTCAAAACTGTACAAACTAATTAAGGTAAAGAGATCATAACTATTTATCAAGATGATGGTGTCAAAACAAGACAGTAAGGAAGATTTTACAGATACAGAACAGTATAGTGGGGCTACATGTAGTGTGACACAAACCTAAGATCATGTTTGAGGCTGTCTTCATGGGTACAGAACTTGGCTATCAGTCTCTGCTCCATGATTCTGCGTTGTGTATCTTGAAGTCCGCCTTGGAGGGTGCTTACCTGGAAATGGGAGGCTGAAGTCCTTGACAGCGGGAGTGTTCCATGAGTGGGAGGGAATGTTCCTGTCTGGTAATTGTTATGCGGTGTGTATTCATCTATTGTCATTGCATCTGTATGGTCTTGCCAATATACCATGCTTCAGGGCATCCTTGCCTACAGTGTATGAGGTAGATAACATTGGCCAAGTCACATGAGTATCTGCTGTGCATGTGGTGGGTGGTGTTCCCACGTGTGATGGTAGTGTCCATGTCGATGATCTGACATGTCTTGCAGAGGTTGCCATGGCAGGGTTGTGTGGTGTTGTTGTCGATGTTGTCCTGAGGCTGGGTAGTTTGCTACTAATGATGGTCTGTTTAAGGTTTGGTGGTTATTTGAAGGCAAGAAGGCAAAAAGAGGCGTAGGGATGATCTTGATAAGATGTTCATCGTGATTGATGACATGTTGAATGCTGTGGAGAACTTGTGTAGTCTCTCTGCTCCAGGGAAGTACTCAACACTGAATACTCAGTACTCAATACCAACAACTGCCAATTCCCAGATGCCATCCTACGACACATCTGCTTCATCCTTGATCACAACGTCTTCACCTTCAACAACCAGTGATAGAGCGGTAGAGTAATCCAGCATGGAAACAGGTCCTTCGGCCCAAACTGGTCCACGCTGACCATGGTGCTCACTCAGCTAGTTCCAATTGCCCGCATTTGATCCATGTTCCTCTAAACCCTTCCCATCCATGTACCTATCCAAATGCTTTTTTAAATGTTACTATTGTACCTGCCTCAACCACTTTCTCCGGCAGCCCATTCCATATACGCACCACTCTCTGTGTGAAGAAGTTGCCCCTTAGGACCTTCTTAAATATATCCCCTCTCACCTTAAACCTATGCCCTCTAGTTTTCCATTCTCCATCCCTGGGAAAAAGATTATATGCATTCATCTTATTTTTGCCCCCCATGATTTAATACTGCTCAATAAGGTTACCCCTCATTCTCCTAAATTCCAAGGAATAAAGTCCTATCCTGTCCAACCTCTCCCTATAACTTAGGCATACTAGTCCTGGCAACATCCTCGTAAATCTTCTATGCACAATTTCCAGTATAACTATGTCTTTCCTATAACAGGGTGACCAAAACTGTACACAATACTCCAAATGCGGCCTCACCAACGACTTATACAACTGTAACATAATGTCCCAACTCCTACACTCAATGCCTTGACCGATGAAGACCAGCATGCTAAATGCCTTCTTCACCACCCTGTCTACCTGTGACACCGCTTTCAATGAACTTGGTACTTGTATTCCTAGGTCACTCTGTTCCACAACACTCCTCAGGACCTCACCATTTACTGTATAAGTCCTACCCTGGTTTGACTTTCCAAAATGCAACATCTCACATTTACCTGTATTGAATTGCATTTGCCAATCCTCAGCTCACCTCCCCATCTGATCAAGATCTGACTGTAATTTTTGATAACCTTCCTTGTTATCAGCAATACCTCCTAATTTTGTATCATCCACAAACTTGCTAATCATGCCTTATACATTCAAATCCAGATCATTTATGGAAATAACAAATAACAAAGGTCCCAGCACCGACCTCTGTGACACACCACTAGTCACAGGCCTCCAGTCCGAGAAATAACCTTCAGCCATCGCCCTCTACTTCCTACCATCGAGCCAATTTTGAATCCAATTCGCGAGCTCTCCCTGGATCCCATGCAACCTAACTTTCATGACGAGCCTGATGTGTGGGACCTCATCAAAGGCCTTACTAAAGTCCATATAGACAACATCGACTGCCCGACCCTCACACATCCTCTTGGTTACCTCTTTGAAAAAATGTAAAAGATTTGTCAGACATAACTTCCCATGCACAAATCCATGCCAAGTATCCCTAATCAGGCTTTGATGATCCAAATATTGGTTGATCCTGTCCCTCAGTATCTTATCCAATAACTTGCCTACCACTGATGTCAGGCTCACTGGCCTGTAGTTCCCTGGCTTGTCTTTGCTACCTTTCTTAAACAATGGAACAACATTAGCCACTCTCCAGTCTTCCAGAACATCACCAGTGGCTCAAGATGAAATTCTTCATCCAGACACACAGAACAGCCATGGGGACCAGATTTGCTCCCCAGTATGCCAACATTTTCATGCACAGGTTCGAACAAGGCTTCTTTGCTGCACAGAACCTCCGGCCAACGCTATACACCAGATACATTGAAGACATTTTCTTCCTTTGCACTCATGGCCAGGAATCAACTACACGGCGATATCGACAAGTTTCATCCCACCATCAGACTTACCATGGACTACTCTTCAGAATCAATCTCATTCCTGGCACACTTATCTCCATCAGGGATGGACACCTCAGTACCTCAATCTACCGCAAATCCACGGATAATCTCATGATGCTGCATTTCTCTAGTTTCCACCCTAAATATATTAAAGAAGCCATTCTCTACAGACAAGCCCTGTGCATACACAGGAATCTGCTCAGATAACAAGAAACACAATGGAGACCTAAAGATTTTGAAGGACCCCCTCATAAGATACAATACTCAACTCTTCGATCACCAGTTCTGAAGTGCCACAGTGAGAACCTGCAATGACCTCCTCAGAGGACAGACACAGGATATGACCCCTGGAGTACCCTTTGTTGTCCAGTACTTCCTTGGAGCGGAGAGACTACACCATGTTCTTCGCAGCCTTCAACATGCTATTGACGACAACGAGCATCTCACCAAAATCATCCCTACGCCTCCACTTCTTGCCTTCAAACAACCGCCAAACCTTAAACAGACCATCATTCACGGCAAACTACCCAGCCTTCAGGACAACATCGACCACAATACCATACAACCCTGCCACGGCAACTTGCGCAAGACATGTCAGATCATCGACATGGACACAAACATCACACTTGGGAACACCACTCACCACCTACATGACAGATGCTCATGTGACTTGGCCAATGTTGTCTACCACGTATGCTGCTGGCAAGGATGCCCAAGAGGCCATGGTATATTGGCGAGATCATGCAGATGCTACGACAATGGATGAATAGACACTGCACAACAATCGCCAGGCAGGAATGTTCCCTCCCAGTTGGGGAGTACTGCAGTGGTCAAGGACATTCGGCTTCTGATCTTCAGGTAAGCACCCTCCAAGACGGCCTTCAAGATACGCAACAATGCAGAATCGTTGAGCAGAAACTGATAGCCAAGTTCCACACACATGAAGACGGCCTCAACGTTGATCTTGGGTTCATGTTGCACTGTTCTGTATCTGTAAAATCTTCCTTGCCATCCTATTTTGACACCATCACCTTGATGTATTGTTATGGTCTCTTTACCTTAATTAGTTTGTGCAGTTTTGAATTACTTATTACTTTGGTTAAACCCTCAGCATTTGACTCTTATACCTATTATGTTATTCCAGTCATTTATTTTGCCTCCAGCACCACCTTATTTTTAATGTTTTGTAATTATTTCTCTGTCTCATTGAAACGGATTATAGGTCATCCTTTCACTGGTTATTCAGCTGTTGACACTTTACACACCATCTGACAGTCTTGGTCACCTGCAGAGACTTATTATCTGACGCCAGTTGTATGATCTTTTGATCTCTGTGTCCTTGATCTCTTTGTCTCTGTGTCTGTGTGCTCTTCTCTCTCACTGCACTTGATGTTGGGGCTGCGCTCCGAAAGCTTGTGATTTCAAGTAAACCTGTTGGACTATAACCTGGTGTCGGGTGACTTTCGACTTTGGAAATATATCGCTGTTGCTTGACTGTCGCAGATTGAAATCCTGGAAGTCCCTCCTTTGGGGCCTTGTGTGTCAACTTATAGCACGTGGGCTGCAGCAGTTCAAGAAGGCAGCTCACCACTATCCTCTCAAGGGCATCTACGGATGGGCAATAAATACTGGCCTAGCCAGCGATACCCATATTCCATGAATGAATAAAAAAATTTATGATAATGTAAATGTATTCGCCACCTGCTGCAATTATACTTTGCCACCCAACACACGCGCACACGTACACAGTTCTCAAACACACACACACACACACACACACACACAGAGTTCTCAAACACACACACACGTACACAATTCGCAAACACACACACACACACACGCAGTTCTCAAACACACACACGTACACACACTTCTCAAACACACATGCACACAAGACACAGACATACACACATCACACAGAAAGCACAGACACATGCACAAACAAGACACACACAAAAACACATATACATAAGGCACAGACATGTACACACTCTCACACTAACAAACACTGAAATACACATAGTAATTTTATGGCACCATGGGCAGATTGGAGGCTGAAGGTTCGGCCTCCATGCTGTAAGCACAGATCCTGGTGAGATGACAGACCCACACTTGAGTGCAGGCGGCTATGTTTCAATGCCCGTCTGTTGGCCAGTCAAGGTGTGGCCACTGTACCTCCATACTAGCCCCCAGTGTCCTTCAGAGGGTACTCCCTGCCAACGTCTTCTCAATTTTCTACTCTGCTCAGTTCTGTCTATCCTGGAAACCCAACCCCAAGCAGACAGCCTGGCCCAGTAAGACCCCAGAGCTACCTTCCCATTGGGCTCTGTTGCTGAACAACTACTTTGGGACAGGTTAGGTCTCCAGCACTGACTGCTGGGATCAGAAAGCAGCTGAACATTCGGTTTGCTGGCAGCTCTTACAAGGGGGATCTTCTTCTTCCAAGCAAATTAGCAGCCTCAAGGCTGTTACGTCTGTCTATGGTGTATCTAGTCAAGCCCGCACCCTTCCCCCTACCCCCAGAAAATCCAGCTCACAGATGGACACAGGTGCACACACATAGAAAGACGCACACTGAGACACACACACACACACACACACACACACACACAGTCACTTACCTACTCTAGTACACAAAGCACTGTAAAATTGCAGATCCATAGACAGACAAACAAAGTTTAGAGAATCATACTCGTTGTGAATCTATTTCAAATTCAAGCCAATTTCAGGTTTTTACTCAAATCCACCATCAGAGTAAATAACTGCAAGATTCTTGTTTTGACTGGGAGTTACCATGTGGAAAATTTAATTTACATCTCAGATTGAAACAGGGTATTTGTCTGTGTTGGCTTCTTTCAGTATCTCTGCCTGTAAATATGTTCCCATCTCTAACCTGAATGAAACAGCTAAAGCGTCTCTCAGTGTACAGCTGAAAATGAGTCTGAGCACTTCCATTAACACTACCCTACACAGAGCCAGCAGCCCCTCTGACTGCAAACACTCAGTAACATGCACAAAGACGGTATAGATACCAGCATGGCAACATCAGGCGCAACGTACATGTGCCAAGTGTCTGCTGTCAGCCAGGCCCAACGTCGAGATAGAGATTCCAGTTTCTGACAGAGAGACTATTTAGTCCACTGATCCTTCAGAGTCAAATTATCCTGAAGCTGTTTGGGGTCAGAGGTGGTAGCTGGTAAGGAAATACACAGAAAGGCCTGCAGTGATTTTAAGAACTGAAGTTGCTCTGACTCAATTTGTCCAGTTAACAGTGCAAAAGGAAGGCTGGTTTCTGAATCTATGATTATATTAGAGACTTAGAGATATAAACCAGGCTCCTTGCTTTGAATGGATGTAGGTAGAATAAATGACCCTTTACACTGAACAGCAGCAATATTTCTTTTGCGCACATACACATTCATACCCATAAACTATGCCATCCATGCCCTTTCTATATATATTTTTTGTCAACAATTTTTTCATGAAAAGAACGCAGAACTTTGGCTGTGAGACAAGTTTAGAGAAACCACCATTGTTTTCTAGAGCAGACAAGGTCAAGAGGATATTTAATGAATATTGTTAATAATGGCTGGCAACGAGAGGACACAGATTGCAAAAAGAACGAAAGTGGGAGATAAGGGATTTTTATTTTACACAGCGAGCTGTTGTGGTCTGGGATGTATTGCCTAGAGCAGTGCTGGAGGCTCAGTCAAGAGGTCAACAGTTCAATTGGACATAAATGCTCTTGAAAAGTGAAAAATGTGAAGCCTGGAGCAGAGAACAGGAATAATTGGATAATTATTTCATAGAGTTAACATAGGCATGATAGGCTGAATGGCCTTTTCTTTGCAACATGATCTTTCCTGAACATGTTGACTCCTTGCGTATGATTCCACAAGTAGTGGTTTCCCACTGGTACCTCTTCCAAACCTAACCTTCACCGAATGTTCACGCATGCACATGTCCACCAGAGATCACTGAGCAGTGCTCATGAGCTAGATCTCTGCTGAAATTTTCACTTCCCTGGTTCAGAGGTGTAAGGTTAACTTTCATTTCCTATTGCCTGAGCTAAGATCAGCTAACACATTGTGCAATCCGTTGTTAACTTGGAAAAAAAAGTCATTTGAAATATTATCTCAATGGTAGTCAGGAATGCTAAGCTGCACTACGTTGAAGGATTTGGTAGCGATCTCATTTTTTGGTTCACCAGGAAACATGTGAGTAAGGTACACTGAAAGGACCAACTATTGAAATGGGTCACTCCTATAACATGACTTATATTGGAATGGATACAATAGGACAAGTTTGCAACTTGTTAGCGGGTTGTATAATTGGCCAGTTTCTTTCATGGGCAGATACAATATTATTACTATGTCCAGGCAGCCTTATTGACCTGATCTTGGAGATTTAAAGTCAGTCATTTCTCTTCTATCATCCCCATTTATAGAGTCATCCTATCTTTCAGAATCACCTCCAACAAATTTGCCACCACCAGTGTTAGACTCACAAGCCTGTAGCTCCCAGGCTGGTCCTCAAAGTCTTTCTTAAAAAAAGGCACAACATTAACCATCCTCCAGTCCTCTAACACCTCACCTCTGGTCATAGATGATGTAAATATCTCTGCCAGGGGCCCTGCAATTTCTTCCCTAACTTCCTACAACGTCCTAGGATACACTAGATCAGATCCTGGAGATTTATCCGCCTTTATATTTTCTAAGGCCTCCAGCACTTCCTTTTCTGTCATGTGAGCTTATATTTATTTCCGCGAGTTCTCTAGACTCCAATTCTTTCTCCAGAGTACAATCTGATGCAAAATATTCATTTAGTATCTCTCCCATCTCCTGAGGTTCAACACACAGACGACCTCGTTGATCTTTAAAGGACCATTTCTTCTGATATTACTTTCTACTGGAGTATTAATGCTACCTCTTACTTATGAGATCTGAAATGTGCAATGTTTTACAATGTTTGTGCGGTCTGGCAACTGCAAAAAATATAATTTGCACTTCCCCACTTGTCAACTCTTCAGTTACAGCTACTGCCAGCATTGAATCTTCCAGGATGCATCCAAACACACATATGCATCATTCAGAGATTAACAAGGCCCCTCTCCCTGTTTTACAACTTGGCAAAAAGAAGGATCTTATAGACAAAAATTATTTTATATCAACCGAAATAGCTCTTTCACAACTAAGAGCAAAAATAAACATCATCCCAGGAGTATAAAGATGGTATTAACGTTATATTTAAAAAAAACTGACTTGTATGTTACCTAAGATAACACGGTGTAGAGCTGGATGAAC
>NC_063335.1:27867711-27894612 GCF_021869965.1 Rhincodon typus
TGCTGCTTGGCCTGCTGTGTTCATCCAGCCCTGCACCTTGTTGTCTCGGATTCTCCAGCATCTGCACTTCCTACTATCCCCAGAACATTAGTTGGGTCTCTGGATTAACAGTCCAGCAATAATACCATGAAGCTGTCACCTCTCCTTATGTTTGGAACTCTCTTCCACAAATGGCAGCGGATGCAGGATCAGGTAGTAATTTTTAGTCTAATATCAGTGGTAGGGAAACTTTTGGAGAAAATTCTGAAGGAGAGAGTTAATCTTCACTTAGAGAGATAATATTTGATCAGGAACAGTCAGCATGAATTTTTCAGAGGAAGGTCATTCTTAACAAATTTGATTGAATGTTTTGAAAAGGTAACCAGGTGTATAGATTAGGGCAATGCAGTTGATGTATACATGGATTTCAGTAAAGCATTTGACAAGGTCCCACAGGGAAACTGATAAACAAGATAAAAATACATGGGATCCAGGATAACCTGCCAACTTGGATCCAAAATTAGCTTAGTGGTAGGAGACAGAGGGTGGAGGTAGAAAACTATTTTTGTAACTACAGACCTGTGTCCAGTGGGACACAGTGCTGGTCCCTTGTTGTTCATGCGTAAATAATATAGAAGAAAATGTGGGAGGATTGATATATAAGTTTGTGGATGACATGAGTATTGGCTGGGTGGTTGACAGTGAGGAAGATGGTCTTGGGTTACGGGAAGATAAAGATGGGTTGGTCAGATGTGCAGATCAATGGCAGATAGAATTTAACCCTGATAAATGTAAGGTGATGCATTTTGGAAGAAGTAACAAGACAAGGGAGTACTCAATGAATAGCAGGACAGTACGAAGCTCAGAGGAACAGAGGGATCTTGGGGTGTTTGTCTACAAATCCCTGAAAGTGGCAGGACAGGCTAATAGGGTAATTAAGATGGCATACACAATGTTAGCTTTTTCAGTCGAGATATAGATAAGATTATAAGGTTATATTGAAGTTGTATAAAATTTTGGTTAAACCACAGCAGAGTTCTGTGTACAGTTCTGGCACACTATAGGAAGGATATGGGATTCCAGGATGTTGCCAATTGAGCTACGAGGAGAGGTTAACTAGAGTGGATGTGGAGAATATGTTTCCATCAGTGAGTGAGACTAGGACCTGAGGGTACAGCCTCAGAGGGATGGGACAATACTTTAGAACTGAGACGAGGAGGAATTTCTTCAGCCAGAGGGTGGGGTGAATCTGTAAAACTCATTGCTGCGGAAGGCTATGGAGGCCAAGTCATTGAGTGTATTTAAGACAAAGATGGATAGGTTTTTGATGAGTAAGGGGATCATGGGTTACAGGGAGAAACCAGGAGAATGAGGTTAATAGTCATATCAGACCCAATCAAAATGGCGGGTGAGACTCGATGTGCTGAATGGCCTGATTTTGCTCCTCTATCTTATGGTCTTATGATAAGCTCAAGTTGTTTTCTTCAGAGGAGAGAAGGTTGAGTATGAATCTGATTTAGGTGTATGCAATTACTTTATTACAGCTCCTGGTACATATACAGGTATTTCAGCAATGAAGAGAGGCTGAATAAACATGGATTGTTTTCTTTGGAGCAATGAAGGTTGAGGGGGGAACATGACAGAGGGGTATAAGATTATGAATGACATAATCTGGTATTGCACCCATGTCTGGGAGTAAATTGTTTGTAAAATTCTTTAAATCGGTACAATTTCCTTCATGGGAAATTCTTCTGCTAGGAATGTGGAATTCAAAACATAAACATATTGGCCATAATCTTATTAACTGATGGTACAGACTCAAGAGGTTGAACAGGCAATTTCTGCTCCTAATTTGCCTGGTTGGTTAGTGTCACACCACTCCCTGTAGACTGCGGTAGCCTTAAATTACTCCCAAACCACTACACAATTTTAGTTTTACAATATGACCATAAGACCAAAGGAAATAGGAACAGGAGTAGGCCATTCGGCCCTTTGAGCCTGCTCCACCATTCAATAGAATCATGGCTGATCCGACATTCCTCACGTTCACTTTTCTGCAGTTCCCCATAACCTTTGATTCCTCTACTGATCAAGAATCTTTCTACCTCAGACTTAAATATACACAAGGACTCTGCTCCCACAACTGTCTGTGGCAAGGAGTTCTAAAGACTCACAACCCTCTGTGAGAAACCTTCATCTCAGTCTTAAATTGGCCCTCCTTTATTCTGAGGCTATGCCCTCTGGTCCTAGACTCTCCCATGAGGGGAAACATCCTCTCAGCATTTACCCTGTCAAACCCCTTAAGAATCCTATATGTTTCAATGAGATCATCTCTCATTCTTCTGAACTGCCTGCATTTAGTTAATGCAACATTTGTAGGCAATGTTGATGGGAGCATTCTTCCAAACATACAGCTGTGTGACATGAAGGGAAGATGATACTTAGGGCATTGAGCTCCACAATGGCGTTGTCAATGTCAAATCAGCATTACACACTCATTGATGTTACAATCTGCCTGCTTGACATATTTTCTGTGATGTACTCCATGTGGGTGCTCCTGCCCCTCACTACAATGGCATCGGTGTAACCAGCATGTATACCCTGGACAAAATTGTAAGTTACTGTTGAGAAATGTGAGTTTTGCAGTACAGCCTGCTTTCATCTTCAAAAGTGCTCATTAATTGTAAATAGCTTCACATGTAGATAAATTTTGGCACATGTTGGATTAAGGTAATCACCTGGCTTACTATCAAATATTTAATTTTAATCTACTTGACTTTGTTTTTGGATGATCTGAGACAGAATCTGTTTGTACCATTGAAATGTTAAAGCTTAATGCACATTCAAAGTAAATTTTCTTCAAAAAAGTCAGAATTGAAAGGTTTGTCATGCAATGGCATGAACAGTGAAGATTTTCCACGCGGCCTACCAACAAGAAGAACTGTGCTCAAGTCAGTTACAAGATGGAAACTTACATTTAGTCCCACATCCTCTTCCGAAAGAGTTGAAAATACTTTCTATCTTACCAGCTTGAAAAACATGCAATGTCCCTCATTGCTGACCTCTGAAGTGACTTGGAGTCAATTGAGGAGCTTTTCTAATGGTTGTGATTCTGTTCTAATGTCATGGTCCTGTTGAGTGAACAATTACTGGTTTATCCTCAAATTTCAGATACTTTTCTTCATTATAGCTAATGACTCATATGATTACACTAAATACTGGAAGGTAACAACTGAGTACAGTATCAAATAAAGATGTATTGTTGAATGTTGTAAGCATTTTTCTTTAGAAAAACACAGTGCACATTGTACTCAGGTTTAATGATTAAAGGCTGCCTATTTATCATAGCATGCAGCATTCATAACTGAGCATTCAATTCAACTGACATTTATATTACAGACGAGCTCATGCTATAGGCACAAAAATAAAATCAGAATAATCTGATAACAATTTTCTTGCTGTCTTTAGCCCCAGTGCATTTCATAAGTGCAAAATGACATGGAGAAAATACACCTCTATTGTATAAGGTGAACATGATGTAAGCTTTTAGTTTCAGGCTGAAACTTTTTATCTTTTTTCTACTCTTTCTGCACATTACAAATATTTTTTGGAATGCACTGTGAGAGTCTGCAGTGTCAACGCCAACAGCCCACCCCAGTATGAACATGGAGCCTGTGTGTGATGATGCCCACCTGGTAAATTCACTTTTGCCACCACATGACTGGCATCAGATACCACTGGGTTTCCTGTACATGAATGAAAGGACTGCCTCCACTCTAGTCCACATAAAGAGAAGATGCCTCCTCAAACAGGACTCACAAGGCTGACATGAGCAGTCCTGTTCCAAACTAAGAGAGATGGCCTGGTGGTATTATTGCTGGACTGTTAATCCAGTGACTCAAGTAATGTCCTGGGGGTCCAGGTTTGAATCCTGCCACAGCAGATGGTGGAATTTGAATTCAAGAAAAATATTCTGGCTCTGAATTCACTGTTCCTTCCTATCTCTCAGCATGTCCTTTCAGAGTTCATCTTATCAATGAGACCCACCTCCTGTTCTCTCAAATCTATTCCCACTAAACCATTGGCTGCCAACTTCCCTTTCCCATTGCCCATGTGAGCTGATGTCATTAATGTTTCTTTCTGTCAGATAGTGTTCCTATTTATCCTTCAGATCTGCCATCATTATACCCTTTCTTCAAAACCAGTGCCAACATCCTGGTAATGACCAACTCATTTCCAACCTCGCTTGTCCCTCTTGAATCAGGGTCTGCATGAAAATTTACCATCAAAAGCCCCCCCGACACCCTGCCCCTTCAGAGTCCATGAACATTCAGTCACAGAGTGATAGAGGAGAGAAAGGTCACACCCCTTTATAGGATACAATCAGCAGGGAGCTGCTCACTCACTTCACACGCTGGCTCTCCAGGTCTGCTGCTAATAGGCCCAATCACCATTCAGTAATGAGCCCACAGCAACAAACATTAAACAGAGGGTGTGAAGGCGAGATGGGGTGAGGCAGGGGGCGGGAGTGAGGGGAAAGCGTGGGGTGAGAAGGTGTGAGGGGGGTCAGAGGAGGGGGTGAGATGGAGAGAGTGGGTGGGTGAGATGGGGAGAGTGAGGGGAGAGGGTGTAAGGAATACAGGGTGTGAGGGAGAAAGGATGAGGGGAAGAGAGGGTGAGGGGGAAGAGTGGGAAAAGAGAGGGGGAGAGGATGTGAGGGAGACAGGGTGTGAGGGAGACAGTGTGAGGGGGAGAAAGATTGTGAGGAGTGAGTCGGTGTGAGGGAGGGATAGGCTGTGAGGGTGACAGGTAATAAATGAATTATAAATGAAATGTTTTGCTCAGTATAGAAGAATATTCAGTTGCCCCAGTAGCAGTTTCTGTAAAAAAATGCCTGAGCATCATTTTGGGACACGGTGCCAATATTTATTTCTTTATCCCTTCCTGCTGATATCTATCTTTCTCATTGTTGAGGGTTAGCTTTGACACCATTGTGCCTATTGACGTGGAACAACAAGTTCAAACATAGACGCAGAACATAACAAACTGACAGCTTGCATCCAAATACAGCATATGAACTGATTTTCTGCTCAACTGTGGAATATTTAAAAAAGAACGAAGATTTCTTTTCGTATGGTTTATATGAGATCGTTATTATTTTACATATTTTATATTTATATATTTTGAGTAAGATGATCTTATTTACTTATAGAAAAGCAAATCAAAACATCTTTATGTAAACGCTGCTTATAAAAAGATGAGTATGTTACTATAATCTTCCCATTGAATTCTCTTCAAAATACACCTCAAAACTATATTATATTATCAAGAAGCTTTTTCTCAACATTTGTCTTTTTCATTGTCATTGTTGACAATGACTGCTTGAAAAATACCTGCTGATTTATTACACAATGCCAGGAAATGGTACGTTTAATAGTTCCATCATGCGTAGAGGATGGAAAGCTTTCCTATAACTCACTTCAAAACATAAACTGCTGCAAAACATGTCACCAATCTAATAAAACTTCAGGACCTGTATCAACTAACCTAACAAAGCTACAGGTTCCATGTTGTAAAATCAATATATATCAGCTTGCATTTTGAAGCTGCAGCAAGACCTGAAATAAGGTTTCGGAGAGGAAACAAAGATGACGTAAGGAAAACTCATGAGTTGAAATACAAGAATGAAGAAAAACAGGTATCTGCCAATGAGTTCAAAACTATCCTAATCTTGGGGTTTAAAATGACACCATCAACTCATTAAATCCTGTGAATTTGTAAAGCCTACTTTGTTGCATGACATCATCTAAACTTGCTGGTTGGATTACTGATTGGTATTTCACTGACAGTGACCTGTTATTCTCCATTGTCCACACATTATCACTTGTCAGCTATTACTCATCTTCCCACGTAATTTCAAGTCAAGTTATTTACCCCAGGCATATCAATTAGAGGCCGTGCAAGTGTGGAAAAATTGTGATATAACTTTAGCACTGAGCTTAGATAAAATGCTTTTTATATGTTTGACTTTCAATCAGACATTTCAGAGCCTCTTTAACAACAAAAGAAAATATAAAGTTTGACAAGCATGAATCAACACCCTATGTAAATACTGTTGTATTCAACTAATTGCAGCTGAATCCAACAGCCTTTCACTCTTCACCACTTCAATCAGTGCTTCAGAAAGGAAACCTTTCTGTGCTGGCCCATTAACCTTATATTCTCATCCAGCTTGTCTCTGCTGAGAGAGGAGAATTGATCAATATCACATTGGAAGACAATGGTGTCAGCACAATTTGAGCCTGCTTTCCCTTGCGACTGCTCACAACAGCTATCTCATCAGGTTTCTCAGAAGTAAACTACTTTTTATACAAACCTCTTTTCAAATTAAAAAAAAAACATGTTTGTAATAAAGGCAATTCAAATTAAGAAAGACAAACTGGCGAAAGGGACATTAAAATCTGAGACTTTGGTCTGTGCACTGAAACAGTGCTTTATATTAGGATGTCACGGGTGAACAGTCTCATGACTACTGCAACATGATAGCTAACAGCATCCTGGCTAAAATAAGAAGGGCATTGCAGCATCATCTAAACTGAGAGCTTGTTCCACATCAATGGTAACCTTGCAAAACCAGGCAGTGACCCAACTGAAAGGCTGAAAGGATAATTATCAACCATTCTCACAATGTATAGGTCTGTAAATAGTAAATGTGAGGATCTAGCAGTTATCAACTGCTGTATAATTTATAATTGCATTTGGGACATGATGACCATTCTTTGTGGACAGAAGACTCAATCATGGTGAGGTGTGATGAGATTGATAAAAGGGACTGATGTGGAGGAAGAATTCTGGAAGGTTGCTGTGTGTTCCTTTAAAGCTATTCATCAAACATTGCTCCCGATTGTTTGCAGTCCTGACTTAAGTTCCAATAAAAGTGAACATTATCATCTTTCTTCCTCTTCCGCAGGCCCAACCAGTCCCCCTCCACCGACACCCTCATCCGCTTAACCAAAGTCATCCTTACCCCTAACAACTTCTCCTTCAACTCCTTCCACTTCCTACACACTAAGGGGGTGGCCATGGGAATCCACATGGGCCCAAGCTATGCCTGCCTCTTCGTAGGATATGTGGAACAGTCTATCTTCCGCAGCCACACTGGCACTATCCCCCACCTCTTTCTCCGCTACATTGATGACTGTATCTGCGCCAACTTGTGCTCCCACAAGGAGCTCAAACAGTTCATCAACTTTACTAACACCTTTCACCCCAACCTCAAGTTCACGTGGACCATCTCCGATGCCTCCCTCTCCTTCGTGGACCTCTCTGTCTCCATCTCTGGTGACCGCCTCAAAACTGACATCTATTTCAAGCCCACCGAATCCCACAGTTACCTAGACTACACCTCCTCTCACCCACCTTCCTGCAAGAATGTCATCCCCTACTCCCAATTCCTTCGCCTCCACTGCATCTGCTCCCAAGATGGGGCGTTCCACTCCTGGACATCCCAGATATCCTCTTATTTCAAGGTCCGCAACTACTCCCCTTTGGGGGTTGAAAATGCCCTCAACCACATCTCTTGCGTTTCCTGCACCTCTGCCCTCACATCCCCTGCCCGCAACAAAAACAAAGACAGAATCCCCCTTGTCCTCACATATCACCCCACTAACCTCCGTATTCAAAGTATTATATTCCGCCATGTCCGCCACCTGCAATCTGACCCCACAACCAAGGATATATTTCCCTCCCCACCCCTATCTGCCATTCATAGAGACCAGTCTCTCCACGACTCCCTCATTGCTTCACACTCCCCACCTGCCCCACCATTCCCGGCACCTTTCCCTGCAACCGCAGGAAGTGCTACACCTGCCCATACACCTCCCCTCTCACCTCCATCCAAGGAAACAAAAAAATCTTTCACATCAGACAGAGGTTCACCTGCACACCCATCAATGTGGTCTATTACATCCGCTGCTCCTGATATGCCTTCCTCTACATCGGTGAGACCAAGTGGAGGCTCGGAGAACCTGCGCTCTGTTTGCGACAAATGACAACACCTTCCGATCATGAACCATTTCAACTACCCCTCCCACTCCCTGGGTGACATGTCCATCCTGGGCTTCCTCCAGTGTCACAATGACACCACCCGGAAACTGAAGGAGCAGCACCTCATATTCCGCCTCGGGAGCCTACAACCCAAAGGTCTCAATGTGGACTTTACCAGTTTCAAAATCTCCCCACCCCCGGCCTCATCCCATGACCCACCCTCCCTCTCATCCCCGTCTCCTTGACCTGACACAACCTGTCCATCTTCTCTCCCACCTAACCTCTCCTCCTTCATTGACCAGCCCCCACCACTGTCTACCTGCACTCAGCTATCACCATTCCACCTACCTTCCCCAGCCCCAACCCTCCTCTCTCTATTTATTTCAGAGCCCCCTACGCCTCTCGCATTTCTGAAGAAGGGTCCCGACCCAAAACATCAACTTACCTGCTCCCCTGATGTTGCCTGGCCTGCTGTGTTCCTCTAGTTCCACACTGTGTTATCTCTGACTCCAACCTCAGCAGTTCTTACTACCTCTGTTTAAATTATGAACATCATTTATACACATTCTAAAGCAGAGATTTGGATTGGAGAGAGTTCATAGAATCCCTACAGTGCAAAAATAGGCCATTTGGCCCTTTGAGTCCACACCAACCCTCCAAAAAGCATCCCACCCAGACCCATTCCCCTACCCTATCCCCATAACCCTGCATTTCCCTGCGGCTAACCTACACATCCCTGAACACCACGGGTAATTTAGCATGGCCAATCCACCTAAGTTGCACATCTTTGGACTGTGGGAGGAAACCGGGTCACCCAGCAGAAACCCACACAGACATGGGGAGATTGTGCAAAGTCCATACAGACAGTCGCCTGAGGTTGGGATTGAACCCATGTCCCTGGCACTGTGAGCCACCTTGCCGCTCCTGTTACTGATAACCAATCTGATTTACCAAGTAAACGCAACGAATACCAATCTATCAAAATGTCATTCAAAATGTGGTTTAAAAGCTTAAGGGTGGAGAGGTCATTTTTTTCAAATCGGGTTATAAAAGATCAATGATAGACAAATTAAGACAAAGACATTTTTGTTGAAAAGTATTGAGTTTCTGGCATTGTTGTGAACTATGCACCAGCTCAAGCAGCAGAGGAATCTCATGTGCAGGATAAACGGGATTCTCAATTGCAAGCGATAGCTCTTTGAGGTGTTGATCTATTTCATTTTAATCCGATGAGTTTACTTTGCGTTGTCATTTTAAAATCTGATTGTTTTCTCTTTCTTTGTCTCAAAAAAGAGCGATTCCATATTTATCTAAATTCCATGTTAAAAAGTACTGGACAAATACCTTTTAATACCAAAATACCATACATATTCAGTCATTAGCCAATTTAGATTGGTTTAGTGGCTGTTTATCCTTGATGAAGCAATCTAAATTATTTACATTACTGTAAGAATTTGGCATCTTTAAAACATCTGTTGTCTATGAGTTCCCAAAAGGTGAGACGGATAATTTTCTGCCATAGTTGGATGACTGCCTTCTCTGAAATGGCTTGAAAATTGCTACGAAGTGAAACAATTTTCCCCCAATTTAGTTTGACTTAATTGTATATTGTCATGTTCTGCTTTCTTTTCTTCAGTTTTCAAAACTTGTGCTAATATCCCAGATATCTATGCATGTTTTACTAGTTACTTATATTACTACGTATTGTTATGGACCAGACGAGACCCCCTCAAAATATTTTAAGCAGGTAGCCTAGATCCTCACTTTTTCTTATTTTAAAGGTAGATGTGAAGTGTTGTGTTCCAGATGGAATGCAGCTGGTCAAACTACTCAACGTTAAGCAAAACACAACTTATTGTTTAAATAGTTAAATGAATGAATAAATAAATAAAACAAATACAAACCAAAATAAAAGAGGAATTTAGATTAACTTAACCATTGAAAAACTTAACTGCAGAATAAATACAATAGCTATTACTAATTAACTGTTTCAATATAGTAACATCCCATGAGTGCACCTCTTGGCAAAAAGACAAATTCAGACACAGATTTTCACATGCAGTTCTCTAATCCAGGGGAAAAAAAAACATCAAGAGAAAATTCAGAGAGTGTAGCAGCCAGGAGACATTAACTGAAGCTCCCGATTCTCTTGAGGCCCAAAGGCTTTGCCTAAAACCAAAGAAAAACTAGAAAGCTTGGCCTGGGAGAGCTGGCCACACCCATTCAGGCTGCTTCTATTGTTCCAACTTTAAAAAATACGCAAGATCTCACAAATTGTTTACTTTCTTAGAGTCAGCTTGGGACCTCCACCTTACAGCCTCTCTTCAAAAAAAAACATATAAAGTAATCTCTTAAAGTGACAGCATTGTCACAATTTTCATTTTTTACTTCACTTTAACCCTGCAATGCTCACTTTGTAACTCAATCACCAGCTAAACTATAACTAGATCATATCTAGTTTATTAGGAATGTCGGGGATATTAGTGGACTTCAGGACCTAACTATAGGCCAGTAAGACTAACATTTTTCATTGAATAAATGTCAGAAACTGTTA
Source organism: Rhincodon typus (assembly GCF_021869965.1). Taxonomy (NCBI): domain Eukaryota; kingdom Metazoa; phylum Chordata; class Chondrichthyes; order Orectolobiformes; family Rhincodontidae; genus Rhincodon; species Rhincodon typus. Next base: position 27,878,291 of record NC_063335.1, read on the forward strand.
TTAGAGATGTAATAGTGGGGCATTTAGAAAATATAATACAGTCAGACGGAATCAATCTGCATTTATGAAAGGGAAATATTGTTTAATTAATTTGTTCTAGCCCAAATCTTCCAGTCTCCAGGTTGTCAGAGATCAGATATCTGATGTAAGATACTTATCAGGACCCTGCAGAAATCCTGAGGTTTGGACACATGGAGGAATAGCCTCAGATAATTGTCTGATAGACAATTCCCCTGTTCCCCAGGACCTTCCATAAACAGTTTCGACTCTGAGCTGCGCTTGGAGACTTGTGAAAGATACTAGGAAGAACTAGGCCAGCATTTCTTGCCCATCGCTAGTTGCCCTTGAGAAGATGGTGGTGAGCTGCCTTCTTGAAACGCTGCAGTCCATCTGCTGTGGATTGACCCACAATGCTATGAGGGAGGAAATCCCAGGATTTTGACTCAGAAATTCCAGGAATTTTGACCCAAATTTCTCTTTCAGCTGGGATGAGAACCTCCCAGAAAAAAAGGTAGCTTCAGATTGGGCAATGTTTTCGCAGGCAAAGTGTACAAACTTGCTGATGATTGAAACATTCTGGTATTTTGAGCTCTGTGGGAAAATGACAAGCAAGTTGGACAAAGGGGCACCTATAATGTGCCATTCGATAAAGGCCACATTAAAGGTTAATACATATAATAAGAGCTACTGATGTAAGGGATAATATATTAGTATGGATAGCAGACTGGGTAGTTTGCAGGTAACACAGTAGGCATAAATGTGTTTCTTTGAGAAAGCTAGTGGATTTCCACAGGGATCTATGCTAGGGCCTCACAAACCTATAGCAAGGATTTGGATAAATGGTCAAATGTCAAGTAGCTAAACTTACTGATAACACAAAGACAGGTATGAAAATAAATTGTCAAGAGAGTTTAAAGACCCTACAAAGAGGATTTAGTGAATTAAGTGGGATGGAGAAAAATGACAGGCGAAATATGATGTGGGAAAATGTGAATGTTTCCATTTTGTCAGGAGTAACAGAAAAGCAGAATATTATTTAAGTGGAGAAGGTTTGGGCCTTATTGAAACATAAAATCCTGAGGGGACATGACATGGTCAATGCAGAAAGTGTGCCTCGCTTTGTGGGAGATAAGGTTAGGGTTACAGCTAGGGGACACAGTTTGAAAAAAAAGGGGTCTTAACATTTAAGACTGAGATAAAAAACAACTTCTTTCTTCCTTTAGGCAGTGAAATTTGCTTCACCAGAGACCAATGGTGGCAGGGTCATTGAGGATATTCAAGGTGAAGTCAGATATTACTTGTTCGACAAGGAAAAGAAGGGTTACAGGAGGCAGATAGGAAAGTTGAGTTGAGGCCTTCACCAGATGAGCCAGGGTTATATCCAATTGTTGAGGAAGGTCAGGGGATCAAGTGTGAAAAGTACACCATCAATTGAATATAACTTATAGACTTTAACTTGCCTAGCATCCATAGCCTCCTGTCAATATGTTACTCTTTCAAATCCACATGTCCGTTCTCCGCATGCTGACTCTCTTTCCCAGCGCTGTTCCGGGCTTTCCTTCCTCCTTCTTCTTCCTGGTTCCAACTGAGTATTGCCAATCGCCAAAATTTGTTTACAAGTGATCGATCACTCATGCATGGTCTAAGATCATGTATTGGGTTAGTGGATAAATGTGACAGTAAAGGATATTCTATTCTAAAAATACATCTGCAAGAGCAGGAGTTTGTAAATGAAGGAATGTGATGACCTTCTTCATTTTAGTGAGTGGATTGAGAATTGACAGTGAAGGATTAATGATGAGGCTGCTTTGTCCCTCACTGGCAGCATTGAAGTCACGATTGTTGGATTGAGAACAGGGAAAAGAAGTTCAATACCACCATGTTCCTAAAATTCATTTCTAAAAAAAAATTGGTTGTACTATTTATTACAGACTCATAGGAACGAAGACATCAAACATAATGGCAGTAGGTTATATTCAAAATAAACAATTATTAAATGGATCTAATGCATTAAAAGCTAAAATACAGCACTAGAATTGACTAAAATTATAGACATTGATAAGCATGGATTAAAAGAATATTTTTTCTTGACAACTGTGAGCTTAAATTTGAGTTTCTCAAAATGGCATTGTAAATTAGTGTTTATTCGGTTCAGGCATGGTGAAGCTATCAAATCACATGACCAATTGCTTTATTCCCAAAGGAAAGGGAATAGCAGCAAATAAAAACACCATTGACAGTTGGATACGTTGCACAGATCAAATTAGAATGATTTGATAAAATATCAAGAACTCTAAACTCAGAAAAGTATGTTTTGCTAATAATGACCAATTGGAAACTCAATGGGAGATGGCAACAATAACATCTACTAATTCACTCAAAATATTATATATTGAATCAACACTTAAGGACCAACCTTCAGCACACTGTCATTGTCCTTCAAAAGCTCGAATACAATGTAAACTTTTAAAAATAATTGAGAGAATTCAAAAATGTGTGAAGGGCATTGCAAATAGGCATGAGTAGCAGTCTTGCCTTAGTGGTTAGCTTTCCTACTTAAATATCATGAGTTCAGACCCTGGTCTCAAAAATTGACAACCTGATTTCTCTTCACTTCAAGTCCTGTACATCGGTGTTAAAAAAAACTGGATAAATCTGGAACCTCAGATTGATTGGATGAGAAACAATGAATGAAAGAGAAGGAATCCAAAGTCAATTCCTATAATTCCCAAGACAGGGCTAATGGTCCAAATATCATTAATGTGGATAAGCAAGCTGGTTGTAACAATCATAATGACAGCATGTCACAATGACATTATGTGATATGTTATGATGTGTTATCTAAAATATCAATTTACGGTATTAACGGCTGGACATATATACTTTAAAAATTTTAGAATATGTCATGCCAGAGCTCTTTGTTTTGCAAAATGTGGCATTTGCAAAGAACAAGCTGATGGAATGAAAACTGAGATGGTAACGTTTTTGGAAATAAGTCACATGACCCAGTTTATGGATGTAACAAAGACTGGTTTTGAATAAAACTGTCAAAGAAAGTGTGCCCAGGAGCATAAGACTTTGCCTCTCTGTTTATCGCTGAAACGACTCTCATCACAGTTTGTGTATTCAAAACCCACTGAAAGGACTGATCAACGCAATTAGAGGTTTATTAAAGTCTGAATCTACAACTGTGTCTCCAGGAAATGAGACTTCAATCAGCCATAATTAATCAAAGAAGTGACCTGAGTGCCAATATTTTGTATGAAAAGTGTCTTCAGCTGCAGGCCTGCTTTTGGAAAATTTATGAACAAGTGTTGTTTTTTCCCCAAATTTATGTCTAATTAGCCAAAGTTCTTCGAAGATAACACTCTACAGAAGTTTGAATGTTATTTAGTCAAAAAGGTACTTGGGTGCTCCTGGAAACTTTATGACTTTCATTAATGACCTTTGCATCTTTGCTTGAATCATTCTTTTTGCAACAAACTAGTTTTTTATTTGTAAACTTAAGGAACCATGCTAACTTGTACAAAAACAGAAGTTGCTGGAAATGCTCAGCAGATCTGGCAGCATCTAAATCGGAGTTAATGTTTTGGGTCTGGTGACCCTTCCTCAGACCCTTCCTCTGCTCCTGAGTTATATACAGGTTGATATATAATTAGTAATATCAGCTGCTTTTTAAATTCAAACTTTCTAATGTCCTGAGGAGAGTGTGTCAAGGAAAGCAATCAGTCCATTATTTTAGAGTTCAGGAAATTAGGAAAGGTTAGGGCTGTTGTGATTGTTGTAGTCAGCCAAGCAAACCTATCCAACATTGCTGTAGCACACATGTGTCTGTACCATGGTCTTTGATGATTCAGCCTCTGTCCTGGCTTCTAAATAGTTCGGCCCTGTCACATACTGATCAGATTGCATCAGCCATGAAAGGTGACAGTGTGACGGAGGGATGGTTGACACCTTTCTAGTAATTAAAACCAAAACACCCAGAGAAGCTCACCTCACCTTGTAATCTGTTAAAGGAAGTGTGAAAAGTGGTATAATCTGCCTCTCACCCCTAATCTGTAATAAAGGAGTGGTTCATTGAAAGAAAGCCCTGATGCTCACTTTTTAAGTAACAATTTATTTATCGAACTCTAACAGTGAACAAATTTACAGCACTAACAAACTGAACAATTCCCCCCTTAACTACTAACTATTCCTGAATAAAACAAAATTCTAATGGTATGCTGTTCCAATAAATACAAGTCTCACTTATATAAACATAAATTAAAACTTAGTCTCTCAAAATTACAGCCAGGATAAATCTTCCAGAATATTCTTTGCTTCCTCCGCTATTCTCCAGTCTGGAATGCCTTCCTCTGTCAAATTCTTGTGTTAGGAATATTAACTAAGAGTGCGGTAAAACCATTTTATTTAGATGCTTCTTCCTCTGAGAGATTAGAGATTTCTGTGAGAGCCAGTGAGTTTCTCTTCTGATGGCAGTTGACTCTCACACCAATTTTCAAATGTCCCCTTCTTTTATACCCTTGATGACCTATTAATTTCTTACAATAGGATTGGTTCTAGGTTGTCAAAACCATCGTATTTAAATTTAATTGAGTTTTGGTATCTAGGGCCTGGTTTAAAATAATTGGCCAAATTCAAAAACCTCAGTTGTCATAGTAAAAATGCTGCTTTACCTGCTAACAGTATTGTCTTCTGATATAATGTTTCAATTTCAAGAACTCTCTGTGCATCTGCTGCAGCCTGCAGACATTTTTAAAAATTTCCAAGCCCCCAAAAAAATCATTTTTTAAAGGGACCACACAGTCACCCTATCCCCCATAATTTTACAAGCATCAAATTTGAACGCCCTGGCTTCCAATCCACAAATACTCTGCTCAACTTCGCAACCAGCAGTCCAATAATCATCATTGTACCTGGTTCTTCAGCTGTTATAAGAACTTTCAGGCATTTCCTCCTGCACTCTTCAGTGAACCAGGATTGATTACCTGCCTTGATGTTAATGCTAGAGTAGGAGATACGCTGAGCCATGAGATTATAGATTGTGGTTGGATTCATTTTTGTTGCTGCTGAGACCCTGCAGCAACTCATGGATGCCCAGTCTCGAGTTGCCAGAACTTGTTTGAAGTTTTTTTGTCTCATGGAGCTACAACACAGCACTACTTGCCGTGTAACCCATAGGTATTATGCAAAAGACAGGGCTAAGTGATCCTGAAACCAACAGATTGAACTTAAACTCTGTAGCCACATCTGCATGGTTGTTGACAATTCAAGAACTTAGAGAAGAAGAGCTTTTCACCAAACATAAAGGTGGGGGAGCCCCCTGCACATCAGACAAGGCTGAAATATTTGCAAGTATCTTCAGCAGCAATGCCAATGGGATGATCCATGTGGGCCCCCACTTATAGGCCCTAGAATTACAGTGCCATGATGTATATATACAAAGGAATCAGGGTGTCCTCGTTAATAAGTCATTGCCGGCTGCAGCAAACTACCAGAAAGGCCAATGGAAGGGTAGCCTTTTTTGCAAGTGGATTTAAGTTTGTAAGTGGGATAGACTTGCTTCAATTGTACAGTAAATTGATTAGACTGTGCCTAGAGTACCATGTGTTGTTTTGATATTCTTATCTAAGGAAAGATATTATTGCTGCAGAGAGAGTGCCATGAAGGTTAACCAGTCTTGTTCTCAAGATGGTGGAACTGTCTTTGAAGGGAGATTTTGAAATCTCATCCGTATTCTCTAGAGTTTCAAAGAATGAGAGGAGACTTTATCGAAACCTGTAAAATATTTAAAAGGATAGACAGGGCAAATGTTGGTAAGATTCTTGCCTGGTTGGGAAGTGTAGAAATTTTGGGCACAATTTAAAGATAATGTAGATGCCATTCAACCTTGAAATGAAGACAATTTCTTTTACACAGAGGTCTGTGAATCTTTGGAATTCTCTCCAGAGGACTGTGGAAGCTTTGTTTTTCAAATAAGTTTAAGTTAGAGTTCGATAGATTCCTGATTACCAAAGGCATAAAGAATTATTGGGATGCTGCAGTTAAGATGCATTGAAGTGTTTGATCATTGAGTCATAGAGTCATACAGAACTGAAACAGACCCTTCAGTCCAAACAGTCCATGCTGACCAGGTTTTCCAAACTAAACTAGTCCCACTTGACTGTATTGAATGGTAAGATAGGGCCAATAGGCTGAATGGCCTACTCCTGATCATCTTTGTAATTTTTGATTTCATTCTGGTTTGACACAGATATCATCATAGAGTCATAGAATCATATAGCGTGGAAACGGGCCCTTCAGCCCAAACTCGTCTATGCTGACGACGGCACCCACTCAGCTAGTTCCAATTGCTTGCATTTGGTCCATATCCTTCTAAACCCTTCCCATCCATGTAACTATCCAAATGTTTTTTAAATATTGCTATTGTACCTGCCTCAACTACTTTCTCCATCAGCCCATTTCATATACACACCACTGTCTGTGTGAAGTAGTTACCCCTTAGGTCCTTCTTAAATCTTTCCCCTCTCACCTTAGACCTATGCACCCTAGTTTTCAATTCCCCACCCTGGGAAAAAGACTATATACATTCATTTTATCTATGCCCCTCATGATTTTATACACCGCAATAAGATTACCCCTCATTCTCCTATGTTCCAAGGAATAAAGTCCTATCCTGTCCAACCTCTCCCTATAACTTAGGCATACTAGTCCTGGCAACATCCTCGTAAATCTTCTTTGCACAATTTCCAATTTGAGTATGTTTTTCCTATAACAGGGTGACCAAAACTGTACACAATACTCCAAGTGCGGCCTCACCAACGACTTATACAACTGTAACATAACGTCCCAACTCCTATACTCAATGCCTCAATCGATGAAGGCTAGCATGCTAAATGCCTTCTTCACCACCCTGTCTACCTGTGACACCACTTTCAACGAACTATGTACTTGTACTCCTAGGTCCCTCTGTTCCACAACACTCCTCAGGACCTTACCATTTACTGTGTAAGTCCTACCTTGGTTTGACTTTCCAAAGTGCAACATCTCACGCTTATCTACTTAATTTGCATTTGCTAATCCTCAACCCACTTCCCCTCTGATCAAGATGTTAACCTCTGCTACAAATCTCCAGGCAATCATAGCCTCTGATGTGTTGATCTCATAATCTTAACCCATGTGGCATTTGTCTGGTAGAACTTAAACAAAAGTATGTAATAATACAAGCATCATAAAATTACAAGAGTTGCTATAATTCCTAGCAGTCAATACAAAGAGAGGTGTGCACAAACAAATCGATAGAAACACATAATGCATTACTGTCAGCGCACAGAATTGAATTCTTCCAACTGCAAATATGCAGGAATGGCTTTGAGGAAAGAAAAGGTGAAAAAAACTTAAAACGCGTGTAATATGTCACCAGAGAAACAGAGAACTAGGTTTTGTGGCGAACAAGAAAACAACATCTGTAAAGACTTCTACAAAATAACTTAGAATTCATTATAATTCTTACTCTATTTCTTTACTAATGTGTAAAATAAATCTACTTGATATTTTACCTCAAACCAAAATGTTCATCAGACCATCTTGCAGGAGATTGGCAATGTACTGGGTGACATGGTGGCTCAGTGGTTAACGCTGCTGCCTCACAGTACCAAGAACCCGGGTTTGATTCCAGTCTCAGGCGACTGTCTGTTCGGGTTTCCTCCAGGTGCTCCAGTTTCCTCCCACAGTCCAAAGATGTGCAGGCTAGGTGGATTGGCATGGGAAATTACCCATAGTGTCCAGGGATGTGCAGGCTAGGTGGGTTAACCATGGAGAATGCAGGGATGTGGTGGGTCTGGGTGGGCTGCTCTTTGGAGGGTTACTGTGGATATGATGGGCTGAATGGCCAGCTTCCACACTGTAGGGATTCTATCATTCTTCCTATGATGACGTGGAGATACCAATGTTGGTCTGGGGTGGACAAGGTCAAAAATCATACAACACCAGGTTATAGTCCAAGAGGTTTATTTGAAAACACAAGCTTTCACAGCTCAGCTCTGAAAGCTTGTGTTTTCAAATAAACCTCTTGGACTATAACCTGGTGTCATGTGATTTTTGACCTCTTCCTATGATGGCACACGCATTACCAGAATTAGTAACAAATGTTATTTTTGTAACAAAAACAGAAGTTACTGGAAAAGCTCAGCAGGTCTGGCAGCATCTGTGAAGAGAAAATCAGTGTTGATGTTTCGGGTCCGGTGACCCTTCCTCAGAACCCGAAACGTTAACTCTGATTTTTTCTTTACAGATGCTGCCAGACCTGCTGAGCTTTTCCAGCAACTTCTGTTTTTGTTTCTGATTTACAGCATCCTCAGTTCTTTCAGTTATTGTTATAACCCCTAAGTTACACACATTTGAATAGACTTTGGCTAAGAAAGTCCTGATGACATAGAATGTAGTATCCATTACTAAGGAAGGGTTGTATAATTAAATCTGAGAGAATTATATGAAATCCCATATGGCAACACACTTTGTACTGGATATTCTAATCTCATGATGCTCTCACCTGGAAGATACCTCCTAATTTCCCTCCAAGCCACTCACCAACCTGACTTGGAAATATTCCATCGCTGTTTCTGTTTCGAAATACTGAGCTCCCTTCCTAACTGCATGGTGGGTATACCTATGCTCCAAGGACAGCAGCAGTTTAAGAAATCACCTCAACACTATCTTCCGATGGGCAAGTAAGAGTGATCAATAAATACTGGCCAGGTCAATTCCCATGAAGTAGTAATGATGAGTCTCAATATAGATTTGCAATTTGCAATAGTTCTAATCAGTACTGAACAATCCTGAAGGAGGAGGTGGAATACGGTGCTGAGTGGAAAATGAGAGAGTGCACCTACAAATCTCAACCATTAGGCTGAAAAGGTGAAACTAGCTCAGAGGTTTGTCTAGGCCCGCATTTGTTTATATAAGGTGATCTTAAGCATCATTACTTAGCACGGAACATGATTATGAAGTTTAATTGCTAACTTGGCCTGTTTCCAATGCCTAAGTGGTCTGAATAGGTCTGTGTGATGAGAGAACGTTGTAAATTACAAGGTGCTTGTGTAATTATGGCTACAAGGTCAGGAAAACACAGTACTACTTCCTTTGATGTTTAAAATATTTTTAACACTTCAGAAGATGATGGATGCTTACCAAATGTTTATACAAACAGTTAAACAAATAAATTAGTGACTCAATAAGTGTTTGGTGAGCAGAATTCACATGTTTATGAACTGTAACAAAGCAGGAGGCCAAATGTGTGTTATATGTCAATAAAAGGTGTGCTCAGATACTGTGGAATGAGTCCAGATGGATTTGAAAATGAGACTAAATCTAGAAATCACGCTATTAGGGACAATCAGTCAGTGCAGTTTGGAAATAAAAGCCGTCAATGTAGTTAGTCATGTTTTGGGGAAGACTGGGACCACAAAAAGTGCTTGGGAACAGTTCTATGAGGGCTGAATTCAGGAATCAAGGCTTACTGTTTCTGAAGAAGGGTTTAGGCCTGAAATGTCAGCTTTCCTGCTCCTCTGATGCTGCTTGGCCTGCAGTGTTCATCCAGCTCTACACCTTGTTACCTCTTACTGCTGCAAATACGAGGGGAGGGCTGTCATGATGTAATTACTATGTCAGAATGTAAGTTGTGAGGAAGATGCAAAGAGGTTTTCAACTGACTTGGACCAGCTAAGCAAATGGATTGTAATGTGAATATCTGTGAAGTTATCTACTTCAGTGGAACAGGCAGAAAGTCAGAACATTTCTGCAATAGCAAGAGATTTGGAAATGTAAGTGTATAAAGAAACCTGAGTAACCTTGTTCACAAGTCAATGAAAGAACTAGCATGTAGGTGCAACAATCAATAACAAAGGCAAATGCATTATTTTGATCTTATGGCCTCAGTTGTTAGTGGAGAATGTCCAGTTGAAGTTAAGACCATAGAGTCATAGAATCATACAGTATGAAATCAGACCCTTTGGTCCAACTCATCTGTGCTGACCTGATATTCCAATTTGACCTAGTCCTATTTGCCAGCATTTGGCCCATATTTCTCTAAACCCTTCGTATTCATATACCCAAGCAGATGCCTTTTAACAGTTATAATTGTACCTGCCTTCACCATTTTCTGTAACAGCTCGTTCCATACACACACCACCATCTATATGAAAAATTTACCTCTCAGGTCCTTCCCCTCTCATCTTAAACCCATGCCCTCTAATTTGGACTCACCTCATTCGGGGAAAAGACCTTGAATATTCACCCTATCCATGACCCTCATGGTTTTATAAATCTCCAGATAAATTGGATTCCCAGCAGGAACTTGGTGGGATAGATCATAATATTTCTTCAGACTTTTTTACTGAAGTGGTCTTTTATTAAAACCTAAGCCAGCAATGTTGCGTTCTTTGCTTTAACAATAAAACAAAACAAAAATTTATCAGCAACAGAAATGAAACTAAACAAGAGGCTGAGGGTGGGGGTTGGCATAAATCATTATTCGAGCATATCATAGATTCAAAGATTTTTAAACAGATAGTAGAACTAATCCAAAAAAGAGAAGTCTTACAAACATTGTTGCAATTTCAACATTCAACTGTATATTTTAGCAAGGCTCATCCCAGCTCATTTCCAAGAAAGAGAGATATTTTCATTTGCTTTGATGGAATTAAAGTGATTAAAATTTCATCTCACCTGATGGAACTGTAGATAAGTCTTTCATAATTATTATTATGCTCTTGACTTAGTTTCATTCCCATGTTTTAGGATCTGTGTCACAGCTTCAATTCCACTTGCTCTGTTCCTTATGAACTTCAAAAAAAGCTTCACTTCTCCTCAGAGATGACAAGAACTGCAGATGCTGGAGTCAGAGATAACACAGTGTGGAGCTGGAGGAACGCAGCAGGCCAGGCAGCATCAGAGCAGCAGGAAAGTTGATGTTTTTGGGTCGGGACTCAGAGACTGTTTTGTAGAGCATCTGCGCTGTGTATGTAACAAACGACAACACCTTCTGGTCGCCAACCATTCTAACTCCCCCTTCCACTCCCTGGGTGAAATGTCCATCCCGAGCGTCCTCCAGCGTCAATGACACCACCCGCAAACTGGAGGAGAAACATCTCATATTCCGCCTTGGGAGCCTACAGCCCGATGGCCTAAACATGGAATTCACCAGTTTTAAAATCTCCCCACCCCCTGGCCTCATCCCATATCCAACCCTCCCTCTCATCCCCGCCTTGTTGACCTGACACAACCTGTCCATTTTCTCTCCCGCCTATCCGCCCCACCCATCCCACTGACCAATCCCCACCACTCCCTACCTGCACTCACCTATCACCATCCCACCTACCTTCCCCAGCCCCACCTCTCCTCTCTATTTATTTTTGAGCTCCCTTCCCCCTACCCATTTCTGAAGAAGAGTCTCGACCCAAAACATCAATCTTCCTGCTCCTCTGATGCTGCCTGGCCTGCTGTGTTCCTCCAGCTCCACACTGTGTTATCTCTGACTCCAGGGTCTGCAGTTCTTGCTATCTGTGAGGTGAATCTAGTCTAGTTTGGGATTTTGGTCAACGTGGATTGGTTGGACCAAAGGGTCTGTTTCCATGCTGCATGACTCTGTGGCTCTATGACTGATCTATTTGCAATCTCAGATCCACATTTCTGACTACCATTGATACTACCTATCACAGTCCCAGCTACCTTCCCCAGCCCCACCCCTCCTCTTTCTGTTTATTTCGGAGCCCCCTTCCCCCTCCCCCATTTCTGAAGAAGGGTCCTGACCCAAAACGTCAACTTTCCTGCTCCTCTGATGCTGCCTGGCCTGCTGTGTTCTCCCAGCTCCACATTATGTGTTCTTCACTTCTCCTCTACTGACTGGATCCCAACACTTAGGTCTGTATTGAATAATAACTTTGTATTCTAAGATAATTTCAATATTTTAAACTTTTTTTCCCAAGGAATGCTGCTTAATATTACTATATTGAAAGACTTGTCATTACTTCAGAGGTTAATACATTTTTCTGTCTTGAATAGCTCCCAACACAGACTGACTTAACCATGAAGGTCCTCTGCAGAAGACCTCTGGTCACTCCACAATGAACTCTGGGTAGTGTCCTCTCACTTTGAACATGGGATTTTGTAGTTTTGGATTTTAGCTCAAATGCTAAAGGTTAATTTCAAACCCACATATCCAACTCAGAACTCCAAGAATACAAACACTCAGCAAACAACATTAAACTACATTAATGGCATGGTGGCTTATTAGTTAGCACTGGTGCCCCACAGCAACAGGGACCCAGGTTCAATTCCACCCTCAGGTGACTGTCTGTGCAGAGTTTGCACATTCTCCTCGTGTTTATGTGGGTTTCTTCTGGATGCACCTATTTCCTCCCACAGTCCAAAGATGTGCAGGTTACATAGATTAGCCATGGGAAATTGCCCATAGTGTCCAGGGATGTGTAGGCTAGGTCGATTAACCATGGGAAACGCAGGGTTAGAGGGATAGCATAGTGGCTGGGTCTGAGTGAGATGCTCTTCAGAGATCAGTGCAAACCTGATGGACCAAATGGCATCTTTTCACACTGTAGGGATTCTATGATTCCACGTGTACAACACCTGCAATTTCATCATGGTATGTTGGCTTCCATTGCGGAGGACATTGAGTGTGGCAGCAAAGATTATTACTGTAATTGTGCAGTATTGTGCTTGGTTTTGGTCTCCATTCGAATGGATGGAGTGCAATGAAGTTTCGTCAAACTAATTCTTGGTGGAAACTGGGCCAGTATTCCCCAGTGTTTCAAAGAATGAAAGGTGATCACATTAAACCTTTCAAAATTGTTATAGAGTGAATGTAGATAAGATGCCTCTACTGGCTGGAACCAATGGGCATAAGTCTTAGGTGAAGGGACTGAAAGGAGAGGAATTTGTTCATTCAGAGACTGGTCATTCTTTGGAATTCTCAAGCCAGAGGCCGGTGAAAGCTCAACTTCAGCAGATTCAAGACATTGGATTTCTGGAACAAAAACAGAAATTGCTGGAGAAACTCAGCAGATCTGGCAGAATCTGTGGAGAGAAAGCAAAGTCCAAAGTTTCTGGTACAATGATTCATCTTCAGAATGTTAAGTCTGTTTTCCGTCCACAGGTGCTGCCAGGCCTGCTGAGTTTCTCCAGTAATTTCTGTTTTTGTTTCTGATTTCCAGCATCCACAGTTCTTTGTTTTTTTTTGTTCATTGAACTTCTAAATTCCTGGAGACTAGTGACATCAGGGGAAATGGAGACAGCACAGGAAAGTGACATGGAGTTGATGATCAGCCATGATGTAACTGATGGCAGAGTTGACTTGATATGTTTAATAATTTACTCCTGTCTCTATGTTCATAAGTAAATAATCCCTTAGTTTAGTGCTAAATTGTTTTGATAACTGACTTGAATCTCATGGCTCACGCCATGTTTACATGCCATGTCATTACAGGTATTTCTCCAATAATGCGATAGTTGAATTCTTTTGTGACCTCATGCTATAGAAAATCGCCATAGAAATGGTGGCTCAATGGTTCGCACTGCTGCCTCACAGTGCCAGGAACCCGGCTTCGATTCCACCCTCGCGCAACAGTCTGTGTGAAGTGTGTACGTTTTCCCAGTGTCTGCGTGGGATTCCTCCAGATGCTCCAGTTTCTTCCCAGAGTCCAAAGATGCGCAGTTTAGGTGGATTGGCCATGCTAAATTTCCCATAGTGCCTAGGGTGGGAAATGCAGGGATAGGGTAGGGGGTGGGTATGGGTGGGATGTTCTTCAGAGGATTGGTGTGAACTTGATGGGTCAAATGGCCTGCTTCCACACTATAGGGATTCTATAAAATCACATTATAGGGAAATCGGTATACCTGTACAGCAGAAAGTTCACGTTATCTAAACATCGTCCACTATTGATCAATCGCATTGCAGTCAATTCACATTAACAAAACACACGTTACAGCAGAAATACCTGCATACCTAAGTGGATACTGACGATTTGAAGTAGATTTGGACAGAAATACAGAGATGTTGTCAGGAAAAATGGGTGATCTTAGCTTTACTAAAATTGAAACATGATTTCTAACAGGTAGCCAGACAGCACAGCAATTGGTCTGTAATCAATGGTGTAACTTAAAAGATAGATTTTGGTGCCATCCACATATGTATAAGAACATTGACATTGATCACTGTGATTGCTGGTGTGCCAAATATATTGTGTGGTAGGATGCAGTCAAAATATTGAAGAAACCCGTGCAATTTATAGACCTATTGCTCTACAAATGTTTTCACACTACCAACAGAAATAAGTGTTCTGTGCCGTGTCGCACAGAGGTCTGTTCTGTGTCAGTGCTGATATGCGCAAAAGAAAATAATTCAACTCAATGTGTTTTGTTTCTAAACAAAAAAAAATGCCATGTCACATAGTTTATTTGTGAGTTCCAGTCCAAAGTGGGTACTTGTCAAGTCAACAGATTTTTTTCTAAGTATAATCCCTACATCTTTCTTGTTCCATCAACTGAATTGAGCTTGAAAAAAAAGGGATGATAATTATCATGTTGTATTCTGTATAAATGACTTTTCCATTTTAAAGTAATTGTAATGAAATATTGCAATATGTAGTAGGAATTGGAAAACAAAAAAAAGTAAAACAACAAATGTTTTGAAATGTTATTTTGTTTCTGCATTGCAAACTGTTACTACTACACTTGTCTAATAATTAACAATGTGGGTGGCATAGTTCAACCAATATGAACACAATTTGTTCAACTGTGTATATTTATGTAAAGAATAAATATTAAAAACAAATGTGACATGAACATAACTTATGAAGTGATGTGTGCAATTACCAAGCAATTGAGTTGTTGTGTTGTGGATTACATTTGTAACCAGCTTGGAATTTCATAAATATCTCTAGAATGAAATTCTAATTCAAAGATTTACGTATAACCTGTAACATTTATTAAGTTGCATTTAACAAAGCAAAGCACTTACTCTTTTTACGTTTGCTTTAAAATCATTTGAGAGACAGAATGTTTTCAAATCAATAATTGATGCCTGTTACATGTTGGCCGGAAAATTATACACATTGGGTTAAATCTTACCAGAAATGAGCTCTGGGATATTTTCCGGTTTGTCGTTATGCTGCTGGCACATGGTGCAGGTGTGAGATTGAAGTAGCACAATGACATACAGCAGCATATCAACCCCCTTGACAAGCGGCCTGGCTTCGTGCCTGCACTAAACAGCATGCAAAATGGAAATACTATGATCCTAGCTGAGGGGCTAATGTGCCAAAAGGTAAGGCAAGGCACAGATGCCGTGAGCATCCAAATAGGTGCAGAGTGAGGGACCGCTAAGAGAGCGGCTGAGCAAGCTACAAATGCAAACTGTTCAATCCATGAGCTTGGATCCTGTCCCAGAGTGCAATGTGTCCTTGCAGTAGGATTACCATGAAAGTGCAGCAAAGCAGCCCGAGTGTGTACTGCGAGCGGATCAGAGATATACCATGAGAATGCAGTGAAGCCAACACGTGTGAGATGCCAACATCCATGGATGTAGGGTGCATTTGGCTGCTGGCAAGAAAGCATGTCCTGTAACGTTAGTGTTGGGTGTTCAAGATCAAAGTCAAGAGGAGCAGCAGTGAGCTGGAGTAGGCAGGTACCAGCTTTAACATTTATGGTGGGAATTCTTGTTGTCTAGTTTCCATCTGGTAGATGGGGGTGGAGAGTGTATATTAATTTAGCAAGATTAGTAAATTATGAATAACATGTTACTTTTGAGCTTTCTCATCACCAACGCTGGAATTGAAATGCTTGACACCTGTACCTTTGTAAACCTCTTGATAAAATCTGAAATCCCAAACTGTGCATGCAGAATAGAGAGAAACTATACCTGCAATATTTTATTGGATTTGGTTATTGTTATTTCAAGTCTGCATGTGTCACCATTAACGGCTCCCAGATTTAGCACAAAAGACAGTGCAGTAATTACCCCCTTGGAAGCTCATGTGCTTCTGAGCTGAAAGGCCCTAAGATGGACAAAGTATAATGAATGACCGAAAGTGACTAAAAGATTTATCAGAAGAAAGAAATTGGAGTGTCAGAGAAAGCTAGCTAGAAATGTAAAATCATATCACAAGAGTTTTTACACCTATTTAAAAATTATGTATTTGTAAAAGTAAGGAGTTATTAGTTAATAGTAAGGAAATTACAGCCCTCACCATGCCCCCTGCCAGGGTCCCGCTCCGGGCTTTCCAACCCTCGCCATGCCCCCTGCCAGAGTC
>NC_063335.1:27894622-27946558 GCF_021869965.1 Rhincodon typus
GTCCCGCTCCGGGCTTTCCAACCCTCGCCATGCCCCCTGCCAGAGTCCCGCTCCGGGTTTTCCAATCCTCGCCATGCCCCCTGCCAGAGTCCCGCTCCGGGCTTTCCCCAAACTCAGCACAACACACACTATAATCCACTTGTAATCCATGGTCACCAAAGAAATTCATCATTCATGAACAAAACTGGGTGTTAACTCTAGTTGGGCCCACTTCGCTCAGTCTCTGCAGAGCAGGACTCTGGTGGAGGCATGGTGAGGGCTGGAAAACACAGCTTCTTGAGTTGTACATATGTGTTTGTGGTTGTATTAATATAGCTGTTGTTCACATTTAACCATATGATCAAGATGACACTGCTCTACACAAATCCCGAGTTGCTATGTGGGCTGACTCACATTGAGAGCGTTAAACATTTGCACTGTGACTAGCTCTCTGATGTTCAGCTCTGGCAATGATTTTCAACTTCTGCAACACCGAAGGACTTGGGGGGAACTTGTGTATGAAACATAGAAAGCTAGCACATAGGTACAGCAGGTAATCAGGAAGGCTAATGGAATGTTGCTCCTTATTTCAAGGGAGTTGGAGTATATAAGTGTTGGGAGTCTTACTGCAAATATACAAGGTACTGGTGAGGCCACATCTGGCATACTGTGAGTGTTTCAGTCCCCTTGTCAAAGGAACTATACTATTTCATTGGAGCAAGTTTAGAGAACGTTCAACAGAATGATCCCTGGTAGGGAGGGATTGTCTTATGCGTAAAGGCTAAATAGGGTGGGACTGACTGGAGTTTAGAAGAGTGAGAGTTGATCTCATTGAACCATTTGGATTCTTAAGGCACTTGGCAGTGTAATAATAAGAGGTTGTTTCCCTTCATGGAAGAGTCTAGGTCCGAAGGCACCAGAATAAGGGGGCACCAATTTAAAACTGAGATGAGGAGGAATTTCTTCTCTGAGGGTTGAGAGACTTTGGAACCCTTTGCTACAGAGAGCTACCGGGACAGAGTTCCTGTGTGTAGGAGGCTGAGATAGATAGATGCATTTTCAGTCAGGCAAACTATGGATATGGGGAAAGTGAATGTGAGGAGTGTCGGATCAGCCATGATCATGCTGCATGGTGGAGCAGGCTTGATGGGCTGAACAGCCTCTTTCTGTTCCTATTCCTTAGGGTTTTATTGTGATCTTATAGTGAGATTTGGCTTTCTGTTTCATCATGAATTTCTCACTCATACCTGTTCCTATTTCCAACTTCAGGAGTTTCTTTCTTTCATTATTGGAAGGCAAGTTTTGAATGTGATGTTTCTTAAATCATTTGACTGGTCTACTTCCCATTTTAATGGGGCTATCCCTCCACTTGTATTGCAAGGGCTGGGTTTCTTTGTGGTTTCCTTTGATCATTTGTCATCTCCACTATTCCACTCTGTCATTTGGGGCAGCGCGGTGGCTCAGTGGTTAGCACTGGTGCCTCACAGCGCCAGGGACCCAGGTTTGATTCCAGCCTGGAGCAACTGTGTGGAGTTTGCACATCCTCCCCATGCCCATGTGGGTTTCTTGTGGTTTCCTCCAAAGATGTGCAGGTTAGGTAGGTTGCCCATAGTGTCCAGGGATGTGCAGGCTGGGTGGATTAGCCATGGGAAATGTGGGCTAACAGGGATAGGTTTGGGCCTGGGAGGGATGCTGTCTTTGCAGTGAAGTGTGGACCCAATTGTCCAAATGGCCTGCTTCCACACTGTAGGAATTCTGAGTCCATTCAACTGAGGATAGTGTAAAGTGTTCAATTTCCTAATAATTGATGAAGTCTCTGAATTATTTGCATGTGAAATGAGAGTCATCAGCAAAATGTCAGAGACTTTGTAACAATTAACGTGCTTTCAGGCATTTTAGTAGATATTTTTAATCAATCTGTTCATAAACATCATTACATACGTCTAGAACAGATGGGACTTGGATCTAAGCTTTCTGGCTCAAAGATAGGTACACTGCTGTTCCACACAAGAGCCCCATGCATTCTCCTACCTCCCTGGTAATCTTTGATGTCTACTGGCCCACCTACCAGTAGTCAGATTGGGAGTTAACAGTGACTAAGTGATTGTTCCCTTGAGACTGAAGAAGTCTACTTCAACTGCATCAATGGTCCATCTGATGGCCATGGTTATAATCATCAGTGAGCAGGTCAAACAGCCAGTTATACAAAGCATGTTCAAAGAAGGACAACAGATTGTCAAGAAACAGCCAGCCGTGGAACTACTCGTCAGGGAAATATCCCTTGTTGAATAACCAAAGGACAATACATAGAAGATTTTGTAGAGCTTCCCAAGCTTATGAAAAAAAACCCAAAAAGAAGATGGAAATTATTTGTTGACATAAGAGAATTGGTTTGGCTCTACCCCCAACTCCAAAACAGCAGGCGAGCCCTGGATAGACAGAGGAAGTGCTTCAGTGATACCCTCAAGGCCTCACTGGTGATGTGCGACATTCCCTCAGACATCTGGGAATCACTGGCCCAAGAACATCCAAAATGGAGGAGGAACATCTGGGAAGGCATCGAGCACCTCGAGACTTACCTTCAGGGGAAAAAGCGGAAGCCGGGCACAAACAGCGTAAGGAGCGCACCACCGCACCAACACCCCACCCACCCCTTCCCAATGACCACCTTCTGCCCCAAGTGTAACGCAGCCTGCAGAAGCTGCATTGGTCTGTACAGCCACCTACGGACTCATCCTGACAGTAGAACAGTCATCCTTGTCTGTGAGGGACTATCAATGATGATTCAACCTTTCAACAGGTTGGAAACCTGTGACTATACGGCATCAGCAGAAATGATTCCTATGAACACTGAAGAGAGTTCACATGCCAAAGGTTAGCAAAGTTTGCATGAGCATGTAAGTAATGGACCTATATAAGCTCATTAATGAATCTTCAACTGAAATGGTTAAACAGTAACAGAATATGGTGAACAAATCATTATGACTAATTCAAATGTGATGTCAAATGATGAGAAAAGTCCAAGAGGAACATTTCAATTCTTCATTTTCCAAGGAAGACTTATCAGTCCCATTGACAGGGATCACGTTAGGTAACCAGCAATCCTTAAATGGTATGACAAGGGAAATGACAAATCAGGTTCACTTGCCAAACAACCACAGGCAATGAATACAAGCGTGCAACCTAATCAACAATTTGAAGTATTGGGTTATCATGCTCCAGCACAGATTGGCTGGCAGATCGAGAATAAATGTGAACTTGCACAGTTTGAAGATGAATTGCAGAGATCTCCATGGAAACCACTGCTAACCCCCAACCCTAACAAATAGTCAAAAAGAAATTGCCTGGTTCAGAGGTTAAAGATACTGCAAGGAAGAAAATACCTGTTTCAAGGGAACTCAGAGATAGTAAGAGCTGCAGATGCTAAAGTCAGAGATAAGTGTGGAGCTGGAGGAACACAGCAGGCCAGGCAGCATCAGAGGAACAGGAAAGTTGACGTTTCGGGTAGGGACCCTTCTTCAGAAATTCAGGAATGTCAGAAGGGTCTTGACCCAAAACATCAACTCTCCTGCCCCTCTGATGCTGCCTGACCTGCTGTGTTCCTCCAGCTCCACACCGTGTTATCTCTGTTTCAAGGGAACTGTTGCCTTTGGCGTTGGCCATTTATGACATTAAAGTTCACCCAATGACGTTACAGCAGGAAAGAGTTCTGCAAAGGAAATTCAGGAGCTAAAAGGACCACCACTAGATAGAGACTTTACAGATTTCATAGGATTGAGAGCAAGGTCAAGGTCACCTGTCCTCAAACCAAAGACTGCCAGTCTTCTAAGTCTTAAGATAATGGAGGGATAGTGAAATCTTCACAGTGCCTGAATTTGTGAAGACAAAGACCTGGGGGAAGATGGGGTTGTGGTAAATGTAATTACGTACATAAATGCATAAATTTTAGATATGAAAAAAAATTACTTGTGGGTGCATGTGTAAGATAACGATTCTTAAAAGGTTAATGCTGAGACTGCATTCAGCTTCACCCAATCTGATAATGGGATTTGAGTGGGGAAAGACAGATGAGCTCTATATCTTGAAGATGACAGATATACAGGTAGTCCCTGGGTTGCAAACCAGTTCCATTCTGGAGTCCATTCACAAGTCGATTTGTACACATGTCAGACACAATGCAGGACAGTATAAGGAGCCATTCCTTAGTATAGGAAACATTTGTATGTCAGATCTTTGAATTTACACTCTGTATGAGATTGCACTTCTAAGTTGTACGTTTGTAAATCAGAGACCCTGTGTATTTCCAGGTCTCCCCATAGTCCTTATAACAATGAAAGACCCAGCCTATTCTAATGGCCAGACCCGTAAGCATGAGATATGGTAAACTACTCACCTGTACCGTGTGTGTAGAGACTGTTTTCTAGGATCTAGTCAGTAAATACTGGGTGACCTAGAGATAGCCTGGCCAACACTAGTTGAAGAGAAGGTTCAGAATGGGATTTGTGAATGGAAGATAGGAAAAACCAGTAGCACTGGCCCAAAGTCTTTTCTGGGGGTACCTCCTGGTTAGTGATCAAAAATAATTTCTACACTAAAATGTAAATGCCTCCACTTCATACCCAGCAGGTTTTATTAGAAGGAGCACCTGCATTAGATACTCTGCCCAATGGGCATTATAGAACCTAGATATGCACGTATCCATGTCGTTTCCACCTCAATCCCACAATGCCTCACCTGCCTCAAAAAATGAGGTTAAAAAGGTATGTGGGCTCAAGAGCGGTGAGTATTCTGATTACATCTTAAATTGTATTCCATTGAATTTCCATCTGGTGGAAACAATTAAAATTTCCACCTATTGACATGCTTCAGACAACACACTCTGGGTAAATTATTAATTTGCTGGCTGAGTGTAAAACTGGCATTGCATATTTACTCTGTTATTAAAAAAAAACAGGACTTTTATTTCTGATGATCAGGCAGTGCAGATTGGAGTTGTGCATTGGGACTGCATGGAGCCCTAGACACAACAGACAATAGAGGAATTGTCTGGAAATCGAAACTTCCAATGGGTAGTTCCCCTGCATTAGGAACCACACAAAAAAAAGTCCTTAGGAGCGTTCTGACTCATTTGAGCTTAATAATTGCCCAGAAAAAGATTGGACGTTTTAAGACCTACACTGCCTTGCCTTGGTAATTATTAATCTGAGTTTAATAATCAGTGACACCTCTCCACCAACTACACACCCATTCCCTTGACCCCGACAACAATCTCTTGATTGGACCCCCCACCGACCAGACCCACTGCCCGACCTACACTTACTTGACAATGCCAGATTAACACCCACCCTTTGACCTGACACTCTCCCCCAAAATCACCTTTTCCCCCCCCAACCCCCCGAAAACCCCAGCTGGTTTGATTCACCCAGACCCAACTATCCCTTCTATCTGTCAGACCCAAAACCCTCAGCCTTGAGTGGAGTCCATTCTGATCCTTTCACCTGGCCCCCCACCCTCCGCCCCCCATGCCCCTTCCAGAGTTGACAAACCTCCCACATGAACTGACACCCCTCTACCAATGGCTTGATCACAGCCCCCCGGACCTGAACCCCCAACCTCCTTCCCCATGACTGATGCATTGTCTATTCCCCAGATCTGACCCACTCCCACCTCTTAACTTTGTGACAAGGAAACAAACTGAGCTCCAGACAAATATCTGAAAACTCTACACATTGTTTGGATACATCATAACATTCCCACCCTCTTGAAGTCTAACAATGCTGGTATTTGACTTCAGACAATATACTTCCAAGTACTAATTTTAAAAAAAGCAGTTTGAAAAAGTAATGCAAAATTAACATTGCAAGCATTATTTTTATTCTTACAAGGTTCTACTTTAGTGCAATATGTCAGTTATATTACTTTCACACCAATATTACAGAACATAAACTCGTGTAGAAGAAAAATAATGCTAAGACCGTTTCAGTTGTCTACATAAAATAATTTTTAAAAACACAGATTCACTTCAACGTGGAATGAAAAATCAATTGACTAGATAAGAAACAGTACCTCAGTTTTTGCAGTTGCTTTAAATATTTCACATCTGTACAGTGCTGTTCAAGCAGCAGTCAGTTCAATCTTCCAAAGATTTTCAGGAAACAATTTCCCGACTAATGTTTGGTAATTGGTGAAACTGAACAAAAATAAACGCATGCCTGTTTAACATTCAAAACTATAACTTTATAAAGCACAGCTACTTATATCCAGCTGTGACTTCACTCCTAATGGCATTTGCTGAGCACTGTACAGATTTAGTCCTGTCAGCTACTTGTTTAGACTGCATCACCCTCCAGATGTATTCCTCTGTCACAGGGGAAACATTCATTCTGAAAACATATGTACACTACCTTTCTGCAGTTCCAAAATCTGTTCTAAATCCAACTGTTCAATGCTAATAATCCCTCAGAGCCCTGGTTGTTAAAACTTTCCTCATTATACCATATAATTCTTTATGACCTATGCGGTCTCATATATAGATGTGTGTGTGTGTATGTGCATGCTTGTCTGTGTGTTTGCTCGTGTGTGCGAGTGCACGTGTGTGTTTGTGTGTGTGTGCATCTGTGTGTACGCGTGCATGTGTGTGCTAGTGTGTGTACATTATCAAAGGATCCCTGTGCATGTTTATGTATAGACATACATCTAATATACCATTACTTGCTTTTGTATTTGAGAGTGTTTACACAAAGTCCTGAACCCCTGTAAAAACATGTGTGGGAGCTCAAGAAAATCATTGGAGGAACTTTTGTCCCACACTCATCCACTACCAAACGTAACTCGAGGCAAACATAAAGCTTCAAGAACGAGTGTCAGGCTGCTCCCCATTGTGTCCCAATTGAATTCCTCCCTAATTCTAATTCCCTGGCCTCACTGATGAACTTCAAGCCAAACAGAAACAGCATGAAAAGAAGCAAATCACTATTCTCACTAGAATGCACGTGCTGCTGATACATTACACAATGTGCGTCAGAAACAAGAATCAGCCAAGATCCAGTGACACTTACAGGTGGTACGATGACTCAGTGGTTAGCACTGCTGCCTCACAGCACCAGGGACCTGGGTTCAATTCCACCCTTGGGTGACTGTCTGTGTGGAGTTTGCACATTCTCCCCGTGCCTGCGTGGGTTTCCTCCCAAAACTCAAAGATGTGCAGGCTATATGGATTGGCCAGGCTAAATTGCCCATAGTGTGCATGGATGTGTGGGCTAGATGTGTTAGTCATGGTAACAACCCCATGAGGGGGTTATGAGGTGGAGGAGGGTGCACCTGGGTAGGGTGTTTGGAAGTTTGATGAAGATTTGAGGGGCCAAGTAGGGATTTTATGATTCTCTGCTCCTTGCAATAAGTGTTCACTGGGGCCAGTGTCACCTCTGGTGCACGGGGACCACAGGACATCTGGTCTGGAAGTTGGAGTGGATGAAGGTGGATCTATTGGTCCAGTAGTGGGAGGGTGAGGGGTGGCAAGTCCTAGGGTTAAAGGATCCATTAGTGGAGCATAAAGGTTCCCATGGGTAAGGGGGTGGGGGTAGAGATGGATATCAGGCCCCATGGGATAAAGGGCTGGGTGTTGCTGGGTCAGGATCTTCTCATTGGAACACTGGAACAGGATTAGGCCTTTGAGTCTGTTCTGCCATCTGTGGCCTAAATCCATACACCTGGATTTAACCTATACCCCTTAACACATAGTGCATGAAGTTCAGGATGCATGTGGTAGGTTCGAGGTCAGCAGAAGAGTTTCTCAAGAGTTAGACAAGGATTTTAGTAGATTAACCTTTCCTGAGTAACTACAGTGGAACCCTTCAAATTCCCCCATTTAAATCGATACTTTTGAAGGGTTCTATATGTAACAGAATTACCCAGTGGAATGCCCAATTCCCCAGACAACTCTTTTGTAGTCTGTTATGTTGGATATTTTGCAGGATCTCATCTCCATCTACGCTGCAGGAATGATCATCTGCTTATTGGTCAATTCCAGACTCTTGAGTATGTTAACTCGTATTCAGTATTTGGGAGTAGTGTTTTGGCCCCTTCTTCAGCAACTTTGAGGGTGCTTTTGAAACAGCATGAACCCTTGTTTGCTCTTATTAGATGAGAGGAGAAGTAACACAGGATGAAGAAATAATGAACAAAGCAACATTTAGGGACAGAGATAGTAGGGACAGAGATAGTAGGAACTGCCGATGCTGGAGAATCTGAGATAACAAAGTGTAGAGCTGGATGAACACAGCAGGACAAGCAGCATCAGAGGAGCAGGAAAGCTGACATTTCGGGTCTGGATTTTCTGAAGAAGGGTCCAAAAGGCTTGGCCTGCTGTGTTCATCCAGCTCTATGCCTTGTTATCTAACAGTTAGGGACAGCACATCCTATCAAATATTGTCACTGCAGATCAAATATCAAGCTAAGCTGGCCCTATGCATACGTTAATGAGAATATGCTTTAGTAGAATATACTTTACCAAAGAAAGATTTGGCTGTGCCCATTTGCCAACACTGTTCTTTCTGTGATGATCACACTTAACTTGTATGGTGCAGGGTAGTTTCAGACAATCTCTATATGGTCTCTATAGTACAGACCATATGATAAGGTGACTGAAGTATTTTGAGGTTTCATGGAATCCCTTAGGTATCAGGATTGAAGAGATGACACTAATGCTGTTTTGCAAACTTCCCTCAGAGAAGACCATAAGAAATAGAAACAGGAGTAGGCTGTTCGGTCCCTTCAGCCAGCTCCGCTATTCAATAGGATCATGGCTGATCGGACATTCCTCACATCCACTTTCCAGCCTTTTCCCAATAATCCTAGATTCCTCTACTGATTAAGAATTTATCTCAGCCTTTAATATACACAAGGACTCTGCTCTCACAGCTCCCTGCGTCAAGGAGTTCCAAAGACTCAAAACCCTCAGAGAAGAAATTCCTTCTCATCTCAGTCTTAAATTGGGGCTCCTTAATTCTGAGATTGTGCCCTCTGGCCCATGATGGGAAAAATCCTCTCAGGAGTTACCCTGTCAAACTCAAGAATCCTATATGTTCCAAGAGATCACCTCTCATTCTTCTAAACTCCAGTGAGTAGAGTGCCAAGCTGTTTACTTTGTATTCGTCAGTCAATCCATCCATACTGATGCTCATCTGAGTAAACGTTTAAATTCTTCCACATCAACTGCTTTCTGAAAATGTGTTGGATTTAGTCATTGTTCAAGAAGGACTCTCTGATTATTTTTCTAAAAGGAAGCTCTTTACAGAAATAACCGACACCCAGCTGCCTCTATTTTGAAATCCAAATTCCTGAAATTATACTGCTATACATAAATTATACCCCTTTCATCATAAAGGTTCCTCATGGTATACTGGTTAGCAAGGTTAGATCACGTGGAATACAGGGAGAACTAGCCATTTGGATACAGAGCTGGTTCAAAGGTAGGAGACAGAGGGTGATGGTAGAGAGTTGCTTTTCAAATTGGAGGCCTGTCACCATCGGTGTGCATCAAGGATTGGTGCTGGGTCCACTGATTTTCATCATTTATATAAATGATTTGGATGTGAACATAGGTATGATCAGTTGGTTTGCAGACAACACCAAAATTGGAGGTGCAGTGGACGGCGAAGAATGTCACTTTAGAGTACAACAGGACCTTGATCAGAAGGACCAGTGGGCTGAGGAGTGGCAGGTGGAGTTTAATTTAGATAAAAGTGAGGTGCTGCATTTTGGAAAAGCAAATCAGGGCAGGACTTATACTCTTAGTAGTAGTCGCAGGTAGACAGTGTAGTGAAGAAGACGCTTGGTATCCTTGCCTTTATGGATCAGTGCAATGAGTTTAGAAATTGGGAGGTTATGTTGTGGCTGTACAGGACATTGGTTAGACCACTATTGGAATATTGCATGCAATTCTGTTCTCCCTGCCATAGGAAGGATGCTGCGAAACTTGAAAGGGTTCAGAAAAGATTTACAAGGACGTGGCTGGGGTTGGAGGGTTTGTGCTATAGAGAGAAACTGTATAGGCTGGGGTTATTTTCCTTAGAGTATCAGAGGCTGAGGGGTGACCTTATTGAGGTTTGTAAAATCATGAGGGACATCAATAGGATAAATAGACAAGGTCTTTTCTCTGGGGTGGGGGAGCCCAGACTTGAGGGTTTAAGGTGAGAGGGGAAAGATTTAACAGGGACCGAAGGGGTAATATTTTCATGCAGAGAGTGGTGCATGTATGGAATGAGCTGCCAGAGGAAGTGGGGGAAGCTGGTATAACATTTAAAAAGCATCTGAATGGGTATGTGAATGGGAAGGGTTTAGAGGGATATAGGCCAAATACTGGCAAATGGGAATAGATTTATTAAGGATATCTGGTCAGTATGGACAAGTTGGATTGAAGAGTTTGTTTCTGTGCTGTACATCTCTATGTCTGTAATTACTACACATTTGACTTGCTTACAAAATTGGAACCGATGGGATAAAAGGGGCAGTTGCAACATAGATACAAAATTGGCCAAGGAATAGAATACAAAATCATTGAGGGAATAGAGTTGGGTTTGCATTGGAGAGAGATGTATGGGGATGTTCCCTGGAATCTGCATTAAAAAACTACAGTTTTCATACATTAGTGGCTTTGACTTGTGGGAATAGGATGCAAATTTCAAATGACATGTAACTCGGAAGTTAAGTAAACAATTGGAAAGATAGTAATAAATATTGAAGAGAGACATTTAAAAAAGACCGGAAGAAATCACAGAGTTGTGAACACAGTCCAGTCCATCATGCAAACCAGCCTTCCTTCCATTGAATCCATCTACACTTCCCACTGCTTTGGGAAAGCAATGTAATTTAAAGACCCCTCCCACCTGGTTATACTCTCTTCCGCCCTCTTCCATTGGGCAGAAGATTCAAGAACAGCTTCTTCCCTCCTCTTTTGAGACTTTTTTTTTCCTTTATTCAGTAACAGGATGAGAGTGTCACTGGCCAGGCAGCATTTATTGCCCATCCCTAATTGCCCAGAGGGTAGTTAAGAGTCAACCACATTGCTGTGGGTCTGGAGTCACATGCAGGCCAGACCAGGTGAGGATGGCAGTTTCCTTCCCTAAAGGACATTAGTGAACCAGATGGGTTTTTCCGACAATTGACAATGGATTCATGGACATCATTAGACTCTTAATTCCAGATATTTTATTGAATTCAAATTCCGCCATCTGCCACGGCAGGATTTGAACCCGGGTCCCTAGAATGTTATCTAGGTCTCTGGATTAACAGTCCAGCGATAATACCACTAGGTCATCACCTCTCCACTTACAAGCGGACCTCTCATATATCAGAGTTGATCTTTCTCCGTACCTTCTCTGTAGCTGTAACATTATATTCTGCATTCTGTCCTATCACCCTGATGGACTAATATAAAGTATGGTTTGTCTGGTTAGCATGCAAAACAATACTTTCCACAAATCTCATTATTGTACATTTGACAACAATACAATCAAAATCAAATCAAATCAACCCTGGGTTGCGAACTGATTCCATTCTGGAGTCTGTTCCCAAGTCAATTGGAATGCAAGTCAAGACAATGGAAAGGAGTTGCTCACAACCACAGGAAATGTTCATATGTCAAATCTTTATAATTACACCCTTGTATTGGATCACGTTCATTTGTAAGTAGGAACATTCGTAAGTCGGACGTTCATATATCGGGGACAGAATAGTCCATTTCTCTTCTGAATGCAATATGTCAATGTGCACTCTGCAAATTTCACAGTTGAGTATTTCTTGTATAACATATCTTGTTCTTTCTTATCAGGCATCAGCTCATCCTTCAAAACAATTTAAGGTCTGTCAAGCACTTATACCTTTTAAAATGACTTCTGACTGTTCGCTAGTTTATTTTATACACAGAAAATTATTCACCTTGTACCTAAAAGAAAAATGACCAATCATTTACAAGCTGCCAAGGGTAATGAGAAAAAATGTTGCAAAGTTACAAAATGTGTTAAAAATGCTTCTAAATCTTGCACTTTGACTTTATCTGCAGGCGTTTCTTTCAGGGCTGTTTAACTGGCCAATGACACAAGCAGCTGATAACTGCGCTTTTGGGACATTAACAAAATGCAGGCATGAGAAGCTGTCCTCTCTCAGTTTGTACAAAGCCTTGCATCACACTTGACAGAAAGCCAATGTAATAATG
This sequence comes from Rhincodon typus, assembly GCF_021869965.1. Classification (NCBI taxonomy): domain Eukaryota; kingdom Metazoa; phylum Chordata; class Chondrichthyes; order Orectolobiformes; family Rhincodontidae; genus Rhincodon; species Rhincodon typus. The sequence goes on from NC_063335.1 coordinate 27,906,816, forward strand.
GCACTTGGCACCTTAAATTTATTGACACACTTCAAATCGGTCTTATTTTCACTAAAATGACCCCATACAGGAAGAGAATTTAGTGAGTCCTTTTAACATGGAAAATTAGTATTCTGAATAAGTAAATTCTAACAATGGCTGGTTTTATTTTGCTTCAGTTTAAATTGACGTTTCATAACCGTTGAGGCCAAGAATAAGCAAAACTGAAGTCTTTGGTCAACACAAGTTGTTAAGACAAGCCTCAGGAACAATGAAAAATAAAATTGCAATTGAGTGGATCGATCTACAGCTACACTTCCAACACATCCAGAATAGTTTTTATCAATCGCAAATAGCATTTAAATAAAACTACGGAACAAAATCTTGAGGTCTTAGAGATATAGAAATATTTATGTTTCCAAACACACACAATGGGGTTAATTGTGTTCAGTGAAATAATATTGCCTGAACAAAACTGAGTTGCAACAAAAACAGAAAATCCTGGGGAAATACAACAGATCTGACAGCATCTGTTCAGAGAGAAGCAGTCACCTTTTCCAATCCAATATGACTTTGCTTAAAAACTGAAAAGGGCTGGTTAATGTAGGTATTATGTATGTTGACAAAGTGGGAGGAGGAGCAAGCGGAACATATAGTGAGAGTGCCCAGAGCAAAAGACAAAAGGAGTGGTAATGGTAGCAGAGGAGAGATGTAGATGCAGAATTGTCCTCTCCTGCCTGGGGTGATAGCGAGTACCTGGTCCCTGATGATCCTATAAATGCCATCAACCAGTGACATGTCTTTCTTGACTAGCTGTGGAGAAGGTCAAAAATCACCCGATTCCTAATTATAGTCCAACAGGTTTATTTGAAAACACCAGCTTTTGGAGCGTTGCTCCATCATCAGGTGTAATGAGAGAGGCATCAAGACACAGAATTTATAAGTAAAAGATCAAAAGATCATAGAACTGATGTGAATGTATTGAATAGACCTAAAATGGCTGGCTGACTTCCTCCTGTTAAATCTTTAATCAGTTAGAAAGGAAATGCAGGTTTCAATTGATTAAAATGCAAATCCCAGAATTTCTTTCAAGTTACTACCACAAGATAACTAAAGATTTTATCAACATATACAAGATGTGACATCTCAGGTCAGACAATGCATTTAAGTGTGAGGCCTTGTTTAGAAACTGTCTGTGTTTTAATCTGGAGTCAGACTAGTTTTATTTCCAAAACAGGAATTTATAAAATGCCCCATTGACTGATTGTGTCCACAAACCAGCCTCCGATGCTCCAGGGAAAATAACTCCAGCCTATTCAGCCTCTCCCTATAGCACAAACCCTCCAACCCCAGCCACATCCTTGTAAATCTTTTCTGAACCCTTTCAAGTTTCGCAACATCCTTTCTATAACAGGGAGACTAGAATTGCATGCAATATTCCAAAAGTGGCCTAACCAATGCCCCGTACAGCCACAAATGACCTCCCAGTTCCTACACTCAATGCACTGACCCATAAAGGCAAGGATACCAAATGCCTTCTTCACTACCCTGTCCCCTTGGGACTACCACTAAGAGTATAAGTCCTGCCCTGATTTGCCTTTCCAAAATGCAGCGCCTCACTTTCTAAATTAAACTGCATCTGCCATTCCTTAGCCCATTGGTCCCTCTGATTAAGGTCCTATTGTGCTCTGAGGTAGCCTTCTTCACTGACCACTACACCTCCAATTTTGGTGTTGTCTGCAAACTGACTAATCATACCTCCTATGTTCACATTCAAATCATTACACAAATGATGAAAATCGGTGGACCACTGAGGTGTCAGTGTCTGAGCTGGTGAAGGATGCAGGAGGCAGTCTTGCTGGTTGCTTCCTCAGGGAGCTGTGCTGCTTCCTTCAAGATGGAGGAAGAGATGATGTTCTGAGGGACTGGTCTCTTCATGGAGGGGAGGCTACAGGTGCTGCCAATGCTTTCAGGGAGCAAAAAAGAAAATGAGCTGCAAAATAGAGGTTGACATTTGGGCATGGCATTAGAGGGGAGGGTGTGGTGGGTGACAGTGATGAAGGGAAGATGTGGGAAATGTGAGGGTGGCACAGCATGAGCGTTGGTGGCAGGTGAGTGCAATGGCAGAGTTAGATTGAGGGTGAGGTAGCAGAGAGAGGAGATGGCAACAATTACCCTTGTGGAGAGCAGAAAGTCATTGAATTACTTCCTGTACAATTGGGCACTTTGTCTCCACACTCTCTCAGCCTGAGTGTTGATTTCTGACCAGGCTGGAAAGTTCTGGTGCTGTGGTTCTTTAGAAAAAGCATGGACCTCACCACCCACCAGGACCTTGAGGATCCTGTCTACAAACTGACTACCATCTCTGGGTCAATTCTTCCTGTATGGCAAATGTGAACAGTGGCTCCTGGCATGCAGTGACTGATCTGGTTATTTTTATCCATTTATCCAGGAGGCACTTGACAAGGTGCCACATAAAAGTCTTATCCAGAGGTTTGGATCCCAAGGAGTAAAAGGTAGAGTATTGGCTTGGATAGAGGATTGGCTAACAGAAAGCAAAGGGTCAAGATAAATGAGAGACAACAGGGTGCAGAGCTGGATGAACACAGCAGGCCAAGCAGCATCATAGGAGCAGAAAGGCTGACGTTTCGGGCTTAGACCCTTCATCAGAAATGGGGGAGGGTCCTTCTCTGGATGGTGAAGTGTAACTAGTGAGGTGTGGCAAGTTCAGTTCTCAGACCTCAACTATTTACAATCTACATAAATAGTCAGCAAGCAGGTACAGAGTTTAAGACAGCCAAATTCGCGGATGACACTAACGTAAGTGGGAAAGCAAGCTGTGCTGAGGAGATAAAGAATTTACAGATTGATAGGCTAGGAGAATGGGCCAGAATCCTGCAGATAGAGTTTAATGCAGGTAAGTGCGTGGCTGTCCATTTTGGCTGGAAAAATAAAATGGCAAATTGTTATTTAAATGAAAAGCAGATTCCAAGTGTGTCAGTGCAGAGGGAAATGGGTATCTTTGTGTATGAATCACAGAAAGTGGGTATGGAGGTGCAGAATGTAATAACAAGATAAATGGAATCCTGGCATTTACTGCAAGAGGACTGGATTATAAAACTAAAAAAAAGTGTTGTTACGATTATATGAGGTGTTGGTGAGACCACAGGGAGTATTGTGTCCAGTTTTGGTCTCCTTACTTGAGGAAGGATGAGGTCCCTGTTCAAATGCTGACTTCTCATCAGCTGAAGGCCCATTAATACAAGCCTCCAAGGCTTATTTTAGGAGGCAAAGCAAGACACAGGCTGTTCCTTGTGAGACTCATAGCAATTACATATGTAGTCATAATTTTAATCTCTTTTGGCAAAACTTTAAGTTCTGGTGAGAAGTTTGCAAGAGATAAGAGTTCAAAAATTGAATCCAATGCTTTGTGGGCTAACACTGGATGTAAGCTGTCAACATAAATATTTATTTTTATCTGCTGAATATTTGCAGTTCTTTACACTGTACTCCATAGTATCCATTTCTGAACCTTAGAACATTTTCTAAAATAAAAGTTTAAAAATCACTTAATGAACAAGCCTGTGATTAATCCACATAAATGTTTGTGGCAAACATAATCTGGGAAGACCAAAGAGTCTGTTTAATTACGTTATTGGCAACTTGAATAACCTATGAACTGTTCCACAAAAAGTTCAGCAGCTGTTCCCAAGAGTTTGCTGTATGCAAATTGGCTGCTGTGTTTCTGACATCAAAACAATGGCTACACATCAAAAGTACGCTATTGGCCATAAAGTGCTCTAGAACATCCGGAGGTCATAAAATACAAATGCCTCTGTGTGTGTTTGGAAATTGGGAGGCAAATATTGCTTGTTCAGAGAACTTAATTGGGAAGAGGAATCTACTTCTGGGAAACTGGAATTTGAAATGAGCATGCATCACATGTAAAACCATGTAACTGAGCTTCCTGGTGTATGTTGGTGGGAAAATGAAGCAGCCTTTAAAGTTCCAAGAAGTTAATCGCAAACTTTCATCATACCATCAGGAGCATGATTTTTGGCCCTCGCACACAATTAAGTATTACTCTGAAGCAGCACATGATTCCACCTAAAATATTATCCTACCGCATTTACTCCCCACTTGTAACACTTCCATAGTTCTGATGGTATAGAGCTACAATATGCTACACAATGTTTGATTGATCCTATTTATTTTCATCCTTGTGATTCTCAAGCCTACTTACAAGGTGATACTCATTTGTTCTCTTCAAAAAGGAGCTAATTCAGGATTAATTAATTTTGGCTCTGATTTATTCTTTATTTCTACTATTTCATTTGGAGAAGGTTGTTTCCAATCTTGAGTTTTTTGGGTGCTGTTAATATTATTTCAATTTTCTCTATTTCTGTATTCAAGTTTTGGAACTACAGCATCCAGGCTCTGTCCAGCTCATACATAGATTTTTTTTTACTCCATCCACTGTCTAAAGTAAAAGGCGCTATCACTTTTGCTACCAATGTGGTTTCAGAGCGAACCCACACCAGAGAGACACAACACAGATGATGCCGATACTGATGTTTTGTGATCGTCTTTTCTCAAGGCCTTCTGGAATATTAACAACAGCATCCACAGATATTTGGGTCTACTTCTCTTAGCATTCGTTTAAGTTTTTATAGTTTTGAAAAGTATGGAATGTACTGAAAATTCAGTGTTTGTGATCAGTCATAATCAGCACAGGATACATAAAAACAAAAGTCATATTTTGCCGGAACAGTTTTCTCTCCGTAGTTCTGTTCTTATTTTTGATTTCCAGCATTCACAGTTCTTCTTTAGAGAATAAATAGCCATTTCATCATATAAACTCCATTAGTTCAAATGCTTTCTTCAAAATCAAGTGGGTGGTTACCCTGATTAAACGTTCTTGATGGTGGCATTCTTATCTCTGGAATTTTATATAGGCAAGATTGCTGCATATGAATGATCCAGCCCATTTGAAATTATGATTTTGAATGCCTATTTAGTCAACAGTCTGATAGCTCCATTTATATCTTCCAGAGACTAGGGAGTTTTCAATCCACAAAATAATTCAAGTAATCATCTTTTCATAGCTTGCTGTGTTTATATTTTATAAAATATATAAATTAGTTTGAAGTTTAGAATATACTGGAGCATAAGATTATTAAACAAGAAGTTAGATAGAACTATATTATTAGCCATAGTTGTTTGGTAAGGATTTCTTTACATTTGTGACTGTTAATTAGAATATAGTTAGATTTAATAATCTGCTTTTCTGCCCGTAATTACTGTTTGAGATTTATGCTAAATAATTTGATGAAGTAACTTATGTTGGTATTGGCACAAAATTGCAAATTATGTTTGATGGAATAATGAGAGTCAGATAGTAATAATTAAAAAGAAAATATAAACTTTTATGAGTCTCTCAGTGGGAGGCCAATCAGCTGGGCTTCACAAAATTGCCACTGCATAGTTTATAGTGAATGCAGTGTGGCAAAGGTGATCATTCAAAATATTACTATACAGCTACAGTTTTCTCTCAGATGAAAACGTTAGTGTGTACTGGGCCAAAAACTACAGTATTTCAATCATGTTAAATCTACGAACACATTATAGATATCACTTGAACAAACTGTGGCTTGTCAAATATAGTTCCAAAAATTACAAGCAAATTTCACTAAGATTTGATCACAGCATTGAATAAAGCGTTATTTTTAGTAACGTCTGGCAGGTTAATTGATGCTTTTGGTAGACCCAAGCACTCACATGCCAACAGTTGTTTTTCGTTATCAGTTTCCCAAAGGATAAAAGTTTATTCATCTGTTCAAAGTGGTGTAGACTTCTTTCTGAGATGATGGATGAACCCAATGGTTTTGCTTAAATCTATAATAAAGCGTACACACAGATTGCCCAGCCTATCATTAATAAGTGACCACTAGCCAGCAAAAAGGAAATGTTTTGGAGCTTTAAAATTATGCTGAAATTATAACTAAAATAATTATCATTGTAAGTCATGACAGAGTTTTACTAACTTCCAGAATTACTATAAATAACGACTAAGCATGGATCACAACCAGCAGAGGCCCTTTTACAAGTACATTTTCTGAAATTCTTTTATCAGTTGCAATTATTTCAATGAATCTTTTCATCCATTTATTTGAGAAAAGTTTCCTTTATATCTGAAAATGCTACCACACACAATCGAATGGCTTTTCTCACCACCAAAACCCCTGTGACAATTTTCAAACATTAGCCATCATCATTAAGTCACCTGTGGAGAGAAATCAGAGTTAACGTTTCTTGGGTCACTCAACCTGAAACATTAACTTTGACTTTTCTTCATGGATGCTGCCAAATCTGCTGAGATTTTCCAGCAATTTCTGTTTTTGTTTCTGATTTACAGTGTCTGCACTTCTTTTGGTTTTCACCATTAAGTCATTCATGCTTTCCAGTTGATTAATTTACATTTAAAGGCAGTGCAGACCATTAAAGGTGCAGGACAGGCAGGGAGAGAAATGGGGTTAAATCAAAATGGAGTTTGAAGGGGTTGAGAGAAGTTAAACAACTGGCCAGATGCACTTCACATGATCAGATGAAGTTTCTCGTCATTGATGATGGCCAGACTGTTCATGGTATAGGGGTTTGCTGACTGTGGTGCTTGATCATTTCATTTTTGCTGATAATTACTCTCTACCAGTCAGCCCAAGACTGGATATTGTCCAGATTTCTGTCCACTGGACAGTTTGAATACCAAAGAGACTGAGAATGATGCTTACTATAGAATTATAATGAGCAGTTCTTTGACAATGTGATGGAGTAGAGGTTACTGAAAGTGTTAGTCTTTGCTGGCATGATGAACTTTTTCCTTTCTGAGATAATTATCACCAAGGCAGGTTTTGCACTTTGTCCTCTCTCCTCTCTAAACCTCCACTATCAAACCCCTCTCGGCTCTTCTTTCATCTCAGTATTGCAGCATTCACTGTCCAAGGCCCTAAACACACCTTCCAGATGAAGCAACGTTCCACTTGTACTTCTTTCAATCTAGCCTACTCTATTCGCTGCTGACAATGCTGCCTCCTTCACATTGACATTGCTGACTACCATAGGAACATAGGAACAGGAGTAGACCCCTCATGCCTACTCCATTATTCAATAAGATCATGCCTGATTTATGACCTAACACCATTTACCTACCTTGGGCCCATATCTCTTGATATCCTTTCTTCATAAAAATTTGTCCATCTGAGATTTAAACTTAACAATTCAATGTCAATTGAGGAAGACAGTTCCAAACCTACCTTACTCTTTGTCTTTAGATCAGCTTTCTAACATCTCTCCTAAATGGCCTGTCCCTAATTCTTAGGCCCTGGCCCCTAGTTCTACAAATCCCAACAAGTGGAAATAGTTTATCTTTATCTGATCTTTCTTTCCCCATTAGTACACTGAAGACCTTGACTGGATTATCCTTTAACCTTCTGAATTCAAGAGAATAAAAGTGTAATTTATCTAATCTGTCATCATAACTTAACCACTGATGTCCAGGTATCAACCTCGTAAACTTGCATTGAGCTCTCTCCAGGGCCAGAACATCTTCCCAGGTGTGGTACCCAGTCACACACCACCTTGACTTCAGTTTTGTTGGGTCAACATCCTGGAACTCCCTTCCTAACAGCATTGTGGGTGTAATTACACCAAGTGGACCAAATGCAGCAGTTCAAGAAGGTAACTCACCACTGCCTTCTCCAGGTCAAGTATGGATGGGCAATAAATGGCCATGCCAACAATGCCCACATGCTAGGAATGAATAGAAAACAATGAGCCGTTGAAAACTTGCTGAGGGTGATTGTGAGTGTGCCTTGGTTCAGGACAGGGTATGAGCAACTGAGCTTTTGCTGAGAGGCTATTATAGGGTGGTGAGTATTGGAGACTAGCCAGGAGAACATTCAGAATAGATGGCAACAATGCTATGGCTGAAGGTTTCAGCAAAGCTGGCAGTGTGTGTGGGAAAGTTCTACAGTATCCCTACAGTGTGGAAACAGGTCATTCAGCCCACAAAGTCCACGCTGACCCTCATCCCACCCAGATCCACCTTATCCCTGTAATCCTGCATTTCCCATGGCTAATCCACCTAGCCTCCACATCCTGGTTAGTATGGGCAATTTAACATGGCCAATCTACCCAACCTGCACATCTTTGGAATGTGGGAGGAAACCCATGCAGAATGTACAAACTCCAAACAGATAGTTGTCCGAGGCTGGAATTGAACCTGGGTCCCTGACGCAGTGAGGCAGCAGTGCTAACCACTGAGCCACCATTATAAAGGTATAAGTAAGTAATCTTCGTGATGGAGACTAAGTGAGGTCAGAAATCAGCAGATGGAACTCTGAGGTTGTAAAAGGTAAGATTTCCCTATTTTTATACAAATACCTATTATATTTAATGTTATAAGGTACATCAACTTGCTTCATCTTGACAAAAAAACTTTTGTTTTTGTGAGGTAATAATAGCTATGGCTATACAATGGCCTCACAGAATTTGCTTACAAGTGTAGATTATGGCCAAGGCTGTTGAGGATCCAAAGGCTTTATTACACTTTAATCAGAGTAAAAGCAAGATGTTTTCTTCCCTGTGATCCACAATACTTATTTGGGAACACATTGGAAATCTTGATTCATTGAGAATTTGTCCTTCAATATAAACAAATTCAGTATATACTCCAACTAACTTGCGATCTGCCTCCAATCCATATTATTTGTTTCAAATTTTCTGGGTCTATTACATGAAATGTCAGTCTCGAGTGGCTGAAAAAAGTAGCACAAGGTTGGAATGTTAAATTCCACTTTCTCATGCTTAGAAAAATAACTATAGTAAAGTATGCCACACACCCTTATGTTATGCACACTCATTCCCTGCAGGGCCTGACGCCTGGTGAATGTCTCTGACCCCAAACTAGTTATGTCTAGAACTTCCTGAGTTAGTTCTCATTGTAACCTTGGAAGCAGCCATAACAATAAACTATGCAGCATAAAACCCACTAAACCTGAAACATAGCATTAGTGGGGTTTTATGTTTTCTGAAAATGATTGGCAGATTTGAATTGCAGTTTTCTGGTGAAATAGAATGGTGCTGTAATTGTGTTGAAAATGACGGATTAGTAGTTGTCAATTGAAGAAAAGAATTTTAAATGAGAATGCTTTTCCTTTAATCTTTACGCTATATTTTACCAAAAGATTAAAGACTAAATCTTATTTGGTTTAGGTGTAGAAATTCTTTAGGTAATAACGTGTGCTAGGCACATTTAATTGTGGCCCTGCCATTAGTCTGATATTCTTTGCATTTTTCGATGGTAGTTTATAGCTGAGGGTAGCTAGATTAAATGATGCAATGAAAGCTAACATCCAATTATCTTAATTAAATAGTATTACAACGGAAACTTACCTGCTTAGACTTCATAATGTGCGTAGCTTACTGTGTGCCAAAGTAAGCATAAGGGACAATCGTTTCTGCTTCAGGCAGAAATGGCAAACTGGGTGCAAACTGCACCTCAAAATCTTTCTTGTTTTCAGAAGTGCTTTGTTTCTCAAGTTTCCTGTCAAATTCATTGGCACACTGCTGAACGTAAGCTCAGCCATGAACTGAAACAGCCAGGCATGTTTTAAAATGCAATGTTGTAAAAATATTTTTATATTAAATCCATTTTTTACATGGAATCTCTACAGTTTGGAAGCAGGCCATTCAGCCCATCGAGCCCACACCAACCCTCCAAAGAGCATCCCACCCAGACCCACAGCCCTACCCATAAGCCCTGCATTTCCCAATCCACCTAGCCTGCACATCCCTGGACACTTTAGCATGGCCAATCCACCTAACCTGCACATCTTTGGACTGTGGGAGGAAACCAGAGCACCTGGAGGGAAACCCACGCAGACACAGGGAAAATGTGCAAACTCCACACAGACAGTTGCTGTGGGTAGAATCAAACCCAAGTCCCTGCTGTAGTGAAACAGCAGTGCTAACCACTGAGCCACCATGTCGCCCTTTATTCATTCTTTTGCTGAATGTGAGCCTCCCAGCATTTATTGCCCATCCCTAGTTGCCCTTGAGAATGTGTCAACAAGTTGCCTTTTTGAACAGTCTACAGTCTATGTATGGTTTGATATCTTTAATATTGTACCCTATCTTTAGTAAATCAGATAAAATTGGACTTATCACATAATTAAACATTTATAATTATGTAGAGTCCATTATGTGAATATAACCAAATTTAAAAAAAACAGAAAATTATTTGAATTATACAAAATCATTCACAGGTTACAGTAACATAATCTAGTAGTTCTTCTGGATGGGTCTACAGTAGAAATTTGAGATATACCACATGTAATTCACACTTAAAATCTCACAACTTTTTGCATAAATTTCACTGATTTCAGGGGATTTGTACTGGAAAAAAGTGCAATTTCATGAAACATCTCTCCAAAATAAAAAAAATTGAAAAAGGCCCAATCAACAACGGGGCACAAATTTTGGGCATAAAAATCCATCCATTTAGCCAGCCCCTTTAAACATGTGAGGTACCATCTCGCAAGGGAGTTACAAAATGGATACATTATAACCACTGCTGCAGTATCTGAATTTTGATCTTTTACCCTCCACGTATGGGTAACCTTTGGGGAAATTGTGATATCAAGTGATTCGTATTCGTATTGTTGTTTTATACAGATACAATGAGCAGCATTTTCCCAAGCAGATTTGGGAGGAGATGTGGAGTAAAAGGATCGACCATATTTTTAAGAATAGTTAATGAGTTTTGTAGAACATAAAGAATCAAGTGGAAATGAGACCTCTCTCTGTAGCTTTGCAGACATGTCCCCTCTTACTATTCCTTGTATGTAGTTCTCTTGAATGAGGCTTGTTAATGTTAAACCACCTGAGTAGAAATGATCTTACACAAATGCCTATGTCCTTTTTAGTTCCTGGCATCTCTGCCTTTATAATGTAATACTCAAATCCTACTATCTATAGTATGAATGATGATTGAAAAAGCACAGAACTAATTTACTTATCAGGGATCAGTGAGTAATACCATAGGTATCATATTCACAGAGTCATACAGCACAGAAAAGGCCTTTTTGCCCATCGAGTCTGCACTGACATAGCTACCACTAAAAGTGTGCTAATCCCAATTTCCTGCACTTGTCCCATATGCTTGTCCTCATATTGTCCTTCTGTTTCTAAGGAAATGTTGGATAGGCCAGACCTGCACCCATTGGTGTTTGCAAGAGCTAGAGGTGACTTAATCAAAACATAATATCCCAAGGATTTCTGACAGGGTGGAGTTGAACAAATATGATGCCTCCAATGGGCGAATCAAGAAATAGATGTCATTGTTTAAGAAACAAGTCAAGGATTACTCATTTAAATATGTTTTAAAATTGCTTTCTCTTAGACAGTCATGAGTCTTTGACAGCCTCTCCTCAAAAAGGCTTTGGAATCAAAGTCCTTAAATACGTTTAAGGCAAAGTTAGATTCTTGTTAAGCATTGGGTTGAAAGGTTACCAGTGGTAGTCAGAAATGTGGATCTGAGATTACAAACAGATCAGTCATAGAGTCACAGAGTCATACAGCATGGAAACAGACCCTTTGGTCCAACCAATCCACGCTGATCAAAATCCCAAACTAAACTAGACTCACCTCCGAGATAGCAAGAGCTGCAGATGCTGGAGTCAGAGATAACACAGTGTGGAGCTGGAGGAACGCAGCAGGCCAGGCAGCATCAGAGGAGCAGGAAAGCTGGAGTTTTGGGTCGAGACCCTTCTTCAGAGATGGGGAGGGGGAAGGGAGCTCCGAAATAAATAGAGATAGGAGGGGTGGGGCTGGAGAAGGTATGTAGGATGCTGATAGGTGAGTGCAGGTAGGGAATGGTGGGGATTGGTCAATGGGATGGGTGCGGTGGATAAGTGGGAGAGAAGATGGACAGTTTGTGACAGGTCAAGGAGGTGGGGATGAGACAGCGACTTGGAAATGGAATGAGGCCGGGGGTGGGGAGATTTTGAAACTAGTGAATTCCACATTTAGGCCATCGGGCTGTACGTTCCCGAGGCGGAATGTGAGGTATTGCTCCTCCAGTTTGCGGGTGGTGTCATTGTGACACTGGAGAAGGCCCAGGATGGACATGTCACCAGGGAGTGGGAGGGGGAGTTAAAATGGTTTGCGAACGGAAGATGTTGCCGTTTGCTATGTACAGAGCGCAGATGCTCTACAAAACAGTCTGAGTCCTGACCCAAAAACATCAACTTTCCTGCTGCTCTGATGCTGCCTGGCCTGCTGCATTCCTCCAGCTCCACACTGTGTTATCTCTGACTCCAGCATCTGCAGTTCTTGCCATCTCTGAGGAGAAGTGAAGCTTTTTTTGAAGTTTATAAGGAACAGAGCAAGTGGAATTGAAGCTGTGACACAAATACTATAACACGGGAATGAAACTAAGTCAAGAGCATAATAATAATTATGAAAGACTTACCTACAGTTCCATCAGATGAGGTGAAACTTTAATCATTTTAAATCCATCAAAGCAAATGAAAACATTTCTCCTTCTTGGAAATGAGCTGGGATAAGCTTTGCTAAAAGTATACAGTAGGATGTTGAAATTGCAACAACGTTTGTAAGACTTACCATGTTTGGATCAATTCATCTTTGTTTAAGTCTTTGAACCTATGATATGCTAGAATAATGATTTTCACCGTCCCCCCCACCCTCAGCCCCTTGATTAGCTTCATTTCTGTTGCTGATAAATTTTTGTTTTATTGTTAAAGCAAAGAACGCAACATTGCTGGCTTAGGTTTTAATAAAAGACTCCGAGTCTCCACTTGGTCTCATCGATGTAGAGGAGGCCACGTCGGGAGCAGTGAATGCATTAGACCACATTAGCGGGTGTGCAGGTGAACCCCTGTCTAATGTGGAAGGTTTGTTTTGTGCCTTGAATGGAGGTGAGGGGGGAGGTGTAGGGGCAGGTGTAGCACTTCCTGTGGTTGGAGGGAAAGGTGCCGGGGGTGGTGGAGCTAGTGGGGTTAGTGGGGAGTGTGGAGCAGATGAGGGAATCACAGAGAGAATGGTCCCTATGAAAGGCAGATAGGAGTGGGGAAGGAAATATATCTTTGGTTGTGGGGTTGGATTGCAGGTGGTGGGTGTGGCAGAGAATGATAGGTTGGATGCAGAGGTTGGTGGGGTGATATGTGAAGACCAGGGGGGATTCTGACTTTATTTTTGTTGTGGGGAAGTGACGTGAGGGCAGAGGTGCGGGAAACGCAAGAGATGTGGTTGAGTCTCATCTGCCTGCTCCTGGCCCACACCCCTCCTAACCTTTCCTATTCATATACTTATCGGAAAGTCTTTTAAATGTTGTAATTTTACCTGCATCCACCACTTCCTCAAGAAGGTCATTTCACTCCTGAACCATGCTCTGTACAAAAAAAATGCCTCCATATCTTTTTAAATCTTTCTCCTCTCACCTTAAAAAAGTACCCCCTAGTTATGACTAATTGAATGGTGGAAGAGGCTCAAGAAGCTGAATAGCCTACTCTTGTTTCTGATTTGTTTCTTCAAATGTCCTGACATATGGATTGAAATACAGCCCAATTTGCTGAGACGAATTCTTCTCTTTATGTCACTGTGAAAGCCTTCTGTGAAATAAGTTTGGCTAACCTCAGATCAATTTCTACACTGAATGAGTCTGCACCATAAAATAAATCATTAGTTTCCAATCTCACACACAGACAGGAAGAGGCTGTGAATAAAGGTAACGTGGGAATGAATCTCTTCTGAAAATATTTTAGAGGCAATGCATCCCTGAACCAGAGGGCAATGAAATAAAATGTAACTCTCTTAGGCACAGTACTGTGAGGTACTATCCGTTGCTAACTGCCTACAGTTAATTCATGAAGAGCGAAGTCAGGCTGATGATCATGGTGCTCAGTGAAATGATAAATATATCTCGTAATCTTCTGTTACAACTCCATGAGAGATTGTTGGATCTGCACTGGGTTCAGAGAACTAACTGTGGTGGATCTCTGCTGCTTCAAACACGTCTTGTAAGAAGAGCTACCCCTACCTACCCATTGCAAGACAATGTCATCAGTGGGAAGAGCCAAGAGTGATATATAAAGTCTAAGAGGGATATGGTTTGATTTGGGGACCTGAATAATATGCCTTCTTAATGGCAGGGTATATTAGAAGAATGCAGTGGAGTTTGTGTTTTTTAGCCTGTGTAAACTATGCGCCCTCCCTCTGACTCAAAAAAATGTAGCTGGAAGGTACCATTAGACGCCATTTTCACATACCTAGTGTGATGGCTACATATTGTTAAATATATATTGTTAAATATATATTGTTTTCCAGGCTGTGAGAAACAAAAACTTTTGAACTGATTTTTGATTAGTTTTCAAGACAGATTTCAGCTGACCTTACCCATTCCTCTGAATTGTTTATTACAATGGGAGACAATCTTTTTACTAAAATTCAAATGAAGAAGAGAGAGGTGAAACTTGAAATTATTCAATGCCTTTTACATTCTTAAGACATTATAACTGCTCTTCAAAGAAGAGCTTTTGAAGTATGGCCATGATCGGATTGTGGACAAATTTGCAATCCACAAGGTCCCAAAAACTGCAATGTGATACTCAAGTAACCTGTCTTAGAATCACTGGCTGAGGGTTAAATATTGATTGAATTGAATCATTTATTGTTATGTGTATTCAATATAAAATATAATGATAAGTTTATACTGTCACCATGAGTTGGCGCCATTCCCATTAACTTAAAATGAAATAAAAAGTAAAGAAAGGTAACTTAAAGAGTGTCCAACTTTTCCTTCTCCTCTGATACAGCCCTGTTCCAGGCTTCACCAGCCCACGCCATACCACCTCCAGAGTCCCGCTCTGGGCTACACAGGCTGGTCATCTCTATAGCCACGCTGCCTCTGAAGACACCGCCACTACGGACCGAACACCATCGAAGCTGCCATCTTGCCGAAGAGCCCTCTCTAGAGGGTAAGTTTAAGCGAAAACTAAAACAAAACAGAGAAAAGAAGAAGGTTCGATAAAGGAAAAGAAAATACAACTCGTGACAATTCCCCTGCTGCTCTTATTCAAAAAGAACCACAAAATCTCTTACATTCACTTGCAAAGGCAGATAGGATATTGGTTGAATTATTCATCCGAGAGACAATATCCTGGACATTGCAGCTGTCTTATGGTTCTGCGTTGATGTATTACTTTAAATTATATATTCAGCTTCCAAAAATGAACTTTAATCTACAAACTTCTCACCAGAGAGAACTTGCAATTGAGCCAAGGCTGAGAAATGGATGGGGAATGGAAACAGTTGTTATTCAGTCAGATGTTGATTGCAATTATTGTCTTAAATGAGCAAACTACAATCTTTCGTAATTACTTCAGCATATTTTTAATGATCATCAAAATACTTCTGCCCCTCTGACACTAGTGAAGATTTTTTTTTCATTTCTCATTCATTTTTGCCCTGTTGCTGCTGATGACATTAGCTCCCTATTAAAGTGCACAATTCTGTTCTGTCTCAATGAAACCGTACCAAGCTTGGCTGTTTCTTCATATGTTCTCCACAGCAAGCGTCTGCTAGGTGCTCAGCCACAGGACAACGCTGTTAAGCTCAAACCTGTTCCCACGCACCATCCTATTAACAAGGCTCATTCACTATGCCATTGAAAATGGGCAGAGATCGGGCCCAGACCTTCCAAGAGGAAGACAGTCATAGACAGGGGTTGTGCTTTGGGACCATTTGGAAGTCTCGACACAGGGCATTGCCTGAGACATTGACACTTCTAATGGGCAACTACCCAGCATCGGGAATGCTCTGGAAAAGTCCCAAACTTTGAGTTAGAGTTGTATTCTGATTCACACAATGGAACAGTTAGCCTGAAAAGGTTGCTGGAAGTAAAACCTGCTCTAACTCCTGGCTATCAACAAAACTGACATCACTGACATGGAAGACATCCTGCCTCAACTACCCTCCTGACGTTCAAAGAACAGAGGACAATACAACACAGGAACAGGCCCTTTGGCCCTTCAACCCTGCGCTGACACATTTTGCCCTTCCATACTAAAATTGATTTTACTTACAGGATCCATATCCCTCTATTCCCTTCCTATTCATGTATTTGTCCAGGTACTTCTTGAAAATTGCTACTGTGTCTGAGACCCTCCCTCTGACCACACATCCTACTCTCCCCTGACCATCCATGGACCTGAACGCTGCTTGCCCTCACCTCCTACTTGCCCCCAATCCCACACTCAACCTCTCATGGATGTCCAATAACCCACAGACACGCACTTCCCTCAGCCTGACTCCCAACTCCCCATTCCCCCCGACCCCTCCCAATGATGCAAACACTCCCCAGAGCGATCCAAATGCACACCCGTCCTGATTGCTCGTTGACAGCTGAAGGCCTTTCTCCAACCCAACACATAACTGCCCAGCAACCACTACTGAGACCTCAGAACCCACCAACCCAACAATAAACTTCCCACTGAGCCCTCATGGACACCCAACCTTCCATAACTATCCTACTCCCTTACCAACTTGGCACCCTGCTTACCACACCCACCTGCCAACCCACCCTCATCTACCTGGCACCCACTCACCCCCACTCAATTGCCATCCACCTCAGTAGTTTCTCAGTAGTTACTAAAGATAGGACTTGGGGACATTTAAAACTTGGGGACAGTCATACCTTCTGTAAAAAAGGGGCATAGTTTCAGTGCTAATTCGCTTCACTGTTACCTATGTGACTGTTGGAATGCATTAGATTGCTTTAACAGAAGGTCTCCTGCCTGGATGTTCGTTCAAAAAATTCCTCTAAACATACATGAGCAATTTTTATCTGATCTGGGTTGGAAAGCAGGATTCCATCACAGATTGGAAGATTTGGGCCAGTGCTTTTGCCCCTGTTTGTTTAGATTGTCTGTCAGCAATATGTCCAAAAACAAATTTCAACAAAACATGTGCCACTGATAGACTATGGTTCAAGGACGAACAAAGTAGTTTTTGGCAAAGATATGGGTCTGAAGCTTGGATTTTTATGAAGGATCTGCTAACATTAGGAGATGGGATGATTTGAAATCTTCTGTGATTTGTTTTAGTGTGAACGTTGCTGGTGGTCTCACTGCCATGATAAAGTTGATTGCAGCCATCAAAATGAAGAGTTTGCAGAGCAGGTTGCTGGATGTAAAGCCTCTTTAGTAAGGTGAAAGCTTTGGATAAAAAGCTTTGTTTTATTTTGGCGTTGTAGGTAAGCCTGGCAGGGAAAAGCCTCAGGGAAAAGCTGCATCATTGTAATAATGTTGAGTTAACACTGCTCCTCATGAATGCCCTCTTCACATGATGAATGAAACCAACCATCTCTGCCTAACCCAGGCCAGCACAGCCAATTGCAGAGCCTTGGCTGGCATCCCAGGTCAACAAAGAATGGAAATTGTTAAATCAACTCTTTCTGTTGTCCTTGGCTCAGTAGTTTATTGGCCGGATGTGGGAGCAGTCCTGCCTCTAATCCAGCAAATTGAGAATTCAATTTCATCCCCGGAGACCTGAGCACAAAAATCTCGACTCGAAACCAGGGAAGGAAGGCTTTCATGAAACCAAGGTGAACACAGAAGATCCCACAGTATTGTTCGATACAAGAAAGAAAGCACAGGTGGTACTGTTAGCCAATTTTTATCTCACATTCTAACAGCATTAAAAGCAGTTGTCTGGCAGATGTTGCATCAACATTTGAGGGATCTGCTGTGCACAAAATTTCGGCAGGTTCTTATGTTACCACAGTGACTATGCTTCAAAAATACTTAATTGTCTCCAAAACATATTGGGCAATCTGAGATTGGGGAAAGTAGTATACTGTTGCAAAGCTTTCTTTTAATTTATGCCTGAACCATAAAGTAAACCAAAACTCTTTGCTTTATAAAGATAGACAGGATAGTGAAGGCGGCATTTGGTATGCTTGTCTTTATTAGTTAGTGCATTCAGTATTGGAGTTGGGATGCCATGTTGTGTTTGGCTTGGACATTGTTACACCATTTTGGGAATATTGTGTCTCCCTGCTACAGGAAAGATGTTGTGAAACTTAAAGCATTCAGAAAAGATTTACAAGGATGTTGCCAGGGTTAGAGGGAAAGGCTGAGTAGGCTGGGGCTATTTTCCCTGGAGTATCGGAGGCCGAGAGGTGATCTTATAGAAGCTTAAAATCATGAGGGGCATGGATAGGGTGGATAGTCAAGGTCTTTTCCCCAGTGTCAGGGAGTCCAAAATTAGAGGGCATAGGTTTAAGGTGAGAGGGCTAAGACTTAAAAGGGACCTAAGGGGCAACTTTTTCATGCAGAGGATGGTGTGTGTATGGAACGAGCTGCCTGAGGAAGTGGTGGAGTCTGTTATAATGACAACATTTATAAAGGCTCCTTTGATGGATGTGTGAATCAGAAGGATTTAGAGGGATATGGGCCAAATGCCAGCAAATGGGACTAGAACTTAGGATATCTGGTCGGCATGGATGTGTTGGACCGAAGGGTCTATTTCCATGCTGTACAACTCTATGACTCAATTGCTAATTGTTACACATTCAACTTGATGTGAACAAACCAACAGAAAGTCAAGTCCTAAAGACAGTAGGCCTGTTTGGGATGAAGTTTGACTGAGGTTGCAGACTCGCTTACCGAGCCCATGCGTTTGGTTGCAGCCATTTCGTCGTCCTGCTAGGTAACATTGTTAGTGCAGCTCCTGTGAAGCGTTGGTGTTCTGATCCACTTGTTATTTATATGCCTCGGATTGCTGGGTGGTTGGTAATACTTCTGGTTCTGTTTCTCAGTGGTTTGTACACAGGGTCTAATTCAATATGTTTGTTGAAGGAGTTCTGGTTGGAATGCCAGGCCTCCAGGAATTCCCTGGCATGTCTCTGTTTGGTGCTATTATGGACGTGTTGTCCCAGTGGAATTCATGTCCTTTTTTGTCCACGTGTATTGAGACCAGTGAGAATTGGTTGTTTCTCTTGGTGGCTAGTTGGTGTTTGTGTATCCTTATTGTCAGTTTCCTTCCAGTTTGGCCTATGTAATGTTGCTCACAGTCCTTGCATGGTATTTTGTATATTACATTAGTTTTATTGGTTGTGGGTATGGGATCCTTTATGTTCATCAGTAGCTGTCGAAGGGTGGTTGTTGGTTTGTGGGCTACACTGATACCTAGGGGTCTCAGTAGTCTTGTGGTCATCTCTGCAACATCCTTAATGTACGGTATGGTGGCTAGTGTGTCTGGCCGTGTTGTGTCATCTTGTTATGGTCTGTCGCAGAGGTAATGGCAGATTGTGTTTTTTGGATATCCAATGCTTCACCAGAGGCGTACTGACGATGTTACCCAGCAGGGTGACGAAACGGCTGCAATCAAACACAATGGCTCAGCGATCAAGTCTACAAACTCACCCACAACCCGAGCTACAAATCTTCTCAAAAACTTTATGAAGTTTGACTGTTTAAAGGCCAGGAAGTGAGGGCGGTTCTACAAAGCGCCACTTTGCGTAAACTACCCAAAAGAATAGTTTTCTTTCAGAATATGAGGATCCCGATTTAATGATTCTTTAATTAGAGATGTATAATAATACCACGAGAACGTTATAATTTCACTCGGGAGAAAAAGGACTGTGCCATCTCAACTGTAACTATTGATTTCAAAGGATAAGAATTAGCTTGACAGCTACAAAACCTGCTTGGTGACATAATTTATGTTTATTATAAATAATTCATTGCTTATACTTACACTTTATTACATGGTAATTATTATAGGATTCAGCAATGATTTCAATAACAGCAATCTGAGGAAGGAATATTTCCATCCATCGCACGTTTGACCAAATGATGTGAGAATTGTTGGAGTCCTAAAACTGGTTTTGACTAACAGTTTCTTTTTCAGTTCTTTAACTGGAATCAACATAAAAGACAAGAAAAAAAATGTCCTGGGTTGAGACACCACACTTTTAGGTTTACAAAATTTACTATGTGATTAATACTCTGTTGAAGAAGTGGGTGCTTTCGAGAACCTTTCTTATAATAGTTTTATATGTGGCATGCTCTTCCATTTACTACCTCCTGTGATCCCAGATAAAACAGAGGTGACAGTAAGATTTACCAATGAGGGATGGAGATTCTTCAGCTCTCTTAGGCTAGCGATTAACTCCTCAACGCAGGAACTCCGATTCTAGAGATGCTGCTCTAAAATGAAAGACAACAAACGGACATCACACTCATGTAGGTAATAAGGGGCATCTTGAAGGACCGGAACGTGTCACTGAGAGATCCAATACTTTAAGTGTCAATATTCAACAGAAATACAACATAATGCAAGGCTAAATGAAGCAGCTAGTTGCATTGGTTTGCCTTCAGCACCATTTTGTTTTAATCTTTTGTGATTACCTCTCTGCCTCAATTAATCAGATTATAGATTGTCCCTTCACTTGTTATTCAGCTGTTGACACTTTACTGTCTGACACTCTTGATCACCTGCAGAGACCTATTATTTGGCCTGTCAACAATCCACTCACACCATTGGTATGACCTTTTGATTTCTGTGGTTAATAATTCTATGCCTGGGTGCTCTCTTCACTTCACCTGATGAAGGCGCAGCGCTGAAAAAGCTTGAGATTTCAAATAAACCTGTTGCACTATAACCTGGTGTCATGTGACTTTTGACCACATCTGCAACAGTCAGTGCAACCAATAATGGATACTTTGATCATTGGGGATAAGTTTACAATGGGTGCCAGACTTGACTTGTTGCAAGTATCTTTCAGAAGATACTTGAAGGAGAAGTTGGTCTGTAGGTTCTGATGGACAGGTACCTTGTAAATGGTCTGCTACTTCTGTACAGCCCCAGCCTGCATTCCTGCTCATAACCACTGAAACACAGTTTGTAGAATTTCTTAGTCCTTAGCCTGTTATTCGATTTATAAACAAGAATGTTGTGATCACTTTGGTCAAAGCTGATAGTTCATGTATTATTTGTGGGCATTCTAAGTCTGTCAACTGTATAGCTGTCCAATTGACAAGGATAGATTGGCAGATATTTTCCCTAAAGGACATTCATGAACTAGATGGGATTTTATGACAATTGATGATATAATTACATGGCTTTATAACTCAGGTCAGTTTTATGATTCATTGAATTTAAAGTCCACTATTTGCTGTGGTGAGATTTGAACCCATATCCTCATGGAAAGAGCCTCTGGATTACTAGTCCAATGACATCACCAATCCATCTCCACCAACCTTAAGTTTAGGACTCATAAATAGATCTTAAGCCAGGAAGTCTTCAAAGCCGTAATGTCCAATACAGCTCCTGATTTTTCTTTTCGGTTTACTGGAATTGTCAGCATTGTTTCCTTGTGGTACAGTAGACCTAGATCAAATTCCAGTCCTCAATGCCGATCACCACATGGCATTTGTAGGTAGAAGAACACTGTCACTATTCCTGTTTTTGTCACTGGATCTAAGGACATAATTGGTTCCAATGGTAAAGAAATAGCTACTAGTGAGTCTTAACTAGAAGTGGTTCTTGCTCAGTCAAATATAACTGCATGATGGCAAATACATACAAGTTAGAATAGATAGTTAGGTATTGTTGCAAAGATTATTGGGAGACATAGATGATATGTCCTCATGAAGGCCCAGTTATATTTTCCTGATTTTCTCACTCTGGACCATGTACATGAACAGGTTGGGTACAGCTTAATGCAGTCTCCATTTCAGCAATGTTACGTTACATATCAACATCTACCTGAATTCAATCTTCATTTCTACCTCTCTCCCAGGAAGTGTCATTACTGGTTTGACAAAAATGAGCAAGGGATACAGAAACTAACCAAATGTAAAGTGCAAAGCCTTTGCAAACTGAAAACTTCACTAGGCTTTAAAGAGAAAAGCAACCATTCTACAGCTACCTGAAGGCAATGGTACAGCATAAAACCGATGAAATACAGAACAACTGATGTGTCAAAAAAGAGCCCAGGAAATCCAACAACTACTGGACACTGATGTCATGTCCAATTTCTTCAAAAACAATCTGTTGCTCGAGCACAAAATGGTCTACTCCAAGAGTGAAGAATGAGAGCATCAAGGACAGGAAACGGTCAGTGCTCACTGGATAGAATGCTGGAGAACACTTTAACGGAGACTCTGCTTTCTACTTGAATGCTCTCAACTCCAATTCTTTACACCCCATCCAGCTCAGCCTTGGCACAGCCCCAGTCCAGACAGAAGTGAAAAAAAAAATGCCATTTGACAGCTGCGAAACAACAAGGCTCTGGGGCAGATGGATTCCCTGCTGAAATTCTGAAACATGGCACAGATACACCCCCGGCACAGCTGCATAACCCCATATCCATCATCTACAGAGAGAGGAGGGCAGGTTAGGCGATATCGGAAATGTTGTGATTGTAACTAGACTCAAGAAGGGAGCCAAGTCCAATTGCATTAACAGCAGATTACAGTCAGTCTCCTGCTGACTGCTGCAAGGAATGTTGTTTGCAAAGATCCTGCTTAATCATCTTCACCCAGTGGCCAAAGACCCCCTTCCAGAGTGCCAGTGCAGTTTCACCCATTGTGAGGCATTACAGAACATGATCGTCAGTATGTGACAAGTCCAAGGAACGGCCCCAACCACATAGCTAAACATAGCCGAGCGAGATGTAAATTGAATAAATTTACCACTGCACAAACAATTGATATACCATATAAACAGTTTATTTAGGCTGATAAACAACTGAAATTTATGAAATAATCAGGTCTGTTTCTCAGTAGAAATAGAATATGATCTTCAGATAATAACATTTCCATTTGTTTATTGTCTCATTCACAGGGGAAGGCTGAGTAGCTTTCAACAACTCAAGACAGTTGCTCGTCTGTAACTTGCCCGATATGACAGACAGGCTTCAACATGGCCACCTGAAATGA
Organism: Rhincodon typus; assembly: GCF_021869965.1. Lineage (NCBI taxonomy): Eukaryota > Metazoa > Chordata > Chondrichthyes > Orectolobiformes > Rhincodontidae > Rhincodon > Rhincodon typus. Next base: position 27,929,819 of record NC_063335.1, read on the forward strand.
GAAGCATCTACCTAAGACCTAAACCAGGATTTTACATCCACAAAAGAGTGTTTCAGGTGGCTTGAAAAAAAAAAGTGCGTGATTTGGTTTTTGTGAATCCTAACTAATTTGAAATCTGTCTGTCTTCTGTGGCAAACTCTCTCGTCCTCCAACAATATAAAACAAAGAACTGTGGATGCTGGAAATATGAAGCAAAGAGAGGAAATTGTTGGAGAAATTAGGCAGGCCTAGCAGTATCCGTGGAAAGAACATGGAGCTAATGTTTCGAGTCTGGTGAATCTTCAAAAGAACCGATAGCAGCAAGGAAATAGTATTCATGCTGAAGATGAGATTGTTTGAGGGAGGGAGGCGGGGAGACGGTAGCAGATAGGTAGAAATGGAACCTGATAACCCACACATACCACTCTGGCTAATAATAGTTACATTCTTCTACATTATGCTCTTCATCCTGCGCAAACAAATTTGTAAGAATATGTTTAAAGTTATTGCAATAATGCGGTGGAAATTAGCAGGTTATAATTCACAAAAATATGACTTGTGAAATGGTCCTGAGGAACTGCTGAAGTTGCATTTTCTCAAACAATCTTTGGCAGTGGCAGATAAGTTATGACTCATGAATGGTTGATACCACCTCTAAAGATAGTTCAAGCCTAAAGGAACAGAAGGCATGTTCACCAGATAGCCTGCAATTAAATGTCTGCTTGCAGGAGAAAAATAGGGAGTATCTCTGAGAAAATCAACTATGTGTGGTATCTTGGACTAAGTTCAGTTTGATGTGGCCCAAGTAGAGACTGATCATATACCCCAGAAATCAGTCAAGGGGCGGGGAAGGATGGCATGGAGGACAGCTGCTCTGCTGTCAAAGAGTCATAAAGTCTTAGAGTCATAGAGACATACAGTGTGGAAAAAACCCTTTGGCCCAACTTGTCCATGCTCGCCAGATATCATAAATTATTCTAGCTCCATTTGCCAGTATTTGGCCCATATCCCTCTAAGCTGTTTCTATCCTTATACTCATTCAGATACCTTTTAGAAGTTGAAATTGTACTGGCCTCCACCACTTCCTCTGGCAGCTCATTCCATATACGCACCAACCTCTTCAGGAAAAAGTTGCTCCTTAGGCCCCTTTTATATCTTTCCCCTCTCACCTTAAACCTATGCTGTCTGGTTTTAGACACTCCCACCCTGGAAAAAGGCCTTGGCTATTCACCCTATCCATACCCTTCATGATTTTATAAACCTCTATAAAGGTCACCCTTCAGACTCCGACGCTTCAGGGAAAATAGCCTCAGCTTTTTTAGCCTCTCCCCAGAGCTCAAACCCTCCAGTCCTGGCAACGTCCTTGTAAATCTTTTCTGTAAACCCTTTCAAGTTTAACAACATCCTTCTTATGGCAGGGAAACCACAATTGAACGTAATATTCCAAAAGAGGCCTAAGCAGTGTCCTCTACAGCACCAATATGACCTCCCAATTCCTATACTCAACGCACTGACTAACAAAGGCAAAGGATGAAAGGAGGCCAAGCATCCTAATCAATTGGAACTCTCAAAGTGAGTGTCTCAAGGAAGACCTTCAGGTAAATGAATTGCTTGAGTAAAATCCAGTTCAGTTGATCTGCATTAAACTTAGACTGACTACCTAGGTGGTAAAATTGCTTTGTCATTTTTTTGAAGATATCTTGTGAATAGAAACGGTTAGATTTCCAATGTGTTTGAAAATCCAAACCAAAAATATCTGCCAGGTGTTTTAATTATTTAAGTAATTCAAAAAACTTCTCTGGCATCCAAATAATGCTTCTGAGAAACCACATCGCAGACCATAATTCCAAATGTAACAGAGATGAGTAATTTCATGTTAAACGTAATAAATGTCTTTCATTTAATTCCAACTCAAACCTTCAACTCTTTAGTACCTATCTCTAACTAAGGCTTATTAACTTTATTACTTTGACATAATGGCAAGCTATGTGATAATAAGGTCTGGTGTGTGGAGTAGGGGGCTAAGACATGGCATCTCCAGCAAGATGCCACCACTAGACACATATTCCCCTCCCCTCCCCTCCCTTTTCCGCCTTCTGCAGGGACCGTTCCCTCCGGGACACCCTGGTCCAAACTTCCTTCACCCCCAACACTCCCACCCCTCCCCACCCCAACAGCCCCACTGCACCTTCCCCTGTAACCGGTGAATGTTCAACATCTGCCCATTTACTTCCTCGCTCCCCAGTATCCAAGGGCCCAAACATACCTTCCAGGTGAAGCAACACCTCACCTGCACTTCCCAGAATCTGGTCTACTGTATTCACTGCTCACAATGTGGTCTCCTCTACATTGGGGAAAAGAAGTGTAGACTGAGAGCCTGTTTCACAGAACATCTATGTTCTGTTCACAAAAGAGACCCTGAGCTACCTGTTGCCTGCCACTTTAATACACCATCCTGTTCCCTGGCCAACATCTGTCTCTGGCTTGCTGCAGTGTTCCAGTGAAGCTCAACGCAAGTTGGAAGAACAACACCTCATTTTCTGCTTGGGGACTCTGCAGCCCTCTGGGCTCAATGTCGAGTTCAATAATTTTAGGGCCTGAACTCTCCCATGTCTTAGCCCCTTACCCCACACACCAGGCCTTGTTACCACATAGCCTGCCATTACACACTGCCTATTGTCCGTCACTAACAGTCCCCTTTAACAACTATTCACCCTTCTAGCCAGATTGTTATCAACTCCTTTGTCTATCCAACTGTTCTTCTCTCTCTTTCCCCCCCACCCCACTCCGGGCTCTATCCTATCATTTACTCCCTACCCCACCCTCCTCCCTATTTTCTGCATATAAGCCGACGTTTTCCCAGCTACCATCAGTTCTGAGGAAGGGTCACAGGACCTGAAACGTTAACTCTGATTTTGTTTTCACAGGTGCTGCCAGACCTGCTGAGCTTTTCCAGCAACTTCTGTATTTGTTCCTGACTTACAGCGTCCGCAGTTCTTCTGGTTTTTATTTGGTGGGAGGCTGCTCTGCCTATTTCTGCAATCTTGATGACATGCCGCATCTTTTATGTGCTTATTATAGAATCCCCACAGTATGGTAACAGGCCATTCGGCCCAACAGGTCCACACTGACCCTCCAAACAGCATGCCACCCAGACCCACCCCTGTAATCCCATGGGTGATGCACTTACCCCACACATCCCTGAACACAATGGGTAATTTTGCATGGCTGATCCACCTAACCTGCACATGTGGGAGGAAACCTGAATACACTCACACAGACACAGGGAGAACGTGCAAACTCCACACAGACAGTCACTTGAGGGTGGAATTGAACCCAGGTCCCTGGCGCTCTGAGGCAGCAGTGCTAACCACTGAGACAACATGCTGCATGAGCCAGTGTAGAAGACTGGTGTTGGAGCATTTTGGTTTATCTGACCTGCAGGGACCATGGCAGTTGTGGTTGGCAAGTTGGTAGAGGGCGGGTGATGGTTTAACCTGGGAATCCACACCACAAACATTAATATGTGTTAAACTATATGCAAATACGCTGGCAATTAGTTGGACCAGGTTCAAATATGCCACACTCACCGTCTTGGGCTTTAAATCAACTACAGAAGGTGATCCATCCTCTGAAAGAACATCCATTCAGGACTCATTATTATGTGCTCCAGAATCTACGTAGCAGCAATTTAAGCCTTTTTTCCAAAATCATGCCAGCATGGTGTTCTGATCCAATGTTGGGTGAGTGGAGCAAGGGAGGAATGGAAAGGAGGGAGGCTCATTATACCTGCTTCCTGCCTCTCCCAACTATTTTATGGATATCTGATGTTTTTACAAATACATTATTATAATGATATGATCTAGAGGTGCCAGTGTTGGTCTGGGGTGGACAAGGTCAGAAGACACACGATACCAGGTTATAGTCCAACAGCTTTATGTGAAATCCCCATATCCAAACAACGACCATAACATTCTATAGACGAAGCAAAGTGACCCAGCAACTCTGAAGGGGAGGCAATGGCCTAGTGGTATTATCACTGGTAATAGTGGTATGAATGACTAAAATGGTGTTGAAAATGTCTGAGACATTGACTGTAAGTTATGTTTCAGTGACGGTAACTATGTCAGGCTGTTGTTTAATTCATCTATAGGACAGCTCTCCCAATTTGGGCTCAAGTCCACAGATGATGGAGAGGGGAACATTGTACAGCCGGTTGGATGGGGTATTTTATTATCATTGCCAGTGCCTGGATCAGTACTGAGATTTTAACTGTGTGGTGTAAACAACCCCAAAATGCCCAATTATATTAGAATAAGAGATATCAGAACATAAAATAATGGCATGATGCCAGAAACACTTACTCCAACTCAAAGATGACTGTTGCAAGTAAATTTCTTCAGCAATGCTCTTTGCGGTCATCGCCACTGAAATAACTCCACAGAGGCTGGTATCCCATCACCAAGTCACCCTTTATTTACACGTGGAGAGTACTTGACACTGGTCCCGCTCCCTCAGGGCCAACTCTCAGACCCTCTGACACTCCTGTTTGTATCTGTCAGCCAGGGGTCCCTGATTTGGACCAGGTTAACAGCCCCATCAGGGAACTCATATTCTATGACAACAAGGTGCAGGGCTGGATGAACACAGCAGGCCAAGCAGCATCATAGGAGCAGAGAGGCTGACGTTTCAGGCCTAGAACCTTCATCAGAAAAGGGAGTCGCAGGGAGAAACACTTCTGAAGGATATCAATACCATGAGTGTAGATATTATCACGGTTGGGGCCAAATTGGGAAGGCTCGAATGTGGATTGTAGTCCATTGGGGATGATCTGGTTCCGTAGGCAGGTGCTAAGGAAGGTGATGTGGCTGTAGTACCTGGTTTGCTTCAGGACGTGGTCGAGCAGTTTCAGGGCCGAAGAGATTACGAGAGAGTTGCAGTGGGAGAGAGATCCCTTGAGGTTTGTCCGGAGGGAGTCCTGGCTGACATTGTTACAATCACCATAGGCACCAGATGGCATTCCCTTCATTGGAACCACTCAGGCATTGTAATAAAGGAAACCATATTAAATTTGAGCATTCAGGACATGGTGCTATTGTCAAATAATAAACCACTTGGCCTCATCTATCCCTTCAAGACACTTTCCTTTGAACTATTCATTTTGAAGGTTTGTGTAACAAACTGGAAGTTGGTCAGAGCAATGCACAAACTACTTTGAGCGTCACTATTCCAGACACCAGGAAGGAAATGATCAAGAAGATATTCACCCACATCCTCTGGAGGAATTGAAAAACCCGAGTGAGTCAGAGAGAGAGAGAGAGAGACAGACACAGAGAGAGAGAGAGAGAGAGAGAGAGACAGACACAGAGAGAGAGAGACAGACAGACACAGAGAGAGATTGACCACAACATTATCACTAAAGGCTGTCCGCACCCGTGGAAAGAGAAAGAGTTCACATTTCGGGTCAGTGACTTTTTGTCAGAGCTGGAAAGAGCTAGAGATGCTAACAGATGAAAAGCAAGTACAGAGGCAGGGTGTATTTGGGGATAAGGGGAGGTTGGTGGAGGAAAAGGACAAAAGGTCTGTAGGAGGGTGAAAATCAGAGTCAAGGGAGATTGGATTACAAAGGACTTGATGGTGTTTGACAACAGGCAGTGGTAATGGGTTAGGAGTTATTTATTGTCCCATACATCTAGAAAGATACAGTGAAAAGTGTTTTGTCGTCACAATCCGATGCCATTTTGAGTTACAAAAGGGATAAAAAGAAATTAGAGTTCATTTCTTGTAGAAGGGGGTCTTCAAACACAGCTCCTGGGCTTCTGCAAGCTGTCCCAGGCCTCAAGGAGTCCTTATGCCTCAGGCCTAATGCAGCCTGGATTCCCTACTCCAGGCATTGTATCCGCCACAGCAACCCACTGCTGAGAGAGCTCAGTCCGGGCACCATCACCACCACCACAGCTGATGACCCGCAGAGTCGATGCTTCAAGCCTACCGTATCCAGGGGTTCTCACACCAGGCTCTGTCTCTGCTGCAATTGAAGACCCACCTAGTCCCTGAGTCCAAGCTCTGGGTGTCCCGTGGCGAGGAGTTCTTGCTCCAGCTGCCGCTACCACCGATGACCTCCTGAGCACCGCTCCGGCTTCCCCACAAAGTCAGAAGATGAAGAAAAGATAATAAGATCAAGAAAAGGACAAGAAAGGAGAGAAAGAGAAGGATATGGCCGGCCTGGAGTGGACAGGCTCTGGAGCCTGAACACTGTCTACCATGTCGGCACCACCATCTAAGTAAACAAATAAACAATGTTTCAGGGCAAATTGAAAAGGGAAATTACAGCATTACCAAAAGCTACCATCACCAAAGAATCAAATAAATGTAATGAAAGGTTATAATATGAAATTGAGTCCGGAAGGCCGTCAAAGAACTGAATCAAGATCATTTCTCACTTGTTTACAGATGGCTGCTGTTGGAAATGACTATTTTGTCATTAACATCTCCACTCAACAGTTTATTTTTAGTTTCTTTACTTGCCCCATTATCACCCAAACCTTTTGCCTGGGACCATGCTATCTTTAATCATTCAGTCTCACCTTCCACTATCTCATAGGCTATTTCTTTTATTATTTTCCATTTCTTCACCTCTTCATTGCTTTCTCTGCTTCTAAATGCTGGTATATGTCGAGCTTCCTCCAATGAAGGAAGATCCCAGTGAAACCTGAAAAATTACCTCTGTTTCTCTCCCCACAGATGCTCTCTGACCTGCTGAGTATTCCCAGCATTTTGGTTTGTATCACATTTCTGTACAACCAGAAGGCTGACTGTTGCTATCAGGCTGAATTTCTGTAGCTAAGCTTGCCAACACAGATGGAGGAGAATTAGTGATGAATGCTGCTTACTTAAACTGTAGAGGCATCATTCTATGAAGTTACTATTAATGAAGTTCTGTTGAGATCTTGATGTGGAGATGGTGCTGGAAATGAAGTCATTTTGGTGGTAACATTCTTAATAATACAGTGCTAGCTCTATTCTAAACTATAAGCTAATATTAACAAACTGGAACCAAACTGTTGTGTAGCTATTGCATTGGGCCATCCGACATATATTCATAATGACAATTTTTTTTTTGACTATGGAATAATGTCTACCCCACCAGTAAAATTTAATGAGTTAAACTGTTTTGCATTGACAGATGTTTCTTTTATCTGCTGTGACAGGAAGAGTGGTATGACGTGATGTAAAACATAACAGAATCCACTACAGTGTGATAAAATAAAACAGGTTGAAGTAAAAATGAGTGATCTAGCCTGCTGTCCTGGTTAACAATGCTGACACTGTTACAGAGGTCAGGAACTGACAGGTTGGCTGGTACCAGTATTTTGATGTGGAGGTGTTGGACTGGAGTAGATAAAGTTAGAAGTCACACAACACCTGAAGTCTTCACTTGGCGAAGGAGCTTGTGATTTCACATAAACTTATTGGATTATGACCTGGTGTTTTGTGACTTCTGACCAGTATTTTGGACATCCCCTCTTTCTGTTTTAACTTCAAGGGAGAATGCAGTGAAATTCTGGTCTATCAGGAGGGAAAAAAAATCATTTATTTCTCTTCGGAGAAAGCATTGGACCAGAACAATCAGCCAGTTTTCAATCAGCAATTGTCACCAGCAAAATAAAACTCCTTTGACTACAATTGACAGGCCAGTCCCATCCTTAGAAGAAAGCTGGTAGCCCCGCAGGCTGGTAATGCGTCTGGAACTGTTTGTGATGAGACATTTGAGGTAAAATAAATGCACTGTGACCAACAACATTTTTGCCACCACTGCTTCGGTACACATTCTCCAAGCACACCTCTGTCTGGTTGCAGGAAAGACATTTCCTCATGAGGTGTACGATGTATATAGTATTTGCCCTTGAGGAAACCAAATTCTTATTGAAGTCTTTAATGTCCTGTTATTGACTAAAGGGCCAAACAAAACACATTGAAGGATTTGTTACCTTCATCAAACCCATTGCCATATCCCCATTGGGTGTTGAGGAGTCATCATAATATCTCCACAGATACTACCTGGCCTGCTGACTATTTCTAGTAAGGATTTGTTTTTATTTATTTTGGATTTCCAATAACTGTCACATTTGTTTTTATAATGATTATAACAAGGTCAACCAGATGAATCTCATACAATAGGAGTTCCCTGATGGGAGCTGTTAATCTGGCCCAGTCAGGGAGCCCTGGCTGACAGATAGAAACAGGAGTACCAGAGATTCTGCTCTGAGAGCTGGCTCTGTGGAAGCCAGACTGTACGATGCATGTATAAATGAAGGGTGACTTGGTGACAGGATATGGCCTCTGTTGGGTCATATCAGTTTTTGTGCTATATTTTGACCCTCAGCCCTTGAAAGAGACCAGGAGCACCAAAGGAACACAATTATTGTGTGCATTGTAGAATCATTCTTTTGAATTAGTACCTACCTTTTAATGGGTGCCAAGAACTGATGGTCTTGTTCATTGAAATCTTTAAAAACAGTCACTGTGAGGTCACATCAAAAAAAACTTTTTAGCTTCTCCACCAATCCAGTCTCTGTGTACTCTTAAAATTAAAGGATGATCTTTATTGAGTGAGTTCTATAGCAGGGTTGAAAACATATGATTGGAGTGCATTTTTGTCAACAGTGTACTATTCCCAATGTCCTGAGCAGAACTGTGCACTCTCTCTCCATTAGGCTTTTCCCATGTGATTACGATTCTAAGAGCCTCTATGTGTGTGCAAACACATGTAATTCAGAGGTTGGGAAGCTGTTCATTGTCTGTATTGACAGTGCTACATCTAGGGATGACCTCTTAAAGAATTCCTTTGTCGAGCAGGGGAGGGGGGAGCCCTGCATCATGGACAAAACCTTCCTAGCCAACTCCATTGCCATTAAAACAAAACTTATTGACAGCACAAAGTTAGCACAACTGCTTTTCAAATTCAGATTTCAGTTGTAAATATTTCACACTCATCTCACTTCATTCATGAGTGGATCACTGTTATTTGGCAGAACGACCTCAGTCAAAGATCTAAATGTACTGGCATGTCTCACGGCCTCATTGAGGATTACTGGGGATTTAGGAAACATTTCCTTCATTGAGAAAGAGGCGATGTTGTGTTTTATTGATCACTCTCTATTGTATGATCATGCTAAATGTCTAGTGTTGTATTTACACCTCTATGGGGACATGGCTAACCTTGCTGAATTTGTTGTCTCTACCTTCTATGCATTGTAAAGAATATTACCCAAGAGTAATCTTACTGGGGTGGAATGAAATGTTGCAGTTGATTTCAAAGACTAATGACTCTATCAGCCTGCGATCCATACAAATTTGGAGAATACAGTCCTTTCGGACCCTTTCTTTTTTTACCTTGCCTGACAATCTCCACTGCAACACCCCATTTATTACACTTAGAGACACCAGGCCTTACCCACTGCAATCTTCCATGCCCCTAACCCCACCCTCTGTCCTCCCATCGATCCCACACCTACTCCTCCACACCACAAGCTCACTCCATCAATGCTGACTCATGGCTGCCCGTCCTAAACCTCTATTGTAGATCCATTGGCCTGCTGCTCTTCTTTTTAACTGCTGGAGTGAAACAAGGAGAACAAGGGTAGCATGGTAGCTCAGTGGTTAGTGCTGCTGCCTCTCAGCACCAGGGACCTGGGTTCAATTCCACCATCAGGTGACCGTCTGTGTGGAGTTTGCACATTCTCCCTCTGTCTGTGTGGGTTTGCTCCAGTTTCCTCCCACAGTCTAAAGATGTGCAGGTTAGGTGGATTGGCCATGCTATAGTGCCCAGGGATGTGTAGGTTACACATATTTGCTATGGGAGTTACAGGGATAGATTAAGGGTGTCGGTCTGGGTGGGATACTCTTCAGAGAGTTGGTGTGGACTTGTTGGGCTCAATGGCATGTTTCCACACTGTAGGGATTCTATGAACAACTTAGAGCTTACAATTCTGAGGAAGGGTCACTGGACCCAAAACGTTAACTCTGTTTTTTTCCTAAACAGATGCTGCCAGACCTGCTGAGCTTTTCCAACAACTTTGTTTTTATTACAGAGCTTACACATGACAGCACAAGGCCAGCAGGGGCATGCGACCTTCAGATGAATGTGAACCTGGTGCCATGAGATCCTCACATTGCATGGATGTTATTTTGAAGGTAGAAATTTCATTGAAAACTGTTTCAAGTTAATGAGCCTTTATGATGTGCAAACATGTTAAAAGTATGACCCTATCACAAGCTGGAGTAATTTTCGACAAATCATAAGTATGCTACTAACTTTATCTCTGCATCCCAACTCACCATCAGACTATCAACATTTTACATCCCAGCTAATTAAGTCACCCTGTAGACTACATTTCCAACCCTTGTAGGCTCCGTAAAATCTACAATTAATGAAGGGAAGACTTGCAATTAAACAGGACGTGAGGTCCTTTAAAAAAAAAAGGACTGTTGGAATGGAAGCAACACAGCAGCTATGAAATGAACAGAAAAACCCCAAAAACAGCAAAGTGATCGTGACCTGATAATCTGACATTGTGATGCCAACTGAGAGGCAAATTTTGGCCATGACACAGGGAATAGCTCCAGCAATGTGGAGCAGCTTATTCTTACTAATGCCTAAGATTTAGCCTGTCATGATTCATACAGGAAAATGACTAAAAACAAACATACTCAAATTATCATCATAGTTATTAAAAATGCTTGAGGCAATAGTCTGCTATCTGGAAAACAAGGAAAGCCTTGTGTAAATTCCAATTATTTTACAAAATAAATGCATTTTCTCTGGCATTGTTTCTGAACATGAGAGAGGAAGGACCTATATCTGTGAAAATAGATTGGGATGAGGTCATCTGGCACACCAATCTCATTTCACTTCACCCTATTGTGACTTTACTCAACTTACTTAAAAGCCAATTATATTACAGATAGTACAAATCTGATTTAGGTGGTAGCATGAGATTATCTGCAGGAAATGCTTTCATGTCATTGACTTCAATGTAATCACAGCTGGCACAAAGTGAAGCTTAAAACAGTTCCCAAGGCTGCACAAAGGCGAGTTGAAAAATTTCAGTTTTCACTTTGATGATAGCAGTATATATCTCTCTGTATTATGTTTAACAGACATTCTAGAACTCGGTATCAGAGCACACTCTACATCATTTTCTCTCGACATGTAGCAAAGTAAAGGTTCTGATATGAACTACATAAATATAAAAGCAGTTGGTCTCAGTCTGGTGTCTACAGGATATTGTGCAGGAGTTGACTAACCACAGTTAAACATTTACACAATAAAGTTCAATTGAATTTACCTGGCTCCCTGTGCCTCCTGCAATCCAGTATGCAGCTAAAATGATATTATGAATTCAAAAGTCACATGGCACCAGGTTATAGTCCAGCAGATTCATTTAAAAATCACCAGCTTTCAAAGCACTGCCCTTTCATCAGGACACCTTTAAATAAACCTGTTGGACTATAACTTGGTGTCATGTGACTTCTGACTTTGTCCACCCCAGTCCAAAACCGACACCTTCCACATCGTAGATATTATAAAGTGAAAGTGAGAAGTTCAAATGACTCACCAACTCCATCTCCAAGCCCTGGAATGTAGGGCAGAATTTAGTTGAGGGGTGGAATGAGGATGCTGCTGTGCTGCCAGCTAGGAGTATCCACATCTGGTTCCCATCATCAGGCTAACAATTCCTAATTTAAGCTGGAGGCGAGAAGGGCCAGGACAGCAATACTGCCCTGTCAGCAGTGGAATGTCAATTAGACTCAGTAGTGAAGTGAACCACTTGACACCAGTTATTCCTGAGCCTGACGGAATTCAGTGGTGACTCAGAGATTTTATTGGGCTTCTAGCACCATCCCCTGCCACCTGGAAATTTACCCCTTGTATTATGGGCAGGGGTTGAATTCCCTCAGTGCCCTGAAAGTTTCGAGAAGGGGAGGGTCCTCTGAAAACCATACCCCTACCCTTTCCTCCACATCCTGGCTCTTCCCTCTGCAAGGACCCTCCTCCCCATGACCTGCCTTCTGCCCCATCTCATGAGAGCCCGTAATACCCTGTTGGACATTAAATGTCTCTGGGCCAAGCCAGTAGAGCATAGATGGGGTTGTCCTTGACTTTCACATGGGGGACAAAGTTGAGATTGTTCTGCAAAATCCAGAGATGATAGGAAACCAGGGACCTTATGAGGGTGAGGAGCATGAAATCAATAATATCTGCTGAAAAATCTGCACTAATGGGACTAAAAGTCAGTAAATCCACTGGAGACGATGGTGTACATCTGAGGATTCTAAAGAAGGTGACTACAGATGCATTGCTTGTGATCTTCCAAAATTCCATAGATTCTGGAACAATTCCAGTGGATTAGAAAAGTAACAAACCCAATGGCACTATTCAGGAAGGGAGAAAAAAATATAGGGAATGGCAGGGCTGTTAGGACGACATCACTTCCTGGGAAACACGGAATTGATTACCGGAAGAAGGGAGCAGGGAACTAAGAAAGTCATAGTATTCTAAGATAGGGTCAACAGTGTTTTTTTTTCTTTCCTTGAAGGGAAAGAGTGCCTGACAAATTTATTAGGGTTTTTAAGGATGTGATCAGCTGAGCTAGGAACCTCTCAGATAGTTTAAGGGTTCTTCAATAAGAATATCTGCCTCGCACACCCCTAGATTTCACTTCAGTGAAAGTTACTGAGCTGGGCACTCCGTATGATCCTCTCCTGCCTCTGGTTTGATTCCAACAGCAGTGGCTTGAGGCACTTGAGTGGACAGGAACACTTCTACAGAAGATTCATTATTGGGAGATTACCAACTAACTGTGAGATAGCAAGAACTGCTGATGCTGGCGTCAGAGACAACACAGTGTGGAGCTGGAAGAACACAGCAGGCCAGGCAGCATCAGTGGAGCAGGAAAGTTGATGTTTTGAGTCAGGACAATTCTTCAGAAATGGGGAGGGGGAAGGGAGTGGGAAATAAATAGAGAGAGGATGGGTGGGGCTGGGGAATGTGTGTGGGAGGGGTGGATAAGTGGGAGAGAAGATGGACAGGTTGTGTCAGGTCAAGGAAGTGGGGATGAGAGGGAGGCTTGGAGCAACACCTCATATTCTGCCTCGGGATCCTACAGCCTGATGGCCTAAACATGGAATTCACCAGTTTTAAAAACTCCCCACCCCGGCCTCATCCCATGTCCAAGCCTCCCTCTTCCAAGGTGTGGAATGGTCATTATATTGCTGCTACTCTGAAGCAGTCCCCCAATTCCTCATTTCTCCCTGGACCTTCCAAGTCTAGCATTCCAAAAATGCTGATGCAGCAAACCTCACAGTGCTTCACTGCAGTTGCATAGAATCAGGAAAAAGACACGGCTCAGTCCCTTTTCATGGCGTTAGTTACTGTATGAAAAATGTAAAGGTCCAATGTGAATGTTAGTAAAAGGACGAGTGGGTTAATGTGTAAATAAGTTTAATAAGGAAACAGTACAAGGCCTTTTTCGGTCTCACAAAGACCTTCAAGTCTGTCAAAGCCAAGGGGAGGATGTTACTGTCTTCCCCTTTAGAGTACTGAATCAAATTAGTTCATGAGACATAAGAAATAAGAACAGGAGTAGGCCATTCGGCCCCTCAAGCCTGTTGTACCATTCAATCAGATCATGGCTGATCCGACATTCCTCAAATCCACGTTGCTGCCCTTTCGCTGTAATCCTTGATTTCCTTGTTTCCCTCTTGATTTCATTCTTAAAAATATTTTTATAATTCTGAGGATCGCACATTTTATTGCAACATCTAAACCAGATTGATTTTGATAAATCTATCTGCATTGCTGTCCTCCCCTTACATATTTTAGCATCCCAATTACCAGGGTCTCCTGATCCTGCAGAGGGCAACCCTAGGTTTAAATCTCTAATCATAGCAATATCCTTTCATCCCTGATATCATTCCCTTTAAAAGCATCCCCCATCACATCACTGATGTTCAAGAGCATGGCTTTTGTACAATGGTTCAGATGGTGAATAGCAAAGATGGAGTGATTGGAGTCTCCTAAAATTAAGAACAGATTTGGATAATGAAACACTTCAAATGAACAAAAGGAAAAAAAAACAGCCTTTGTGCCAATACTAGGTTTTGTTTTTGGGGAATTGTATTTCAAATGCACCATGATGTCCCAGATTCATGTCAGACCAACATAACAACGCTGGTGAATTGCCTGTCGTTTATTTGTGGTAATTCAAAACTCCTCACACCATGACCTCTTCAGGTGATTATGAATTCAGATGGTATCTACCTGATTATGACTAAATGAAAACATTGGATACATCGAAGAACCTCTGTAATTTTTATTTACAGATAGCCTAGATTTTTATTCTTGAACCCATTTATAGCAGAAAAGAAAACATTATTATTTCCTAGGGAGAGACCACCACTGATGAATTATGTCATATACATTATGAGTTATTTGAAAATGGCTAATAAAATCCAGGAGACGAACATTGTTTCAAATAATAATAATCATTCCAATATGGCCAGGAAACTAGACCAGGAATGTTGTTTGGTCCATTTTAATTGATTCACCTCAAGATTTTAAAGTCCACCCATTTCAGTATCTAATTACTTTTGCAATGATTTCTCTGTTGTCTTGAAGTTTATCGCAAATATTCGTGTAAGGAAAGAATTTCAGACATTAGTTCTAATTCACTCTTTTTACTAGTTTGAACCTCTTACTCTATCCTCAAAATATAAATTGATTTCCCAGGCTTACCTTTTACATCTTGGGAAAAACACTTCCTGCATGTTTACTTTCCAAGCACAAGGCCCAAGCTATTACAATCTTTCCTTAATAACTTAGATTTTTTTTAACATGACTGGCTTTAACATTTGAATACTATCACTGTGTGCTCTAAAATGTAAACTGAATCAGAATTAGTTTTATTGTCACATGTACTCACAGGAGTAGAGTGAAAAGTTTACACGTCACCATTTATGGCGCCATCTTAGGTACAAAGGTACTTAGGCACAAAATCTTAAGTACAAATTCTTAGGGAAAATAAATTAGAAAAATAAAGAAATAAAAAGCTCAGAGTAACAGTCCTTCCAACTCAGTGCATACTGGCATCTAGCCTCTAGTCTACACCGGGCCTTGACTCCAGATCGTACCAAGCTTCACCTCGAGGTTCTCAAGGCCGGAAGACCACTTTCGGAATCAACTCGAGGCTGGAAGTCCATGCTGAGGCTGCGCTGGACTGCTGGGAGACAGCTACCCCAGGTCAAGAGGTTGCCATGCTGGGTCCGTGCTGAGGCCCAGAGTCTGAGTCCATGCTGAGATCAGGAATTCAGACATTACTGAGAAGAAAGAAGGAAAAAAAATACAAAAGAGGAACAACAAGAAACAAAACGGTCGGAGCGGACAAGTCCTATTTAGCCGCCATTTTGGTTGAAGTCTTTGGATACAGCCTTTCATATAGTTTGTTATTTTTATTTGTGTGTCTCTGTTCGAGCTATCTATTTCATCATTCTACTGGCTTTTCTGATCACTGTTGTTTCTTGGGAGATGTACTGTGCATCTAATCCATTATGTTTTTTAGTTGGCATCCATTGTGATGAGATTCTTGGCCCTGGCAGGGTATTTTACCTGATACAGAAATGTTAACGTTATTCCTCTTAACATAAGAAACTGGGCACTGATATTATGATGTCCGAGAATATAATAGACATTTATTACATATTAAACTTATTACATGAATATTACAACCTTACACACAGGAAACAACGGTAGGCTTCTTGGCCCTTTGAGTCTACTCTGCCATTCAATAGATTATGGATACTCTGATTTTAACCTCAACTTTACATTCCTGCATATCTCTGATAATCTTTCATCCTCTTGGTAGATGGAAAACCTATCTACCACTGTGTTAAAAATAAATTTCTGTATTCACTGCCTTTTGACAAAGGGAGTTCCAAAGACTCACAACCTTCTGAGAGAAAAGATGTTTCCTCTTCTTTGTTTTAAATGGACAGTCCCTTATTTTTAAACTATGACCCCTCCAAGTTCGAGGCATATAAATGTCTAGCCTCACATTACACTCTTTCAGCAGAATAAGTATTGATCAGGATTCTCCAAGTGATCCAAGGTAAGATGGACTATACAAGCTTTCTAACTTTAGGTCATATGCTTTGTTTCAGTGATAATGTCGTGAGCATCTTAAAGGTATATTGACATACTGACCATAAAATATAACGAAAAATATTTGGTTTCCTGACATAATGCGTGATAGAATTGTATTGAAGAAACATTGGAAGAGAGCTACAAGGTAATTGTCTGGTTTGAATAATCTTAGTTATTCAGTTTATGCTTAGAGGATACCTGTTACAAATTGTAAAATAATGAAAATGCTGGATTGCTTCCTTACAGTTTAAGGGTAAGGAGCTGGAGATTTAGAAGGGATTTGCGAAAAAAAACTTTTTCACTCAACGGGTGAGTGGCAATCTGGAATGCATTACTTGTGAAGGTAGTGAGACTGGAAACCTCTCAACCTTGAAAAACTATTTTGAAGAGCACTTCAAATATCATAACATTAAAGGAGATAGTAGGAACTGCAGATGCTGGAGAATCTGAGATAACAAGGTGTAGAGCTGGATGAACACAGCAGGCCAAGCAGCATCAGAGGAGCAGGAAGGCTGATGTTTCGGGCCTAGACCCCTGGGGTTTTGGAAGGGTCTAGG
>NC_063335.1:27946958-27989346 GCF_021869965.1 Rhincodon typus
CTTGTTACACAAAACCCTTTATTTACAATGAGATGTTTTCTTACCTTCTGTCCTCACAGGGCGCCTGCATCAGCTCTCTTCTGGATTGCGCTTGCTGTTCTTGTGACGCTGGCATTATCATTAAATCCTCATCAAGTACGTTTCTGATATTAGCCCCATTGCTCTGCAGTCTGCCACCAGCCTTTAGGACATTTTGTTAATTGCTATTTTAGAGCAAAAGTTCACCCACTTAAAGTAATTGGGCTAAAGTATGAGTCAAATGCCACCGGGACAAATTTTGACGTTAACATGCTAATGTATCTGGCAAAAATGCAGCTAAGATCATTTTATCTCTTTTATAATTGAGTTTGAATAGAGAATATAAAAAAAATCAGCAAAATTATGTTAAAATATAACGAGTAACATGATTAAATTAATGGTTCAAATACTGCACTCTCGACTAATAAATTAGCCCCATCTGGCATTCATTCATTCTCTGTATTTATCAAAGTAAAATATCACCAATGTCATTCTTATCTTTTTTGGGACAGTGGGGTTTGTGACAATAATGAACTAGCTTTGAGTGACCTCATTTTGGAATTGATGAAGCTTAAGGTGAGAGAAGAGAGATTTTAAAAAGACACGCGCGGCAAATGTTTTACACAGAGTGATTCGCGAGTGGAATGAACTTCCTGAGGAAGTGATGGACATGGGTATGGTTACAACTTTTAGAAAACATTTGGATAGATACATGACTAGGAAACAAAAACAGAAGTTGGTGGTAAAGCTCAGCAGGTCTGGCAGCAGCTGTGAAGAGAAATCAGAGTTAACCTTTTGGGTCCTGTGAACACAGTTCTGAGGAAGGTCACCAGACCTGAAATGTTAACTCTGATTTCTCTCTACAGATGCTGCCAGACCGGCTGAGCTTTCCCACCAACTTCTGTTTTTGTTTCTGATTTACATCGTCCGCAGTTCTTTTGGTTTTTACATGAATGGAAAATGATTGTAGGGATATGGGCCAGGAGCAGGCATTAGTTTAATTTGGGATTATGTTCGGCATGGACTGGTTGGACCGAAGGGTCTGCTTCCATGTTGTATGACTCTATGACTATTAACTATTTACTGAATGACTTGGCATTAATGACCTTTGTAGAAATATTTAGAGCTTAGATATAGCCCCAATGTTCATTAGAGCAGGGCAGCATCAAAGTACAAATAATTACATTTTAATATCCTACTGCTGTAAACGTCATGTTAATCCTTTCTGCCTTGCACATAGACAGCATTCAATTATTTCAAGGTAGAGTACTATAGATCTCTGAAACTTGATACATTTCAGTGTGCAACTTCTGTACAGCTTTAATTATAATGAACATTAAATCTGTCTTCGATGAATTCTCCTTCAGGAGGTCAGACAACAGTGATTAGACAATTGCTTACTGTAGAATTTGAGATGTCATTCACCACGGCTCCTTACTGTCTCTTCTGAGGAAAGGATAAAACTTTAATTGAGGTATATGTACAACAGCATTAAAGTGAGTGTAGATGATTATTCTAAAAGAGAAGACTGAGAACAAGGAGCCGCAATTCCATAGTCCAGTACACACTGACAAGGATAGCACACTATTTAATCAGTCAGTAAAATGCAAAGTAAGTTTATTAAAGGGAACTTAACTGACATCTACAGCCATCGATAGGAAGATCTCACTGGCAACTATCATTGAGGCATGTGGCTGTTTCATTGCAATCTGTATTAGCACACTCACCTTAAACATGGCCGGGGAACAGTTCCTGTTCTTGCCCCATGGGGGTTCAGATAGCCTGTTTACCTAAGGAATGCATCAGTTAACAAAATGCAAATACATTCTTAGACATTTAGATTTGAATACACACCCAGGGAAGCATGGTATGAGTAGGATAAATTATGCTCACTTGAACAGACTAATTTATTTCTTGCTCTGTCATTCAGAAATAGTCTTTAGAGACTGGATACAGTCAAACAGGTACAAACAGGTTTGATATGCTGTGAAGTTCTAGGATGAGTAGAGCACTGATGAAATTCGGAATTATGCAGACAACTGGAAAGGAATAAACACGTGTTACAAAGGGAGACTGTTAGATTGTAGAGGAGACCGCATTGATAAGTTAGGCATTGAAACTCATTGCAATTAAGTAGTTTTTAGGGTCATGGCCCTCATGATTTTCTATAATCGTTTCACTCCCAGAATAAATGGGGTCACCTTCCTAGGAATTATCAAATTTAGGCCGTTTGTCCTGCAAATTGTGCAGGACTGATAAAGTTACTCCAATGTAAGGTCCACTTCAAAACACACGCTTAAACATTTATGATTTACAACTGCTGTAAAAACACCCCCCTTTCTGTAGTTCTCCGCAACTGCTGGTCTCACTACCATCAGAAAGATTACAGGAGACTTTTTGCTGCCTGTGAACAAATTGTTTTCTTCAGATTCTCCCATGAAAGATAAGATGACATTTATGTGGGAAAAGGGTTTCCTGGCCACTTCCAGAAAAGTAGATACTGACCCGTAAAATTCTTCGCATGTGTTGACCGTTTGATCTATGTATTCAGTGGCTGGAAACTCGTTCCATTCTAAGACAGAAACTAGAGGCAGATCGAGGAATAGTGCTTTGAGTCACAGAACTTGATCATATTGACACACCTATATATATATATATAGAAGCTTTTAACAATAGGTTGCTTTTTTCTTCCGTCTGCGATAAAGATCCTGCCTGACATTCCATGTAAACCTCAGCATCACATATCCCTCTACTTCTACCCAGGTGTAGAATTTAATGTGCCCCCTACAACCCCAGAGTTATGATTAGAGATGATGGGGGTGGTGTTTAAGTAGGTTCAGTATGGCGATCGCGGCATCTTCACAGCTTCAGTCAGTGACGTTTGGGGTGGGAACACTCATGGACGCTACTTTTTGTGCTAATCCTTCAAACAAAAACCAGACAACCAAGGAGCCACCTTGTGGCTGAAAGTTGGTCCCTTGTTCAAAGGCACTCAATACCTGCTTAAAGAATATGGCATCAAGAAGTTGGCAGGGAGGAGAGAGGGAGAGAAAGATGCCTGCCCTCTGTATGTTACCTTCAGCCAGTGGCTCTCCATTAATTCTGACCCACTGCCCTTGTTAATGGCAGCAGAGACCTGCCAGCCTATGATTAGCCAGCAGTTCTTAGAATCACAGAACCCCTTCAGTGCAGGAGAGGCCATTCAGCCCATCATGTTTGCACCGACCCTCTGAAGAGCATTCCACCCAGACCCACTCTCCCCATTTCTCATAAGTCCACATTTCCAATGGTCAATCCGCCTAACCTGCTCATCTTTGGACTGTGGGAGGAAACCCACACAGGCACAGGGAGAACGTGCAAACCCTGCACAGACAGTCACCCAAGGCTGGAATTGAACCCAGGTTCCTGGCATTGTGAGGTAGCAGTGCTAACCACTGAACCACCGTGCCACTCTTGAGCAGGCAAGGTTTACGCTGTTGGGATTCTTAATCCTGGGGAAGGTACAATGCTGGCTACTCAATAGGAACTTGTTAAAGTAACCATGGTGTCACATGATTTCTGTGGGTACTCCAATTGGTCGACAAGACCCCATCATAGAATATTCTGCTCCAGGTGTCTTGAGAATCGTATAAAAAGTACTGATGAAAATTTCCGACTGAACCAATGTTGATTTGAAGTACAGTCGAAGTTCATTTCTTTCCTCAAAAAGTTGATAAATTCTGGAATCATTGTGATAGAATAGTTATGCAAAGGATACAGAAATATAAAAGCACAATCAGATAAGAAACTGGCATATTACCAATTACTCCACGCACTTTTTGTTTAGAGTAACTTCACAGCACTCAAACTAAACTACATCAAAAATGCAATCTCCTAATTATTTGCAGTTTTGTATTTCTTATTCTTTGATGAAGTGTAAAGAGCTGCAAGACAAATCTTCAGAATCATAGAATCCCTACAGTGTGGAAGCAGGCCATTCAGCCCATTGAGTCCACACTGACCCTCTGAAGAGCTTCCCACCCACACTATCCCTGTACTTCAACATTTCCCATGGCTAACCCAACCAGCCTGCACATCCCAGGACACTGTGCGCAATTTGGAAAGGCCAATCCACCTAACCTGCACATCGTTGGACTGTCGGAAGAAACAGTAGCACCCAGAGAAAACCCATGCAGACACAGGGAGAACGTATGCCTCACTCTGTCTATGCACCTTATGACCTATATGTCCTTGTTTGCTATGATCTGCTTGTACAACAAAGCTTTTCACTGTACTTCAGTACATGTGACTATAATGAATCAAATCAAATCAAATGTGAAAACTCCACACAGTCACCACAGGGTGGAATTGAACCCCAGTTCCTAGTGCTGCAAGGCAGCAATACTAACCACTGAGCCACCATTTCCTGGTGCCTTTACAAATTTCAGACAACAAATTCATGTTAAACCTACAATTCATACAGGCACCATTGACAACCCCAGTTTTGCTGATTTAGTCAAATTCATTCTGTTTCTCCTCTTCCTCCCACCAAGGTTTCTTTTAAAAAGACAAAGAATAGTCAAGTCTGTTTAAAACAATCCAGTTTCCATAAGTCACCCATTCAAATGATTGAGACATGGAAACGAACCTCAACGAAAGCCTAGCAACAGACATCATGCATAATATGTGAGCTGCAAGATGAAACCTACCCTTATTTCCACATGAATAGAGAGATTAAGATATCTCTCAGTGCTGCAAGGTCATTGACAGCCAGTGTCAACAGCCCTTTCTGTCTCCCTCAAAGCCAAACTGTCAAACTACAGATCTTTCCACTAATGTTTTTCTGGTGGCTGATCACATCCAATGCTCTGTTACCCCAGGAACACACTGATCTGTTTAGCTGGACTGAATTCTGTCTTCCTAAACCTTACACTTCGCTGCGCCCTCGATTTGGAGTTATTCTGCAGCTATCAAGTTAGCTGCTTGATGCGTGCACTGACGTGCCAGGAAGAACAGGCAACCAACAGGGATTTGAATCAGACTATTTACACCAGGCTGATTCAAATCTATTTGCTTTGGAACTAGTTTCAAACCAACATCAGGAGATGATTGTTTATGTGCTTCGTCTTAAGAACATACCTGCTATTTATGGCCTCCGGACTACAAAATTTTCATTTAAAAAGTATTAACTAAATACTTGTCTTTATGCAAAAGATCTTTGATTAATCCAGACTGACAGACTTGAAGAATGTTTTTACAGAAGCAAATCAATCATCATGTTGAGAAGTATTGTGACTTTGTGCGATGTACTTATTTTATAGTAAGGTATTTTCAAATTGAAAGTGCTTCTTTCCTAATTATCCTTGTTTTTGTTACAGCACAAGCTCGACAGAAACATCCACAGAACTCTCTATCACTGCTGGCACTAGAACCTAATGATCAGTTAGCAGGAGACATGTTTCTATGGACAGGACAATTCATGCCAGTTTGTCTTCCTCCCTTGAGAGATACAGCACTCAGCAGAAACATTGGAATTTATCCAACAGCCCAGCCAAGAATTAGCAAAAAAAAACTGTCCATTCAGTGCAAATGTGAACTTAGGATGGAATCCAAATTCAGACTCTTGTGGTGAGAAGTAATGCTGCAGTTTCTCGGCCACCCTGCACAGAATGAGATTGTGCCCACCACCTAATAAATACATATCAGGGGTCTCTATTATTTGCCACTGTGACCCACATCTTTCTTCTGTCAAACAGCTAAGTTTTGATCCAGGGTGATTATCACTCATTAGAACTCGGATGTTCATATTTTCATTTCCTCCTGTAATTAGCACACTCGCAATGCAGTTTTTATATAGTCTAGTCTAGTTTGTTATTGTTGAATTCATCACATTTATATCATGAGGCATCAATTCTGGACCAACTCATGAAGAGACTGGCACATTTGCATTTTTTAACAGTATGGCCCATGAATTGTGACTTTAATGGTGGGAGTAAAGAAGGGTCCAGGAATTTGCCAGGTGCTGGGCAGGTTGATGAGAGGGTAGTAAAAGTCAATAATGAAAACAGAAATTGCTGGTGAACGTCAACAGATCTGGCAGCATCTGAGGGAAGAAAGCAGAGTTAACATTTCGAGGCTGGTGACTCTACTTCAGAGTCTGAGGAAGACTTCTGATTAAAAGTCATTGGACTCGAGACATTAGCTCAGCTTTCTCTCTCCACAGATGTTATCAGACCTGCCTACAATTTCTGTTTTTGTTTCAGGGTTTCCAGCATCCACAGTTCTTTGTTTCATTTCAGTAAAGCCCCCGTGTCGCAGTATATCATGAAACCTGATGCTCCCTGAACATACAAAGGCAGCATCCTAGAAACTAGCAACCTGGGAGCGAAGAAAGAAATCACAAGAGTTGTGCTTGTCTTTGAAACAGAGACCTGTAATCAGAATAATAGTCTCTGGAAATAAAAATTGGAAGGATGAATAGGGAGACTGGTTTGAACTCATCTGTTTTATGTCACCACTTAATGGTAAGGTCTTGGGGAGTTATGCCTAACAAAGGGACATTAGTGAATGGGTCCATAGTTCCTTGAAAGAGGCGTTCCAGGTAGACAGGAGAGTGAAGAAGGCATTTGGTATGCTTGCCTTTATTGGTCAATGCATTGAGTATAGGAGTTGGGAGGTCATGTTGCAGCTGGATAGGACATTGATCAGGCCATTTTTGGAATACTACATTCACTTCTGGTCTCCCTGCTATAGAACGGATGTTGTGAAACTTGAAAATGTTCAGAAAAGATTTACAAGGATGTTGTCCAGGATGAGAAGGTTTGAGCTATAGGGAGAGGCTGAAAAGGCTGGGGCTATTTTCCCTGGAGCATCAGAGGCTCAGGAGTGACCTCATAGAGGTTTATAAAATCATGAGGGGCATGGATAGGGTAAATAGGCAAGGTCTTTTCCCTGGAGTGGGGGAGTCCAAAACTAGAGGGCATAGGTTTAAGGTGAGGGGGAAATATTTAAAAGGGACCTAAGGCGTAACTTTTTTAGGCAGAGGGTGGTGCGTGTATAGAATGAGTCAATGGTGGAGGCTGTACATTATAGCATTTGCAAGGCATCCTGATGGGTGAATGAACAAGAAGGGTTTAGAGGGATATGGGCCAACTGCTGGCAAATGGGATTAATTTAATCTAGGATATCTAGCCAGCATGGACCAAAAAGGGTCTGTTTCCATGCTGTACAACTACGCTATATAACAGTATCAGCCAAGTTCAAAATGATCTCCTCTGCCCACTCAAGAGGAGTGGCAAAGGGAAAACATTGAAAAGCAGACAGGCACGCTCTCTAATGTAGAACTTCTATTGGTCAATTTTTATTATCATTGACAAGTAATTTTTGATGTTGCCTCTTTAAGAAAACTTCATCACAAATTTAACAAATAGACATAGAACTGGATTGAAGTATGCATATTTGCCAAGGTGGTTCAGTTTGTTTAGATTGCATCTAAAGATAAATGTCCAGTAATTACAGAGCTGCTATCAGGGGACTAGGAAAAGTACTGAAAGTTCTAAATGGAGCCAAGGGTGATACCGGGATCTTGGAAAGGGAGCTTGTGTTGGAGATTATAAAAACAGAAAGTTTACATTTAATTACATGAATATCTAATAACAGGATGGAACAAGGCCACAATTGCTGCAGCAAGAAGTTTTTTTCCCCCATAACAAGTTTATGGAACAATTATAACATGCTTTACAACTCCACGAAAAACTCATATGCTGATTGCTGCTCCAATAATAAGCAGGGTTAGCTGCAGTGCAAACTCTTCCAATGTTTCTTTGTTTTCAGGTTTTAGTACAGAACAAATTGACTCAATAGGTAAGAATTATACGATGTGGAATTGTGTAAAGCAGGGAGATCTTAAGCTTGAAAAACTGCTTGCACTGAGTTAGCTGATTCCACCCGGATGACAGGAAGCTGTCAGTGTCTTCAGTGCCTCTGGAAAAATTAGACAATGGCTTCTGTTTCATGACTCCTCGTGAAAAACATATCATTGAGGATTGGATCAAACTTGATTAAACTGCCTCCCATAGGTGAACAGCCTGTCAAAACTTACTCTAAGAGCTGGAATCTGTTGAATTTCTCCCTTGATGAAGTTAGAAAAGAAAATTGACTTGCAATTATAGAACACTTTTCACAACTTCAAAGCATCTCACATCCCGTGAAATGTTTTCTTGAAAAGTAGTTACAGTTGGAACCCTGGCAGCTAATGGATACATAGAATCCCTACAGTGCAGAAAGAGCCATTCATCCCATCGAGCCCACACCAATCCTCTGAAGGGCATCCCCACCCTCACACTTAATCCAACTAGCATACACATCCCTGGACACTCCATACAATTTAGCATGACCAATCCATCTGACCTACACATCTTTCAGCTGTGGGAGGAAACCCTAGCAGCTGAAGCAAATCTACACAGACAAGGGGAGAATGTGAAAACTCCACATAGACAGTCACCCAAGGCTGGAATTGAGCCCAGGTCCCTGATGCTGTGAAGCAGCAGTGCTAACCGCCTAGGCACTGTGATGCCCATGACAGCATAGCAAGATAGTAATGAGATGAATGACCAAATCAATTATTTATAGTTATATCGGTCAAGAGGTGAATGGAGGTCAGGATACAGGGGGTGAACTCTTCTGCTTTTCATCAAATGATACCTTTTGGATCTGTGTATCGATATAGGACTTAACATCGTACCGCAATGGCATTAGCACCAAGTAACCAGCAGCTTGTCAGCATTGCAATGAGATGTCACCCGCAGCGATATGCTGAAGAGGCTGGACTGCAGTTTTAACAGCCATAGCCAAATCAATTTATACAGCATTTTTAAACAGTTAAGTACCCCATTGAGCTTTACAAGGCTGATCAAATAAAATGTGACATTGAATCTTATAAGGAGATATGATTAAAATAAAAAGTTTAGACAAAGGTGTAGATCTTAAGGAGTATTTGAAGAAGTGTAAGGAAGAAATTTCATAACTTAGGCCTTTTGCAACTGAAGACAGGCTGTGGCTCAACGGAAATTGGTGATATTTAGAATGGCCAGAATTGGAGGTGTTGCATAAGAGCATGATTCTGAAGGGTAAATACTAAGGGTTGCCTTTAGCAACACCCACAAAGATGAAGTTGCATGGTTTTGTGGGTCGAAAAGCTTAAGATCACAAAGAAGTAAGATCTAACATCCAAGTCCTCCTCATAATCCTCTGTGATGAAGTCTATCGTATTAATGAAACCCATAGCTAGTCACTGACATGCAATGAACTACTTCTTGTTCAATACAAGAGACTTTTCTTGTTTGACTAGTAAGTGGTTTTCCTCTACCACACAAGATCAACCGATCCCTTGTTGTCTGGTGGGCAAGGGAAAATCTTATAAACAGTGCAATATTATAGGCTGGGAAAGCAAAATGTAAGGAAAGTGCTTATTGCTCAGATCGAATGCCATCACCATAGCAAGTGACATAACAAGGCACGGCCATAGCAAGTGAAAGAAAAGGCTGTGAAAGCAATTTAAATTGAGAAATGGAAATCCAGGCATATCACAAAGACTGACTTATAGTGACAAAGAGGTAAGGTAGAAACTTATAGTGACAAAGAGGTAAGTTAGAAGCTTAAATAGGCCTGGTCTAATGAAGAAATAAAGTTTGGAGACTTTAGTAAGTCTGCAAAACAGGCAGGAAATCCTTCACTAAATTTGTATTAAGAGTGAGAAACATTTAGATAAACTGCGACAGTGGGAGTCGTCAGAAAAAAAAAAGAATAATTCATCTTGCAGAGCCATAAATAGTGTGAATCATTTCATAAAACTGCAATTAAACTTGGCATTGTTTACGAAAGTTGCAGGGAGCGGTATTCATTCAGTAAAGGCAGTAAGAAAAAGGGAATTATTTATCAAGGTTGCATACAGCTAATTCACCCAGAGAAGCTGCAGAACTGGGGGGAATCATTCCCATTGAGGATGGGAGTCTTCCATGTTGACCTTGACTGGGGCAACATTTATTGCCCATCCTTAATTGCCCTTGAACGGAATGGCTTACTAGGCCATTTCAGAGGTCAGTGAAGAATTGCTGTTGGTTTGGAACCTAGATCAGATAAACGCAACATATTTCCTTCCCTAAAGGACATTAATGAGCCATGTAGTATTTATGACAATAACAATGGTTGCCAGTAGGCCAGATTTTAGTTCAGATTTCTTAAAAAAATTCCAGTTTCCTGATTGGCACAGCAGGATTTGAACTCGTGTTGCCAAAGCAGTCATATGCGTTTGAACATAGAATTGGATTTCTTAGAGAAAACAATTCTGAAGATACAGAATCACTTTCAAACTGGATATGAAATCAGAAGTTTAACGGGTTAGTACACTTATATATACAATAGGGAGGATAGCTGATGATTGTTATAGATTCCCAAAGTGTATAAAAAGCAGCATATATTTTTGAAGTAGTGAAAGTCTTTGATAATTACTTTAAACTCTGAACAAATACTTTGTTCTTGAAAGGCTAATATTTAAAAGAATAATTCAGCTTCCAGGCAAATCCATAGATAATTTCATTAATGATCTCTACAGATTAGTTGAGAAATGTATTGATGGTGATCGAAAAGCAGATTTTGTAGTTTGTAACAGAAAGAATTGTTGCTGGAATTACTGATGTGTGTTTGACAGGCACAGAAAAGCAAAAACTCTCAATAGCTATCCATACAAAGAGGTTAATGAGGAATAATAAATTAAAATAGAAGAAAACCTAACGTAATAGATGATCCAGACCTAGTCTTTTGGCAAGCTTAAAATTAGAATATCCTTTGTTGTTATGTGCACATGAACGAGTACAGTAAAAAGTTTGTAATATCAACTCTCAGTGCCATCTTAGGTACAGGGTACCTAGATACAGATACTTTAAGTGTTGTTACAGATTTGAAATAGCAAAAACAAAAGACCAGCAAGGAATACAGAGTTTAAAAGTCCAGAATGAGGATTGAAAGTGTCTTTAAAGTTCTCAAGTTGCAGTCCTTTTTCACTGAGTCCATACACACTGGGCTTCAGAACATAAGACCTCACAGCCTCCACACGCTGGCCTCTATCCAGGACCCTCTTCCGGGATTTGGCCTGCGCTCGCTCTGTTCCTGATCCAGGCTCCGGCCGCGATTCCCTTCTGGGAGTTGGCCCGCGCTCGCTCTGCTCCTGATCCAGGCTCTGGTTGCGATTCCTTTCTGGGAGTCGGCCCACACTTGTTCTGCTCCCAATCTGGGCTCCAGTTGCAATTCCCTTTAGGGAGTCGGCCTGCGCTCGCTCTGTTCCCGATCCGGGCTTCGGCTGCGATTCCCTTCTGGGACTTGGCCCCTCCGGCCGCAACTCGTCTCCTGCAACTCGGACTTTGCTCTCCATTCTCTCCAGATAGGGTATTTAAAAAGTTAAAGTTGGTGGGTGGGGGAATGGGTTGGAGGTTGGAAGAAAAACTGCAGGAAGAGGGAAAACAAACACAGAAAAAAGTAAATGAGCCAGTGATCAGAGGCATTCTGGCTGGAGCATCTTACTCTGCTGGCATCTTAACTGGAAGCTGATATTTATGTGAATGGTCATTACATGAATTTAAACAAAGACAAAGGGCAACTGGAGCTGTACTGTCTTCAAAGTGCCCATGGTTGAGAAAATACTGTCTAAAGACAACCATATGGTCCAGTAGACACTTAAAGTTAAAGGTATGCTCTTTAGCAACACACCACTATATGGGACTCCAGACTGTAAATGTATGTGCACTTCTCTTCGAGAATTTTCACTTTTGTGTAGGAGCATGTCTTACCTTCAACCTTCTTCAGAAGGACAAAGAGGCTTAACAGGAAAAGCTAAGAAGCTCCTTAGGGCAGGAATATTCTAACTGGTTTAGTGGGTTAAAAGAGGTTGATACTGACTATATTGTCACATTGAAGAAACATCCATCACGTCCCTAATGTCTCCAAAAACTCTGCATCCCATAATGAAACAAGTTGGGAAACAACTTCTAGCATTGACCAAAATGGCCAGAATTTCCCAAGTTGCAAAACGAACCAAGTGGTGCTTAGGCATGGCTACCGTACCCAAATCTAATGGGTCCACCTGAATTTGGTGATGGTGAGAGAAATCCGCTCCATGTTTAGAATATGTTGAGAATTTAACAACATTTTTCAAATGTTGAGTTTTCAATACTAACAGTGATTTCTGGCCAATTCCATTGGATGAGTAACCCAGATTACTTAACACATTTATAATTCCATTTGGGAGACTTTACTTCAATAGATTCCCATTTGGGATCACCTCAATGCCAGAGATTTTTCAACGTGCAATGCCCTACATTTTACGAGGTCTTCAAGGAGTTGTATGATCACACCGTGATACAAGAGGAAATAGTTGAGGAGCATTGATTTTTATGAGCAACTATCATTGTAATGTTACCAATGTAGGTTAGTGAGCACAGGGAAAAGGTTTGAATGGGTCTTGATGTTTGAAGCAGAAATGTAATAACCTCAGTTCGTGGTTGGTAGAACTGGAAAGGCTGTGTGTGGTAGAATAGTCAAATCTAGATCTGAAGGGATGGAGGATAGATTCAATGGCAGGTGAGCTGGGACAGAGGCCTAGTTAGACAATGTTATGGAAGTAGAAATAGACAGTACACACAATGTGGCTATGTGGCAGAAAATGCATCTGGAGCCCATGTATACATTTTTGTGCAGTGTGGTCCAACCTCGGACAGTTGCCAGGGAGTGGGAGGACTCAGTAACAAGAGAACAAGGTTTGTGACATGAACCAGAGTTGATGGTTTCTGCCTTCCCAATTAAGCTCACAATTCTGACCAGAGCCAAGAGAATTATCTCTGAAAGATGGCTGGATGACTGTACCTTCATTGTAATGGCTATAAAGTGAAACAGATGGTCTTGTGGCATTGTTGCTGGATTACTAATCCGGAGATTTAAGTAACGTTTTGGAGACCATTGAATGAATCCCAGCACAGCAGATAATGGAATTTAAGTTCAATAAAACCTGGAATTAAAAGTCTAATGCTGACCATGTAGCTATTGTTACCAGAAAGGGAAGGAAACTGCAATCATTACCTGGTCTGCCTTGCACATGACTCCAAACCTGATTGTTGATTTTTAAATGCCCTCTGGGTAATTAGGGATGAGCAATAAATGTTGGCCCAGCCAGTGATGCCTATGTGCTGTGAATAAATGAATAAAGATCAGGGCTGCAGTGAACAGAACATGCTGACCTCTACTTTCAATGCCTTAACTTGTATTTAGATCAAATGAATACTTGTGCCAAGAATGCCTTTTTGGTTGTTCTGTAAGAAGCAGTGTTTTATAATTCTTATACAAATGATTTTGGTTTTTGTTCTGATCACTTCCGGGATAACACATCATACCTAAGCAGTTTCTGTATAGAAACTGAGATAGCAGTAGAGCAGGATTAGTCAGATTTCTTGACCAGATGGTCAAAGAATATTTCATATAACGTTGCTTCTCGAAGCAGCTAATTCTTGATTTTCATCTGAAGTAGAAGTTGGTTTTTAAAACACGTCTTTTAATGAACATCCGTTTTCAGTAAACTTAATGCTAAAGTTGCTCAAACCTTCTTTACTTCTGGCATATTTCAGGTCCTGCATATTTTACAACAGGCTTCAGCCAAACTGCCAGCAAATTGTTTGCATAAGGAGGGCATACATTTGCCAGAAGCAAGGGAGCTGCACAAGAAAATACTTAATTTTCAAACTGACTGCTCCATATTCCTAACAGTAATAAATACATCTTGAGTGTGCCCAGTTCTTTTCCACAAAATAAGCAGTTGTGTTGTTTGAATATGTTGATAATTTGCATGTAGCTCCATTACTCCTATTTCCCAACTTCTTGGCATTAAGTGTTAATTCTGTTGGTAGTTGTGACAAATGATAGCTTGAAAGAATGCCTGTGGATTGAGCTTTTCTGGCAGTCTGTCTTCATCTGTGCAGTTGTAAATTTGTAACCAGCTAATGTGTTTTTCCAATTCTGTTTTGAATTGCTAAATAATAATAAGTAAAAATATTACAGATGTCTCAATTAGATTTGGGAGAAATGACAAGCGTGTCTTTGAAAACAAGTTATTGCTTATCTTGTACTTTTGAGTCATCCAAGAATATTCAATAAAATATGGGCATATGCAGCAAGGGAAAATGTATGTATTTTGTATGTTCCTGAACCATGGCATTCTCTTTTTCTCCAGTACCTCAAACACATCATTGATGCTACTTTTTGCTCTCATCCAAAATTGGAAATGTTTCTCAAATTTATTTACAATTTCCTTCTCTCACCTTTACCTGGCTTACCTCTGACTCTTCCTTTCCCTTCCTTGACTTCTCTGTTTCCATTTCAGGGGTAAGGTGTCCACTAATATCCATTGCTAATCCACTGAGTGCAGCAGTTACCTTGAATACACTTCCTCCCACTCTACTTCCTGTAAAGATTCCATTCCATTTTCCCAGTTTCTCCATCTTCATTGTTTCGGTTTCAATGATGCCACCTTCCAGAGGGGCGCTTCTGACATGCCTTCCTTTTCTCTTCAACCAAGGACCCCCACTGTGGTTGACAGAGTCCTCAGACATGTGCGGCCCACTTCCTGCACTTCTGCCCTCATCCTTTTCCCTCCCTCCCAGAACGACAATAGAAATCCATTTGTCCTCATTTTCCAACCCACCAGCTTTTACATTCGAAGGGACATCGTCCACCATTTCCATCAACTCCAATAGGATGCCACGACTTACATCTGCTCCTCCCCTCCCTCATCAGGATTTGGCAGGGACTATTTCCTTCTCAACACCCTGGTCCACTCCTCCATCATTCCTAAAATCGCTTCACTCCCAATGGCATTTTCCCATGCAGTTGCAGAAGGTGTAACACTAGCCTTTTCACCTCCGTTCTCACCGTTCAAGGTCCCAAACTCACCCGGAGCATGATTTTCTTGTATCTTTCAATCTCGATCACTGTATTTCCTGCTCACAGTGCAGTCATTTCTATGCCAGTGAGACTAAACACGGTCTGGGTGACTGCTATGTGGACATCTCTTTCTCCTATCAAAGTGGATAAGCTCGCACTTTTCCGCCTTATATTCTATCTGTCTTGTTCTTGCCCACTGTCCTAATTCTCCTGAGGCTGCTTTATATCTTCTTTGTGCAACACATTCCCAATTAGCTCTACATCTGCAAATTTGGGAACCTTGCATTGTGGACCCAACTGCAAGCCATCCATATATATTGTGAACAGCTGGAGGTAAGTACTGATCCTTGTGGTACCCCACTCAGTACAGCTTGCCAGTGAGTGTCTCATTTATTCTGATTCTGTCCTTAAACCAAGCATTAATCCATGCCTGTCCTGTAACTTCTATCCCTTATGCACACTTATTCTAAAATGCCTCCTGCAGAGGAATTTATTAAAGGCCTTCTGAAAATCTAAGTACAGTACATTCATCTGCTTTCCTTTGTCAATTTTGTTAGTAAACAGCACCAGGGACCCAGGTTCAATTCGCCCTTGGGAGACTAAAGGTGTGGAGTTTGCACATTCTCCCGTGTCTGTGTGGGTTTCCTCCCACAGTCCAAAGATATGCAGGTTAGGTGGATTGACCATAGTGTCCAGGGATGTGCCGATTAGGTAGATCGAATATATTAAAAATTGCCCCATAGTGTTCAGGAATGTGTAAGTTAACTATGGTTAAAAACCTCATGCCGGGTTATGGGAATAGTGTGAATGTGGGTGGGATGCTCTTCAAAGGGTCGGTGCAGACATGGTGGGCCAAATGGCCTCTTTCTGCATTATAGGGATTTTATGATTCTAAAAAAGGTGATCCTTGTTTAATTGCAAATGCAGCTTACTAGTCTCTTTGCTTTTCCTGTTGTTTAATAAAAGATGCTGCTACAAACTGATGCAATCCTTCATGATATCTGATGCTCCCTCTTGCAATAATGCTAGTATGGGTACTACTATGAAAGAACAGACATCCTTCACACAGGGTTGTAACATAATGTGTCCCGAGGAACAGCTATCCTTTCTACCTTCGGTCTTGTAGCTGCAGCTAAAATGATCACACAGGAGTTGATGTAAAGTGAAAATGTGTATTGTACATACAAATGATAGATTTGCAATGAAATGTCACCCATGCCACATTAGCACCTTTGAAACGTTTACATTTTCCTTTCCCTTTGACTATGTCTAGGTGCAGTCCTGAGGCCCATGGGCGGAGGGAGCCTGCCCTATAATGGGGCCAATTGCCCTTGAGGTTTTGCCAGTACTAGGGATGCTTGTGACGAAATGGCCCAGGAGCGCTGCAAGTGTCTTGGCCAGACATAGATTCACCCTCCTCACTTTACATCACAAGGTTGAGGGTTGCAGACAGGGTGCAGACAGTAGATGGATGAGAACTGAGGAAGGGTCACCGGACCCGAAATGTTAATTCTGTTTCTTCCTTCACAGATGCTGCCAGACCCGCTGAGCTTCTCCAGCAACATCTGTTTTTGTTCCTGATTTACAGCATCCGCAGTTCATTCGGTTTTTACCACTAGTTATGGGCTGCTCAGGAATAAAATCACTGGTAAGGTGTTGGGTTGTGGTTGACTCTTAACTACCTTCTGGGCAATTAGGGATGGGCAATAAGTGCTGGCTTAACCAGTGATGCCTGCATCCTGTGAATGAATGAAAAAAAACAGTGCTACAGCCTGGACAGTGTGATTTGCAAAGTTCACTGGTTTCCCACAAGTGCAGGGTGCTATTGTCTATACACACAGCGTGTTGAAAATGTTCATGTTGCAATGTGACCTGAGAGGTGAAAATGGTCCTCCTCTCACACTCTATCCATCAACATCTCAAGATCCCCGTCAGTGAAGTGCAGTTTAAATAAGGTGCACACACCGACTATCCTGGAAGGTCAGACTGCAGGCAGCACTTCCACTTCTGTGAGTGCACCACTCAATGAGAGCAGCGCCCTGGAGGCTGGCTGCAGAACTAATGGGAGCAAGCAGCAAGAACCTGCTGAGACTGTCACTGGGGCTCACAGACAGACTCCTTGAAATGGAAACAAAGACAAAATATTGGAAGATTTGGCCCAATGGTACAGTTTAGAAATATCATTGCTGCCAATAAGTCGCATTTCTGTAGAAAGGTTCAGGTGGATGTGAATTTCACTTTGCAACTGCTTTTTTGATTGAAATGACAAAGGGTTTTTCAGAGCTGCAGAGAAAGCACGCCAGTATCTGTGTGCCAGATGATCAAATTGGAACACATTAATTTATAATCAGTGCACTTTGCTCCACCCTTCTCTAGCAAAGCTACTAATTTCAGGCAATGCATTGCTTCAGCCAAACTCTTCCTTTTTTCAAAATTTCTTCATGAGAGGATGATTGAAGCTTATAAAGTGGATCCATCAGTTGGATTTCTTTTATTGCAGATGACTATCTTTACAGTTTATTTTGTTTAGTTAGAAAGGAATTGGATTTATATGGCACCTTATCTTGCCCTCAGGTTGTCCACAAATCCTGTAAAACAAATGAATAAATTTTAATTTATCATGAATTACTGTTATGTTACATACAATGAACATGATCATTGGGAAGAATGTAGTTTGCAAATAGCAGTCTTGCTGCCCGTGCATTTTTACCCAATTATTTTAATTACACCCAGCCAGCATGTGCACAGTTTCTCCGTTTATGTAAGGCTTCCAGTCAGAAGCATACACTTAGATATGTACTCCTCAGGCACACAGAATAAAACTCTGAGTGCAGAATCTTATAGGGCGGGACAAAGTGAGCTATGTGAAATCCTGCAAAAATCAGGCAAGTCCAGTGAGGCCAGTCTCAATGTCAGAAACAACTCATCTGCATCTTTTAACTCAGATCCGAAATTCAAGGTGGCATTCTTGCTAAGCAGTAGTTAAACATGACATTGGCAAAGCACCAGCCTTACCACAATATCATGGCAGATATGAGACCAACTCAGAGCCTACTTTATTCCCTCAGGACTTCACTCTGCAGCTTGGGTACGCCTTTGACTTTACATGCTTCAGGTCGTATGGTGCCACATGGCCACTTCATGCATGTTAGCTTCATTAGTGCTCGCTCACTTTGTGGTTACTTGGAGGCTGCCAACCTCTAGGGATTGTGGTCTTAGCCAGACAGCAGGAAGGGTTAATGGTTGTGGAGGATGAGGAGTTGAGTGAAGATGCTGCATAAAATATTGATGTTGGTAATCCAAGAACATTGCTGACGCTAATGTGCAGTGACCAAGTTAACTAAGTGTGAGGTAGCAGAGAGAGAAGACAGTGGTATGTATTGAAATAACTCCACAGATGCTGGTATCCTGTCACCAAGTCACCTTTATTTGCACATGCATAGTACTTGACACTGATCCAGCTTCCTTAGAGCCTGCTTTCAGTGGGATAGAACTCTGACAATCCTGTTTGTATCTGTCAGCCCGGTCTCCCTGATTGGACCAGATTAACAGTCTCAATCAGGGAACTCACATTCTATGAGGTCCACCTGGCTGACCTTGTTACAATCACAACAGTGCCATTATGGAAGACAGAAGATCATTGACCTTTATTCCTGCATGGCTGAGCATGTAGACAATGCCAATCTTGGCCTCTATCTGCATCTAGGGCAGCTATGTTTGGTGCCTGGGCCTCCTCTGGTAATCCACAAGGTACAGGATGGTCCTCCATTTGATCACCCTGTTCAGCAGGACATCCCCAGATCATTACCTGGAAAGTGGGTCACCACCTTCCCTTTCTCAGACAATTTGGTTTCCTAAGAGGGCAGTGGGTGAGACTGGTTTGCAGCACCTGAAGCAGTAGGCAGCTGGCCTTTAAACATTGTCTCTTTCAGATAATATAATTGATACTTAAACTTCACCACTGCAGCTGAATCAATGAATATCATTGAAGAATAACCTTGGTATTGATTTGATTGTGGTCTGAGTTTCAAGTGCAGAATGTAATTGTCAGGAAATTGCTTTGGTTAGTTGATTTCCTGCATATTTGTGGCAGAATGCGTTCTGGTCGATTTCAAACATGTAACTTCATTTAATCCCACCGGAAGACATCCCTTCAGTATCACTGTCACCAACTCTCATATAACCGAGCAGCACTGACGAAGCCATTTCACCCTGTGATGCTTGTTCAAGCACTTTGAAAAGGCTATCCACTTTAATCCGACAGCCCAACCTTGTCCCCATAACCTGCCAATGCAAGTGCATGTCTGATTGCCTTTTTAATCAATTCACCCTTAAATTGCAGCCTTCATGTCACTCGCTCTCTCGCCCTTCTTATTTTTTTTGCCATTTCTCCCTGCACTCTTTGCATTCTGCTTGGTTTTCAATTGTCAAATCACTGTAAGTGACTCTTCCAATCAGGGACTTTTTCACTTGGATTTTCCGTAACCACATTAGACCGAGTTATTTATTGATCACTATTCTCTCACTGCAACACACTCTGGTTGTTCTATTTTATTGCACAGATCTCAATCCAGCACTGTTTTCTTCTTTGTTAGGCTATGAACATATTGATGAAGGGAGTTCTCCACTAGGTACCATCCCAGTGTTGCCCACCTTTTCCACTGGCGAGCTACCAGCCTTCTGCTTGGCTGGCATAATGATAAGCAGAGAGTCATCAATCCTTTTTTAAATTTTCTCATGGGACATGGGCATCACTGGCTGGGCTGGCATTTATTGCCCATCCCTAAGTACCCTTGTGAAAATGGTGAGCTGCTTTCTTGAACTGCTGCGGTCTGTGCACTGTAGATAGACTCAAAATGCCCTTAGGGAGGGAATTCAAGATTCTGACTCAGCGACAGTGAATTAACGGTGATTTAGTTCCAAGCCAGGATATTGAGTGGCTTGGAGGGGATCTTGCAGGGGATGGTGTTCCCATGTATTTGCTCCCCTTGTCCTTCTAGATGGAAGAGGTTGTGAGTTTGGAAGTTGCTGTCTGAGGATCTTTGGTGAATTTCTGCAGTGCATCTTGTAGATAGTACACACAGCTGCTACTGGATAAGGATAAGAGCCCTGATGTCAACTGAATAGTTGCTAGACAGGTGTGAAATCTGACCTAGCCCGCTTCAAATCACCCAGGTGGTGTTAGCCCTTGGTTTTTGGGTCTATCATCGGGGCCTCTGCTATTTCACCACGATTCCATTCAGGGACACAGAGTCACATTGGTAGAAACTTGATGCTGCACAGGTGGAGCATAGACTGTAAATGCTGGAAAGAGCAGATCGCTCTGCATTTGCAGACGTAACAGATGAGGCAGTGTTTCAATTACAGGTTCTTCAGGGAAGAAATTGAAGTTATGCCAAAAATGAAGTACAAGTCATCTGCTGATTAATTCTTTGGTGTCTTTTAAATAGAAACAATGAGCTCTGAGCACAAACTAAACGTCCTGTTGGAGCGTGCTAGTTCAGGCCTGACAAATCATGGAATCCCTACGAGTGGAAGCAGGCCATTTGGCACATCAAGTCCACAACGACCCTTCGAAGAACGTTGCAACCAGACCCACCCTATTTCCCACGGCTAATCCATCTAATCTACACATTCCTGAACACTACGGGTAATTTAGAATGACCAATCCACCTAGCCTGCACATCTTTGGACTGTGGGAAGAAACCAGAGCACCCAGAGGAAACCCATGCAGACACAAGGAGAATGCGCAAACTCCACACATAAAGTCACCTGAGGGTGGAATTCAACCCAGGTCCCTGGCACTGTGAGGCAGCAGTGCTAACCACTGAGCCACTATGCTGCCCAAATCCTAGCTGAGATCTCACAACTAAGGGACTTGCTATAGGTCACTCGTCAGAGGGCTCAAAATCTTGCACATCACAAGTTTCTCTAATTTATTCCTCAGCTCCACAACACAGTCCCAATACTCACCTTATCAGAGAGGTAGTCTGCACGCATACCCAAGTAAATACAGTATCAAGCTTCAATAGAACTGCCAAAGTGCATCCATTTCTAAATATCAACTTCTGGCACCCATTTTGGATGGTGTGAAATGAAAAACATTGCATTAGATTTCTCTCCTTTTAGCTCGTAAGAAAATTCCACACCCCAACTGTGTTTCCCATGGTTACTGAGTGCTTTTCCCATCTTCAATTGTTAAACAGAGCATCATTCAACTCATCATGAAAAGTGTTAAATCAATCCATTATTTTAAAGTCTTGGATTAAGCCTCCTTATATTTAAGAAATAAAGTGCACTCTAACTTTTTAATGACTTTAAACCACTGCACACTTTTGACTTTTAAGAGCCAACGTTAGCTTCAGCCAAAAACTACTCTCTAATTTAACAGGTCTTCTTTACACTTTTCAATCATGCTTCTCTTTTAAGCTTATCAATTATCAAAAGGCTACCCTTTATGCATGGAATCAGGTGTCTTTTGAACTGTTCAGAAGTTTCACTCTGAAGAAGCTTTGAAAATTACCTTAAACATTGCAGAACAAAAAGAAATATTTCAAATACTACTTCTTGCTAAAAAAAAAGTTGTCTCATTATTGTCAAATGTTGGGTGATATTTTTCTTGAAGCTAGCGCTGGATTGCACTGAAATATTGTCAGGGCTGTTGGCAGAAAGACAGTGTGAAACAGGCTAACTAAAACCTGAACATAACACCTCAGTACATAAAGATTCATTTTTTTAAAAATCAGCTTCTGGGCATGTATGCTAAAAATTGCCCTGTAAAACTAAACTTTGCATCAATTAACTTAAAACAAAAGCAAAACTTATAGAATCCCTACAGTGCAGAAAGAGGCCATTCAGTCCATTGAATTCACATCAAGCCTCCAGAAAGCATTCCACCCAGACACTAACTGATCCTGGTATTTACCATGGTTATCCTGCATATCCCTGGACACTATGGGTAATTTAGCAAAGCCAATGTACTTAACCTGCACGTCTTTAGACTTTGGGGGGAAACTGGAGTATCCGAAAGATATCGACACAGACACAGAGAGAACGTGCAAACTCCATACAGACTGTCACCAAAGTCTCAAATCAAACCCAGGTTGCTGGTGCTGTGAGGCAGCAGTGCTGACCAGTGAGCCAAAATGTTACCAGTAGAAAGAGGTGTTAAGGGTTTTTGTCACACAATGGTGGTACCTCAACCTCTGAGCCAGGAGACACCAGTTCAAATTCCACCTGCTCCCAAGGCGTACAAGCCCAGATCTGAGCAGGTTGATTAGAAAATAAGTGTTTCTAACAAGGTGCTTTTTGACTTTTGTGGTGCAGTGGAAGTGATGTATCGCTGGGTCAGAAGATTCAGGTTCAAGTGCCACCTGGCCTGGAGCTGTGTCAAAACAAGTCTGAACATTTTGATTAAAAACAACTTGAAAAGGTGCTTTATATCACAAACTTGAATTAAAACCTCTATTTTTTTTTTCTTTAAATGGAGGTCAGAAAGATATAACAAAAATGCAAAGAGTAAACATAAAGCGTATTTGTTTAACTCAATGTAATATTGTTGTGTCTGGCATGACTTGATTTGAAACCAATGCTAAATATTTGTACATTCTGTCTGTTTTTATTTGATTACATTGCTACATACAATTCATTAGGTCCAATAAGATAATTATCCATGTTATCTTATGACATACCAAATAAATAAATATGAATTGAATTTTGAATTAACTTTATTGTCACATGTAGGAGCAAATTTCTGCAGATGCTGGAATCTGAACTGAAAACAGCAAATGCTGGAGATCACAGTGGGTCAGGCAGCATCCATGGAGAGAGACCAAGCTAACGTTTCATGTCTAGATGACTCTTCATCAGAGCTGAAGTGAAGTGTGGGTGTGGGGGGTAGAAATGCTGCCCCTCCACTCTTCACATCAGCTCTGATGAGGAGTCATCTAGACACAAAACGTTAGCTGCTCTCTCTCCATGGATGCTGCCTGACCGACTGTGATCTCCAGCATTTGCTGTTTTCTGATACTGTCCCATGTACTCAAATGAGTACAGAAGAATGTTATGCATCATCTTAGGTGCAGAGGTGCCTAGGTACACATTCTTAAGTACAAATTCTTAGGGAAAAAGAATTAGAAAGTAATGAAATAAAAAGTTTAGCATTATAGATCGTAGGAATAAACTGGAAAACTAAGAAATAAAATGTTCGGAATAACAGTCCTTCCAACCCAGTCCACGCTGGCACCAAGCCTCTAGTAACTGGGAGAGATACCTCCACCGCCTCACTGCCACCAGCATAGGAGTTGTCGCACTTTATTTGGTGTGTCTTTGCCGCTGACCCCATGCTTGCCTCACAAGTCGGAGTCCTTGGCTCCACTACTACCTCAATGGCACCAGGAGTCCTACTCTGGGCACAAGATGCTGCCGTGTCTGTCTCACCAGCGCCAGGAGACCCTGCTCAGGGCCCACTACCACCAGGCATCCCTGGCGCTGCTACCAGTCCAGTCCATGACCAGGCCAAGAGTCTTGCTTCGGCTGCAGATGGTAAAAATCACAAATATTTATATTAATCAAGTACTTTCTGAGAAACTTTAATGACTACTTCCTGTTTGTGCTAGACAAGCGGAATACAACTTGTTTTCAACACTTAGGTTGTGCGAGAAAGTTACCTTTCACAGTATGAAAATGGACTGGAATTAATTTTTTTATGAATAGAAGAATAATATTTTTAGCTAAAGTTGCTCTTAACAAAAGGCCACCTTTACACAAATGTTGTATCAATGGGTGATTGTGGAATTATGATACCTTCAATTATTTTGCAGAAAGTCAACATAATGCTAAGATGTATGTGCATAAATTTGTGCAGTTCCTAATTCAATACTTGAAGCACATTAACCACCAATCCTCAATTCCCAACCCAATTTCCCTCTTGAAGTGCGTTCCTGCTAAGGCTTTAACTTCCAAGTGCTCACTTAAATCTAGCGTGCATTGCAAAGTAGGTGAAAGATAGGTAAATCTGACATATACCCAAAATTATGATTCCCTCTGAAAAATCATGCTTAGTTTCCTAATCATAAATTGTTTCTGTAATATTAGAGCTTATTTATTTCACCTTGGTCAAGTTTTCCTGCATCAGAATTAAACAAGATCGATTCATAGAAACAAAGACTTGCATTTATATTGTACCATTGTCTAGACAATACAACATATTTTATGATCAAATATATACTTTTGAATTGTAGTTCATATATTCCTGCAGAAAATGTAGCAGCTTATTTAAATAGTGCAAGCTCTCATGGACTGCAATTAATTGATGATCTGCTCATCTCTTTAGAGATATTGGTTAAGGAGTAAAAGTTGACCAAGGCATCAGGGACAACTCCCCTGAGAGAGGGTAAGAACTGCCGATACTGGAGTCAGAGATAACACAGTGTGGGGCTGGAGGAACACAACAGTACAGGCAGCATCAGAGGAGCAGGTGCTGTCTGGCCCACTGTGCTCCTCCAGCTCCACACTGTGATATCAGGGACAACTCCTCTGCTCTTTTTCTAACATACGTTGGGATATTTCGCAGCCTCCATTACATTATCTTCCCGCTGTTGACTTGTGATGATACTATGGCTTTAAGAGGTGTATTTTGTCCTTTTGTTTTGAAGAGAGGTTTTGAGCCATAAGCAACTAGCTGTCTATTTTTTGCCATTAAAATAAACAGCTTGTGAGGCCTTGGTTTTTTTAAAATGGGAATAATTGAAGCAGCATGATTGGGTGGAATCAGGCCAGCGCAGAGTCAGGGTTTTAGTTTCAAAAACAGGAATTGTTGAAAAATCTCAGCAGGCCTGGCTACATCTGTGAAGAGAAATCAGAGATAGCATTTCAGGTCCAGTGACCCTTCTTCAGAACTGTTCCTGAACCGGGATTCTGAGGAAGGGTCACTCGACCTGAAACATTAACTCTAATTTCTCTCCACAGATGCTGTCAGACCTGCTGAGATTTGCCAGAGATTTCTGCTTTTGTTTCTGATTTCCAGCATCTGCAGTTCTTTCAGCTTTTTTATCCAGGGCTTCAGTTTAGCTTTTATCAGTTCTTGGGGCTTTGAAGTTAGCTGTGAAAGCTGGCATACATCTCTCTCAGCCACAGCAAAAAGCTGGGAGTTCCCTCTGCTGTAAGAAACACATGTGAGACAATCTGACTTCGCCTTTGCCAAGGATGTTTATGGGATGTTATTATGTTGGAACAGGTGCTGTTTAGTAGTTGAATAGTCAATTGTTCTGTTAAGTTTTCCAATAGAGTTAAAGTTATTCCAATTTTTCTTTCTTGTGCTTGTATTTTAAATGTAGGGTAAAAATAAAGTG
This sequence comes from Rhincodon typus, assembly GCF_021869965.1. NCBI lineage: Eukaryota > Metazoa > Chordata > Chondrichthyes > Orectolobiformes > Rhincodontidae > Rhincodon > Rhincodon typus. Next base: position 27,972,290 of record NC_063335.1, read on the forward strand.
TGTTTTGCTTAAACCCAAGTAGTGTAACTAATCGAGTTACATTGGAACACAGCACCTTACACTCGCTCTTTATTAAGATAAAAGTTAGGGTCTCGGTTATCTTCGTGATATATTTGAAGGGGATTTGGTCTGTCTAATAACAGACTTAATTATAGCTTTCCTGTTTATCAAGTACTTAGTAGCTAAAGTAAGTGTTGGTCCCTTCAAAATTGGAATTGGGGAATTCATAGTAGGAGACAAGGAAATTGCAGAGGCTTTGAACAAGCATTTCATGTATGCTTTCATGGCAGAACATGCACACAGCACTCCAAACAAAGTAATTGAAAATCAAGGCGAAATAAAGATAAAAATTAAAGCCATCACCATAATGGAAGTACATGGAAAACTAATATAGTTAAATATACCTTCCTTGGACCTGAGGGCCTGCAATTTAGGGTCTTGATAGAAGTGCACCTGGGGATTCTCCTGACTTCCTGCTACCACCTTGAAAATAAAATCCGGGCTGAATAAACTCCACAGAGTTTGGTATCCCTTCACCAAGTCACCCTTTCTTTGCACATGGAGAGTCCTTGACACTGATCCAGCTCACTCAGAGTCAGCTTTCAGAATGAACAGAACCTCTCACACTTCTGTTTAAATCTGTCAACCAGGTTTAATCTGATTTGACCAGATTAACAGCCCTAGTCAGGGAACTCATATTCTATAATGTCCACCTGGCAGACCTTGTTACAACCACTTCACAGGTTAATACATCCAGTTATGCAGGTCCAGCACCCCATGCACTTTGCCAATTACTCTGTCAGTATGTGCTGTCACCTTGAGAGACCTGTACATTATAAACTTCCAGCTCTCTCTGATCGTATATGCACTGTGTTGCTATTGCTTCTTCTATTCCTTCTCGTATTAAATTGCATCACCTCACACCTCTCAATGTTAAATTCCATCTGTATTTCTCTACCATTCTGTTAGCCTGTTCATGTCTTGCTGCAGTGCATTGGTATATTTTCACTGTTTACTACAGTCTAATTTCGTACTGTTGACAAATTATTTAATTTGACTCTGTATTGTATTCCAATAACCAAGTCTTTATGTTTATACTATGACCACAACAGTAACTCAGAAGCTAGGAATCCTGATGTGAGTGACTCACCTCCTGACTCCACAAAGCCTGTTTATACCCACAAGGCACAAGTCAGGAGTGTTATGGAATACTTCCATTCACCTGGATGAGTGCACCTCCAACAACATTCAAGAAGCTTGATACTAAACAGGATGAAGCAGCCTACTTGATTGGCACCATATCCACAACATTCGGTCCCTCAGCCACTGACACTCAGGAACAGCAGTGCGCACATTTACAAGATGCTTTGTAGAAATTTATCAAGGCTCCTTAGACACCACCTTCCAAATCCACATCACTGCTATCCAGAAGGACAAGGGCTGTGGATACACGGGAACTCCATGATCTGCAAGATTTCCCCTGAGCCACTGACCGTGTTGAATCGGAAATAGATTGACATTCCTTCAGTGTCGCTGGGTCAAAATCCTGGTAATCCCTCCCTAATGGCACTGTTGGTTTACCTACCCTCTAAAGACTGCAGCAGTTCAAGAAGGCAGCTCATGACATTCTCAAGAGCAACTATAGATAGGCAATAAATGCTGACCCTGCCTGTGATATATCCCATTAATTTAAAAAGCAATAGTTTTAAAATAATTTCATAAAATTGCACAGAGACGTATAAATATACGAGAGTTTTGAATTTTATTCTTCTGTTTAAAATAACAGCATCTGAGCTGGCCACAGCTGAACAAAAACAAGGGTAGATGGACTAAATTTATGGAACCAATTTGAAGTTAATGAAAAGAAATTATTTCTTGTTCATGTACATAAAAATTTCCACAGGTTACTTTGGTCACAGTAATTTGTGACATTCTATATGGATTACATCCAACATTTTCTTTTAAAACTTGGCTCCTAAAATGCCAATTCTGGAAGGCAAATCCTCTTAGGACGAATAATTAACAGTGAAGACAGAAGTGGCATTACAATGAAGGCTGTTTGTTTTTATGCTCAGCTTGCTGGCCAAATTTTATAACAATATGGTGCAAGGTTAAAATCTATCAAAAGCAATGCTAAAGGGTAGGCATAGGAACAGGGACAGCAATTCAACCCCTTGAGCCTGCTCTGACATTCAATAGGAAGCTGGCTGATCCGACATTCCTCGCGTCCACTTTCCTGCCTTTTCCCTGTCACCCCGGGCTCCCCCAACTGATCAAGAATCTACCTATCTATCTGTTAGTGCTGAAAACAAAAAATGCTGGAGATCTCAGCAGGTCAGACAGTATCCGTGGAGAGAGAACAAGCAAATGTTTCGAGTCTAGATGACTCTTCATCAAAAGAGAAGTGAAGTGTGGAGGGGGCAGCATTTATGCTATAATTTGAGGAGGCGGTTGGAGCACTGAGGGAGAAAGGATGTTGATAGTTCAGATTAAGTGATCAGAATGTGAGAATGGCAGAATAATGGTGAGTCTAATTGCCAGATTGGGAAGGACAGACAGTTCCAATGGGCTGGGGGGAGAGGAGTTAGACACACCTTTGTTCTGTCATTCTCACATTCCGATCACTTAATCTGAATTATCAACATCCTTTCTCCCCCAGCGCTCCAACACACCGCCCCAAAACTATGGCATGAATGTTGTCCCCTCCACACTTCACATCAGCTCTGATGAAGAGTCATCTTAGACTCAAAACATTAGCTTGCTCTATCTCCATAGATGCTGTCTGACCTGCTGTGATCTCCAGCATTTGTTGTTTTCAGTACAGATTCCAGCATCTGCAGTAATTAGCTGCTACCTATTAGGGTTGTTAGGGCTGTTCGGTCTCAAATGACCTAGGATCGTCTGACTGAGCCTCTACAGTCAGCAGGCTCCACTGTTGACTGGGCTCCAACTGCAGAACTTGGGGCCAAACCAAGACGTAGTAGGAAGGAAAGAAAAAATATCTGCAGGAATATTGGCAGCATGGGTGATATTGCACTGGATATGAAGTCTCACATTTGTGTAAATTTAATCATTTTTATTTTATGTCTGTTTGTTTGAGTGCCTGTGTAACCACAAATCTAACCATGCAACGCAATGTTGAACTCCAAAGTGCAGTATTGAAGTGCAGAACTGTATCATACAATCAGAATGGTGTCTAACTTCTTGTCCATACAAGGATGTAACATGAGCTGATGTCTATGTTGACACCCTGCTGCAGCCTGTTGAAGCAAGAGGGACAAGGCATACATAGGGCCTGTTGACACCATTATTCCCTCGACCTCGAACCCTACAATTTTTCTGTTTGTTCCCTGGCCTCTGAGTTCAAAAGTGTTGGGATGAATAAAGTGGTCAGCAATGTCTAGGGAAGGGTGCCAGTGCACTGGACCATAAGACATAAGAGCAGAATTAGGCCATTCAGCCCATTGAGTCTGCTCTACCATTCATCATGGCTGATGTGTTTCTCAATTCCATTTTCCTGCCTTCTCTCCATAACTCTTGATCCACCTAGCAATCAAAAACCTATCTATCTCTGTCTTAAATACGCTCAGGACAAATATGTAGTTTTCTGCTGCAATGACACCCACAGATTCACACTTTAACATTCACTCTCTTTGACATTGGCACATTGTGGCAACAATGTGTACCATCTACAAGATGCACGATAATAACTTAACAAAAACTTCTTCAATGTCACCTCCTAAACTCACAACCTGTCATACTGGGAAGACATGGGCAGCAGATACATGGGATCACCACTATTTGTATGTTCCCCTTCAAGTCCTACAGAATCCCGACTTGTAACTATATCAATGATACTTCACTGTCACTGGGTCAAAATCCTGGTACTCCATTCCTAACAGCACAATGGATGTACTCATATTGCAAGGAACGCAGTAGTGTAACAAAGCAGTTCATTACCACATTCTCCAGTGTAATTAGGGATACCAATAAATGTTGGCCTAGCTAACTAGGCCCAGATCCTATAAACCAATTCAAAAAGGTGGCCAATGGAGCCCAGTACAGGAACAAATGTAAGTTCCAAACAGGAGTCGTCTTGGACTTTAACATAAAGGCCATGGCCACCCTCTAAAAGGGCCGTTATCTCTGAAAAAGAAAGATTAACCATTTTAATTTGAATGATATCAAAAATAACATGAGCAAATTAAAATGCTTACACTCCCTCACACTGCCATTGTAGAAATATATAACTTGTTTCTAAATTCTATAGTTATCGAATAATGCTTGAACGTAAGCTTCCTGCACTGCCAAAACCTTGAGGAATTCTATACAAAAGGGAAAAATAATATAGACTGAAAGTTAGGTGTTCTGGAGTTTTGCCTGATTGCTCTTTAGAGGGTGAGGACAACATTGGAAGAATCTCTCCTCCTGGTCAGATAACTTTGACAGCCCAGTATGAATGCATTGTGTTTTGTCTGTGACTGGATGGACTACCTCAAACATTTTATTTGTATGTTCCTTAAGTTCTGACTGAATAAATTCAATTTGAGTCCTTACTGTGGGGCTATACGGTTCTACATGCATTTATGCGAGTTATTCTGACAGCAAACCGTTGAGAAATAAAAGTCAGACAGATCCATCCGTGAGACAGTGCACCAAAACTTTGCAGTATCTTCTATAATTTCACAAATATTTGAGTTCTGGTTAACAACTCCTGCACTGCAGACTTGAAGGAATGCTGAATTTGACCTCACTGCTGTTTGCCAAATATTACCAAAACTATAATCAGTTTGACAGACAACTGCATTCATACACTTCAGAGAGAATATAATTTAGGTTAAAATTCTGGCCTCTTTTCAGGTAACTGAGGCAGTTATGAAAAGATTAGACCACTTCTATCAAGAGACACTGTACACAAGTAATATCTTGCACTGACACATCAAAAGTTTACAAAAGTACTAAGTCAAGGAAGAATGATCAGTCTAGTCTTGAAAGTAATGACTGCCTGGTTTTGATTTTTAAATTTGGAACTGACAGTATTCATTGCTTCACAAAGAGTCTTAGAAAAAATTAAACATGGGTGTTCACAATGAATTCTTTGAAAAGAAATAATCAGTCATTGATTTTTCTTCAATATGCTTTTGGTGCAACTGCCTACAAAAAACAAGCTATTGTTCCATAGCTGGCATCTTGAAATATCATTAATCCCAATTTTTAAAATATGCTTTGATCAGTATTTCTCCAGATATGCTTTATGATGTGCACACTCTTTCTCAGAAGGGGCCTCGCCTTCTGTGCAGATTCTTTATTAATCTTCACATCAATGTACATAAAACAGCAGCAATCTGTATGTCCTCAAAAGACCCCAGCAGCACCTCGCTTAATCATTTGTTGGACAGCCAAATAAATTTACAGGGTAAAATTGACCTGCCAAATTAATGTCAATGTCATATCATTGTCACATATGGGTGCTGCAAATACATTTGAAATTGGTGGATGACATTAAAATCCACAATAAAATCAGAAATTGTTGAAGAAATTCAGCTGCTGTAGCAGCATCTGTGGAGAGAAAGCAGAGTTAACATTTCAGATCCAGGGACCCTTCTTGAGAACAGATGGTAGCTTTGGAAAGGTTAGTATATATGCTAGAGAAGGAATGGGAGAAGCGGGGAGTAGTAAATGGTAGGTAGAGATGGAGCCCAGAGAGAGAGAGAAAAATAGTTGGGCAGATTTTAAAATCCACTCTCAATCTTGTTACTGGATGAGCCAATGGGATTCCCACAGCCTTTATCAAAACACCACTTTATTTATTTCCACCATTACTGTAGTTGGAATAGAGGGCCAGGATTATAGGGAGGAGATCGTCACTGTCTACAGCCAGCAGAAACCATTCTGAAGAAGGGTCAACAGACTCGAAATATTGACTCTGCTTTCTCTCCACAGATATTGCCGGACCCAGTGAATTTCTCCAGGAATTCCTGTCTCTTATTACATCCTCATGATCTCCGAATATACCATGAATATGCAATTCTCTCCAGCTCAATCTATAACACCTTCCAGCACCCCTACAATGGGCCTCACCACATCAAGATAATTATGGAATTATCCTTCTTCCCACTTTTTTCATGGAATTAAGTAATTATTGGGTGATCACACCGTTGAGATCTCTCCCTGTGCTTCATCAATTTCTCTATGCCATACACCATACTCAGCTGACAGGGTTCTGTCAATATCACTTCAAATATCCACTGAAAGGGACATTGATTTTTCATTTCTCTTGTGTAGGGAGACAACTTACTTCTGTTTGCATCTTCCCAGCTCTAATATTGAGCTGTGGAGCTTGTCTGCCAATTTACATAGTGCAGTTGCAATTTAAATTTATGATTGTTTAATGTAGTCATTGAGCAACATGTGTTTTTTATTATTCATTCATGGAGTGAGGGCATCACTGGCTGGGCCAGCATTTATTATAATGCTAGTGAAATGTATTCATGCTGCACTATTGAGCATTGCATATTTATTGGATAGTATATTCATGTCACAATGTATTCACACAATGCTACGTATTGTAGAACAACATACAGGTAGTTCTGCCATAGCATGTGTTTTATTAACGCAAATTGGCTGTAACGCGATTAATGAATAGTGGACACTGTTTGGATAATGCAAACTTTCTGCTGTACAGGTATAGCAACTTTCTATAGCGATTTCCCTATAACGTGATTTTCTATAGTGGGATTTTCTACAGTGCGAGATCACACAAGAATGCAACTATCGCGTTATATGAGAATGACCTGTATTGATGAGGCTGTATATTGATATTGATGTACATGGGTGAAGCAGTATATTGATAATACTGTGTAATGATGTTCTGGTACAGTGATGAAACATAAATTGATAGCTTTCTGAGTCACAAGCAGCTGACCGGACATATAAGATATAAGGCCATGTGATATAGGAGCAGAATTAGGCCTTTTAGCTCATTGAGTCTATTCCACCATTCAATTATGGCTGATATCTTTCTCAAGCCCATTTCTTGCCTTCTCCCCATTACCTTTGATCCCCTTTAGCAATCAAGAATCTATCTATCTCTGTCTTAAAGACAGTCATTGATTTGGTCTCCACAGTTTTCTGTGCAATGAGCTCCACAGATCAACTGCTCTCTGGCTGAAGAAATTCCTCCTCATCTCAGTTCTAAAGGGTCATTCCTTAACTCTGAGGCTGTGCCCTCAGGTCCTAGTCTCTTCTACCTGTGGAAATATCTTGTCTACTTTGCACTCTATCCAGGCCTTTCAGTATTGTGTAGGTTTCAATCAGATCCCCCCTTACCCTTCTAAATTTCATTGAGTACAGACTCAGAGTCCTCAACCACTCCTCATAAGGGAAACCCTACATCCCCAGGATCATTCTTGTTAACATCCTCTGGACCCCTCCAACACCAGAACGGCCTTCCTTAGGAATGGGGCCCAAAACTGCTCATGGTATTCCAAATATTTCCTGTATGTTCGTGGCTGCCTGATTGTCAATGGTCTAGGTTTAAGAGAGATGGATTGAATACTACTGTGGGACAATAGAATCCCCCCTAGCATGATCCGCTGCTAGTGGTTATAAACCAGTTGCACACTCAGGGTTGAGAGGGAAACATGATGAAGACGATCACCAGTTCAAGCAGAAAACCCCTCTCTCAAATCTCCTCCCAATCTTCTTTTCTCTAAGGAAACACTTCCCTGAAAGTCTGAGAGGCTTCAAACCTACAAAGGAACAGCTCCTAGCAGGAGGATATAAATCCTTGAGATTCGAGGACCACGACACTTACCTGGAAGACACATTTCAGTCACCAGGGCGGAACTACACTGAGTTTGAAAGCAAAATGATAAAAAACAAACAGTAACAACAGAAAAACACTGTAAGTCTATTGGTTAGTAAGAAGCTGCTATTAGGGCTGTCTCTAAGTTGTAAATTTGGAAAGTGAATTATTTTTAAAAAGTAGCTATAAACACCACCGTAAATAATCTAAAGTAAAATTAATGCAAGGGACGTAATTCTAAGGCATGGCAGCCCGGTTTGGTTGAGTGGAATGTATGGCCTGAAGAATATGGGAAGGCATAGACCTTTGGACAACCAATTGTGTTCTGATCTTCAGTACCTGAGCAGCGGCTGGAGTCACTGCAGCATCCACGAGGCTCAAGATTATGTGACCAGCACACTGACAGAGCTGGTCAGATTAAACATTTGGAGACAGAAAGGGAATGTGGTAAAAGTTAGTGCCTGACAGTCCTCAAGGGAGAAAAGAGCAAAGGGTGGCAGTGTCGGTTAAGGAGATACGGCAGTGTTGGAGAATGAGGGCATCCCAGAGGGTTCAAGGACGGGATCAATTTGCCCGGAGCCAAGGAACAAATAGGCCACAATTATATTGTGCAGTGCAGTCCATAGAACACCAACCAGTGGGAATGATGGAGACGAAAAAGCCTGCTGGGAAATTACAGAGATGCCAACACTATACAGTAGTTATAATGAGCGATTTAGATTACCCAAATAGAAACTAGAATACTTGTAATGTAAGGGCAGTGAGGGGCGAGAATTCCTAAATTTTTAACTTTATTTCTTTATTTTTCTACTTTTATCGTAAGAAGTCTGTACTTTTTAACTATTTTTTTTAATTTTCTATTTCTGTAACTAGGATTTTGAACCTAGGTACTTTGTAACTAATATGATGCAATGTGTGGTGACATTGTACACTTCTCACTGTACTCTTGTACCCCATACTTGAGTACACATGACAATAAAACCTAAATCTAATCTGAATCTAAATTATGTTCAGGAGAATTCCCTTCAGTGGTAGATGTTCAGTCTAACGATAAGGGATGAATTAAAAACTGAAAGAGCTGCAGATGCTGTAAATCAGAAACAAAAACAGAAGTTGCTGGAAAAGCTCAGAAGGTCTGGCAGCATCTGTGAAGAAAAATTCAGAGTTAACGTTCCGGTGACCCTTCCTGTTCAGTTCAGTTTCTAGGAAACAGTGAGTAATGGTCAGTGGATATTTTTCAGCCTGGTGGAAGGTTTGTGGTGGAATTTCCCAGTGTTGTATTGGAACTCTTGCTTTTCCTGATGAATAATAATGATCTAGATCTTGGTGTGCAAGGGACTGTTACAAAATTTGCAGTTAATACAAAACTTAGAAGCATTCTAAACTGTGAAGCAGACAGTGTAAAACTCCAAAAGGATGTAAACAAGTTGGAGAGGTGGAATAAAAGGTGACAGATGAGGTTCAATGTGGAGAACTGTGAAGTGATTCATTTTGAATTGTAGAATACGGACACAAAGTATAAAATAGAGGACACATATTTAAAGGGATGCACGAGCAGAGGGGCCTAGTTTATATGTGCATAGATCATTGAAGGTGGTAGGTTAGCTAGAAAAAGCAGTTAAAAACGATACAATATTTTAAATAGGGGCACAGAGTACAAGAGCCAGGATGTTATGTTGAACTTATACAAGACATTTGTTAGACTTCAGCTAGAGAATCGTGTACAGTTCTAGGCACCAAACTATTGGAAGGATGTGAACAAATTGGAGAGATTGCTGAAGATATTTACAAGCATGTCCCAGGCCTGAGAAACTTCAATTACAAGGATAGATTGTAAAGTTTGGGACCATTCTCCTTGAAGAGAAGAAGGCAGGAAGGAGATCAAATAGAACTTTCCAAAATCATGAGGAGTCTGGATAGACTAGAAAGGGAGAAGCTGTTTTGGCCATAAAAGGATTGTGTCTGAGAGGGAAGAGACTTAAAGTAATTTTCAAACGTGATGTGAGAAAACACTTTTTCACAAAATTAGTTAGTTGGGTCTTGAGTGTGTGGAAGTGAGGTGGAGTCAGGTTCAAATGAAGCCTTCAAGGGGATATTCAATGATTATTTGAATAGAAGTAATGTGCAAGGATAATTGAGAAAGGCAAGAGAACGGCACTAAATTGCAACGCTCACTGGATAGTCAGTGCAGGCACGATGGGCTGAATAGGTTCCTCCTGCATTCTCAAACTTCTGTGCACCACAGAAACTTAAACCAACTTCTCCAGTCTGTCTAGGTAACTGAAGTAACTGGCAACATTCTCATGCATCTTTTCTGTAATTTTTCTAATGGTTTCAATAAAGTGGTGTGTTCAAAACTAAGGCTGTGCCAATCTTAATACAGTTCTAACACATGTCCTTGTTCTTGTATCCTATGCCCTTATCAATAAAGTCTGGGATAATGTATGCTTCATTAATCCCCCTCCCAAAATGCACTGTCATGTTCAATTACTTACGCATATACACCCAAGCCCTTTTGCTTCTGCATACCATTTCAAATTGTGATCTTTATTTTATATTGTCTCTCCATATTTGTCCTACCACAATGGACCATTTCATACTTTCTGTATTAAATTTCAACTGTCTACTCCACCAATTTATTCATGTCCTTGTGAAGTTCTTCACCGTTATTCTTACAACTCCCAATAGTTCGAAGTTTCATATCATCTGTAAATTTTGAAATTTGTCTAAGTCATTGAGATATAACAGGAAAAGCAAGGCTCCCAACATTGACTCTTGCTTATTGTCTATCCCCTGTCACACAGACAGTTTTGTACTTATTACCCCTATACCTTTCTCGGGTGCCTCAGTGGTTAGCACCAAGGTGCTGAGTTCGACTCCAGCATTGGCAACAGTCTGTGTGCAGTTTGCACATTCTCCCTGTGTCTGCATGGGGTTCCTCTGGTTGCCCTGGTTTCCTCCCACAGTCCAAAGATGTGCAGGTTAGGTGGCTTGGCCATGCTAAATTTCTCAGTGTGCAGATTAGGTGAGTTAGCCACAGGAATTGCAGGATTAGAGGGTAGGGGGTGGATCCAGGTGGAATGCTGGTCGGAGTGGACTGAATGGCCTGCTTCCACACCCCGTAGGGGATTCGATGATGAACTATCACACAAGTCTGATGCGCAGCACGTTTGTCAAAAACTTGTACCTCAACCAACAGAGGTTTAAGGTTACAGAAATGAAGATGTGAAAGAATCTACCATCACTGTCACTACCTGTTCAATATTAATATAGCTCCACTTTACCACCAGCTGAAACATTTTAATTTCCATATTAGACACATCATTTAGACAGAGTTAATTAAAATGGATTGAGCTTAGAATTACTTTTCATTTCCGTTGTGGCAAAAAGCAAACATTTTAAAAGCCGAAGAAGTGCACTGTACAACACACATCTCTTTGTACACTTTAACTTGTGCCTTTGCATAGACTTGGCAAATGTGGACTTGTGATGAAAGTCTGACATCCATTCTTGTTGCAGCCTTAGGTCTCAAATAAACTGCAAAATGAATGAAAAGGATATTTTCAGCCTCTGTTCCATATTAAGCGTAAGTCAACTCGTCCTTATAACAGAGCAGGAAAGGGCTGAGTGTTTTCCAGTGAACAAACAATGTGTGTGCCCATGACCCTGTCCAAATTTAAATGCACTCTACTCAGCTAACATGCCTCAATATTGAGGTCTAAAAATGAGACAGTGTCAATAGTACTGAGAAGAGAGGGCCCTTTCTGTCTCTTCCCTTTGATATTGGCTACGTGTATGTTGAATAATAAACAGATCCCTGTCATTTTAGGAATGTTAAATTGGTGCAAGTTAGGTATTATACAATACAATGCAACCACTGTTTCAGATGAATAAACTAATGGTCCAGCACAATGACAAGTCAGCAATGACAAGCAAACCTCATTGTGAACTGTATATATATTCTGCTCTTGGGAAAGATTTAAAGCAAAATACACAATAAAATAAGCTGGCAAGGTTAAGTGTCATTACAGGCATTACCTTTAAGGTCAGATAATATATCAGATGAGTGTTTTTAGGAGACCTAATTGCTTGGGTCAAAGTGGAATGGTTTGATTCAAGAATAATAATGACTACATTGTACCAGATCATTTATTGTCTTTTTAAAAAACATCTAACTTGTTTTCCAGTCCATAGCCATAGCATATTTTCACGTTAGCAGGACTAGCAATAGTTGCTCATCCCTCATTACTCTCAAGAAGATTGTAGAGAATTTCATCCTTGCAGTGCAGGTATAAGCTCTTAGGGAGGGAGTTCCAGGATTGTGACCCAGCCACAGTGATGGAGGATGATATAGTTCCACATCAGGATGGTGTGAGGCTTGGAGGGGAAGGTACAAGTGGTGGTGGTGTTCCCATACAACCCCTGTCCTTGTCCACTCAGATTGATTTGGAAGGTATTGCTGAAGGAGGCTTCATTAGTTGCTGCAGTGCATCTTATATATGTTACGCATGCTCCCACTGTTTGATGTTGGTGGATGAAGAAAAGGTTTAGGATGATGGATGTGGTGCCAATCAAGGGGTTGCTTAGTCCTGGCTGGTGTCAAGCTTCTTGAGTTGAAGCTGCACTCACTCAGTTAAGTGGAAAGATTTCTATCACACTCCTGATTTGTCACTGCTATATGATGGACCGGGGGGCGGTGGGGGTGGGGAGGTGGTGGGTGGGAGCAGGAGGTGTTGGTGATGGTTTCGGGGAGTCAATAAGTATATGATTCCCAGCCTTTGACCTGCTTTTCTAGTCATAATATTTATAAAGTTGTTCCTATTTAGTTTCTGGTTATTAGTAATTTCCAACATGCTGATAGTGGGAGATTCAGCAATGCCAATTCTACTAACATCAAAGGGCAATAGTTAGATTCTGCCTTGTTGGTGGAGGTAGTCATTGTCTGGCCCTGGTGTGTGTAACTGATGCTCACTGCTTAACAGCTTAAGCTGGAATGTTTTTCATGCCTTTCTGAATAAGGGCTGCTTCAATATCTGAGAATTAATAAATGGTGCTGAACACTGTCCAATCACCAAGAAACATTCCCACTTCTGGCCTTATGATTGAGGGGAGATCAGTCGTTGAAGATAATTGGGCCTAGAACGTTATCCTGAAGAACTCTTATAGAGTCTGGAGCTGAAATGACTGAATGTTTGTGCTGGTTATGATTACAGCCATAAAAAGTTTCCTATGAACCATTTTAACTCCAGTTTTGCTGAGAATCCTTGACGTCACATTCAGTCAAATTATGATTCAATTTCAAGAGTAGTTGCTCACAATTTGCCTCTTTAGTTTATTCTTTTGTCCGTGTTGGAGCAAGGCTGTAACAGGATCAGGAACCAATTGCCCCTCATGGAACACAAACTGAACAAGTTATTGATGATTAAGTACCACTTGATAGCACTGCTGATGACAACTTCCATTACTCTGCTGAAGATTGAGAGCAGGCCCAGTATTTGTCTAGATTGGAGCTTGTCCTTGTTTCTTGGTGATAGGACATGTCCAGGCAAGTTTCCTACATTGGCAAGTAGATATCTGCATTGCCACAGCTATACTGGAACAATCTAGCCTGGGGCCTATCTAGTTCTGGAGCACAAGTCTTTGGGACTACAGCCAGGACATGTGCAGGCTCAAAGACCTTGCTTTATTCAGTCTTTTCAGTTGTTTTCTGACATCATGTAGAATTAATCAAATTGGTATCTGTGATGCTGGGGACGTTAGGAAGAATTGTGATTGTTCATCCACCTGGAACGTCTGCTTTATAAATATTCCAGCTTGTCTTTGCTATCAACTGTATTACTCTGCTCCATTTAACCATTGTAGCCTACATTTGCAATAACATTGGTGCATTGCATTTGAGCTTTCTAGATAATGCCAAAAAATTTGTGAATTAACAACAAAATGTAAACAATTACACCATTCTAAGGATGGCCTATCCCCAGATAATTCTTGCTTGTTCTCTGCACAAAAACCTGTCTAATCTGATGAGCATATTGAACAACTCCCAGTGTTATTTCTTGATCACCAGTATTTTGATTTTTACTCAAAATGACTTTTTCTATTTAACTACGGATATACTTGTCTCGGAAGCCATACAGAGTATCTAAGGATACTCTCGACTCTCTGATGACCAGTAACACACATTAATTATGGTACCTGGGTTACATAGGATAAATGGCATAGAAACAAGCCATTCTGCACAACTAGTCCAATCATTAATGCTTTCTCTGAGTCTCCTCCTATTTGTCCTCATCCAAATCTAACATTGTAACTCTCGATTCCCTTCACCCTCATGACCTTGACTAGCATCAACTTACATCACTGCATAGGAACATAAGAACAAGAGTAGGCCATTCAGCCCCTTGAACCTGTTCCACCATTCAGTGAGATCATGGCTGACGTGTGGCCTAATTTCATATAACTGCCTTTGGCCCATGTCCCTTAATAACTTTGCTTAACAAAAAAAGATCTATCTCAGATTTAAAATTAACAACTGATGCTGCATCCGCTGCTGTTCTAGTTCCAGATCTAACAGGTCACTTCTCAGCCTTCATTTTTTCAAATGAAAACAGATCAAGCCTGAAATGTCAAACCAAACATTCCTTATGTCATTCTGCATTCTACTTCAAGTCATTCCTCCAGCCCGTGTTTCTATACAAAACCTTAGGACATTCTGACATTCTGGCAATGTGATAAAATTCTCTTAGAGCAAATCATTTACAAACATATCAAACTTTTCGTTCCAACATGTGTTTTGTTTTAAAGAAGTGAACAGCTATAACCAAACAAATGGCTGCGAATATAAATTCAATGGCTGTCTGGAGGGAGAGACCCTGGAATATTACACCCAATGAGGTGTCAAGGAAGTTTCATAGGGATGGACTTAACAGGGGAGAAATGCTGTAAAATCTGAACTGTAATTTCCTGGGGGTTAGCTCAGACTGTGAATACAATGGGAGAGAATCAGCAACGAGTCATTGGCATGTTTTGAGTCTTCCACTTACAAGAACAGTGGTTAAAAGCCAGTTTAACCCTGGTCTTATGTGTACTAATGGAAGAATTTTGAGCTGAAGCTGTTCTTACGTGCCAATAGGTTGAGGTAGTCATATCTGCTAGTTTGAGTTCAAGCGCTAAGTGAGCTTTGAAAGTTTCAGTTGAAGAACCATCCAATGTCACCCCTGCATTACAGGTTCAGGTACATTACTGTAAGTGCTAGGAGACAGCTAGCCAGTCAACAGGAAACAGGACAAAGGAGGACAGTCTGGGGTGGCGTGGTGTCTCAGTGGTTAGCACTGCTGCCTTACAGCACCAGGGACCTGACTTCGATTCCACTCTTGGGTGACTGTCTGGAGTTTATACATTCTCCCCATGTCTGTGTGGGTTTCCGCTGGGTGCTCCAGTTTCATCCCATGGTTAGAAGATGTGCAGGTTAGGTGGATTGGCTGTGCTAAATTGCTGTATAATGTCTGGGGATGTGTAGGCTAGATGGGTTAGCCATGGGGAAAGCAGGGTTACAGGGATAGGGTAGGGGGATGGGTCTGGGTGGGATGCTCTTTGGACGGTCAGTGTGGACTCGATGGGCCAAATGGTCTGCTTCCACACTGCAGGGATTCAATGATGATGATTCTATGATGAATCTCTCACGCTGAGTGCTGTCAAACACCACCAAAAGGCTTTCAGATACCCAGCAGTGCTAAAAATCCTGAAATGGAACGCTCAGTTACAACTTTGCTCTATCTATTCTTTAGGAATGACCTATATGGACAGATTTCTGATTTTTATATTTTATCCCACTTCCTATTTCAAAACTGTACTGCGTTATTATTTCTTCAGGTGTTTACTGTTTAATAAACTCACCCTTTCGTTAACGCAAGAAAACATGGTTAAGCTGGGACATTTAAGAACAGAAATTCATTTGTTCTGGAAGTAAGTTACCCACGAGGGAAGAGAGATTTTTAAATGAATCTTTTTGCGACCAGCTGAGGGAGCTTGTGAAGAAAGAAGGGGCCAGTTCTTTCCTTCTCACCTTGAAACTAAACAGTTTGGAGCATCCTTCCTGAAACAAAATCAAGTGAGAGAATGTTGTCGTGGGTGGGGGGTGGCTTGATTGTAGCAAATGGATAGTCCACTTTGTTGTTCCTGTTTCTAATTCCCTGATTTTATTCTGTATGTTTAATAGATTCAATTTCACAACATTCAGTTCTAGCTCCAATTTCTTCAGAACATTGACTCTAATTCTCTTTGCTAATCCTTTCATTTAATAAATGACAGAAACCAATGCTCCATGGGTATATGTAAATGAAAGTGGATAATAAATACATTTCTTCCAAAAGAAAATTCTATACCTCCCAGATGGAAGTGGGAATATTGAGAATCTTTCAGTACTCAAAGAGTTAATACTGTCCAATGATTAGCTTCATTGCTAGCTCCTGGCACTGGCCACATCATTGAAACAAACTTTTCTTTGGAAATAATTCAACAGGCTTTGTATGTTTATCTTGCATCTTTGCTGTGAGCTGAGAATATTTACTAAGCCTCACAGATTTCCCCAGTTGAACAGCTGTTCCTACCAGAGAATAAATACATTGAATTCGAACGTGTGATTTTCATATCCATCATGAGCAGATCAAGGAAGTAACATCATCGGCAAAGAAGGTACATTGAAATATGTGGATTCAGCATGACTCAGTGTGACTGCATGAGCAAACTGTAGAAAAAAATGGTGCCATAATTATCATCACTCAACTGATATTGTCTGTTCCTGTGCAATTAAGTGGATTTCCAAAGAACCTGTCTCGGTGTCACTAACCTGAGCTCCTCTTCAGATCTCTGTTCAAAGCCAGGTCCAACCTTCAGCCGAGCTAGGGCAAGGAACAGGAACTGAACCCTGAAATAAAAGCAGAACGTGCTGGAGAAACCCAGTAGGTCTGGTAGTGCCTGTGAAGAGTTAATGTTTCAAGACTGATGGGACTCTTCTTCGGAGGTCTTCTTCAAGACCAGCGCTGTGAAGACCAATCAGATCCATACTGGCCATCCAGGCAACGGAGCTAACCAATAACCTCCTTTCACCGCTGAAGTAAAATGTCTAAGCTGCTGCAATTTTACATGGACATTGGAGCTAGGGCTAGTGAAGGTAGAGACTCCAATTCTTCTCCTTTACGTGGTTGACCAGCAATCTCTCCAGCTCTTCCCATTGACAAACTTTGGAATA
>NC_063335.1:27989356-28016631 GCF_021869965.1 Rhincodon typus
AGATTCGACAGGGTTTCCACTAATGTACCTGTATAGTTACCCAGGAAATGTTACACAGACAAAAGTCTCTTCTAAATACTGGGTAACGATACAACTAAACTCCCTGATTCCTCACTGGACAACATCCCACTGACATCCTCCTTCCCCAACCCTCTGATTCACCCCAGACCTGACCTGATTACCCCTCCCAACCCCATTCCTCAACACCAGAAGACACTTTAAACTGGCCTGCCTGTGCCCCCACCATCCAAATATCTCTTGACACTCTGCCCCCTGATTATCCCCAAGCTAACCCAACACCGTTCCCAACCTGAGCTGACTACCTCTGTATCGCTCAAGTGCCCTGATTACCCCTGAACCCAAAACCAGCCAATGAGTCTCTGAACTCCACCAATTCGACATGCGTAGTCTCCCAACCCCTGACCACACCAACTGTACTGCTCCCCAAATACCCCACTGACTTCCTGACAGCACCCCAACACAAACTTACTGTCCCTGCATCACCTGATCATCCTCCTGGCTCCATGACCAACTCCCCGAACACACCCCTAACTATTAACTGCGCACAACTACCCCTTGGCCCAATGTACCCCATCATTCTACCACCCTACCCCTTAACCCACTCACTGGGCACTCTATCTCTCACCAACCAGCTATCTAAGCCCCTCACCTGCATGCTGCCTGAGCCTTTCCCATCTATCACCCGAAACCCCTCGCCTACCTGCCACCTTACCTCATCATAAACTCACCTTACATATTTACCTTCTCTCTTTAGTTTCTCACTGAGGCTTTGGGCTATTTAATATTGGAATGTGGCAACTCATGCAGAACAATGGCTTTCGTGAAGACTTTCTGTTATTGGTGCAAATTCCTGCACTTGGTGAGCGCTGTGTGATCTTTCATTGGAAAACCCATCGGAAAAATCATCAGTCAGTAACTGTGTAACTTGTGTCTGATCCCAGTCAGAAATAGGGATCCCCACTCAGACTGGAAGAGGGGACAAAAGAAATGGTTTCTGTCTTTCCAGTGTCCAACTGGAGAAAGTTACAGCTCAAATGTAACTGGATATTAGACATGCAATCTGGAGGACTTTACATCAGCCCATTTCTCATTTCTGTACATATATTTTACATTCATTTTCCGAGTAAATTTTAACGCCATTGCTTTTTAGACTTAGTTTCCATGAATTATTCCTCATGATCTTTTGATATATTGAATTGTGGGTGGCTCCTGACATTCCTCTGCAGTGATAGACAAAAGGCAGGTTGAAGAAAGCAACAGTGACTGAAGAAATGTATAATGGAACATGGGCTAGAAAAAATGTATTTTTCAGTTTTTTGCTTAAGGAAGACGTCACTCATCTGCAATTGAGACAACGAAGGAACTCAGGTGTCTGTGCATGACAAAGCTAAAATTTCAAGAAGAGTTGAAATCCTTCATTCTATTCGAAGATTGAACATTTATGAACTTTACAGAAACTGGCTTGAGGTCAGGGAAAACTACAAGGTGGGTGGGGACAAAAGCAAGTATAACTGCTAAGCAACAACCCGAGATGAGAGGTGATTGGATCATATGCACGACTGTTGCCTGACATCCCAAAGTGAGCATTGGTATGAGTGGATAGTTAACACGAGAAACATTAGGAATTTGAGAGAGAGTCCAAGACAATAGATCGTCAGGGAGAAGTGATCTATTCAACTACTGATGTCGTAAAGAGAGACAACAAGGTGCAGGGCTGGATGAACACACCAGGTCATGAAGACGTCTTGTTTGGTGGACTGTTCACCTGAAGACAGACTCTTGCACATGGAATAGTCATGTGCCAGTCATGTGAGTATCCTTGTACTGGTTATATGTGGAGAAACTTGATTGAACCGCATACTTGTTCAGAGCTGTTGTGCATTTAGACTGACTGGGTAGTGTAGCCTCTAAAGGTGATTCCCATGCACAATGAACCAATGTGCTCAGTACTAGATAATCCCAAGAACTGAATCTAATTTATGTGTAGCACTGCGCATGTGTGCTGAATCACTTGATGGCATGTTGGGGGAGAGGAAATGTAAATATTAGCTGGTGTATTTGACCATGGCTTGGTTTGCAACTGAGCAGACTTTTGTGGTATGTTGAAAGAAATGTTGGCCTCAAGAATGGTCAGCGCCAAATGGGCCAGTTTCAAGCAGGAATTTTGTTGCCTTGGATGGGTATCCCACTCACCATTCGAAAACATTTCAATTTCATCTGAACTCAAACCAAACACATCATATTCAGCATTGAGAAAAAGTGTACGTTATTCAAATATTGTCGTTGTCTCATGGCCCTGAATTGATAAAGGAAGTGCTATATAGTATTTACTAAAGAAATAGAAATGCCTTGGTAGTTTGAGAAATTTTGGCCCAGGACTTTCACCTTCCTCATCAACTTGGCCGGAATCTTGATCCCTTTCTTGGGCGATGGGGCTGTTTATAAATGGCCAACTAGAAGGGACATTTCAGATCAGATTCCTTTTCCTAGACTTAATAAAGTCCAAATGAATGCAGAAAGAAACCCCAAAGAACTGTGGATGCTGGAAATCAGAACCAAAACTTCCCACAATTTCTGACTTTGTTCCAAATGAATGCAGACTTGGTCTGCTGAAAATGTATTTAAATTGCTGTCCTAAGACCTACATGTAAGTCAGTTCTATTTGTACTTAAAGTTCTCATTTACTGCTTTGTTTTGCTTGAATTTTGTATACTTGAGAGTCTGATTTACAGAAAAAAGGGTTCAGAAAAGATTTACAGGGATGTTGCCAGTGTTGGAGTGTGTAAGTCATTGGATGAAGCTGAATGGGCTGGGGCTATTTTCCCTGGAGTTTCGGAGGCTGAGGGGTGACCATATAGAAGTTTATAAAATCATGAGGGGCATGGATAGGGTGAATGTCAAGGTCTTTTCCCCAGGGTAGGGGAGTGCAAAACTAGAGGGCATAGGTTTAAAGTGAGAGGGGAAAGATTTAAAAGGGGCAACATTTTCACGCACAGGGTGGTGCGTGTATGGAATGAGCTGCCAGCAGAAGTGGTGGAGGCTGGTACAATTACAACATTTAAAAGGCATCTGGATAGCTTTATGAATAGGAAAGATTTAGATGGATATGGGATAAATGCTGACAATAGGACTAGGTTAATTTAGGATAGCTGGTAAGCATAGACTTGTTGGACCGAAGGGTCTGTTTCCATGCTGTGCATCTCTATGACTCTAAGTAATTTCCTCAGTTGCCATATTAGCTGATAAATCCTAAATCTGAACATCAAGGTCTGTCAGCATCAACAGCTTTAGATATGAACAAAATAATGACATCATTTATTTCAGTTTTAGGCAAAACCCCAAAGACTCCATATGTATTTAAAGTTCACACACAGGAAAATAAATGGACACCACATGTCTACTGCATGTTAAACTCCACTGTCTATAGTAGTGGAGAGATGCAATCCAGTCTCCTCTGATAGGAGTGTTTTGAAATAGGATTGTCTAAAAATAAGGGGTCACCTATTTGAGACAGAGACAAGGAGAAGTCTTTTCCTGTCAGAAAGCTCTCGGTCTTTGGAACTCTCTTCCTGAACAGGAGGTAGAGGTACAATTCTTGAGTATTTCTTGGGCGGAGGGAGATCGATTTTTGATAAGCAAAGGGTGGAAAGTTGTTGGGGGTAAGCAGGAATGTAGTGTTGAGGTTAAAATCAGATCAGCCATCACCTTATTGTAAGACAGAGCAGATGACAAATGCTGAGTGGCCTCCTCCTGCTCCTAATACAGGTGCTTGTGTGACTCTCCCTCCTGCTTATACCATGAGCAGTAGTTCTAAATTCTGCATCTGTCTGAAGCATGTGGTGAGTCGTACCTACTCCAGTGCAAATCAAACCAATGGTGCAACAGATCCTTTTGTAAGGCCATAGGAACAGGAGTAGGCTGTTCGGCCCCTCGAGCCTGCTCTGCCATTCAATAGGATCATGACTGATCTGACACTCCTCACATCCATGTTCCTGCAGTTCCTTGTAACCCTTGATTCCCCTATTGATCAAGAATCGATCTATCTCAGCTTTAAATATACACAAGGAATCTGCCCCCACAGCTCTCTGTGGCAAGGAATTCCAAAGAATCACAATCCTCTGACAGAAGACATTCCTACTCATCTCAGTCTTAAATTGGCATCCCTTTATTCTGTGACTATGTCCTCTGGTCCTAGACTCTCCCATGAGGGGAAACATCCTCTCCGCATTTACCCTATCAAGACCCTGAAGAATCCTAAATGTTTCATTGAGATCATTCTTCTAAATTCCAGTGAGTAGAGTCCTGACCTGTTTACCCTTTGCTCATAAGACAATCCCATCCTAGTGAACCTTCGCTGAACTGCCTGAAATGAAACGCTATCCTTCCTTAAAATAGCGGGCCAAAACTGTTCACAGTACTCCAGATGTGGTCTCACTCACACCTTGTATGGTTACAGTGAGACTGCCCTACTCTTATACTCCAACCCCCTTGACATAAGGGCCACCTTTCCGTTGGTCTTCCTGATTACCTGTGTGCTAGCTTTCTGCGTTTTGTGCACAAGTACCCCCAAGTCCCTTTGTGTTGCAGCCTTCTGCAGTTTTCCCTCCATTTAAACAATACTCCATAGTTTTGTTCTTCCTTTCAAAATTAAAAACGTCACATTTTCCCACATTATACTCAATTTGATAACTTTTTGCCCACTTAGTTAACCTATCAATATCTCTCTGTAAACTGTAACCCTCTTCCACCTATGATGTTTTGTAAAATGTTGTATGATTCATGGTGGTGGTCCAAAATGCCTCACTGCCGATATTTGCTTCAAGCATCTCACTCTGTGAGAACCTCACAAAATACCATTGAGGGACATAACTTTATGTTTATATTTAGGCATTTAATATTGAATTCAGCAATTTCAGACCATAAATTCTGTCCCAATTGTGTTGTTTTTCTCTTTATATGTTCCAGGTTGACTTGCACTTTCCCCCTTGGTTTTACCTTCAAACACCAGCTGCTCACTTCTCTGCCCTTGATACCTCCCCCTAAACACATTTTTAGGCCCATTACTACTTGTCCCATTACTACTCTTTTGACTCTGTACCACCAATCTTTTGTGATGTAGGTCTGGATTTTTGCTGATTCAGGATGAATTGGGAGCCGTTTAGAAAGATTCCAGGATTCCTAACCCCATTCATGACTATGCAATTTTGATGAGTGCCTTTTAAAGCCAGGGATTGACTAACCACAAGGTAGAGCTCACACATCATTATAGCCCCCACAATTGAAGTCATATTCAGTGGACAGGCTGAGAGGATTTACGATGATGAAATGCTCATTCTAATCCTCTATCTCATATTCCACATCCCATTACTTCAGAATCTCTTCTGATTTTCAAGATGTCGATACTGTGATCATTTACTTCATGCTTTCTCTCCTGTACTCATTACCACCCGAGCTTTGAGTCTTTGTTTTCTGATGCCAGTGAACTGTAACCTGGCCAGCAGACAAGCAGCTGGAAAGGCAGGAAGTCCATGAGGAACTTTTGTTTTATTTCTGAGTCAGATGGCGAGTGACTTGAAGGGAACTTGCAGATGCTGATGATACCATATCTCTATTGTCTTCTCTTCACTGAGTCAGAGAACACAGGCTTGGGTGGTGCTTTTGCAGAAACAAGCTGCTCCAATGGATCTTGTCACTGTCACATTGGGTGCTGGGTGGTTGAAGTAGAGTGCTGTTTCCAATCTTCCTTTCTACTCCTTTTAAAGAAACCTAAACCTGTTAGACAGCCCCTAGTGGCAATCCTCCTCTCTATGCTACATCGAAGTACATGCATTTATCAGTGACAGAGGACAGACCCCTCGTGAGTCTTAACAAGTAGAGGTACTCGTCTCAGATAAATAGGGACAGTTTATTGCATGCTAGCAAGTTTGTTATAGAGTCATACCTAGCCTTTAATAGAGTCATAGGATCATTTAGCACAGGAACAGACCCTTCGGCCCAACTCGTCCATGCCAACCATATTTCCTAAACTAAACTAATCTCA
Organism: Rhincodon typus; assembly: GCF_021869965.1. Lineage (NCBI taxonomy): Eukaryota > Metazoa > Chordata > Chondrichthyes > Orectolobiformes > Rhincodontidae > Rhincodon > Rhincodon typus. Next base: position 27,995,418 of record NC_063335.1, read on the forward strand.
TTTGCCTGTGTTTGGCCCATATCCTTCTAAACCTTTCTTATCCATTTACCTGTCCAAATGCCTTTTAAATGTTGCAATTGTACCTGCCTTTACCACTTCCTCTGGGTCCAATTAGACATGATTACCTAAGACTATCAAAGACTAGGTATGTTACTTCTGACCTTGTTGGGATCTTGTGCAAAGTTACCCAATGTTCCATCCAAATGCTATACAACACTATCTGCTTAAGTAGGACCCAAAACAACTTCAAATTTTTTTAGAAACAAAAACAGAAATTGCTGGAAAAGCTCACAGGTGGAGAGAAACAAGAGTTAACATTTCAGATCAAGTGACTCTTCAGAGTATTTTTTAAATTCACTTGTGGGATGTGGGCGTTGCTGGCTGGTCAGCATTTTTTGCCCGTCCCTAGTTGCCCTTGAGAAGGTGGTGTTGAGCTGCCTTCTTCAACCGCTGTAGCCCACATGCTGTAGGTTGGCACAATGTCCTGAAGGAGGGAATTCCAGGATTTTGACCCAGTGACAGTGAAGGAACAGTGGTAAATTTCCAAGTCAGAATGGTGAGTGACCTGGAGGGAAACTTGCAGGTGGTGGTGATCCCAAATATCTACTGCCCATGTACTTCTAGAAAGAAGTGGTCGTCGGTTTGGAAGGTGCTGCCCAAGGATTTTGGTGAATGTCTGCAGTGTATCTTGTGGATAGTACACACTGCTGCTACTGAGCGTGAGTGGTGGAGGGAGTGGATGCTTGTGGATGTGATGCCAATCAAGTGGGCTACTTCATCTGGATAATGCCCTGGCTTCTTGAGTGACATTGGAGCTGAACCTATCCAGGCAAGAGGGGAGTATTCGATCACACTCCTGCCTTATGCCTTGTAGATGGTGAACAAGTTTTGGGGAGTCAGGAGGTAAGTTACTCACTGCAGTATTCCTACCCTTTGACCTGCTCTTGTAGCCATTATGTTTATGTGGTAAGTCCAGTTAAATTTCTGGTCATTGGAAACCCAAGGATGTTGATAATGGGAGCAACACTATTGGTGTCAAGGTGCAGTGGTTAGATTGTCTCTTATTGGAAATGGTCATAGCCTGGCATTTGTGTGGCATAAATGTCACTTGCCACTTCTCTGCCCAAACCTGGTTATTGTCCCGATCTTGTTGCATTTGAACATGGGCTGCTTCAGTATCTGAGGAGTCGTCAATGGTGCTAAACATTGTCCAATCATCAGCAAACGTCTCCATTTCTGATCTTATGATGGAGGGAAGATCATTGATGAAATAGCTGAAGATGATAGGGCCTGGCATGTTACCCTGAGGAACTCCTGCAGAGATATCCTGGATTGAGATAGCTGACCTCCAGTAACCACAACTATCATCCTATATACTAGGTATGACTCCAACCAGTGGAGAGTTTGTCCCCTGATATCCATTGATTCCAGTGTTGCTAGGGCTCCTTGATGCCACACTTGGTCAAATGCAGCCTTGATGTCAAATCTGTCACTCTCACCTCACCTCTGGAATTCAGCTCTTTTGTCCATGTATGAACCAAGACTGTAATGAGTTTAGAAGCTGAGTGGCCCTGGCGGAACCCAAACTGGGCGTCACTGAACAGGTTATTGCTGAGCAGGTGCTGCTTGATAGCACTGTTGATCACACTTTCCACCATCATTAACTGTTAACATATTAACTGTTTCAGAGCTGTCACCTTATACAACACTCTCATACCCACAGCTGCCAACTTGCACAGTGACTGAGAGAGTGAATGCTTTGAAGTGGGAGATAACACACCACTCATTTGAGCTGCATTGCCCTGGATGGTGTTCAGTTTCTTGACATAGCATTGATGGTACATGCAGACAAGTGGAGATTACTCCACCACAGTGCTAATTTAAGACTTGTAATTAGTGAACAAGCTTCAGACAGTCAGTTACTAGTTGCAGAATACCCAACCTCTGATTTTCTATTGGTCCATCAGTCAATGGTGATGTTGATGGTGGGGATACAGCATTGTATTCCATTGAATATCAAAGCAAGCTGACTACAATCACTCTTGTTTAAGCTGGTCAATACCTCACACTTATTTTTCATGCATATTACGTACACTTAACAGAGCAGCCTGAACTTTGCAGCAAGACTTCATGGACTGCTTGAGTACTTGAAGGGCTGTGAGAATATTAACTTTGTTCATTTAAATATCTTCTTCACAGAACCTTGTGGAAAATTTTCAGTTTAAGAAGAGGACCAAATCTTTGTGTGCCAACCTTGTTGCTTTACCTTCATTAACTTTAAAAGGAATTCTACAACTTCTGCCATCAGGCAGGTGGAAAGGCCTGAACTTTTGATTTATATGTGAATGAATCCTTACTGGACACTGGGCTCTGACAGTCACATGAATTAATAATTTTTGGAATAATTGCTCAGAAGTGCGTTGCTGTCATGTTTCTTGCATGTGTGTATGTGTATGTGTGAAATTGCAAAGACCATCTTGGGTTTGAATGTGAATAAATAACACTCTTGGCTTAAACCCACAACAGAATTTGCTGCAAGAGCTAAAAATGATTGACTTCACAAATTGGCTTTGGGTTTGAAAAAACACACTAGCACCACCTGTTTGAAATTAATCCTCTCTGCTTGTGGGTAGAAGTGAGGAGAATAAAAGAATTTAGGCTGCCTCTGTCTGTAACACCCCCATCAAATTCCCTCATTACTCTGGGAGCTCTATGTCCACATGAGATCACATGGTTGTGGTGGTGGTGGTTGGGAGATTTAAGGGAGTAATAGGGTGGGGGAGGGCCTGGTCAAGAGTGAGGTCACGCCTAAACTTAATGGACCAGCTGAACACCTTTGTTTTAAACGCTGCTACAACTGTTTTCACCTGGACAGCAATGTTGCCTAGAACTTCTATGTCAGGAAATTTATTGCAAATGTGTAAACAAACAACACCATCAACGTTGTTAAGGCTAAATGTCTTATTTCCAAAACCTAACAGAAAATGTTTGTAGAGTCACAGAGTCATACAGCACAGAAACAGGCTCTTCGGTCAAAATCATCCATGCTGACAAAGTTTCCCAAACTAAACTAGTCCCACTTGCCCGCGCCTAGCCCACCTCCCTCGAAACCTTTCCCATTCATGTACCCATCCTTTTAAATGTTGGAATTGTACCAGCCTCCACCACTTCCTCTGGCAGCTCATTCCGTACACACACCACTCTCCACATGAAAACGTTGCCCCTAGGGTCCTTTTCAAATCTTTCTCCTCCCACCTTAAAAATCTGCCCCCTAGTTTTGAACTCCCCAACCCTAGAGAAAAGACCCTTTCCTATTCATCTTATTTATGCCCCTCATGATTATACAAACCTCTATAAGGTCACCCCTCAACCTCCTACGTTCCAGGAGAAAAAGTCCCAGCCTTTTCAGCCTGTCCTTATAACTCAAACCCTCCAGTCCCAGCAACATCCTGGTAAATCGTTTCTACACCCTCTCCAATTTTATAATATCCTTCCTTTAACAGTGCGACCAGAACTGTGTCTAGTACTGGAAAAGTGGCCTCACCAATGTCCTGTACAACTGCAACATAACGTCCCAACTCCTATACTCAATGGTCTGAGCAACAGAAGCAAATGTGCCACATGCCTTTCTAACCATCTTGTCTGCCTGCAATGCAACTTTCAAAGAGCTATGTACCTGAACCTCTAAGTCTCTGTGTCCGACAACACTAACTGCATACACTCTATGGCTAGAAATCCATGTCTATCCATTACTTATGTGGTATTGTCCTTTTTTTTAGCTGTTTCTGCTAGTAATCTGAAAGCCCAGCAACTTCTTCAGCTGGATAGTTATACAGTGATATTGATCACATTTCCTAGATGAAAAGGGGGATGCTGAGGAAGTAATCAGAGTCCTCTAGTTTTCTACCATTTGAGCTGTTTGTCAACGTCATAGAGTCACACAGCATGGAAACAGACCCTTCGGTTCACCTCGTCCATGCTGACCAGATATCCTAAATTAATCTAGTCCCATTTGCCAGCATTTGGCCCGTATCCCTTTAAACTCTTCCTATTCATATACCTATCCAGATCCCTCTTAAATGTTGTAATTGTTCCAGCCTTCACCGCTTCCTCTGGCAGCTCATTCCATACACGCACTACCCTCTGTGTGAAAACATTGCCCCTTAGGTCCCTCTTAAATCTTTCCCCTCTCACCTTAAACCTATGCCGCCGAGTTTTAGACTCCCCTAAACTGAGAAAAAAGACTCTGGCTATCCATCCTGTCTATGCCCCTCATGATTTTATAAACCTTTCTAAGGTCAACCCTCAGCCTCTGATGTTCCAGGGAAAATAGTCCCAGCCTATTCAGCCTCTCCCTATAGCTAAAACCCTCCAACCCTGGCAACATCCTTGTAAATCTTTTCTGAACTCTTTCAAGTTTCACAACATCTTTCCCATAGCAGGGAGATCAGAATTGAACATAGTAATTCCAAAAGTGGCCTCACCAATGTCCTGTACAATATGCAATTCTTCTTGAAGACTTGAAAGAATCCCTATGAAAATACAAACAAATTGCCAAAAAATACCCTCATCAATCCAGAACCTACTATAGTTTCTCAGAAGACTTTTATCAACCTTATGGTTAATTAACCACAAACCAATCCAAGTAAAGATCTGTACAGCCTCACCTGAAAGCAACTCCGAAACCCTTTACTTCACATCTGAAATGATCCCTTCAAAAATTCTTCCATTTATAATTTATGGGAAGGAGGAAGGTTTGATGTTGAGATGTTTGGGAATGGCCTTATGCAACCCAGTTTCGTGCATGTTCCCGACGATGAAGTTGGATTGCGTGGTGGCTCTCAGCCTGGTCTCTCACTGGCATGTTGGTCAGTCTCTCAGCGGCTCATGGCAGTGTCTCTGCTTGGCATACAAGTGGATCCTGCCCGGGCATGTTCCCAAGGCACTGGGGGAGATCGGAGAGGCGGCAATTCCAGCAGCAGCAATTGTATCTGTGGTGGCATCGTCAAGAACAGTCAGCAGAATGAGATAAGCAGAGCACCCATCAAAAACTATTGAACTTTTAACTTATCCATTTAAATTCCTAGTTTAAACTACAAAAGACTTTAATTTAAACTATTACCTATTTCCTTATTTTTCTGCTATTCTATGAAGGAATGCTTAACTTTTAACTCTTGTTTTTCTTAGTACTCAAGCTAAGCATTTTTTGTACCTAAGTTTTTTTATGTCTAGGTACTTTGGTATCTAAGATGTGGCCATGTGTAGCAAAATTATACACTTTTCACTATACTCCTGTACTTCTGTGCTTGAGTACACATGACAATAAAATCTAAAATCTACAAATCTAAAGGCTCCTCCTCATTTCAGAGGGGAGTATGGTCCACCAGGAATCACTCCTTGTTTTAAATTTTCAGTTAGTTTTGTACAAGCTGAGGACAAAGTAGCTCAACTCCAAATCCATCTACTATTGCTCCATTTTTGTTCACAAACAGAGCAGTAAGGAGATTGGATTTATTTTCATTATGCTTTTGGCAGTGTCACTTGCAGACACAATGATCAGAATCGTTTCACAATCATATCGAAATAGGTTGTTGCAAATGTTAGTGAAGACTGAGGACTGGGCACCACACAGAATAACAAGTATTTCAGGTAAATGGAAAAATGGGAAAGGTGCTGAAGAATGTTTAGGAAACAGATTTGAGGTTTTGAACTAGCTATGAGAAGGATTAACATTTCTCTAGTAAGCATATGCACAAAGGTCAAACACTGCATGGAACACTTCTCTGAGCATGGAAATCTGATATTTGAAATCCTATTGATTCAGATAATATTGGTGCCCTGGAAGGTTTTTTTTTATCTATAATCCTCCGGTAAGATTGGCTGAAATAGTGACAGTTCTCATCACACACTGTAATCCTGTTAGAACTGCTCATTTGAAAACGATAATACCTGGAATGAGTTGCTTTGTTATTTTAGTGAATATAAACAGTATTGGCTCCCAGTGGAAAATTGATTTTAGCAGCAAACCCATCAAAATAAAAATAGCACAGTTATCTTTCTTCACCCGATAAAGATCTCCCAGACATGAATCACAAATCTTGTGACATGATATGACTGAGTAAATAACAAAAGTACATGAAGACTGATGAACCTGTTTTAAAAAAAGATCAAGATTGTGTTTGCCAATTCAGAGGAGAGATCTTTAGTGAAAAACAAAGAATCCATTATTTTCCCATCAGAATAAAAACAAAAATTTTTACCTGTGGTCATCATGAACTGTCTGTACTTGCCTGAAGGCAAGTCGGAAACATTTCAAGAATGCAATATTCATCCTTCTGTATTAGGCATCACAGTGTTACAGGAGAAAAGACAACAGTCTGCCAAGTATCATGGTTACTAGAAAGAAAAGCTGTTTCCTAGAAGTTGGAATCCATAGAAGATCTGCACACACTGACCTTTATTTGCATTTCCTCCCTAGTCACCACCAGACAGTAAAGATTGGTCATAAGAAGACAGAGCCCCTTCTATCTGTGGAGACAACCATGACTTTATGAAAAAAGATTTAGCATGTCAGGGAGGGCCTACAGTGAAAAGGATACCCACTTAGCCTGATCAACAAACTGATTAATCTTTGTCAACACTATCTCATCCCTAAACACAAAAGAAGCCTCATTTCCAATGCATAGCACTTTCACTTGTATGAAGTCTTTTATTTGAAAAGTCTAGACGAATTCAAGATGAAAACCTAAAATAGGCAATTACATCACACTGGATCTAATACTAACACTTGCCGAGGTCTCTGAGATGTACAGTCAAAAAGCTAATACCACCGGCTCAAACACTACAATAGGTCTATTCCCTGACATTTGACTGTTTTTAGAGAATAGTATTACAAGTCTTTTGTAGCAAATGAGAGCATCGACTGTGTTAAGTTAAATGTCTCTTTATCCGAACCTAGCAGCGAATTTATTTATTTCAACCAACAGAATGGATTACATCGCTAGAATTCCTTGTGGATTCATCACTTATGTGGCATTGTCCTTCTCTTTGATAGTGTCCTTCAGTAACTTGCAACTCTGCAGATTTTTCACTTGAAATAAACTGAATCGTCATGCACTAATATTCATCAAAACGCCTGCAAAGATCGAATTTGCTACAAATTTGCTGCAAACCACAAAATTCACTTTACATACTGCCTTATGCTGTCGGCATGTATAAGCAGTGAATTTCACTGGCAGATATTTAAAAGAGCTTTGACACAGTCATCTCCTCTGTCTTGGAGGCAAATCTTTGCACGATGCAAGGTATTGAGTGTCAGCAGGTAAAATAATTAAGGAACCATTAAAACAGAGCAGAGTTTGTTTTTATAACTAAACGTCCCTCCATGCAAGTTTTGTAATAAATTTCAAATTTGTGTTGAGACAAGCACAGTTACCATGTTCTCTAAAACATGGCTAGCGCAGATCGTAGAATCTTTATTGCGCAGGTAGAGGCCACTTAGTCCACCAAGCCTACAACAAAGATCATCCTAGCCAGACCGAGCCCTGACCCTATCCCTGTAACCCCCTACATCTCATGGCCAATCCACCTAGTCTGCACATCCCTGGACACTATGGGACAATCTACCATGGCCAATCCATCTAACCTGCATATTTTCAGACTGTGGGAGGAAACCAGAGCACCCGGAGGAAACCAACGCAGTCATAGGGAGAATATGCAAGCTCCACCCAGTAACCCAAGGCTGGAATCAAACCCGGGTTCCTGGTGCTGCGAGGCAGCAGTGCTAACCACTGAGCCCCCACATCCGACTTTTCAGTTCAACATTCCAATAACATGGTCCCAAAATACCATTTGCACGTTTAGAGATGTTGAAGATGATAATGTTTACTATCTCAGAAATGAAACACCCAAATTTCCAGTTGCAACTCAGCCCTTCCCATGATCCACCCTCTGAATCAACATGTAGCTAATTGTCATTCATTGAATTGGGAGCCAAAGACACTCCAATCCCAAATATTTTATACCTGCAACCTTTCAGTCAACCTGTGGTGAGGCGATGGCCCAATGGTATTGTCATTGTGCTGTTAACCCAGAGACCCAGATAACGTTCTGGGGACCTGCATTCGAATCCTGCCACGGCAGCTGGTGGAATTTGAATTCAATAAATATCTGGAATTAAGAGTCCAAGGATGACCATGAATCCAGTGTCAATTGTCAGGGAAAACCTATCTGAGTCACTAATGTTCTTTAGGGAAGGAAACTGCCATCCTTACCTGGTCTGGCCTACATGTGACTCTAGAACCCACAGCAATGTGGTTGACTCTTAACTGCCTTCAGGCAATAAATGCTGCCTGGTCAGCAATGCCCCCCATTCCATGAATGAATAAAGGAAAAAAAAAAGTTGAAAAGAGAGAAATTGGATAACTTTGTGCCGCGATCACTGAGTCTGGTAGAAGATAAGAGTTTTTGAGAATTAAATCTACTGGAATTTCGAGGAGAGTTTACAGAAGATGGTAAATTGCATTTTGGAATAAAAACCAAAAGAACTATGGATACTGGAATCAGAAACAAAAACAGAAATTGCTGGAAAATCTCAGCAGGTCTGGCAGCATCACAAACTGAGGAAGGGCCATTGGACCTGAAGCATTATCTCTGATTTCTGGCCATTGGACCTGAAGCATTATCTGTGATTTCTCTCCATAGATGCTGCCAGACCTGCTGAGCTTTTTCAGCAGTTTCTGCATATTGGAGTGGCAGTTTGGATGCATTTAGGTAAGACTTCCAAATTCAGGTCTCACTCACTCAAATTCTCATCCTAAAGTCCGCACACTCTGAAAAGCCAGCCCATAAGCTGCTAAGTTCAAATGTACAGCGCCTATATTTCTGGGCTATAACATCAGCTCACAAATTTCAATATTGGCTGTACAGCTATCATTTTGGAAAGGGAGATGAGCATAACAATAGGAGCAGGAGCAGGCAATTCAGCTCCTCAAGAGACAAAAAAAACTGCAGATGCTGAAATCCAAGGTAGATAAACAGGAGGCTGAGAGAACACAGCAAGCCAGTCCTGAATCGTCTCTCTTCAGGAACTGACTCCAGGCTGTCTGGCCACAGCCAGCGTACTGTGCATTGTAAATAAAGGGTGATGTGGTGACGGGATACCAGCCTCTGTGCACTTATTTCACTTTAATGCTGATTTTGCTTTAACATTTCAATTTTCAATAAAAAATCTCCAGTTAACCCCCTTTTTAAACCTTTCAAAAACACTGTTTACATGGATCAACTCTTTTCAGATTACTTGCTGATGCTTTTTTCCGGCTGCTGCTGAGGTATTGATGTGTTTAGTGGTTTCTACTGTTATTTAATTCTGCTTAAGTCTACAGGGTGTGGTGTAGCACATCATGTAGGTTTTTATAATTCAGTAGTCATCCTTTGGTTTCTGTCACTGACTCAAATCCTACTTCATTGCTATTTGACATTTGTGCATGCTTAACTGCAAAAAAGTAAGGATACAGGAAAAGTTGTCTTATAATTTAGCTTTGCATTTTAATCAAGAAAGATATTTGTAGGTTCGTTCTAAACGTGAATATTAATGTGACTCTCCTTCAGAACTTCTTCTGACTTGAAGTTCACCTGACAACTAACATTCTGGAAATTTGACTACAGGAAACCTCACAGGCTGCTGAGTTAGCTTTTCCAAGATGCTTACTTCAACCCTAAAGCAGTGAAATTGTCTAAGAAGCTACAGGTCTTTTACAAGGGAAATTAGAGACAGTAAATTAGAAACTAAGATACCCTTAGTATTGCCTCAGTTGGCTGGATAGCTGGATTGCGACGCAAAGTGATGCCAACAGCATGGGTTCAATTTCCACAACTCGGCAGGTCCAGCAGCATCTGTGGGGAGAAAGCAGAGTTAATGTTTTAAGCCCAGTGACTGTGAAAAGGACCTGCTGAGTTTCTCAGCAATTTCAGTTTTTGTTATGGAATGACTAGTTGACTGCCTGTGATAATAACTACAGAATGATGTGAACTGGGGAGGTATGCACCTTTCTCTTTTGTGTTGTATGTAGTACTGCTAGGTATTAAAGCACAGTTTGTGGCCAGAAACTTAATAGAAAACACCCTTATGCCACAGGGAGGTTTTGTAGTGGCTCTGGAGCCTATTTGTAACCTTTGCTGAGACTATGTAACTCAGCTACATCACGAGGATCCCAATGCCAGGTTCTCCAACCAATGTGATCCACATTCTGTGAAGCTTCTCTATGTAAAGGGATACAAGCAGGAAAGCTGATACACAAATAATGCTAGAAACAAGGACATAGAAGGAAGGCATCGTAAGGTGGCCTGCATCTTCCGCCACCAATTCTCTAGCTCTGGGGGCTGGAAGCCATGCTGGAAGAGGCGAAGTCCGGAGTGGACATCCTGTTTCCTGTGGGGGGAGGAAGAGGATGACCATCCTGGATGCCTGGATGGTGCAGCTCCAACACAGTCAAGACACCACCCAGGACAAAGCAGCCCACTTGATTGGCAGCACACTCACAAGCATCCACTCCCTCCACCACCGACGCTCAGTAGCAGCAGTGTGTGCTATCCACAAGATGCACTGCAGAAATTCACCACAGATCCTCAGGCAGCACCTTTCAAACCCACAAACACATCCATCCAGAAGGACAAGGGCAGCAAATACATTGGAAAATCACCATTGTCAAGTTCCGCTCCAAGCCACTCACCATCCTGGCTATTTATATGGAAAAGTGCTTGGAAACTTGCCTCAGAGCATGGTTAGCCACCTTGGGAGGTCATCTGATCAGTGGCGAGAGATAGAGATGGAACAGGAAAATCACCCGTTTTAGTCTGATCTGTACATAAGTCCACACAAACCAGTTCACTTGTGATTGCAAGTATTGTTCAAGGAAGAAATAACACAGTGTGGAGCTGAAGGAACACAACAGGCCAGGCAGCATCAGAGGAGCAGGAAAATTGACGTTTCAGGTCAGGATCCTTCTTCAGAAATGGAAGATTTTTTTTGCAGTATTTTTTATAGTGTACTTTGTTTTAATAAAGCACATGGTATGTTTCCTGCTGTTAGAACAGCCTTGGGTAATTGATATCCAGAATGAACTTGACAGATCAGGGTATGTGGGAGTAAAAGCCTACTATCTGAATAGGTGACACTCACTGTCTTCCTCCATCCTTCATCCTTCTGCACAAATCCTTCACAAATGTTCCCATTCCATCCTCCTCATACATTCCAATTCTCACTCTCATAACTCTCAGCTTCTCCCACTGCAAAGGACATGATTGTAGATCTCCTGGAGGACTTGAAGCTGTACCTACAATCATAACCACACTAACCATAAGAAAGAGGTGGTCCTAGAAATTAGCAGTGTGGGACAGATATTAAACATTGGTGATTGGGAAATAGGGACCACTCACAGCTTGGTGACGTGCACTTCCACTTAAAATTTAACATGCTGAGTTGACATATCCATTTACTGAGCTGTTGTGATAAGCAGTCTGAAGAATTTTAACCCTTTCTTTTTGCCAGCACTAACATCAATTGTAGGCTTTGATTTACAGGCCCTTCGAGAGTGACGTAGAAGATGATTAGAGAAGTCCTCAGGGAGGATTAGTACTCACAGCATACACCATTACACGACACACTTGCATGTTCCACCAGAACAGATACCCACACCGTAGTGGGTATAGCAGTGTCTGAACATTGAAAGAGTAGAATCCCTTGTGATTGCCATGTGTTAAGTCAATGACTTCAGTCAGAGAATTCAGTCCCTGCTGTGAAACCACTAGCTCTCTGTATCTGACTTATTTTATTAGTGTCAAAGTTCCTAAAGTAGTGATCTAGGAATAAGGCATCAATGAACTCTGAGATGCATTTATGAGCTGCAAATTGATAGATTCTTGTGTTGGCTTACCTAGAGCCAAGTGAGGATAATACAAGTCCAAAAAGAACTTTACACTTCCAGATGTTATGTGTGACCCAGACTAATTGGCCTATCATTCACAACACGGTGAAGTAGTTTGAACCTGACTGGTTCCTGGAAGGAGTGTAAAATGAAGAGATCAGTGATGTGGCGACCTTGGTAATGTATGTCCATCAGATCCCCTTGGAAAGTGTTCTTCTTCCAGGATGCTGCATAATTCAGTATCAGAGAACCTGCGCCTCCTGGGACACTGTTGCTCAGATGTGTTCAGGAAAAGGATTCTCTGTCAACTTTGCGCTGGAGATATTGCCTCCTTTCGGGTGTGTCTATCTCCACTGGGAAGGAAACTGATGCTGATGCTGCTTCTAGTGCTCTTGCTGCTGCAGCTGTTCTTGTGATTCCTCTCCTGTTACTGGTCGTAGCTGCTCCTGTCGCTCTTCATCAGAGAATTAGGTATTGCTGCAGAAGTTTCTCGCATGCTGCAGCAAAGACTGACAGCAAAGAAAATAAAATGAAACTGGGTAAATTCCGAGGCCATTGTAAATACATCTCAAAAATTGGAAACGACCTTCTAAGTCAAGATTTCAAGCTTCTCAGAAGAAATCTTGCAAACACAAGCCTTCCATTATGGCTGGGTAAATGTTTTGTAATTTCACTTCTCAGCTAGCCTGTCAATTTCATCGAATTCGCATTGTGCTCTTGTCCTGGCAATTTCAACACAGTGCAGGAAATCTGTGCACTGGCTGTTAAAGCCAGGATCCTATTTTAAATTCACATTTAATCATCCCATTCAATATTTTAATTACTTACCCAATGGCTAAACTTGCCTGCAAACGTGGATGTGGTCGGGTTAATGTCAACCTCACTATTCAGATATTTATGTTTTCAGGCATTTCAGCTTCCTTTGCATTTGCAGTTGAAACTGTTGTGTTCTTATCTCACTGATTCCCTCTCTAAACATTGTCTCCTTTTCTCAGCTTATTCTGGTCTCTACAACATAGCTTTGTTATGACCTGATTCATCGCATATCTAGATATTTTCCTTATCAATCTGTCTGGTCTAAATCATAGAACAGCTACAGTATAGGAAGCAGGCCATTGAGTCCACACTGACCCTCCGAAGAGCATTCCACCTACACCCAGACCCACACCCTATCCCTATAATCCCACATTTACCATGGCCAATCCACCTAGCCTACACATCTTTGGACAGTCTGAAGAAACTGGAGCACCCAGAGGAAACTCAGCCAGACATGGGGAGAATATGCAAACTCCACACAGACAGTCACCTGAGGCTGTGATCAAATCCAGGCCCCTGGCGCTATGAAGCAGCAGTGCTAAACACTAAGCCACTGTGTCCTGCTCTAGGAACATTTCTGCTGCATCACAAGAGTCCTGTCATTGTACATCTTTTACTGGTTGTTATTTGCTACATCTTTTTCTTTTCATTCATGGATCCTCAATGTAATGACATAACATTGTAAATTCAGCTATAACTGTAACATGCTGTGATATTACTGAGCTATTTTGATTCAGTATTTTTAATACAGAGTCATTTTAAATAGGTGGGGCAAGGCAGGAACATTTCATCAGCACTTTGTAATACAATAGTGGGTGGCTAAACCATTTTTGACAAAAACATGTTCCACCAGGGCCTTAATTAGATGCACCAAGTGGGTAGTGAACTTTAATGTGGTTTTTCAGAGTTTCTCCAGAACTCTCTGAGTCTGTTTGAGGTTTACAGGATTAGGAATATTTGCTTTTATTTTAATGTGGCTTTATCTGATACAATTTTATTTTACATATATGGAGCTTTTGTATTAATGAGTAAGTGTGTATTTAAAGTCGGTCATTTCTGTGCGTGTGTGCATGCATGCGTGTGTGTGCGTGTGAGTGAGAGAGAGAGAGACAACAAATTTGCTTTGCTTTATGAAGATTGGGTAAATAATTTAGGATGGGAAATGAGTTGGAGACAGAAAAAACTGCAGATGCTGGAATCCAAAGTAGACAAACAGGAGGCTGGAAGAACACAGCAAGCCAGGCAGCATATGGAGGAAAGGAGCAGTCAACGTTTTGGGTATTACCCTTCTTCAGGACTGAAGGATAATACGCGAAACGTTGACTGCTCCTTTCCTCCAGATGCTGCCTGGTCTGCTGTGTTCTTCCAGCTTCCTGTTTGTCTACCTAGGATGAAAAATGATTGGGGATAGAATTGCCAGTGGGTCACATGATTGTGCACAATAAAATTAGATGGTATCTAATTAGGATTTTTAAAAAATGCAAACGGGGTCAAATATGTGAGGTGTAACACATTTGGATTAAAAAAAATCACTATTTGTTGTAGGCATTTATTTCAAATGGATTGATAAAATGTTTAAGGAGCTGAATATGTGCATTTGTCAGCTGGCATTGCAAATATATCTTCACCCAAGTATAACCATGAAAGATTTAACCTAAAAAAGTGTGAGGTAATGCACTTGGAGAGCTTTAACAAGGCAAGGGTTTACCCGATGCAGGGTAGGGCACTGGAAAGTTCTGAAGATAGGGACTTTGGTGTACATACCCACAGATCCCTGAAGGTAGCAGGGCAGGAAGGTAAAGTACTTAAGAAGATATATGGGACAATTGCCGTTATTAGCTGAGGCAAAGAATATCATAGCGGGGGGTTATGCTGGAAACTGTATAAAATGCTAGTTAGGCCACAACTGGAGTACGGCATGCAGTTCTGTTCACTACATTATAGGAAGGATGTCAGCGCACTAGATGGGGCGCAGAGGAGATTCAATATGACTTTGCTAGGAGTGGAGGGTGATCTGAGTAGTAAAGAAAGATTCGATTGGCTACGGTTGTTTTCCTTGGAGCAGCAAAGGTTGAAAGGAGACCTGGTGGTGGTGTATAAATCATGATATAGTGGATAGCAAGGCATTTTTTCCATCAGTGGAGGATTCAAGAACCAGGAGGTTAGATCAGGAAGGTAGAAGGCTAAGAGTTTTGTTTTCACTCAGAGGGTGGTAGAAGCAGGCACTCATTGTCTGAGTGGTTGAGACAGAAACCCCGATAAAACTTATGCAGTACTTAGATCTTAACGTGTGTTACCACAGCCTCCAGGGCTGTGGGTTAACAGCTGAAAATGGGATCAATGTAGGCGGATCATTTGTGGCTGTCACAGATAGGATGGGCTGAATGGCCTCCTTCTGCATTGTAAATGTCTATAATTTAAGCACTTGCTCGGTGAGAAAGAAGAAAACTAACTGCTTCAGAAACAACAGGCTTGACAACTCAATTTACATGACCATCATATGAAATATTACTGCTGATACTTGGTGACATTCCAGATTTTTTTTGAAGGTAACTTAATGCTACATTTCAATGTAGCTAAACTGCTTAAAATACATATCCAGCACCTTTGATTTCTGACAGTTTGAAATTATAGGGTAAAGAGGTCATTAAAAACAGATATTTATTCTTTAAATGTGGAATTCATGTTCATAAAGTATGTTTTTTCTTTGAAACATGACTGAATTCAGTAATTAACACAAAACAAGTTTATAACTGTAATATTTTCCAGAGTTCCTGACAACTCTTAAAAGTACTAGTCACCGCACTTGTTGTGGTAACTTTATGTCCTTTGTAGTTATTCCGTAAAAAATCATTTAACCACTAGACCATTGACTTTCAATGGATTTCTTGTCTTTCATATATGAAAAGTGCACAAAATATTCTTATTGCATGTATTCAGACCTATTATTGAAATGAAAGGTCAGCAAGACATGTCCATCACTAAGATCAGTGCAATTCATTTTATCAATCATCACACAACAGCTTAGGATTTCTGAAGCACACTGGACTGCGGGTTAATTGTATGCATGTCTGCATGTGCTATTATCAAACAGAGAACTTCATATTTTACCACTGTGGCCAGCTTCCAAATGGAGAATATGCACTTTCACAGGAAAATTAAAGAAACTGTGTCTAATACATCTGTTAAATTGCTCTAATTTAAGCTTTCTAGTTAGTTAGACAGATGTTTTAAACACATAGAATCTAAATCACTGTACTGCACAGTTTCTAACTAAACTGCTGAGAATTTCATCAGGATTTTCTGTTTACCTAATCTGGTTGTACAGGTTTTAAACTTTAGACAGGGTGCCTTGTCAGCCAGAAACAGATGTGAAGTACTTTCTGTATGTTTCTTGTGGTTTTTCAATCATTTAAGTTAGAAAATTGCCCTTTTGGTAAAAGGTAGAATGCGAAACATACCACACTTAACCAAGTCTAGAGAGTTTCAGTGCAGCTTTGCTAGTGTGTACAGGCAAAGCTACAATTGTCATAGGTATATCCATACAGTTTACCAGTTGGTCACTTACATGAATTTACTACGTAAATCTGTAGTTGATAAGTTTCCTCCAGCCAGGATCACCTTACCAATTAGAGCAATGTTGTAGGTTCACCTGGAGCTACATTAGCAAAATCCAAACTCCAGCATCAAGTCTATTTGTCCAGATGATTCTTGTGACCCAGACTAACTGGTCTTTCATTAACAGCATTCTAAAATATTGTGAATCTAACAAGCTGAAATTCAGAACATTTAATCTGTATTGGATGGCTGATGGAGTTCTGTTCTTCTATTTCTTGTCATGTAACATAGAAATCTCACTCACTTAAATTTCCAGAAGAAAGAATTTAGATTCATGCAGCTTCATACTGATGTCCCAAGCACTTGATAAACAATGATTTCATTTGAGCAAACATGTGGCAAATGAACAGCTGATCAGATATTCTATATTTGGTGGTATTGATTGAGGGAGAAATGTTGATTGATTGATTGGTTTATTGTTGTCCCATGTACTGAGGTACAGTGAAAAGTGGAGGAAAAAACAAGGTTGCTGGAGAAGCTCAGCAGGTCTGGCAGCATCTGTGAAGGAAAAAACAGAGTTAACGTTTCAGGTCGGGTTCTGAGGAAGGGTCACCGGACCTGAAACGTTAATTCTGATTTTTCCTTCACAGATGCTGCCAGACCTGCTGAGCTTTTCCAGCAACTTTGTTTTTGTTCCTGATTTACAGCATCTGCTGTTCTTTCGGTTTTTACTTTGTACAGTGAAAAGTGTTGTTTTGCGTGTTATACAGGCAGATTGTACCATACAAAGTGCATCAGGATAGCAGAACAGAGTGCAGAATACAGTGTTACAGCTGCAGGGAAGTGCAGAGAGAGAGAGAGAGAGATCAGAATTAACATTTGAAAGATCCATTCAAATGTCTGATAACAGCAGCGAAGAAACTATTCTTGAATCTATTCATACGTGTTTTCAAACTTTTATATCTTCTGCCTGACAGAAGAGGGCAAAGGGAGTATAACCGGGGTGGGAGGGGTTTTTGATCATGTGGTTCCTTTCCCGAGGCAGTGGGAAGAATAGATTAAGTCAATGGATGGAAGACTGGTTTGCGTGATGGACTGGGCTGTGTTCACAACTCTCTGTAGTTTCTTGCACTCCCAACTCTTTTCTATCCTTTTTTCCAGAAGCTTTGACATGCACCTGCGAAGGTATCTGTGACCTCACCTGAATGGCTCATCTAAATGAAAGCACTTCCAACAACACAGCACTACCCTGCTACTGGTTCCAGCCGAGACTGAATCTGCTGAAATCCAGAGCAGGCCACAACCATCTGACTCAGAGGCGGAAGTGCTACCAACTCAACCAAACTGACAAGAAGAAGAACACAACAGAGAACTGTTGTGGTATTGATTGAGGGATTGAGAGAACTGGAGAAATTCAGTAGGTCTGGCAGCATCTATGGAGAGAAATCTGTGTTCTGAAGCAGGGTTACTGGACCTGGAAGGCTAGCTCTGATTTCTCTCCACAGATGCTGTCAGACCTGCTGAGCTTTTTCCAGCAATTTGTGTTTTTGCTTCTGATTTCCAGCATTTGCAGTTCTTTGGGTTTGTTTTGGTCGAGAGGAATAATCATTGTTTGCACATTCGACACATCGGAAGCAAATATTTAAACTTTTGACAAGCAAACAGAAATCTTACGCAAGCATAACAAGCAGTACAACAGTTTATAAAACAGTTGAAGATACTGTCTCTACCCTACTGACCATAACATGTGCATATCATATAACATTCCATTAGACCATAAGGTATAAGTGCAGAATTAGGCCACAATCCATGCCGGTAACTTGTTCCTAATATTATGGGCTCTTATATTATTCAGCAGCGTCCTGTGTGGCACCTTGTCAAAGGCCTTCTGGAAATCTAAATCCATTAAGTCCCCCCTTGTCTAAGTTGCTTGTTGTCTCTCCAGAGAATTCTAACAGATGTGTCAGGCATAACCTCCCCTTGACAAAACCATGCTGACTCAGCCCTATTTGCCATGCACTTCCAAGTACTCTGCAATTTCATCCATAATCATGGATTCCAAAATCTTACCAATAACCAAGGTCAGGCTAACCGGTCTTCCTCCCTTCTTAAGCAGGTGTGTTACATTAGTCATTTTCCAGTTCACTGGGAACCTCTCTGATCCAGTAATTCCCAAAAATCACCTCTAATGCCTATACAATCTCCTCAGATATCTCCTTCAGGATTTTGGTGTGTAGTCCATCTAGTCCAGGTGATTTTTCCCCTTTCAGACCTTTCAGCTTCTCAGCACCTTCTCCTTAGTGATGACCACTACACTCACCTCTGCCCCTGACTCTCTTGAAGTTCTGGTATGCTGCTAGTGTCTTCCAATGTGAAAAATGATGCAAAGTGCCTACTCAATTCCTCTGTCATTTCTTTGTTCCACATTACTGCTTCTTCAGCCTCATTTTCCAATATTCCAATGTCCACTCTTGCCTCTCTCTTACCTTTTAGATATCTAAAAAATACTCTTGCAATCTTTTTTTATATTATTAGCTAACTTACCCTCATATTTCATCTTCTCCCCACCCCCCTTATTACTTTTAATTATTGCTTTCTGCTGTTTTTTTCACAACATTATATGCTTTTTCTTTTGCTTTTATGCTGTCCCTGACTTCCCTTATCAGCCAGGGTTGCCACAGGCTCCCCTTACTGTGTTTGTTCTTCCTTGGGATGAATTTCTGCTGTGCCTCCCGAATTATCCCTAGATATTCCTGCCACTGCTGCTCCACCATCCTCCCTGCTAGGCTCCCCTTCTGATCAGCTCTGGTCAGATCCTGCCTCATGCCTTTTTAGTTATCTTTACTGAATTGTAATACCATCACATCTGATGCCAGTTTCTCCTTCTCAAACTGCAGAGTGAATTCTATCAGATTATGGTCACTGCCCCCTCGAAGTCCCTTCACTAAGGGGTTCCTTCATTCCATAGGAGGTTTCTAAAGAGAACTGGGACATATATTTGAAAGTGATGAATTTAGAGTACTATAGAGAAAGGGCTGAAGAATGGGACTAGCTGGGTAGCTCTTTTGGGAGTTGGTACAGACACGATGGGTTGAATGGCCTCATCCCGTACTTTAAAATTCTATGATTCTATAATTTGAAAGGTAGCTGTGCTGTTAAGTTCCAGCCCTAATTTTCTGCTGAAAAGTTGAATTACCAATTAATGTGCGCTGGTAGCAACAGTTTAAAGTTGTCAGGAGGTTGAAAGTGAACAGCTGTTTTTATTGAGACTAAAGACAGAGCCACCCAGCTCATCCAACAAATTGTGATGCCTCAAAACTCACAGGCTCTCTCTTTTCCTTAGCATAAACTTCTGGACATTTCACACTTTAATAACTAACATTATTTTGACCCCAATCTTTAAGCCAATGACAAATATTCATAATGTCAGAATTGGAAGATAGCTCATACTGAATTGCTAAGACCATTTGAGAGAAAATTAAGAAGAACAGAGAATGTTTCAAGTCACAGTTCCTAATACATTGCAGCTAAAATGACCATGCTGGATCAAAACTGGAGCCAGCTTTCTTTCTGTTTGACTATTCAAAAGATTTCCATTTCAAAATATCGCACCCATTCTAAAATAACGTCTTCTGTACTTTACTTTAGTATTGACCCAATCTATTGCACAGTCAAGTCTATATATTGTTCGAGCAATCTTAAGGATACTTGCCAGTCATATCTCAATGCTTTTCAGGGTAAGTCTCAGGGTTACTTGTCTTTTACATTGATCTGTCTTGGTTCAATGGGTCTCATTATTGTTAAATCTGCACCTTCCTTTTTGAATTAAAATTGGTACTATTCAAGTAAGTAGTACAATGGTTAATCTTTGCTAAGGCATAACCTGCAATCTGTTGCTATGCCAATTCTTACGACCTGTATTTTAGCAAAGCTTTTGGTCATCTGATCTAATGTTATGTTATGGCAAGACTGAGCCAGCATAGTTCTGGGAAATCTCTCTCCTACCTACTTTTTCATATACTGTAAATATTAATGAAGGTTCCCGTTCACTTATATGAAGACAAGATCAAAAATCACACAACACCAGGTTATAGTCCAACAGGTTTATTTGAAATCACAAGCTTTCGGAGCACAGCCCCTTCATCAGGTGCACCATCAAGTGCCTCCACATCATGTATGAAGACAGACTTGTCTCTCTCTGCAGCCTTAGTATGTTATTATAGTGCCATAGTTTAGTTTGTAATACCCCTGTGAAACATGCTGGGGCATTTTAGCACATTATAGGTGCTATCTAAATATAAGGTATTGTTGTTCATGTTTAATAGCCAGCTGCTACAGCCCATATGATACTACTACTGTGGTGATGGCATTAAGAATCCTTCTGAGACTAGGATTACAATTATTGAACTAAAGATGAGTAGATGCATATGAATTGTATTGTTCAATTCCTTTTCACTCGTGCAAAGAAAACCTATTTCTACACTGAATTTAGTTTAATTAGTTAGGTATAAACATAAGTAATGGCAATCTGTGGAATCAAAAGGGCTGGTTTTAACTGTCAGACCTAATTGATTAGATTTGACCTGGTGCGGAGTCTTATCCCCATTAGCAACTCTGCTGGAGCTATCCCTGTAGTTGCCTGAGGGGTAGTCCTAAAATCAAATAGGAACCAAGACAGTTTGGTATCTAGTGAAGCTGTAGGCTGTTTCTTTCAACCTGCTTTCAAAGTTTGGACCGCTGATTCTGCCAAACCTTTGGACGATGAGTGGTACAGAGCTGGCCTTATATGACGAATACCATTTGACTTTAGGAAATACCCAAATTCCCAGCTGGTAAACATAGAACATAGAACGTGGAACAGGGAACATAGAACATAGAACATAGAACATAGAACATAGAACATAGAACATAGAACA
>NC_063335.1:28016641-28025384 GCF_021869965.1 Rhincodon typus
GAACATAGAACATAGAACATAGAACATAGAACATAGAACATAGAACAGTACAGCACAGTACAGGCCGTTCGGCCCACGATGTTGTGCTGACCTATTATCCTACTAAGATCAAACTACCCTGCATACCCTACATTTTACTACCCACCATGTGCTTATCTAAGAGTCGCTTAAAAGTCTCTAAAGTATCTGACAAACGATGGCCTGTTATCTGTGACTAATACTTCCAGGAGTCCGTGTATTGCAAAAGATGCGCACTGTTTTTCTATCATCCCCGTGTTTGACAAATGAACTCAATTCATGTCCAGCCACTTTGAGTGGGTGTCTACAATGACTAAGAACATTGAGCCCATGAAAGGACCTGCATAGTGGACATATGGACATGTAACTGACCTCAGGGATCACGGGGCCATTGCCACAAATGTGGGGGAGCTGCTGGCGGTAATTTTTGCCCTTGTTGGCACACTGGGCACTGCCCCACCAATGTGGCTATGTCTGCATCCAGTCCTGGCCACCAGATTTAACTTCTTGCCAACATCTTCATTTTGGAAACCCCTGGATGACTCTGTTGGAGGTCAGTTAGTATCTAGCGGTGACCTTTGCTTGGGTCAATTGCTCTTGCTCCCCATAACAGAATGTCGCCTCCGACTGTGTGCTCGTCTCTCTGGGTCCAAAAGGTCTCAATTCTAGTTGTGATGGGCTTTTAGTTTCCCCTATCACCACCAGCTGTTTCAGTTTTGACAAGACCGGACCTTTCTGCGTCCAAAGTCTGATATTGTCAACTGTGACTGGAAGTGTGTCCAGGAAATGTAATACCATTACAGACACTTCCTCTTGTGGTACCACTGGTGGTGTATCTGTCAGTGGGAGGCGGTTCAATGCATCCACATTTGTTACTTGGCCTCCCGGATGCTACTCTAACTTGTAATTATATGCATTTTGTATTAGGGCCCACTGCTGGATTCGGCCTGAAGCTATGGGAGGCACTGCCTTGTCCTCTTTAAGTAGACCTAGTAGGGTTTTGTGGTCCATTATTATTACAAGTTTACATCCAGAAAAGTATTGGTGGAACTTCCTGACTCGAAATATGACTGCCAAACCTTCCTTCTCTATCTGGGTGTATTTATGCTCAGCTTTAGCCAAAGTCTTGGGTGCGTACACTATTGGGCATTCTTCTCCACTTGGCCACTTATGAACTAATACTACCCCAACACCGTACGGGGAGGCATTGCATGTCAATACCAGATGTCACCTGGGATCATGGTGTACCAAGCCCTTAGAGGATGATAGCTGTTTCTTCACATCCCTGAAAGCTGTGGCTTTGCTATGTGATAATTTCCGAGGCTGACCCTTTTTTAAGAGTTGATGCAAAGGTGCCAGAATGGAGGCCAGGTTATGTATGAACTTCCCATAATAATTCACCAGCCCAAGGAAAGACCTAAGCTGCATAGATGTGGAATCTGGGGCAACTTTGATCACCCTCAGTCTATTTTCTAACAGGTGTAACCCAGTCTTGTTGACTCTGTAGCCCATATAAGTCACTTGGGGTGCTTGGAAGACACATTGTTCCCTTCTAAGGCATACGCCTGCCTGCGAGTAACATCTAATGACTATGTCCAAATCCTCTCAGTGCTCCTCAGTGCCTTCCCTGTTATTAGCAGGTCATCCAGATAAATTGTGACCTGAGGTAGACCTTGCAAAATGTTCTCCAACATCCGCTGAAAAATTGCACAGGCTGACGATACCCTCAATGGCAGTCTCATTATTTGGCAAAAATCCTTATAGGTATTAATTGCAGCATACTTCCGGGAAACCTCATCTAAACACAATTGCAATTAAGCATGGCTCATGTCCAGCTTTGTGAAAGACAGCTCCCCAGCCAGCACTGCTCATAAATTCTCTGTGCGAGAGATTGGGTATTTATCCAGCTGTGAAAAGCAGTTTGCCATTTGTTTGAAATCCCTACAAAGGAGAGCCAACCTGTTGGGCCTCACAAGTGGTATGACTGGTGCTTCCCATTAGCAAATTGGGCTGGTTTTGATGTGTTCTTCGCTTTCCAGCCTCCTGATTTCTGCCCCTACTTTTGCCCGTAAGGCCAATGGCACTGGGCAGGAATTGCTTCTTGATCAACATGCAAGGTGGCTTTGGCTCCTTTGATGGTCTTAGACCTTCCTGAAAAACTGTTTCAGTCATTCCCCACATGTCCTGCAAGTGTTCCCCAGGAGCTAAGTTGGTAGCAGGATGAAGCCTCCTTAGAGGAGGACACTAACTCTCAGAATACACTGTCAGAAGGCCCATGAGCACTCTCCATCAGCACAGACATGCATGGCTCCATGGGGCTGCCAGGTTAATGTTACGTGTCATGTTACAAATGAGTACGTGTAGATGTTGGAAGGAATTACTTCAGTACGGAAACCCAATCAAAGGGCTCAGGGTCCTCCTAAGGAGTTCCAACTTAGGGATGAGTGACCAGCTCCCTACAAAATTACACGGGTTTTACCGGAGCACTGAGTGGGGGAGCACAGAGACTTCAGTGCGATGACGTATGTGTGCTTGGTGAAGTAGGGAATTAAATGCGTGGTTCTGGTTTCACAGCGTTCCTGTTCTGAAGAAGGGTTCCCTCTGCTTTCACTCCACAGATGCTGCCTGACCTGCTGAGTTTTTCCAGCAATTTCTGATTTTGTTTCTGGTTTTACATTTTTTTTGAGCTTCTGAAAGCTAATGAATGTTCAAGGCTTTAATGAGCAGGCAGGTGATTGCTCGGCGAGATTTTAAGATGTTATCTGTCCAAATTCAGAAATTTAATGCACTATTAGGGCATGAAAATACTATAGTAAATATGTAGTTTAATTCATTAAACTATTTGCTAAGACTACAGCCAACTATACCCTAAGATCTGAATATCCTTCCTGTAATTTGATACAATAAACAGGAATTTAATATTTTGATTTGAAGTACAAGCTATTGTTATTCAGCTTTTCTGAAGCTTTGCTTACTGAGATGTCACATTTTCTAAATCTTGTAGCCTGCCTTGTATGGATTATAATACCAAATTATTGGACACAGTTGGATTGCCAAGCTGCAAGACTGGAATTCTGAAGCGCGGTTGATAAAATTGTTGCTTCTGGGTATGGTTGGATTGCACCATTGGATAATTGGACAAGGAGCTGTCAGCCAGGAGTCCCCTAGACATGGCCCCTTCTGATGCAGGGCAGTATGTTTAGGCTGGGTAGAGTTTATACATGAAACAAAGCCCTTCAGAAAATGCCAGTTCATTCCAATATAATGTGGGATTTCCATAACATCACAATAGGAGAAGACTGGAAGCTCACATATGTTTGAGCCTCCCATATTTAACATATGGAACGCATTGGACTAAAGCATTTGCAAAAACATGTTGTCTAAATATATTTTTGGTGACTGCACATCTGTAGTTATGGATTATTGGGAAAAAAGGAAGAGATTGGGAAACGCTAAATAGGCTGGGGCTCTTTTCCCTGGCATTGCAGGCTGATGGGTGACCTGACAGAAGTTTGTAAATTCATGAGGGGCATGGATAGGGTGAATAGTCAAGGTCTTTTCCCCAGGGTAGGGGAGACCAGAAATAGAGGGCATAGGTTTAAGGTGAGAGGGGAAAAATCTAAAAAGGGCCGAAGGGGCAACTTTTTCATGCAGAGGGTGGTGCACGTATGGAATGAACTGCCAGGGGAAGTGATGGAGGTTGGTACAATTACAACATTTAAAAGGCATCTGGATGGTTATATGAGTAAGGGTTTAGAGGAAGGGTTTAGAGGGATATGAGCCAATGCTGGCAAATGGAAGTAGATTAATTTAGGATATCTGGTTGGCATGGATGAGTTGGACCGAAAGGTCTGCTTCCATGCTGTACATCTCTGTGACTCTATGACATTGGACTGTTTAGATGTATTTTCCCTGGAGCGTCAGAGGTTGAGGTTTATAAAATCATGAGGGCCATGGTTAGGGTGAATAGACAAGATCTTTTCCCAGGGGTGGGGGAGTCCAAAACTAGAGGGTATAGGTTTAAGGTGAGAGGAGAAAGATTTAAAAGGGACCTAAGGGGCAGCTTTTGCGCAGAGCGGGTGGTGCATGTATGGAATGACCTGCCAAAGGAAATGGTGGAGGCTTTTACAATTGCAACATTTAAAAGGTATCTGGATAGGTATATGAGTAGGAAGGGTTTAGAGGGATATGGGCCAAATGCTGGCAAATGCGACTAGATTTATTTAGGATATCTGGTCGGCATGGACGAGTTGGACCAAAGGATCTGTTTCTACGGTGTACATCTCTATGACTCTATGATCCTATGTGACAATAAATCTAAATCTAAATTATGAAGCCCTGGAAGTTATCTGCCATAAACCACTAATAAATGCATTGCCAGGATTGCAGTTTCAACAGGGAAGGATATAACTTTGAAGTCAGATACCAGGGTGATTATATCTAATGCATGGAGCAGATTGACTAACCCACACAAAGACCAGAATATCCCTCCTGCTCTAGATGTGGATGCTCCAGATTCATAGAGTCATACAGCGCGGTACAGACCCTTTGGCCCAACTCACCCATGCAGACCAGGTTTCCTAAACCAAACTAGTCCCCTTTGCCTGCATTTGGCCCATATTCCTGATATTTACAGCAATTAGCCTATTAATCTCTAAAGTCCAAGAAAAGTGTTGAGTGCATCAGATTTCAGGTAGTTATTCTTTAAACTATCTATTTACTTCCAAGACAGAATAGATTTGGGTCTAAGGGATAGTTAATCAATATTTCTACCTGAATACAAAGCTTAAGCCATTCATGTTACTTAAAATATATTTAATTCAATAGAACTAAAAGTATTAAATGTACAATATCATTCAAATTTGTGTTAAAGCAAGTTAATAGAAAGGAATTTTCAATATTTAGCATCTGCAAGTTTCTGAGATTTTTTCAAACAAACCCAGAAGAAAAGATACAACAATATTCAATAGATCTTCACATCATTGATCTTAGTAATTTGCTTTCAATCCCATTATGTAATTCTGAGTAACCAGAGAAACCACAATAAATGTTAACATATTTAAGTCAGTTTTTCTTTTGTTCTAAAGTTTTATTTAATCTTTACAAAAAAAATTACAAATCTAATTCTTTAATAGATTCGAACTACTTTTCAGTGTATACTTCCAATTATAGTCAAACAAGATCCCATCACAACTTTTTAGCTGCAGTAAGTTCTAATTTGCAGATAGATCTGTTGCTTGAACACTTCTGTAAACTCCCGAAAACAAGGATCTTCCACTATGCTTAATAAAGATATATCAATTTGATACTGATATTCATTTGCACAAAATGTTAAAATACATGTGTGATCGTACAATTAATATTTGTGACAAAATGTATTGAAACCTCACAGAATCTACAGCGCAGTAAGAGGCCACTCAGCCCGTTGAGTCTGCACCAACCCATTGAACAGTATCCCAAGCAGACCCCTATCCTCTCGCCATAACTCTGCATTTACCATCGACAATTCACTTAACTGGCACATCTTTGGACTGTGGAGGACACAGAGAGAATGTGTAAACTCCACACAGACATTTATCTATCGCTGGAATTGAACCCATGTCACTGCTTCAGAGCAGCAGTGCTAACCACTGTGCCACCCGAACTAAATATTAAAATTTCCCCAAAGTAGATACATGGCCTTTCTAACACAATTTTAGACTGTATTATTTGATTGAATGATTTACTACAACAGGTCATAATAAGTGCAAAGTAATATTCTATTATACTTCTTATGCAATTTCTCAATAACAGTGGCTGTGATTACAAAAATATAAAAATTCTGTAGCTTTAATTCAGTGTACAGAAGTTATTAAAATTATCCCTTTGTCTTCAATTGCATAATCAGGTGTTGAGTCTATCTTGGAGGTCTCTGCTTTAGGTTATAAACCCTGAAGAAACAGAAAACACAGATTATTTGTACTGTACTAAACGTAGAATTCTGGGCAATTGTTGTGAAACCGCAAATTCATAGACACAAGTGCAGTAGCTACAACAGGATCACACCAACTGGTATCTGTTATCCCTGACCTAGCTGGTATCATTGCATAAGGCTGACAGCAACTGGGCATATTTCATGTATCTGTCAGAGCTATTCTGATGCATCACAGTGTGGTATGGCAACTGCTCTTCCCAAAACTGCACGAAACTAAAGAGAGGCGTGAACACAACCCAGTCCATCATGCAAACCAACCTTCTACCCATTGACTCCACCTATATTTCCCGCTGCCTCGGGAAAGCAACCAACATAATGAAAGACCCCTCCCACGCAGCGTGCTCCGTTGGGCGGAAGATATAAAAGTTTGAAAAAATGTACCAATAGTTTCAAGAACAGCTTCTTCCCCGCTGTTATCAGACTTTTGAACGGACCTCTCATATTTTAATTCTGATCTCTCTCTCTCTGCGACACTGTATTCTGCACTCTGTGTTGCCACCCTGATGCACTTTGTATGGTACGATCTGCCTGTATAGCATGCAAAACAACACTTTTCACTGTACCTTACTACCTGTGACAACAATAAATCAAGTAAATCACGCACACCCCACACCTGTAGAACTCTACCACACTTAACTTCACATCAAATGTCCTCCCTGCCCCCTGAGCTCTGATGTTACACCGTAATGATGTTCCCCTAGTCCTCTAAGATCCCCAGTGGTGTACATGGTAGTTGTCACTGGCTATACCGTCCTTCCTGTAGCTCACCATGCCCTCCAATGTGACTCTGCCAACCTCCATACATAGAAATAGAGAACCATCGAAAATAGGTGCAGGAGTAGGCCATTCAGCCTTTGAGCCTGCTCCACTATTCAATATGATCGTGGTCGATTTTCCATCTCAATGTCATGTTCCTGCTTTCTTCCCATACCCCACTGATACCTTTAAGATCAGAAAATCTACCTCTTTCTTGAAAATATTTACTGACTTTGAATCTGCAGCCTTCAGTGGTAGAGAATTCCTCAGGTTCACTACGTTTGAGTGAAGAAATTTTTTCTCACGTAAGTCCTAAATGGCCTACCCTGTATTCGGAGATTGAGTCTCCTGATTTGGATTCCCAACCAGCGAAAATAACCTATTTGCAAATAGTCTATCCAGCCCTGTTAGAAATTTCACCATTTCAATCAGATCCCCTCTCATTCGGATAAACTCTAGTGAATACAAACCCAGTGGAACCGATCTCTCCTCATAGGACAGCCTTGCAATCCCTTGTATCAGCCTAGTGACTTTCTGCTGCACTCCCTCTATGACAAATGTATCCTTTCTTAGGTAAGTATACTAAAACTGCAAGCAATGCTCAATTTGTGATCCGACTGAGACTCTGCGCTACTGCAGCAAAAGATCGCTACTTCTGAACTTCTATCTTCTTGCAATGAAGACCAATATACCGCTTGGTAATTGCCTTCCTAGTTGCTTGCTGCACTTACCTGTCTACTTACGCAGACTAAAACAGAAGTTGCTGGAAAAACTCAGCAGGTCTGGCAGCATCTGTGAAGAAAAAATCAGAGTTAATGCTTCGGGTCCAGTGACCCTTCCTCAGAACTCTCGTCTTGTTCAGTCCCTGAATCCGAGCAGAAAGAACGGACAAAGAAACATGGTCAAGCCCCCGAACCAGTTCATAGTAATAATCTGAGGGACAGGAGCATGAGTGGTAGCAGGAGGGCAGCGGGAGGTGCAAGGGCATGATTAAGAGTTGGAGGTGAAGGGTTGGGCTGCCTGTGAAAGACTCACAGGAACTGCATCTCCAATTTTGCATTTTACCAATAGTGTGACACTACTGAAAACAACAAATGCTGGAGATCACAGTCGGTCGGGTAGCATCCATGGAGAGAGAACGAGCTAATGTTTTGAGTCTAGATAACTCTTCATCAGAGTCATCTAGACTTGAAATGTTCGCTTGCTCTCTCTCCATGGATGCTGTCTGACCCACTGTGACCTCCAGCATTTGTTGTTTTCAGTACAGATTCCAGCATCTGCAGTAATTTGCTCCTGTTTTCAGTCTGACACTTTATCTCTGTAGCCAGTCATTGCAGTGTCCACCTGACCATAGTAAAACAATAAAACCCTCCATGAAATAAACTTTCAAAAACAATTTTTAAATTGAAATTATGCCTTGCGCTTTTTCCTTTTGGCCATGTGCTTTTGCTGGACTGGTGCTACTGTACAGTAGAATAGAATAGAACAGCAATTTATTGTCGTATGTACTTTTACAAAAAACGTACAGTGAAAAGCTTTATAAGTTGGCACACCATGGCACCTAATTAGTGACACAAGTCATAACGTAGCAGAGGTAAAATAGCAAAAGCTCATCACCATTCGATTAATGGCTCCTGGGTTCGGGGAACACTGGAAAACTGGGTCAAAGGTGCCACACTAGGCCAAAACCGCCACACTGGGCCAAAACCTCCACACTGGGTTAAAACTGCCACACTAGGCCAAAACCGCCACACTGGGTTAAAACCGCCACACTGGGCGAAAACCGTCACACTGGGCGAAAACCGTCACACTGGGCCAAAACCTCCACACTAGGCCAAAACCTCCACACTAGGCCATAACCTCCACACTGGGCCAAAACCGCCACACTGGGTTAAAACCGCCACACTAGGCCAAAACCTCAACACTGGGCCAAAACCGCCACACTGGATTAAAACCGTCACACTGGGCCAAAACCTCCACACTGGGCCAAAACCG
>NC_063335.1:28025484-28038965 GCF_021869965.1 Rhincodon typus
ACACTGGGCCAAAACCTCCACACTAGGCCAAAACCTCCACACTAGGCCAAAACTGCCACACTGGGCCAAAACCGCCACACTAGGCCAAAACCTCCACACTAGGCCAAAACCTCAACACTGGGCCAAAACCGCCACACTGGGTTAAAACCGTCACACTGGGCCAAAACCTCCACACTGGGCCAATACCTCCACACTGGGCCAATACCTCCACACTGGGCCAAAACCGCCACACTGGGCCAAAACCGCCACACTGGGCCAAAACCTCAACACTAGGCCAAAACCTCCACACTAGGCCAAAACTGCCACACTAGGCCAAAACCTCCACACTAGGCCAAAACTGCCACACTAGGCCAAAACTGCCACACCAGGCCAAAACCTCCACACTGGGTTAAAACCTCCACACTGGGCCAATACCTCCACACTGGGCCAAAACCGCCACACTGGGCCAAAACTGCCACACTAGGCTAAAGCTTCCACGCTGGGCTAAAACCGCCACACTGGACCAAAACCTCCACACTGGGCCAAAACCGTCACACTGGGCTGAGACTGTCATGCCATGCTGAGACCACCCCGCTGGGATTAGATCTTCACAGCATGCTGATGAAATACCCAGAAGCCACCGAAGAAGACTTCCATGCTGGAATGAGACCGCCCCTCCTGGACAAGACCACCACACTAGCAGACTATCCCGCCAGGCCTATACCGCAGTTCTGGGCCATTGGAAGCCACCTCGTTGCTGGTCCTGGGCTGGGAGAAGATGCCTTCCACCAAAGTGGTTAAAAAGTAAGCCGCACAATGGAAGGCTCCTGATATTCACTGGGCGCAAAGTAGATGCTCTTACATCAGGGTAACAGTGAGCTGCTCTGGGTCCCTGCTTTGGACTGCACTATGTTTGTACCAAGGCTGTAATGAGGTTGGGTAATCAGATTGGGCGTTGATTAAGAGCTTACAGGAAAGTGCATGCTTCAGTAATACAGCGGGGTGTTGTCAGGATCCACTGCATTTGCTATATCCAGGGTCTGTAACGACTGATTGTGATAACATGGAGTGGATTAATAGCTGGTTTATTAATGGTGGAAATATCAGGAGGAAGCTAACTTGAATCATTCACTTAGTAGATCTGGCTGCCATTGGTTGCAAACATGTCAACCTTGTTTCCCGCATTCACAAACTGCACACAGCCACATTTGCAGCTTGGAACACTCATGAAACATAATCGTCTGGTTAGTTGTTTAATTACTCATGCGGCAGCAAATTTGGCATGTATGGAGTAAAGGGTTAACTATTAACTCTAATAATAACATCTGAGCATGTGCATAAGGAGGTCTGTCGTTATCATGTCAGATCATGTGACCTGAAGGCATAAGGTTCTCAAATTTCATGTTTTCTCAGATCATGGTACTCTACAGGAAACATGCTTCTCTGTTGTAAACTACTAGCTTAATAATAGCCCAGACAGTGTGGGCCTGAGGGCTGTCATTTTTGTTGTAACGCATGTATGTTACATTCTTCAATATTACAATATTCTCAGTTCTGAAGAAGGATTCACCCTGCTTTCTCTCCACTGATGTTGCCAGACCTGCTGAGTTTCTCCAGCAATTTCTGTTTTTGTTTCAGATTTTCAGTATTTGTGTTTTAATTTGTTTTATAACAATATTCCCACCCACTTTCTTATACTATGGGAGATAATGTAAGTATTGCAATTAATTAATTAATGTAAGTAATTGCATTTGGACAGAAGCCTCAAAATTCTTCGCTGAAGAGGGATCTGGGCGTCATTGTACATGAATCACAGAAAGCGGTATACGGGAGTATTGGTCTTACTGGCAGAGAAGTTTTGGTGAGTTCGTCAGCCCCTCCATATCAATTCAAGCCTTTAAGAAGGCTCTCTTCGGCAAGAAAACAGCTGAACCATGGATGTATGACTTGAGGATGAACATGTGTAGTTGGCCATAATGGCAGGCCAATAATAATTTTGCTCCAGTTGCAGACAACACTAACGTCAGCAAAATACAACAAACCAAAAACAAAATGTGTAAGATATATCATTTCTTGCACCTACCCAAAATTGTCCAGCTTTTCTTGAAATCTGTAAAAATGTAGAACCAATGGAAATTGGACACACATGCAGGAAATTGGATAGCACAGTTGCCTGGATGTTACCATAAAAAAAGGGGGAAGCAATGACCTGGTGATATAATTACTGCACTATTAATCCAGAAACTCAACTGATGATCTGGGGACCTGGGTTCAAATCCCACCACCACAGATGGTAGAATTTGAATTCAATTAAAAAACATCTGGATTCAAGAACCTACTGATGACCATAAAACCACTGCTGATTTTCCATAAAACTCATCTGGCTCATTAATGTCCTCAGGGAAGGTAATTTGACAACCTTACCTGGTCTGGTCTACATGTGACTCAAAAGCCACATCAATGTGGCTAACTTGCAACTGCCCTTTGAAATGACCTAGTATTCATAGAATCCCTATAGTGTGGAAACAGGCGCTTCGGCCCAACAAGTCCACACTGACCCTTGGAGCATCCCACCCAGACTCAACCCCTATAACCCTCACACTCCTGAACACTACGGGCAATTTAGCATGGCCAATCCACCTAGACTGCACATCTTTGGACTATGGGAGGAAAGTGGAGCACTCAGAGGAAACCCACGCAGACACGAGGAGAATGTGCAAACTCCACACAGACAGTCACCCGAGGGTGGAATCGAACCCGGGTCCCTGGCGCTGTGAGGCTGCAGTGCTAACCACTGAGACACTGTGCCGCCCATAGTAAACCACTCAGTTCCAGGGCTGTGAGTGACGTGCAATAAAAGCTGGCCAGCCAGCAATGCCTATGAGTAAATGTAAAAAAAAACATTCCTTCTCGATCTCTTCCCTCGCCTGAGGCATGGTGATCCTCAGATTAAACCACCACCAATCATCCCTCTCTAATGGGAGAACAGCCTTATGGTCTGTTAGGATGAAGGCAAATTTACCTTCAGTGCTGTGCTGTTAATTCACCAGGTTAGATAGTCATTTTAAACCTGATGCTGCTTTTGGCATACTCTGCTACAGTCTTCAACAGAACCATGCTGGAGGGCCTAGAGTAATGGGAATGGGAATGAATATGTTGAGTTATAGAGTGTGGTTATATATAACTCTGTGGCCAGTTGTTGTTTCAGCCAGAGGGTGGTGACTCTGTGGAACTCATTGCCACAGAGGGTTGTGGAGGCCAAGTCATAGAGTCATAAAGTCATACAGCACGGAAACAGACCATTCGGTCCAACCAGTCCATGCCGAACATAATCCCAAACTAAACTAGTCCCACCTGCCTTCCCCTCACCCATATCCCTCCAAACCTTTCCTATTCATATATCCATCCAAATGTCTTTTAAACATTGCAATTGTACCCACATCCATTACTTCATCAGGAAGTTATTCCACACGCGAACCACCCTCTGTGTGAAAAAATTTGCCTCTTATGTCTTTTTAAAATCTCTCATCTCTCACCTTAAAAATGTGTCCCCTAGTCTTGAAATTCCCCATCTTAGGGAAAAGACAACTACCAACAAATCTATCCATACCTTTCATTATTTTATAAACTTCTATCAGGTCACCTCTCAACCTCCTACACTCCACTGAAAAAAGTCTCAGCCTATCAGGCCTTTCCCAATAACTAAAACCTTCCATACCCGGCAACATCCTGGTAAATCTCTTCTGAAACCTCTCCAGCTTGACAATATCCTTCCTATAACTGCGTGGCTAGAACTGGACACAATACTCCAGACAGTGAGTGCATTTAAGACAGAGATAGTTAAGCTCTTGATGAGGAAGGGGATTAAGGGTTACAGGGAGAAGGCAGGAGAATGGGGTTGAAAAACATATCAGCCATGATCGAATGTTGGAGCATACTCGACGGGCTGAATGGCCTAATTCTGCTCCAATTTCTTGGTGATGGCCAACAGTGGTCAGTCCAAGTTTGAGCTGCTAAATCTATTCTGAATCTATCTATTTAGCATAGTGGAAGTGCCACATAATATGATAAATGTTTTCTTCCATGTGAACATACGTCCACAGATCTATATTGTGGTTAGCTATCAATGTTGTCAGGGACAGTACAGGGAATCCCCAATTTATGAATGTTCAACTTATGAACACAGTCCCATGCAGGGGTGTAATTTCAATGACCCAATGCATTTCCTGTACTTAGGAACAGCTGCCTTATATTGTGCTGCATTGTGTTCTGACTTGCGAAGGGACTCAGGAATGGCGTCCATTTGGAGCCTGGGGACTGCCTGTAATATGTTAGTAAAAAGTGGTCCTTTCTTTGCCCTAATGAAATACGGTGGCAGCCATTTTTAAAATGTTACAACTCCAATGTGGTATTGTAAGGTCCCTGGAAAGTAAGCATTAAGCTACTAGAAGCAACAAGAATTATTGTAAAAGTGAGTCATGTAAAGGAATACATGATGATGAACGCACCTGGAGCCAATGGTGCAGACTGTTGGCCCAGCAATTCACCTGGAGACAGGAAGACCATCATTTCTGGTTCAGTTCCACTGATCCATGGAGAGTATTTGATGATGGGTTGACCTATTGGTGTTAAGATATTATGTCTTACCCACAGTTCAGGTGTGGGAAGGGATATTTACAATATGTGTTTTGACCTTTGGGTTATGAGTAAAGCTGACAGAACTCACAATGGGCCACTTGTTGTCAATATGCTACAAGCCCCTTTAGTACAAATATTGAAACTAAACTGCCACCTTCTGTCACATCATTGCTGCAAAACCA
Organism: Rhincodon typus; assembly: GCF_021869965.1. NCBI lineage: Eukaryota > Metazoa > Chordata > Chondrichthyes > Orectolobiformes > Rhincodontidae > Rhincodon > Rhincodon typus. Next base: position 28,030,284 of record NC_063335.1, read on the forward strand.
TTGCTTTTTCTGCTGCTTGCAAGTGTCAGTTCTACTTAGTACAACTGATTTGTGTAGAACTGGATTTTCAGCAAAAAAAAAACATTAGTAAAAAGTACGGGCCAGAGTAAACACAAATCATTGAGTTTGTGTTTATTGATGATACCTTCATATCTTAACAGAATTGCTTAGCACTCAGACTAAACTTTACAACAAGAAAATGGTATAATATAATTATTACTGTTTGTTAAATTGTATGACTACAGCTCATATAGAAAAATACATGTGTTACAACAATTTTTTTTTAACATGCTGTGGGAAGCAGCCCTCAAAAGCAAAATGTTTAAAAATCTTTCGCAGAAAGAAGCAGATGAGGTTTTGTGATAATCCAGTTATTTCATTGTCCACATTACTGATGGTTACTTCATTCTTTTCCAGGTTTAGTTAATTAACTGATTTAGATGTTACCTAACTGCAACAGTAGGATTTACACATTAATTCAGTCTGCTAGATTACTAGTGCAGTAGCATAACCCCGGATGTTTTCCCCATCCTTTGATGGTCTGGTTTGATACAACTTAGTGATTTGTTTGGCCATTTCAGAGGACAGTTTAAAAGCGCCACTTGTTTGACAGGAAGCCACATATCAGTCAGACCAGGTGAGGCAAATGCTTTCCCTCCTATAATACGTTAGTGAACCAACTGTGTCTTTCTTACATCAGTCTTTTATTTTAACTGATGCTGGATTATTTTCTCATTTGTTTTAATGGAATTCAAATTCTCAGACCCATTAGGGCAGGATTTTAAAACACATTCTCTGAAGAATTGGTTGCAGTGCGCTCTTTCTCTACCCAACCTCTTCCATATGTAACATTGATCATAAGGACTTGCGCAACTGACTTTAGTTTTCCTTAAAGCTGTCTTTAAAAGGACTGCTGAAGGTGACAAAATAATCAATAACATTTTACTTTGGAAATTTATGTAGAGCCGAGACAAGCCTGGACACCTGTTGCATATCACAGGCACTGCTATTTTCAAAATACCTCCTCTCTCTTTCATTCCCGAACCCCAGCTCAGCTCCACATTGGGGGCTTCATATTCTACAACACCCCTTCCACTTGCTTCTTCCTGCAACATAGAGCCACAGAGTTATACAACATGAAAGCAGACCCTTCGGTCTAACTCGTCCATGCTGGCCAGATATCCTAAATTAATCTAGTCTCATTTGCCAGCAGATAGCCCCTATCCCTCTAAATCCTTCATATTCATGTACCCATCCACCACACAACCCAGACTTGTCTTTTACTGCCAGCTCTAAAGTCTCAACTTGCCCTTTGTCTGAGATCTGGCCTCAAAATGGATTAGGCCTCCCAGCAATAACATTGGGTAGGCAGTGCAAGAGTTTCTCCTGTGTCCAAATTCCATGCAAAGTGAAAATCACTCTCAGTGCATTAGGACGCAGGTTTATACCATATTTGTTAGCTCTTGGTACATGCCCGTTACTATTGAATTGGTTGCAATTATTGCAATTTTATTCACTGTCACAATTTATCTGACCTCAGTGATTTGATTGACGATAGCACGTTTCTCTTGTTGACTCACTCCTTTTAGAAACCTCTGCTCCAACTACAGAGGATTTTATTTCCCTTTTATTTCTTTGAAATCCTAATCATTTGGACTCTGCTGTCTTTTCTGTATTTGCCAAATATGAATACTTATTAAATTCATTCCAATCTGATGGGTAGAGCCATAATTCCCACAATCCATATGACATTTTGGCACTGACTTTCCTGGCATCCATCTACTTGGTGCGGGACGGGCACATGTTGTGTTAATTGGATCATGGGCACTAATGCCATAGGCCTGCCCCAATGCAGCAAAACAAGATGGAGCACATCTATGTGTCCATTTACAGGACTAAGGCTTCGACTCCAGAACCTGACACACCCCGAAGCCAAACTATTCCAGTTTAAATACCACACTTACATCCACCCTGAAATGTGGAAAATTGCCCAACTGTGTTGTGTTCACAAAAAGCAGGACAAATAGAACCCAACTAATTGCTGCCCCATCAGTCTACACTCGATTATCCCCAAAGGTATCACTGACAGTGCTATCAAGTGGCATTTCCTTGACAATAACCCACTCAATTTGGCCAATCCTTTCAGCTCTTGACTTCATTACTGTCCAAATATGGGCTGAAGAGGGGAAATGAAACTGACTGCACTTGTCATCAAGGCAACATTTCACCCAGAGTGGTATCAAGGAGCTGCAGCATTACTGGAGTCCGTGGCAATCAGGATGGGAGTGTGGGCTAGTGGGGTGTTGGGGGAGGGTGGGGAGGAAGCTCTCAACTGCTTGGAGTCATATCTCCCACAAATATAAATGATTTTGATCATTGGATGTCAATCACTACAGGGTAGTGTCCTCGGCCCAACCATCTTCAGCTGCTTCATCAAATGATTTTCTCTCCATCATGAGGTCAGAAGTGGAGACTGAGGATTGCACAATGTTCTGTACCATTCGCGACTCCTCATATACTGAAGCAGTCTCTATCCAAATGCAGCGACATCTGGACTACATCCAGGTTTGGGCTGATAAATAGAAGATTAAGATTTGCACCGCAGAAATGCCAGGCATCGATCATCTCCAACAACAGAAAATCTAAACATCTCCCCTTAGCATTCAACGATGTTACTTGCAGTGAATCTTCCATTATAATCAGCCTAGGGGTTACTGTTGAGCAGAAACTGAACTGAACTAGCCACATAAGTACTGTGGCTAGAAGAGCAGGTAAGGGCTAAGAATTATGCAGTGAGTAACACACCTCCGGACTTCCCAAAGCCTGTCCCTTAGCTACAAGGCACAAGTCTGGACTGTGATGGAATATATGCCCAACTTGCCTGAATGACTGTAGCTCTAAGAAAACAGATGAACTTCAACACCATCCAGAATAAAGCCACCCACTTGACTGACATCTTCAAAATTCACTCAGTCCACTGCAGCTCTTTCTAAACCCAGGTCTTCTATCATCTAGATCCCTTTAGCCACAAGAGCTATATCTACGTCCTTCTTGAACACACAATGTTTTGGCCTCAACCACTTTCTGTGGTAGTGGAATTCCATAGGCTCACCACTCTCTGGGAGAAGACAATCCTCTTCACCTCAGTCCTAAAAGGTTTACCCCTTAACCTTAAACTATGTCCCCTGGTTCTGGACTCCCCCATCATTGGGACCATCCTTCCTGTATCTCACCTGTTTTGCACTCCCTCCATAGCAAGAACATCCTTCCTCAGATAAGGAGACCAAAAACTGCACACATTATTTGAGGCGTGGCCTCGCCAATGCTCTGTGTAATTGCAGCAAGACATCTTTGTTCCTGTCCTTGAATCTTCTCGCTGTGAAGAACAGCATAGGGATTGCCTTCTTGACTGCCTGCTGCACCTATGTGCTTTCAGTGGCTGGTGCATGGGCACATCCAGGTCTCATTGAACATTCCTCCACTCTGCTGCTGTGAGGCAGTTGTGCTCCCTGAGCCAATTGCTCCAACATCTCCTTCAGTTCTAGTGACCTTCCTTGGCTGAAGTGTCAGCAGTTACAAGTTTCCTCCCCAACTCTACCTCTCAAAAAACCTTCGTTCTTCCATTACACAGAACTTGTGCTTCTGGCCCATTATGATTAGTTGACCAATTCAATGGTGATCAGAAATCCTCTTTCTCCACGGTTACTTCAGCCTGAAGTGCAGAGACAAGGAATATGCACTATGCTGAATGCCCTGGGGACTTGAGGAGCCTACAGTTCCCCTTTATCTGAGATGATTCCCATGAGGAAACATTCAGAATCAATTTGTCAACCAATCACAGGCTGGAAAAATCTGGATTGTTTTCACTAAAGCGTTGGAGGCTGAGGGGTGACATCATAGAAGTATCTAAAATAGTGAGGGGCACAGATTGGTGGATAGTCAGAGTCTGTTTCCCAGGGTGGAAATGTCAAATACTAGTGGTTGTAGGTTTAAGATGGAAGGGGAAAAGTTTAAAGGAGATGTATGAGGCAAGTTTTTACACAGCGGGTGACAGGTGCCTGGAACGCACAGCTAGGGGAGGTGGCAGAAACAGATACAATAAGAATGTTTAGGCGTTTAGACAGACACATGAACAGGCAGGGAATACAGGGATATGGACCACATACAGGCAGATGGGATTAGTTTGGAATAGCCTCATAGTCAGCACAGACATGTTGGACCAAATGGCCTGTCCCTGTGTAGTGCTGTTCTATGTTGCATTTTGGAAAGTGAAATCTAGGTAGGAGTTTCATGGTGAATGGTAGGGCCTTAAGGAATGTAGTGGAACAGAGGGACGTTTGAGTTCAAGTGCACAGGTCTCTGAAACTGGAGTCACAGGTAGACAGAGTAGTGAAGATGGCTTTTGGCACAGTGGCCTTCATCAGTCAGGGTATTGAGTATAGAAATTGGCAAGTTATGTTGCAGTTGTACAGGATGTTGGTGAGGCCACAGTTCAGTTTTGGTCACCTTGCTATAAGATGGATGTTATTAAACTAGAAAAAGTGCAGAAGAAATTTACAAGGATGTTGCCAGGACTCAAGGGACTGAGTTATAGGGAGAGGTTGGACAAACTAGGACTTTTCTCTTTGGAGCGGAGGAAACTGAGGGGGGAATTTTATAGAAGTGTATAAGATCACAAGAGGCATGGATAGGGTGAATGCACTCAGTGTTTTTCCCAGGGTTGGGGAATTGAGGACTAAAGGGCATCAGGTTAAGGTAAGAGGGAAAGAACACGTGGGAACCTGAGGGGCAACTTTTTTACGCAGAGGGTGATACGCATATGGAATGAGCTGCCAGCGGAAGTGGTTGAGGCAGGTACATTAACAACATTTAAAAGGCATTTGGACAAATACATTGTTAGGAAAGGTTGAGAAGGATATGGACCAAGTGCAGGGAAATGGGGTGAGCATGGATGGACATTTTGGTCGGCATGGATCCGTTTGGGCTGAAGGGCCTGTCTCCTTGCTATACGACTCTTTGCTCTACAGGCTGCCCCTCTCTGCAGGTTAGCCCTTTTGCCCCTGGCTGTCCTCCTCACTCCCCCTATCACATTCCCGCCTCATTACTCCCTCTCTGGTCCCTTCATTCCTCCCTTGCTCCCTCCTCCCTCACACCCCCTCACTCTTCCTCTACTCCCCCCTCCCAGTTCGCCTCTCACCTCCTCGCTGCCTCCTACTTCCCCTTCACTTCCCTCTTACTCTCCCCTCACTCCCCTCCCTCACTCACCCCTCACCTCCTGCCTCGCTCTTCTCTCACTCCCCTCTCTCACTCCCCCTTCACTCCCCTCTCTCAGTACTGATTACTCCCCTCCCCCTCCCCTTATTACCTCCCACGCTGCCAATCTCACCATGTCATCGGGCACTGAGGCAGCAGATGATGTGCTGAGAGCTCTTTCTGAGCACACCCTGCGGTAAATGTTCTCTCATTCATTTCAGGGCATTAAGCTACACCATGAAGTAAACCTGAATTACAGAGCCATTACTCAGTCCCTGTGTCATTGCTCGCAGTGACATCAAAGGGACTGCAGCTACCTGCTCTGAATCCCACACAGACCCATGACGGTGATAAAATCCATATCGAGGGCTGTTAACCTATTACACACGAATAATATTGGCCTTACTAAAGATTTATAGATCACACAGTACACCACACAGGAAATGTTAAGGCATAAATATCTTGAAACAGTGACATACATTTTATGAATTTTTCTAGTCTAATCACAAAACTACTCCAATATGAGATGGTTAGCAATCCACAGAAGCTATTCCTGGTCTGGAATCTGCCGACATTGTGAAGTGGACTCCACAGTATGAGTAACTGCTTTGCAGTTTCATTATCTGACTCCAGAATCTGCCAGTACCTCAGCAGCTTATTACAGACCAGCAATGAGAGACTTGGGTTCCAATGAAGTTTGACCTAAATTGTCCCTATAAGGGAGCAGGGGTGAACCAGCAATACTGTCCCTCTGGTAGTAAACATAAATATCACTTCTTCACATGGTGTTCCAACCTGCCAGATGCATGTGTGCTGCATCGTTTTTATTACGCAGCTGCCATTAAAGATGGGACCAGCATCGACCAAAATATAGAAGCACATACGTTCTTTGTGTCCCAGATCTCTGTTAACCATACTCACCTTTGTCCTGACCTAAATCCACACCTTCACTCTCAGTGTCACTTGGTACTGTCCATGGTTGGTGTGTAACTAACAGCTGTGGGAAAGATGCATCCAAAAGAAAAGTTAAAATATATCTCAGAACTAATATTAAAAGCAATCAAAATGATAAGACCATCTTTTCAAATTAAACAATTGCAGCCCCATGGGAAATTTATACAAACAGCTGTTAAATTTCAGAGATTTGCACAAAACTACAAAAATAAATAGATGCTGCCAGACCTGCTAAGTTTCTCCAGCAATTTCTGAGAGATAGCAAGAACTGCCAATGCTGGAGTCAGAGATAACACAGTGTGGAGCTGAAGGAACACAGCAGGCCAGGCAGCATCAGAGGGGCCGGAAAGCTGATGTTTCGGGTCAGGACCCTTCTTCTGAAATGGGGGAGGGGGAAGGGAGCTCAGAAATAAATAGTGGAGGGGGAGGTGTCGGGCTGGGGAAGATAGGTGGGATAGTGATAGGTGAGTGTAGGCAGGCAGTGGTGGGGATTGGTCAATGGGGTGGGAGGGGCAGATAGGTGGGAGAGAAGATGGACAGGTTGTGTCAGGTCAGGGAGGTGGGGATGAGAAGGAGGGTTGGTCATGGGGTGAGACTGGGGGTGGGGAGATTTTGAAACTGGTAAAGTCCACATTTAAGCTATCGGGCTGTAGGCTCCTGAGGCAGAATATGAGATGCTGCTCCTCCAGTTTGCGGGTGGTGTCATTGTGACACTGGAGGAGGCCCAGGATGGACATGTCACCCAGGAGTGGGAAGGGAAGTTAAAATGGTTGACGACTGGAAGGTATTGTCTTTTATTGCATACAGAGCGCAGATGCTCTACGAAATGGTCTCCAAGCCTCCACTTGGTCTCACCGATGTAGAGGAGGTCACATCGGGAGCAGCGGATGCAATAGACCACATTGATGGATGTGCAGGTGAACCCCTGTCTAATGTGTAAGGTTTGTTTTGGGCCTCCATTCAAGGCACAAAACAAACTTGCCACATTAGTGAAACCGCAGGAAGTGCTACACCTGCCCCTACACCTCCCCCCTCACCTCCAAAACAAACCTTTCTCATCAGACAGAGGTTCACCTGCACACCCACTAACGCGGTCTACTGCATCCGCTGCTCCCAATGTGTCCTCCTGTACTTCGGCGAGACCAAATGGAGGCTCGGAGGCTGCTTTGTAGAGCACCTGCGCTCTGTTCACGACAAACGACAACACCTTCCGGTTGTGAGCCATTTCAACTCCCCCTCCCACTCCCTGGGTGACATGTCCATCCTGGACCTCCTCCAGTGTCACAATGACATCACCCGCAAACTGGAGGAGCAGCATCTCATATTCCGCCTCAGGAGCCTACAGCCCAATGACCTAAACATGGAATTCACCAGTTTTAAAATCTCCCCACCCCCACCCTCATCCCATGACCAACTCTCCCTCTCATCCCCGCCTCCTACATAACCTATCCATCTTCTCTCCCACCTATCCACCCCTTCCATCTTACAGACCAATCCCCACCATTCCCTACCTACACTCACCTATCACCATCCGACCTACCTGCCCCAGCCCCACCCTTCCTCTCTCTATTTATTTCCCAATTCCCTTCACGCTACCCTATTTCAGAAGAAGGGTCCCAACCTGAAATGTCAACTTGCCTGCTCCTCTGATGCTGCCTGGCCTGCTGTGTTCCTCCAGCTCCACGACGTGTTATCTCTCGCGATTTCTGTTTTTGTTTCAGATCTTTGGCATCTGCAGTTCTTTGCTTTATTACAAAACAAACATATTGTTACTTGCATTCTCAAGGAATGAAGGATTTTAGATACAAGAAAAGATTGGAGAGATTGGACTTATTCTCCTTGGAACGGAGAAGATTAAGAAGTGATCTTATTGAGATGCTTAAAATGATGAACAATTTTGACAGGGTAAAGAAGGGTATTCTGTTTTCACTTGTTGGTATGACAGTAACTAGGGGTCATAATTTCAAGATTGTCAGCAAGAGAGCTAGGAGTGAGATAAGGAGAAACTTCTTTACTCAGAGAGGTGTTAGGATTTGGAATGCACTACCTAGGAGAGTGGTGCTGGTGGATTCCATGGGAAGTTTCAAAGGAGAGTTGGATACATATTTGAAAGTGATGAATTTAGAGGGCTACAGAGATTGGGCTGGAGAATGGGACTGGATCTTTCAGGAGCCGATACAGACACGACGGGCCAAATGGCCTCCTTCTGTACTGTATGATCCTCAAAAATTCAGTTAATTTATTTCATAGACCATGATAAGAAATAACTTGATTTTTAAATAAATGAAGAGCTTACATTTACCTCAAGGTAAATGTTATACTTTTATATTTATCCCAGTGTACTTTACAATAAATGAAAATATATCTACAATGCAAAGATTCCACAACCGTAATGAGGCGAGTGCGTGATTAATGTTTCTGTGCTGCTACAGTTTGACAGATATATATAAAAACCGAAACAACTGTGTATGTGGA
>NC_063335.1:28053965-28097449 GCF_021869965.1 Rhincodon typus
TCCCCACCTCTTTGACCTGTCTGTTTCCTCTCCACCTATCCTCTCCTCTATCCATCTTCTATCCGCCTCCCCCTCTCTCCCTATTTATTTCAGAACCCCCTTCCCCTCCCCCATTTCTGATGAAGGTTCTAGGCCCGAAACATCAGCCTTACTGCTCCTATGATGCTGCTTGGCCTGCTGTATTCATCCAGCTCTACACCTTGTTATCTCAGATTCTCCAGCATCTGCAGTTCCTACTATCTCTCAGGGCAAATAATATGGCAGGTTAATGAGAATACAACCATTCTTCAGCTGGTGTTTGCTTGGGACAGTGATCAGAGTATATCCAGTTATATTCCTGACATTTCATAAAAGTGCAGATTTGAAGAGATGCTAGCAACACCGTATTACATGCAGTGGAAAATAATTCTCATGAAAACTGATAATTTGAAATTTATAATGAAGAAAAATGTGCAGATTGAAATTCAAAAATCAAGTAACTAAGTGAATAATAGAAGGAAAATTCTTAATTGTTTAATTTACAGAATGTTGGCCAAAAATATCCATCATTAATACACAACAGGCAGGTTCAAATTACAAATAAAAACAGAAATTGCTGGAACTGGTTCCAAAAGAGGATTTGAAATATTGACTCTTTCTCCTTCCAGAGATGCTGCCAGACCTTCTGAGTTTCTCCAGCATTTTCTGTTTCTCTTTCAGATTTTCAGCATCTGCATTTGGAGTCATAGGGTCATACAGCACAGAAACAGACCCTTCATTCCAACTTATCCACGCCGACCAGACATCTCAAATGACCTAGTCCCATTGGCCCGCATTTGGCCTATATTCCTCTAAACCCTTCCTATTCATATACCATCCAGATGTGTTTTAAATGTTGTAATTGTATCAGGCTCCACCACTTCCTCTGGCAGCTCATTCCATACACACACCACCCCATGCACGATAATATTACCGCACATCTTTTTTAAACCTTTCCCCTCTCACCTTAAACCTATGTTCTCCAGTTTTGGCCTCGCTGACTGTAGGAAACAGACCTTGGCTATTCACCATATCTACGTCCCTCATGACTTTATTAAACTCTTCAGTCACCTTTCAGTCTCCGACGCTCAAGAGAAAACAGCCCATTCGGCCTCTCCCTATAACTCAAACCCTTCAGTCCCAGCAACATCCTTGTAAATCTTTTCTGCACCCTCACAAGTTTAACAACATGCTGCCTACAGAAGGGCAACCAGAATTGAAAGCAGTATTCCAAAAAGGGACCTCACCAATATCTTGTACAACCTCAACATGACAGCTCAACTCCTATATTCAATGTAATGACTAATGAAGGCAAGTGTGTCAAATGCCCTTTTCACAACCTTGTCTATCTATCCACTCTCAAGTGACTATGCACCTGCATCCCTAGGTCTCTTTGTCCAGCCACACACCCCAGGACCCTACCAATTACTGTAAAAGTCCATCCCTGGTTTGCCTTACCAACATGCAACACCTCACATTTATTTAAATTAAACTCCATCTGCCACAACTTGGACCATTGGCGCATCTGATCAAGGATCAAATGCGTTCTGAGATAATCTTCTTCACTGTCCACGACACCACCTGTTTTGGTGTCATCTGCAAAATTACTAACGATACATCCCATATTCATATCTAAACCATTTATATTCTTTATGTTATCAAATTACAAGCAACTTGACAAAGTCGGTATTCATATTGCTTTGAATATTTGGAATGATGAAGCAATTAAAAAAAATCAAACAGAATGTTGGGGTATATTGTCAGAGGAATAGAATATAAAAGTTACATCCTCCTACAGAGAATAGGAAATTGTGAGTTGGTGAACAGAGTAAAATAGGGTGGTGGAACATTTTGCCAGAATCTTGTCTCAAACAAATTATAACCATAATTTGACCAACAAGTCAGAGCACACTAATGCCATTTAAACCAAACTTAGTCTGCTCCATATGAACAGATGTGAATGAACATGGTTATACTTTGAGATAGATGCTGTTATCTCACGGTCATACTTTAGTTTTTTTTTTACCCAGGTTAGCTGAATGTTGGAAATGGGGTTCCATAAGGCCACGATCTACATGAAAGACTTGGACTCAGAAAAAGATGCACAATTACAATATTTTGGGCTGAAATTAAATTAAATAGTTAATGCTGAGAAAGTCTGCAACAAGATGGTGTTGATAAACTTGCAGAATGGGCATGCAAATTGAAAATTAATTGATATGATGCATTTTTATAGGAGTCAGACTGCAACCTACTTTCTGGGAGATAAGAGTCTGAATTGGGTACGGAAACAGAGGTGTTGAGGTGTACAGTTCCACAGATAATGAAACACAGATTAATAAGTTATTAAAAACATAAGCAAAACACTGGGGTTTGTATCTAGAGGGAGAGAATTGAAAATCAGTTATGTCAGACTTGTACAGAACTTGATTAGAGCGCACACTCTGCCCAGTGTACATTTAATGGTGCACATTTAACAACCTGGACAATATCAAGGCTTGGGCTGACAAGTGGAAAGTAACATTCATACCACACAAATGCCAGCCTACGACCATCCCAATAGGAGACTACTTAACCACAACCCCTTGACATTCAATGGTGTTACCATCACTGAATCCCCCACTGAATGGCAAAACAGATTTGATGGGCTAAATGGCCAATTTCTGCTTCTATGTCTTATGGTCTTACAGATCAAAGTTTGGATTCTCCTGATGATCTTGCTGACATTTTTCCCCTCAGCCTGCAACATTAGATTCTCAATCAAAGTATTTTTAATTAACATTTTCCTGAGGGGAATGGTAGTTTAGCGATACTATCCACCACAGCGATTGGTGGAACTTAAATGCAAATGAATATCGGGTTCTTGCAGTGCAATGGCAGTGCTAGTATTTCTGGGTTCAAGCCCCACTTCCACTGAGGTGTGTCACAACATGGTATTGGTTTTATTATTCTTTCATGGCATGTGGGCATCTGACCAAAGCCAGTAATTGTTGCTCCTTCCAAATCACGCTGGAATTGAATAACTTGATGGCCATTTCAGAGCACAGTTCAGAGCCAAACACATTTCTGTGGTCCTTGAGTCCATGTAGTCCAGACCAGGTAAGGATAGCAGCTTCCTTCCAAAATAAAAACATGGATGAGCCAATTGGTGTTTGATGGTCACCACTATTGAGGTTAGTTTTCAACTTGAGATTTGTATTAATTTGGTTTAAGCTCAATCAGCTGACCTGATGGGATTTGAATCTACGTCCCCAGCACATAAGCAAAAACAGAAATTGCTGGAGAAACTCAGCAGGTCTGATGGCATCTGTGGAGAGAAAGCAAAGTTAACATTTTTATTTCCTGAACATTAGCCTGGGCCTGTGGCTTGCTACATGGGACTTCAATTCTAGTTATTTTTAATTAACCCATTCAGACATTCACATGGTGTCACCTCTGGAGTAGATGGGACCTGAATATTGATGTTTTGAGTCAGAGGTAGGGACATTATCACTGTGTCACACGAGCATTTTTTAATTGAGTTTCTAAATTGTCCATTTTTTCCATGTTGCGTTAATTATATAATTGCTATTTGCATACCCTTGCTGTTAATTGATGTTATATTTTCCAACGGTTCAACAGAGACAACACCAAAAAGTACTTAACTGGCTATGAGTACTTCAGAGGGTCCTCAGGAAATTAAAGGTGCCATATAAATGAAAGCTCTTTCTTTCATGTTTGTTTAGTTTTGAACACACATAAACAAAATTGTGAAAATGTTAGCCAAGATATCCACTTAGAAACGCAATAACTGAGGATACAACATGCGCTTGTAAAATTGCTCCACTTTTCTGTTGACAAAATAAACCTCATAGGCAGAAAAGTACTCATTCTGTAAAACAAAAATATTTATTCTTCAATGATTCTGGAGATTCTCTATCAATTTCCTGTAAGTAAGCTGCTTCCAGCAAGTTGTATCTAGGTATTATTGATTTTATCATGCAAAAATAGGCTTGTATAATACCGGGGGTAATAACATTTAACCAAATATTCAATTCAAACAAAACTTCACGCTTGTAATGGATTTTGTAAGTACGTTTATCATGACTGATCATCCATCATGATACACAAGTTGCCTGTAATTCAATCTACTTACAGGGCCTGACACTTGAGAAGCACTCTCAAATTCTTCTTCATCTTGCATCACTCTTTCCACCCCAAGCAATGGAGCTGTTCCAAAAGAATACATAACTCATTCTGAAACACTCATATCATCTTTAAGCAATAATTAATCTCAAACAGCACAGTCATATACATGTGTGTTAGATAAATAAGACCCACATGTGTGTGTGCTTGTGTATTAGAGGAGATTTCAGAGCCAGCATTAGTCTCTCGTGTCCTAGATATGAGCACAAAAAGGCTGCAGGGGAGGGGACAATTGATCAATTTTGTAATGGATATATACCTACACTCCAAGCCAAAGGCCTTCTGGAGGGATTTGGCACAGGTGTTGGAAGCTCCCACCAGAAACTGGCAGGTGTGTTTTTTTTAAATATTATTTGTATAATGTTTGGGTGGTGATCCTAATGTTCTTTATGGCTTTTTTCATGAGAACATGTTAATGAGAACCACATATAATGGGGATCCAGAGGTGCTGGAGTAAACGATAAGGGCTGAGTAAAAAGATTCATTGAGCCATTAAAGGCAATTTGGGTTGCATTTCTTTTTTCTTGGATTTTTAAGGATGACTTCCTGCTTCCAGCTAAACTCTCAGAGTTCTTTGTAACAATTGATCTTCTTCTTCAATTCCACTGGCACCAGCCCTCAACATTCCAATGGAGCTCCATCATTACCATCATATTTTTATTCACTAATGGGATGAGGGCATTGCTGGCTAGGGCAGCATTTTATTGCCCAGAGGGCAGTTAAGAGTGAACCATTTTACTGTGAGTCTGGCGTCACATGTAGGCCAGACTGGGTAAGGATGGCAGTTTCCTTCCCTAAATGACTTCAGCAAACCAGCTGGGTTTTACTGACAATGGATTCATGGTCATCATTAGATTCTTAATTCCAGATTTTTTTCATTAAATTCAAATTCCACCATCTGCCATGGTGGAACCCAGGTCCCCTGAACATTACCTGGGTCTCTCAATTAACTGTCCAGCAATAATACCTCGAGGCCATTGCCTCCCCATTTCTCCAGCACTGATTAGATGCCTCACAGTCTCCTACTTCCCAGGAAAGCTGAAGGCACAAGCAAGGTGAGTGAAGACCTGACAATGTGATGGATGCCTATTAGGGCAGCACAGTGGCTCAGTGGTTAGCACTGCTATCTCACAGCACCAGGGACCCAGGTTTGATTCCACCCTCGGGTGACTGTCTGTGTGGAGTTTGCACATTGTCCCTGCGCCTGTGCGGGGTTTCCCCAGGTGCTCGGGTTTCCTCCCACAGTCCAAAGATGTGCAGGTTAGGTGGATTGGCCATGCTAAATTGCCCCATTGTGTCCAGGGACATGTAGGCCAGGTGGGTTAGCCATGGGAACGTGCAAGGTTACAGGGATGGGTGGGATGCTCTTCAGAGGGATTGGGGTGGACTTGATAGGCCAAATTGCCTGCTCCCACACTGTCGGGATTCTATTTCATGCATCCAACTCAATTCTGGAATAATAGGACCAATTGAAGTCACCTGTACTAGACAACTATGCCCAATCATTTGTTTTGTGCATCATTGTAACCAACACTTTCACTGATGAAAATGATGCTGAAATACATGACCTCCCAGGACAAACAAAAAACGAGCAGTCTTCATTGTCTGGCAGAAGACCCAATGACACGTGTCAAGAAGGCAGCATTTATAGAATCATACAGTACAGAAAAGGCCCTTCAACCCACCAAGTATGTTCGGCCAAAAAATAAACAACAGCAAACACTTTATTAACTGGCACCTGTCGGACCAGGAGAGTATCCGTTGATCAAATATTCCAGTTGATCATGAGGTTCACATGATCAATGTAAAAGCACACACTAAGTAGTAGAAATGTAATGCAGATCACTGTTATACTTTATTTACAGCATAAATCACTTAAATAATAGTACAAGTTTGCCTTAAATAAAACCTACAGCTGAGTGCCTTTCCATTCACCCCCTGAACTAGGATACTGTGGAGATCACGATAATACAGTAAACGTATGGTACTTGAGGTATATAGCCTTCGCTGGTTTATCAAGAGTTTCGGTTCATAAAGTACCGGTTCAAATAAAAGTTTGCTGTATTAACTGCACTAGTCCCACGTTCTTGCACTAAGCCCATAGCCTTGAATATTAGGACATGTCAGGTGCTTATTCAAGTGCTTTTTAAAGGTTGTGAGGTTTCCCACCTCAATGATCCTCCCAGTCAGTCCATTCTAGACCCCCACCACACTCTGGGTGTAAAGCTTTTTCCTCAAATCCCCTCTAAACCCTCAAATCCCCTCTAAACCACCGTTCATTCACTTTAATGTTAAGCCCCCTTGTTATTGACCCTTCAACCAAGAGGAAAAGTTGCTCTCTATTCGCCTTGTCCATGCCTCTCATTGTGTAGTAACCTTTGTTTGATAGAGGTATGTAAGATTATGCTAGGATCCATGAGATTGGTGGGAACATATTAGCTTGGATTGACAATTGGTTGAAGGACAGAAAATGGAAGTAGAAATAACCAGCCAATTTTTAAGGTGTCAGACTGCAACCAGTGGGCTGGCACAAGGATCAGTGCTTGATCCTCAGACACTTCCAAATTATATCAATGATTTAAATAAGGGGACTGAGTAATGCATACACAGTTGCTGATAATATAAAGCTATGCAAGAAAGTGAGCCCAAAGGTGGACAGACAGATGTTGTAAAGGGACAGACACAAGATAAGTAGGCTGACAAGCATATGCCAGACAGAATACTTTCTACTGCTATCCACTTTGATAGGAAAAATAGAAAAGCAGCATCATTCTAAATGTAAAAGATGTGAAAATGTTGGAACTTAGATTTTGTTATTGATGTGTGTGTGTTTTTTCATTCATTCACGGAATGAGGGCCTCGCTGGTTGAGCCAGCATTTATTATCCTGTGGGCAGTTAAGAGTCAACCACATTTCTGACGGTCTGGAGTCACATCCGATAAGGATGGCAGTTTCCTTCCCTGACGGACATTAATGAACCTGATGGGTTTCTGCTGACAGTTGACAATGGATTCATTGCCATTGTTAGACTTGTAATTGTACATTTTAAATTAAATCAAACTCCACCATCTGCTGTGGCTGGATTTGAACCTGGGTCCCTAGCAAATTACTTGGGTCTCAGGATTAAGCCCAGAATCACAGCCCAGTGATAATACCGGGAGTAATAATCACCTTCCCAAAATCACAAGGTGTTAACACACATGGACAGCAATCAATCTGGAATTCAAATGGTACATTAGAATTTATTTCAAAATTTATTTCAAAGGGATTAGTGAGTAAGACTAAGGAAGCTTTACTAAAGACATATGTTGCATCTTAGGAACTAAGCACAAGTTATACTGAAATGATGGAAATTTTTGCAGAGGCTGTGAGGAGGACACGGATGGTAGACCTTACTCCTTTGAGATCCTGTGCTGTCTCCCACCCCGTCCTTAACACATGATTATAGTGGGTGACGCTTAAAATACTCCTCAGAATTAACCCTTTCAGGTCCATAATGCTTTATATAACAGAAAGAGATTGTGTAGACTGGGCTGATATTCTCTGGATTTTGGGAGACAAGGAAGACATCTCAAAGAAACGTACAAAATTCTTGAGAAGAAAGAAACCAAAACAAAAGACCTTGAAAGAGTCTTACAGGTGCAGAATATTGGAAAAGCATATATTGAGCACATTAGAAAAATAAACATGTCTTATACATATATATATAATGTTTACAGTACATATACTATCAAATATAAGGAAAGCTACAGTCTGTGTGAATGAATATTGTATTCGAATGTTCCACCTACATCACAAGGACTGCAGAGATTCTAGAAGACAGCTCATCCTCTCAACAACAAATAGCAACAGGTAATAAATACTGGCCAGCCAGTGACGCCCATGTCTCACAAATGATTTTTAAAAAAGTCATTGTTTCAACGTTTAAAAAATGACACTTATGGGTGCAGATATTGTAATTCTCCTCTTGCACCAGGATTAAGCTTGGTTCAGTTATAGATTCATTCAAACTCCTAATTAAACACGTTCCCAATGAATTTGCAGCCTGATTGAATAACAGATAAATTGCATATTTCATCGCCCTCTGATTGTAGATTTCCATCCCATTATTGTCGGTCATCCTCATCCTATCTCCCATTCCAAGCAATCACATGTGACGAGACCATTCATAAAAATGCATACGTCTGCAGCCACTTGTATGTGGTGAATTAGGCTCAGAACAGATGGTTTAAGTCACCGGCAGATTTACAATGCACTTGAGGGCTGGGCAGGTTAGGTCAGTATGCTGCCTCACCACGTTTTCCTTCCTTAATTAGTGCACTGTGAAATTATCCAAAAGTTGTCAGTTTTGCCTGAGAAATCCAAGCCTGCAGATCCCATTGCTTGCCTGCATGAAGGAAGGGAGATCAGTACCTCATGAATTCTTCATTTGCCAATATAATACCATGAAGAATATGTTGCCCGAATTATTGAGTTACATTAACAGTATGTGACAAAAAGACTGCAGATGCTGGAATCCAGGTAGACAAACAGGAGGCTGGAAGAACACAGCAAGTCAGGCAGCATCTGGAGGAAAGAAGCAGTCAATGTTTCGGGTATAATCCTTCTTCAGGACTGGCATCCTTTGAAGAGACATTGCAGTGGTAAAACTTGGTTAGAGACAAAATAAAACCTGCAGATGCTGGAAACCAGGTAGACAAACAGGAGGCTGGAAGAACACAGCAAGTTGAGCAGCATCTGGAGAAAAGGAGCAGTCAACGTTTTGGGTGTTACGTTTCTCCAGGACAGGCTCAGCTCAGCTTTTCTTCTTTTTTCTCTCTTTTGTCATTTTTGCTTTTCTCTCCATATCTTTACTTACCTTTTGTCCTGAGCTCAGATGGCATTGATGGTGGTGAGAGCTCAGCATGGACCTCAAGCAGACCCAGTGCATAGACCCTGAGGGGGCTCAACACATTGACCTCGAGCAAGCCCAGTGCGGACACAAGCGAACCCAGCGCGTGGACCTTGAGAGAGCTCACTATGAACCTTGAGCAGATCCAGCGTGCAGATCTTGATTGGTCTCAGCACGGAGAAGAATGGGCCCAGTGCAAATCTTGAGTGAACCCTTAATTACTTTAAACACAGGATCTGGCATAGGAATTGGCAGCTCCTGAATCAGCGAACATGACGTTGATGAGGTAGGCTCAGTGGCGAAAGATGGCGTCCAACGATCAGCAACTTCAACTTTGTTTGGTAGGTGGCAGAGAAGCAGTGGAGGAAGGATGGCAGTGCAGGCATCATTAGTGATGAGCTGGCTCAGACTGATGGGCTTTCTTTAAGCTGTATCTTTCTTTTTTTTCCCCTTATTTTAAAATTATTTAAAATGGTGCCAGATCGTGGCAACAAATGAAAGCTTTTCATTGTATTTTATCTTATTTATACTGTAAAATATGCAAAAGTAAAATGATTTATTAATAACTATAAAATTCCTGGCAAAGTGATCCACTCATGGCTAGCAAAAGAGGGAAAGGATTCATTTAAAAGAAGACAATGGTTATCGAATATTATTGAAAAGATTTTCAGGCTAAAAACTGTAACATTTGCCAAGTTGCCAAATAACTTTGCTGCAGCAAGAGAATTCGGTCACTTTGATAGAGCTACAATCCTGATAAGGGTTGTTAACATTTAAAGAAGAAACCTAAATGACAGAACTAAGCCACAAGATTTCACATTTCTTTGACAAAAATAAACTTTACTGTAAATAAAAAATAATTAAATAAACGAAGCATTATTAACAATATAACTGATCAATGTTTATTCTATGATCTCAGTCCCACTTTCTATTTCCTGCCAAGGACTTCTCTGTCTTAAATATTTAAAGTTTGTTGACTTTTTCTGGGACATGGGCTGAAAAGTGGCAGATGGAGTTCAACCTGGATAAATGCGAGGTATTGTATTTTGGTACAACAAACAAGGGCTTATACAATTAATGGTAGGGCCTTGGGTAGTGTTGTAGAACAGAGGGACCTAGGTGCAGATATGTAATTCTTTGAAGTTTGCATCACGTGGTTAAAAAGGCATTTGGCACGTTTGCCTTCATTGCTCAGTCCTTTGAGTATAGGAGTTGGGAAGTCATGTTGACGTAGTACAGGACATTGATAAGGCCTCTTCTAGAGTAGTGTCCAGTTCTGGTCACCTTGTTATAAGAAGGATATTGTCAAGCTGGAGAGTGTTCAGGAGAGATTTGCCAGGATTTTGCTGGGTATGGAAGATTTGAATTATAAAGAAAGGTTGAATAGGATAACATTTTTCACTGAAGCGTAGGAGGTTGAGAGGTGACCTGATAGAATCTTATAAAATAATGAGAGCTATAGATAGAGTTAATGGTAGTGTCGTTTCCTTAGAATGGGGGATTTCAAGATTAGAGGGCACGTTTATAAGGTGAGAGGAGAGAGATTTAAAAAAGACGTAAGAGGCAATTTTTTTACACAGAGGGTGGCTTGCATGTGGAATGTACTTCCTGAGGAAGTGGTAGATGTGGGTACGATTACAATGTTTAAAAGACATTTGGATGAATACATGAATAGGAAAGGTTTGGAGGGGTATGGGCCAGGAGCAGGCAGGTAGGACTAAATTAGTTTGGGATTACGTTTGGCATGGACTGGTTGGACTGAAGGGTCTGTTTCTGTGCTGTCTGACTCTATGACTCTCTGCTGCTCCTCTGAATTCATTCTGGTTTCTCTTCAATGTTCACTAAGGTACAAGATTTAACTGGGGTCCTTTCATTAACTTTGGACTAAGAATTCCTCCAATCTCTGTATGACCACACAACTCTTGCCTCCACGGCTTTAGCACAGACCCCTTGTGTTGTGAGCGAAACATCAGAAAACCCTTGATTTACAGCATCCTGCTGCTATGGTTCCAAACTGCAGCCCAGATGATTATATCTACAAATCCAATGGCAATGAGGTTAACTGATGTTTATTGAGGATTAGTGTCAATTTCTTCCTCCAGTTTCTAGCTGAACAATTCTACCAATCATCTGTTTCCTTTCCAATATTGTCTTATTCTGAATACCAGCTCTTATCTCAGTGTGTATCGTAGACAATAGATCTAGTGCATGCTTTATATCAGGCTTTGTTTTTATTCATTTGTGGGATGTGGGCATCGTTGGCTGGCCAGCATTTCTTGCCCATCCCTAGTTGCCCTTGAAGGTGACTTTATCTCTTAACTTCCAAGAGTTACAAGCTACACAAGACCCAAGATTGACATAGTCTGTTCTCTTCCTATCTTAGCCTACTGGCTAAATCTAAACTGCATTCACAATGGTTACTTAAAACAGAAATCTCACTAAGCTCCACCCATCTCTATGGTAATGTTACACACATGGTCTGTTCCCAGGCAGCAATGTAAATGAACTACCTTCTGTTTCCAAAGCTTTCCCTCATTATGGAAAACCAAATGAAATAACTCTACGTAGGCTGGTATCCTGTGAGCAAGTCATACATTATTTACAAGTGCACCGCATGTTGACTGTAACCAGCCAGCTCGGAGTCAGTCCCTGAAATAAGGAGATTTCCATCCCCTGTTTCTATCTGTCAGCCAGGGATCCCTGATTGGCCCAGGTTAACAGCCCCAATCAGGGAACTCATATTCTATGAGATCCACCCAGCTACCCTTGTTCCAATCACTACACCATATGAATACATTGTATTTTTTTTACACAAATAACGGCAGGCATCATGTCCCCAGCTGTTTACCAAAGTAGAACTGCCTGCTGTATTAAACCTTTCACTCGTATAGTCTAATATTGTCTGGTAAACATGAGTTACATATTGAATTGATGTTATCGTTGAGTCTGTGTGCTTTTCCTGCCTCTAGGTGTTCATCATGGTTTTATTTCCCCACCAATATTCCATACACATTTAAATTATTAAAACTAAAAGCTATACCTCTAAAACCTATGAACTTGGTCAGAAGTCACATGACATCAAGTTATAGTCCAATAGGTTTATTTGAAATCACAAGCTTTTGGAATGCTGCTCCTTCATCCAGTGAAGTGCTCAGCAGTGTCTCATAGCTGGTCAGCTGTTTTCTGAGTGCAAGCTGAGAATATGGACTCTATTTTGATTTCAAGGTTACAGCGGCTGCTGTAGAGCTGGCATACGAGATGGTTGGGGAGCGTGCAAGAGGTGCGATGGCAGAGTCTCTCAGTGTAGTCAGTGTTTTGGTCAACTTGAGTAGGTTCGTGATCTGTAGTTTCTTTCAGGACCTTGCCTGCTTTCTTGCATCTCTGTAGAAACTTGACATCTGTGTCGCTATGCGTGATCTTCTTGGAGATCCTCTCCACTTTGAGTCGGCAGTTTGCAATGTCGATGGTAGCCAAGAGGTAGGGTGACTTCACCTGATGAAGGAGCAGCACTCTGAAAGCTTCTGATTTCAAATAAACCTGTTGGACTATAGCCTGGTATCATGTGACTTCTGACTTTGTCCACCCCAGTCCAACACTGGTACCTCCACATCATGACTTATGAACATGAGAATTGCTGAAAAAAGGACACACTTTTGAATGCTTTCATTTTGCACTCATCAGAACAAAAGCAAGAATGTCAAATTTCGAAAGGAACAACAATTTATATTCAATGATCAAAGGGTGCCAACTGGTGGGTAAGTTGACTCCAATTGGTCAAGGTGTTACCATGGAGAATACACCAGGCAACTAATGACCCCATGTATTTGTTCAATTTAAAAAAACACCCACAAGTCCCTGCAATATGAATATACGCAGCTTCTTGCAAGCATAAGTGATCCGCATTGCAAATCTCATTAGAAATCTAAAATTGGTTGTTGGTCTAATTCCTAGCAGACTCAGGATTATTTAGGATCACAGGTACATCAGTAACACATAAAGAGACATGAGAGTGTTGTTGGGGAATTAAAGGTCAACTGTCTCATTTCTTCCTCCTGAAATGAGGCTACAATTTAGCTTTTATGAGAATTTGTCAATAAAGCTACCTTTGCTTACAAGTCTAATGTTTACACCTATAGAATCCCTAAAGTGTAGAAGCAGGCCATTTGGCCCATCAGGTTGGCACCACCCTCCAAACAGCATCCCATTCCCTATCCCTGTATTTTGCATGGATAACCCACCTAACCTGCACATCCCTGGACACTCTGAGCAATTTAACATGGCCAATACACCTAGTCTGCACATCTTTGGACTGTGGAAGGAAACCAGAGCACCTGGAGGAAACCCACACAGACAGTTGCCCAAGGGTAGAATTGAACCCAGGTTCTCTGGTGCTGTAAGGCAGCAATGCCACCATACCAGGCAAATGCTCTGATATACCTACGAAACAGAGCTATATGAACAGGGATATAGAAAGAGTGTGGAATTGGAACTCAGATATGATTCCATATATATGATGAGTTCAGTCAAAATAAAAGATCCAAATGAAACAGATAACTTTGCTATAAAGAAAGTTGCTAACTCAGCATTCTAGAAGGCAGCACTTTTATCCCAAGGAAGAAGAGAGATTAGATTAATCGCACCACCGGTGATGAGGATTGCGTAAGGTCAGAGTATTCTAAAATATACAGGCAGGGTTTCGCTATTTGGTAGACTGGCTATTCAAGGCTGTTAATTGTCAGCTATCTGAGGAATTACTCTTGAAACAATCTCACCAATTTACAGCCTCAGATGCTGCTGTGGTTAATGCTTACCCATCTGCTAGTGTTGATTAACAGCGAACCACTGAATTTCCTGCCTGAATGTTGTTGCTTGTTTTGTTCAATCACTCTGCCCATTAATGTTCTGCCACTCAACTACCAGTTAACTTTGATTGCATTTACGCATATCTAATAAATACTTACATACACGCTTCAACTTTTAGTTGTAGTTTGTAGCTAATATGTAATATTTACCGAAAGAACTTGTGGTCTGGCTTTTATTTGTGATGATGTAAGAGGAAGCGTCAATATACTCACTCATCATCTTGACGGTAATAAAATCAATAGTTAATTAATTAACTTATCAAAATACACCACCAAAATACTTATCAAATACATGGATAGGAAAGGCTTAGAAGGATATGGGCCAAGTGCAGGGAAGTGGGGTTAGCATGGATGGACATTTTGGTTGGCATGGTCCAGTTTGGGCCGAAGGGTCTGTCTCCGTACTGTAGGACTCTATGACTCTAAAATGAGCAGCAAAACATGTCTAGACATTGAGTCAGATGTTATCATCCCTAGGCCCTGGGAGCTAGATTCTCAGATGTACTTTCATAGGGTGTTAAACAAGGGAATGAGAATTTATTTGATGCTTTGGGAAGTCATAAAACTGCAACCCATTCTTTTTTGACAGGTAACAGTGATGAAGAGGTTCTGAGACTTAGGCAGCCAATCAGAAGAAACTCACAGCACAAGACAATCAGAATGCAATGTCAGCCATTTACACCAGTATTGCTACAAGGTTTAACAAAATCACTTCAGTCTCACTATGGGCTGCATTTTCAGGAGGAATAAAATTGAAGCGAGCTATACACTCCATTGTTCAAGTTTTAATTGGACCACAACTTATGGTGACTGCACATGCACAGTTTTACATGCATTGTAGGAAGTTGTATTGTGGTAACCTGTACCTCTAAAACTTCACTACAATAACTTAGCAAACACAGTCAGCATTTATAGACATGGAAGGGCACAGAACTGCTGTAGTTGCATAATAGATTCCCATTAACTTTACCAGAAAGTCTTACATCTTGTCCATTGTGAGGCAAATATTGTTGTAATGTCCTGATATGTGTTGATGGCTTGATATGATTTGATTACGGCCAAACAAACCTTTAAGTACCAAAAATTAACATTTGATTTGATTTGATTTATTATTGTCACATATACCAAGATACAGTGAAAAGTGTTGCATTGTATGCTATATAGGCAGATCGTACCATACACAGTGCATCAGGGTAGCAGAGTGCAGAATACAGTGTTACAGCCACAGAGAAGGTGCAGAGAGAGAGGGATCAACATTAACATTTTAGAGGTCCATTCAAAAGACTGATAACAGTGGGGAAGAAGCTGTTCCTCAATCTGTTGGTATGTGTTTTCAATCTTTTGTATCTTCCGCCTGACAGAAGAGTGTGGAAGAGAGTATAACCAGTGTGGGTGGGGTCTTTTATTATGTTGGTTGCTTTCCTGAGGCAGCAGGAAGTATAGATGGAGTCAATGGATGGAAGGCTGGTTGGTTTGATGGACTGGGCTGTGTTCACAACTCAGTGTAGTTTCTTGTGGTCTTGGGAAAAGCAGTTGCCATTGTCAAGTTGCTTTGCATCCAGATTGGATGCTTTCTATGCATCTATAAAAATTGTTTAACTCTTTATGGACATGCTAAATTTCCATAGCCTTCTGAGGAAACAGAGACACTGTTGTGCTTTCTTGGCTGGCGTATCAACGGTGGGGGGGGACCAGGACAGATTGTTGATGATCGATACTCCCAGGAACCTAACACTCTTGACCATCTCCACCTCAGCACCATTGATGCAGACTGGCACATGCCCTCTACTCCGCTTCAATCGCACTCCGAAGTCAATAACCCTCTCCCTCATTTTGCTGACATTGATGGAGAGATTGTTGTTTTTACACCATGCCATTAAGCTCTCTATCTCTTTCCTGTACTCTATCTTGTTGTTGTTTGAGATCCAACCTACAACATCAGCAAACTTGTAAATGGAGTAGGTGTGGAATTTGGTTACACAGTTGTGTGTATATAAGGAGCACAGTAGGGGGCTGAGTACACAGCCTTGCAGGGCACCGCTGTTGAGGATTATTGTGGAGGAAGTGTTGTCGTCCATCCTTACTGACTGCGATCTGTGGGTCAAGAAGTCAAGGATCCAGTTACAGTGGGGCGAGCAGAGGCCTAGGTCCCAGAGTTTGAAGATGGGTTTGTTTGGATTTATGGCGTTGAAGGCAGAACTGTAGTCAATAATTTGGAGCCTGACATATGTATCCTTGTTATCCGGATGCTCCAGGGCTGAGTGTAGGGTCAGGGAGGTAGCGTCTGTTGTGGATCTGTTGCAGCCTGGTGAAAAGCAAAGGATCAAGTCAGGCTAGGAGCCTGGAGTTGATATGAGCCATCACTAACCTCTTTAAGCACTCCACAATTATGGAGGTCACAGCCACCAGGCGGTAGGCAATGAGGCATGTTGCATGTGTTTTCTCTGGCACTTTTAAAAGTGTGGAATCTTATTCCTTTGGGTTTCAAATATTGTTGAAATTTTACTTTTACTATCTTTTCATCTAACTTTACTTCCTGCTCTTTATTTCACTTCTGTACCTGATTTGATATTGAATTAAGAATCTAATTGGCATTTCCTGATTCAGTCTCTGCACTGCCCACTAGTGATTCTTCGTTCTGATTAATTAAAGGTAACTCTATAACTTGCCATATTCAGATCCTCTGCTGAGCATGCCACGCTAATTTATAGTAACTTCCAGTATCACAGAATCATGGAATCCTTACATTATGGAAGCAGGCCAGTAGAAAGTAGAAAGGCTGCAAGCATAGCCAAGTGTAAGGAATGACTAATATCATTCATTCGCCACAGAGAACACAATAATGCCCCCTAATGTTCTATTATTTCATAGCACAGAAATTCAAGAACACTGCATCCATTATAAAGCCAAAAAACAAGCAATGAAGTGTTCAATATGCCAAGCAATGTGTAAACATGCTTATTCTGTGCCAAAACCACACTGCACTCTATATTAATGTAGTCATCAGATGAATTCCAGACCATGCATACAAAACATTCCCGCCACACTAGTGCAAGACAATTATCGGCTCTGACAAGAGAGAATTGAACAATCGCTCTTTGACGATCAGTGTCAATGTCATCACTAGATCTCCCACTATCAACATCCTAGGGATTACCAATGGTGAGAAACTGAACTGGACCAGCCATATAAATACCATAGGTACAAGAACAGGTCAGGGAGGAGCTAGGAATTCTGTGGCGAGTGACTCACATCCTGTCTCATCAAAGCCTGTCTACCATGTACAAGGCACAAGTCAGGAGTGGGATAGAATAGTCTCCACTTAGAGTCATAGAGTCATATAGCATGAAAACAGACCCTTTGGTCCAACCAGTCCATGCCGAATATAATCGCAAACTAAACTAGTCCCACCTGCCTGCTCCTGGTCCATATCCCTCCAAACATTTCCCGTTCATATATCCATTGAAATGTCTTTTAAACATTGTAATTATACCCGCATCCATCACTTCCTCAGGAAGTTCATTCCACACACGAACCATCCAATGTCTAAAAAAATTGCCTCTTCTGTCTTTTTTAAATCTCTCCCCCTCACCTTAAAAATTGCCCCCTAGTCTCAAAATTCCCCATCTTAGGGGAAAGACAACTACCATTAACTCTATCTATACCTCTCATTATTTCATAAACTTCTATCAGGTCACCTCTCAACTTCCTACACTCCACTGAAAAATGTCCCAACCAATCCAGCCTTGCTTAAAAATTCAAACCTTCTATACCCGACAACATCCTGATAAATGTCTTCTGAACCCTCTCCAGCTTGATAATATCCTTCCCATGACTGGGTGAACAGAACTGGACACTGTATTCCAGAAGTAGTAAGAACTGCCGATGCTGGAGTCAGGGATAACACAGTGCGGAGCTGGAGGAACACAGCAGGCCAGGCAGCATCAGAGGAGCAGGAAAGCTGACGTTTCGGGTCTGGACCCTTCTTCAGAAATTCAGAAATTTCTGAAGAAGAGTCCCAACGCAAAACATCAGCTCCTCTCTTGCTGCCTGGCCTGCTGTGTTCCTCCAACTCCACACTGTGTTATCACTGTATTCTAGAAGAGGCTTCACCAATGTCCTGTACAATCCCAACATAACATCGCAACTCCCATACTCAAAGGATTGAGCAATGAATACAAGCGGCCAAATGCCTTTTTAACCATCCTGTCTGTACGTGACACAAATTTGTCTGGATGGGTGTGGCTACAGTGAAGAAGCTTGACACCATCCATGACAAAGCAGCCTGCTTGATTGGCACTACATCCATCACCTTCAACATTCACTCTGCTCACTACTAATGCACAGTGGCAGCAATATTTACCACCCATATTTTTGCCTCAGATCAAGTCAAGAAAACTCTTTCTGAAGAACTTTGCACAGCAAAAAATTGGTATAAAACAGTCCTCAAACAACAATTAACAATGTTTGAGCTAATCACATATAAAGGAGGGCAGTGTTCCCACTTAAAAATGGGAATTAACAGTACAACAGGAAATATACCTTTCTTTCCAAGTGTGGCACAATCTGACTATATTGAATAGGGTGTTATCAATGTTGTGTTTAGTGTTTCAATGTGAATCATGTGGTCTTTCTGAATTAATATCCTTTAGGATTGCTTGAAAGTGGGTGTATTTGCAGTCTAATTGAATCAATTTCACACAGGATCTTTCACCTGATGTACAAGCTTCGATAAGTGGCATAATTTTAGTCACCAAATTCTTTGTTGATTTTGAATGGAGGATTTTACAAATGTGCTAAAATATGAAATGATGTGAATCACTTATTTGAAAGAGTACAGCACCCCTCCTTATAACTTGGAGTTGTTTGAACCTTACAGCTATTTGCTGACATTTGATTTTTAGAGTTAAGATGACCTCTGTATTAATCCCCAGGGATTATAAGTAATCGGAGAAGCAGGCATTCATTTTTTGAACATGCTTTGTCATTCGATAAGATCATGACTCAGCTTCTCTCGCACATTTATCTTATCCACTGTCCCTATAATGCTTGATCCGCTTAATGTTAGACTCATCGAGCTCAGTTTTGATGATACTCAATGACTGAACATTCACAGCTCTCTAGGGAAGAGAATTCAAAGATGCACAGCATTCTCATTCAGGAAATCTCTTCTCAGTTCAGCTCCAAATGGCCAACCCCTTATTCTGAAAGTGTGGCCTTAAGTTCTACACTCTCCAGCCAAGAGAAATATTTAAACTTTCAAGCCCCTTAAGAATTTCTAATGTTCCCATGTTATCATCTCATTCTTCTAAACTGTGTGGAATAAAGGGCTAGGCTACATTCCTCGTCTTAGGAATGCCTGCCATTCCCAGACCTCAGTCTTTTTGCACTCTCTAAGTAAATGATATCGTCCCTTAGAACATAGAACATTACAGTGCAGTACAGGCCCTTCGGCCCTCGATGTTGCGCCGACCTGTGAAACCAATCTGAAGCCCATCTAACCTAAACTATTCCATTATCATCCATATGTTTATCCAATGAAGGTAAGGTAAGGAAACCAAAGCTGTCTACGGTACCACACTGGTGGTCTCAACAAGACCTATGTAATGTCTCATTCCCTTTGTAATTAAGGTGACAACAGCATTTGTCTTCCTAATGATGACCAATATGTTCAGTTGGCAGGTCAAAACTTTAAGAAATGGTGAACGTATCTTCAACCCACCCGAGAAATATTTGTTAATATTTTAATGGCAAAAAGTTTTGTAGCATGCAGCTGTCTGAGTGCAGAGAGACAGGACACAGCATTAAGAAATTTCAATCAGACCTGCATTACGTAGTTGAGAGTCTGATTAAAACCTGACAGTTGCTGCAGAATTTCCTAGAGCTCGGGAAAACCAGTATGAAAAGAGGGATAGAAGATATGAGTTTATGGTGATATGTGCTTTACACGTCACTCGATATGGGCAAGGAGCAGCAAGAGTATTTTCACATGCCCTTAAGATCACCATTAGCTTCTTCTCTGCTCATAGCAGCTTCTCTCTCCATTCTCGCACAATTGTCTCGCTCCTTTCCATTCGCGAAAGGCTCTTACTAACTCCTGTCAATCTCCCATATCTCACTCCTTCCTCCCTCAAATTTCTAGCATCTATTCCCGAAGTTTCCTGCCTATAGCATCCTGCTACCAGTTTCCCTCTTTGCACTGAAGCCAATGTGTCTGTCTGCTCAGCTGTTGTTTGGGAAATGGACGAGGAAGTGTAGAATGGGATCCTTCCATTAAATTCAGTACGACTTCCATATACCTCCTTTTGTTTTCCAAATGCTCACCCCTCTCCCTCCTGCCCATTACAATCTTCACCTTCCAAAAGTATCAAGGCTATAAAATCTGAGCTTACCTGAGTATCTCCTTATTTCAGACATAAAGTCTAGACCTGTTTAAACTTTCTTAAAAACACAGAAAGAATGAAATAGGGACAGG
Organism: Rhincodon typus; assembly: GCF_021869965.1. Classification (NCBI taxonomy): domain Eukaryota; kingdom Metazoa; phylum Chordata; class Chondrichthyes; order Orectolobiformes; family Rhincodontidae; genus Rhincodon; species Rhincodon typus. Next base: position 28,074,397 of record NC_063335.1, read on the forward strand.
AGTAGGCCATTTGGCCCATTGAGCCCAGCACAGTATTCAATATGATCATGACTGATCCTCTAGCCCAATGCTATATTCCCATGCTCTCCCTATTTCTGATTACCAATAGTGTAAAGGGTTATTGTGGATATAAGGCACTGAAGTGTTCAATCAGCCATGATCGTGTTAAATGGAGGAACAGGCTCAAAAGGCTGAATGGCCTACTCCTGTTCCCATGTTTCATGCCCCTTGACACTTCTGGCCTCTGAAAATCTACTTATTTAGTTCTCAAACATTTTCAGTGACTCCTCAACCATCTGTGGTAGAGGATTTCACGGGTTCATCCGCTTTCCGGGTGAAAACATTTCTACTCATCCCAGTCTGAAATGGCCTGACTCCTTGTTTTGGAACTCTCAGCCAGGGATAGTTTCATCCCCACATTTAATCTGTCCAGCCCTGTCAAAATTGCATTGAGATATATTTAAAGTCAGACTGTAACTAGAATACAGCACTGGTCCCTTTATCTAAGGAAAGATGTATTGCAATTGGAGGTTGGGCAGAGAAGATTCATTAGGTCTATCCCAGGTGTGGAGGGAGTTTCTTAAGAGGAGAGTGAGTAGTTTGTGTCTGTACTGATTGGTGTTTAGAAAAATGAAAGTTGACCTTATTGAAGCATGTAAGATTCTTAGTGGGCTTGACAAGGTAAAGGCTGTTTCCCCCTGCAGAACCAGGGGCCATAATCTCAGAGTAAAGAGTTGCCCATGTTAGACAGAGATGAGGAGGAACATCTTATTTTAACAGGTAGTGAGTCTATGAAATTCCATGTTGCAGAGAGCTGTAGAGGTTGGGTTGTTAAGTATATTCATATTATTAAGCTGGAGAAGGTTCAGAACAGGTTTACCAGGATGTTGCTGGGAATGGAGGGTTTGAGTTATAAAGAGAGGCTGGATAAGCTGGGACTTTTTTTCATTGGAACACCGGAGGTTGCAAGGTGACCTTATAGAGGTTTATAAAATCATGAAAGGTATAGATAAGGTCAATGGCAGGTGTCTTTTTCCCTAGGGTAGGGGATTTCAAAACTTTGGGGAGCATAATTTTAAGGTGAGAGGAGAAAGATTTAAAAGGGACATGAAGGGCAACTTTTTTTACATGCAGAGTGGTTCATGTGTGGAATGAACTACCAGTGGAATTGATGGCCGCAGGTACAGTTACAACATTTAAAAGACATTTGGATAAGTACGTGAACAGGAAATGTTTGCAGGGATATGAACCAGGAGCAGGCAGTGGGAATAGTTTGGGATTATGGTCGGCATGGACTAGTTGAACCAAAGGGCATGTTTCCGAGCTGTCTGACTCTATGACTCTATGAGATAATCAGATTTTTAATCAACAAGGGAATTAACGGTTCTGAGCTTAAAGCAGGAAGTGGAGCTGAGGATTATCAGATCAGTCCTCAGAAGGGAAAGGTCGAAGGTTCAGAAAGGAGGTGAAAAAGCAAGTATGAGAAGTAAAGCAGAATAATGAAAAAAAAGGGATTGACAGCTAACGTCAAATGAAATTTCAAAGTTATCTATATGCATACCTTTAGTGAAAGGATGGTAATAGGAGAAATTGAGCCAATTAGGGTTCGAACAGGGGATTTACACATAGATGCAAGAAGCATAACTGAGGTGTTCAAGTGAAACATTGCGTTTGACTTTACTTACAAGGCAAATATTGCACAAGCAACGGGAACAGAAAAGAAAACTGTTACATGAAGGGTTTAAAATTGATAAGGACAAGTCAGATTGGGTCAACTGTCAGTATTTGAAGTTGACTAGATGATCCCAGGATATTGAAGTGAGTGAGTGTGGAAATTGCAGTGGACCTGGCAATAATTCTTTACTCTTCTCCAAAGTCGGAGTTTGTACTGGAGGACTGGAGAATTGCAAACATTAGGCCCTTTCTCATTAAAAGTTGTCAAATTAGGCCCAGCAATTACAGATCAGTCCGTTTAACTTCAGCAGTAGGGAATAATTATTCAAAATAGAATTGGTAGTCACGAGGAAAAATCAGAATAATTCACAAGAGCTAGCATGAATTTGTTCAGGGAAATTCATGGTTAACTTGCTAAGAGGAAACAGAGAAGGTCAATGAGGGCAAAGCTGTTGATGTTGTCTACATGGACTTCCAAGAGACATTCAATACAATGCCACCCAAGAGACTTGTGAGGAAAGTTATAGGTCATGGAATAAAATGGACAGTAGTAACATGGATGCAAGATTGGCTGAGAGGTAAAATAAAGAAAGTTATTGTTCATGTGTCTATTTGGACTAGAAGAAGGTTTGTATTGGAGTTCTCCACGGGTTGGAATTGCTTTTCTTGACATATATAAATGATCCAGAGCATCGTATTTACAGGACAATTTCAAAGTTTATGGATCATGCAAAGCTTGGGAGAAATGTAAACTGTGAGGAAGCGAGTGGATAACTTCAAACGAACATTGGCAAATTGGTGGTTTGAGTGGCTAGGTGGCAACAAAGTTCAGTAGTGGATGCAATACAGAAAGCTAGCACACAGGTATTGCCTGTAATTAGTATTGTGTACAGTTCTGGGTGTCACACTATGAAAAGAATGTAAATGCACTGGAGAAAGGGCAGAAGACCTTTTACAAGAATGGTTCCAGGAATAAGAAACTTTAGCATATGAATAAAGATAGGCTAAGAAGAGATTGGATAGAAATTTACAAATTTACAAAATCACAAAGAGTCTGGACAGAGTAAATAGGGAGAAACTGTTCCCACTTGTAAATGGATTGAGAACCAGACAGCACAGTTGTAAAATGATTTGCAAAAGAAGTAAATGCAAGATGAGAAAATAACCTTTTCACACTGTGAGAAGAGTCTGGAAATGAACTGTCTGGAAGTGTAGTGGAGCCTGCATGAATTGAGGCATTTAAGAGGGTATTGGATGATTATTTAAATAAAAACAATGCAAATGGTTACAGGAAATAGGCAGGAGATTAACACTAAGGTAAAACGTGAAGATACAGTGGGCCGAAAGTCTTTCTTCTGTACCTTAACAATTCTGTAATCATTCTTTTGCCTCCAAATATGTTTAAAATTTAAGAGTGGCTTTGCTACTAGACACCAGTGAAATTTGTATGTATATTTCAGATCTCCCCATATCTCTTCATTGAATCCCCACTGTTCAGCCCATTGAGTCCACATTGACCCTCCAAAGAGCCTCCCTCCCAGACCCATTCCCCTACCCTCTCCTGTAACCCTGCATTTCCTATGGTTAATTCACCAAACCAGGCTATTCCTGGACACAATGGGCAATTTAGTATGGCCAGTCGACATAACCTGCACATCTTTGGACTGTGGGAGGAAACTAGAGCACTTGGAGAAACCTGCACAGACACAGGAAGAATGTGCAAACTCCACACAAATACTCACCCAAGGCTGGAATTGAATCCAGTTCCCTTGAGTTGTGAGGCAGCAGTGCTAATCACTGAGACACTGTGACCCTTTTGGAGAGACTAGCCCACTGATTTTAATAGTTAAGGGTTGATGTCACCATAGCAGATGCACAGACATGGATTATGTAATCCAACTGTTAGTGTTGAGTTGTCTTTGTATAAAAGAATTTTAGAACACATTCATCATGCAGAACCTAATATTTGCGAAAGCACAAGAGTATTGTCATTAGACTAGCAACCCAGAGATCCAGGAGACAGAGGCCTGGATCCCACCACAATAGATGATGACACTTGAATTCAATTAACAAAAGTCTGAAAATAGAAAAGTTAACTGATGGTTAGCAGGAAACCATTGTTGTAAAATCTCAGCTGTATTGCGAATATTCTTGAGGGAAAGAAATTGGCTAACCTCACCTGGTTTGGCCTACTTATGACTCCAAACCCATGGTCATTTGGCTGATTCTACACTGCCCTCTGAAATGACCTAGCAAGCCATTTCAAAGGTAATTAGGTTTTACATGACCTGCTGGACTTGTCAACGATGCTCACATCCCATGCAACAATTGAAAAAGTTTTGAGGCGTAATTCTATCTCAGCAACAGCTTCTGAATGATTAGCATTGTAAGCTCGTAACTCACCTGTCAATCTAGAAAAACTTAATCAGAAAATTACTCGCTTTTTCTTTGCAATACAAACATTCTTACTCACACACTGCACGGGACTCAGGAACTGCTTGTTCAGGGGAGTGTGATACTTGTGATCCATTGTCAGATTCTTCATTTAAACTATTTCCCTGGAATCTAGGCAAAGCAATATAAACATGTATTAATCATTTAGTGCTCAATTTAATGTGCTTTGGTAAAACATAAGTACCAGCAAGTTAAAAGCTATTGAGTTAATAGAACAGATCATGTAGAGTGAATAACAATGGATTATGAGGATACAAGAATATGAACACTTCCAAACTATTTTCACAATGAATTTTTAAAAAATCAGATAACAACGTTGCATGACGAAAGCTTGTATACAAGTGGGCTGATTCATTATCACTGCAGTAGTCTAAATTCAGGCAAGATTTGCATATAATGGTGATGTACATATTTTGGTTTGATTACCATCACTTTCTCAAGGAACATTAGGATTGACAATGAATATTGGGCAATCCAGTGGCACCCACATCCCATGAATGGATAAAACAAGGATACTGCAGCTTATTGAAAGTCTGTTGGAAATCAAATACTCTGAACCCTCAGCAATGTGAGTGACTTGTAACTGCTCTCAAGGCAATTAAGGATGAGTAATAAACACTGGCCTAGCCACTGACGCCCATATCCTATAAACAACTTTGAAAGAAAGATAAAAAATACCTTTCCTCCGTTATATTCTCATTTTCCATTATTTATTTCCACGTCAACCACTTGGTTCTTTGTTATATACTTGTCAAAGCTTTTACTGTTTCAATTTATGCACCATGTTAGTTTAATCTCATTGACTTCTCGTCTTTGTTATTCTTTCAGTTATCCTAGTTTCTAATGATCTTCTCATTTACCGCCAGTGTTTGCAGCATTGTACATATTTTTCTTTCTATTCGATACCATTCCTAACTTCCTTCGTTACCCACAGATGGCTCATCATAGAGTCATAGAGGTTTACAGCATGGAAACAGGCCCTTTGGCCTAACTTGTTCACACAGTCCAGTTTTCACAATTAAACTAGTCCCATTTGCCCATGTTTGGTCCATATCCCTTCATACCTATCCCATCCATGTACCTGTGTAAATGTTTCTTCAATGACAAAATTGTATTCACCTCCACCACTACCTCTGACAGCCTGTTCCAGCCACTCACCACCCGCCGTGTGAAAAAAATTGTCACTTTGGACTCTTTTCTATTTCTCCCCGTTCAACCAGGTGAAACCAGTGATGGGCATGAAACCATGTGTCCCTGGAATATCCTGTCTGCCTGGAACTGAATGTGTGGGAAATGATGCCAAGATCCACAGCAGATCCTTGGAATGAGCCAGAAGTGAACATCATCAGGATCACAGTGAATTTGATGGTTACTGCCAGGGAATGGTAAGCAATAGAGAGGCCAACCAGGGAACAAGAAGCAAAATTTACCTAGAGAGTCACAATCTCTAGCAGTGCAGGTTCCCGGTCACCTCCAGTTAGCTTTATCTCCACTGGTAGATTCTATAATCCTCTGTGCCCATCCTGCCCTGATCCCTCTCTTCAGCTGTCCTGATGTCTAGGTCTCTGACCTTCCTGCGGAGGGTGTCACCACTGGACCCGAAACCTGATAGTCATTCTCCCATTCCCAGCTACCATCTTCTTTGCACTGAGGTAGTTCCTCCATTATATTCTGCCCCACAATGGCAAGAATCTCACAATGCTCCAGCACTTACCACCTGCTCTCTGTAAATGAGGGTCTCTGCGCCATTCACTCTCCATCGAGGGATCACTTAACTGCCTGGGGCAGCCTCATCTGGTCCCCATCTGTGTGTTTGCCTCCATTCAACTGGTCCACCCCGCCATGACAGTGCTTGCAGTTGTGCGCTCCCCTACCAAAATCAGAACTTGCATTTTCAAAAAAAGCTTTTTAACAATGTTTATTGGTCTTTTTAATGGATCAGTGGGATTTGGGGGTCACCCTCCCCAATCCCAGTGAATCTTCCCAGTGCCAGGAATGATGTTAGGAAATCAACATACCAACCAAAATTATCGTTCCCTGCTTGCCTCTGTGCCTTTACCCAAACCAGTGGGTCCTAAAATTCAACTCTATAGCTTTAGCTTTCTTCTGCTGAGGAAAAAAGTATTGAAAAGCTTAAATACCTGGCCCTATGGTGTTTAACTTGCAAAATGGGTTACTGAGAAATGGTCAGTATGGACGTTAAAGTCACATTTTAGATTAAATCACTGTTCCCTGTTTTCTACTCATCTGGTTAAGGAGTTTGTTGCTTTGACATGTAAGAATTAATCCCAATATAAAGTTGAGTTCCATGTTGCACTCAAATACCTGCCTTCTCAAAACAACGTTCTGCTGTTTACATGCAACTATCATAGAATCCCTGCAGCGTAGAAACAGGCCCTTTGGCCCAACAAGTCTACGCTGACTCTCAGAGCATCCCACCCAGACCCATTCCACATAATGCACCTAATCTATGCATCCCTGAACATTACAGGCAATTTAGCATGGCCAATCCACCTAGCCTGCACATCTTTGGACTGTGGGAGGAAACCAGAGCATCCAGAGGAAACCCAGGAGACACAGGAGAATGTGCAAACTCCACACAGACAGTTACCTAAGGGTGGAATCAAACCTGGGTCTCTGGCACTGTGAGGCAGCTTGCTAACCACTGAGCCACCGTGCTGCCCAACTAACTAGGGGGACTGGTGGCCAGGTGGTATTATTGCCAGAGTATTAATCCAAAGACCCAGGTAATGTTCTGAGGACCCGGGTCCAAATCTCGCCTTTGCAGATGGTGGAATTTGAATTCAATAAAAATCTGGAATTAAGAGTCTAAAAGTGACCGTGAATCCATTGTTGGAAAAACCCATCTGATTTACTAATGTCCTTTAGGGAAGGAAACTGCCATCCTTATCTGATCTGGCCTACACGTGACTCCAGACCCACAGCAATGTGGTTGCCCCCTGGGCAATTAGGGTTGGGCAATAAATGCTGCCTAGCCAGCATCACGCTCATCCAGTGAATAAATATTTAAATCACAAATGCTAGCGCTCATCCATTTTACTTACTGAGCTACTTTATTGACCACTGCTTTGAAAATCTTTATTCATTCTTGTGGAAACTGTCTTGCACGCGGGGGCGATTAAATCCAATCTAAGTGCACAAAACAAGAATCTTTCTGAATGAAATCAAACTACAGGAGAAACTGACTTTACTTCATGTTCTTTAAGATAGTGTCTGTAAACAGAATTCGAGGATTGCACTGAAGATAAAGGCTTTTCAACTGTCTGAGTAATGAATGGGAATGTGGCTAAATGCTTACAATCGACCTGTATCTCCAACACAGATTATCAAACTCTGGAATCAAATATTCAACTGAGCGTGAACTAAGAAAACTGAACAGTATATTAAATCGAAACTCAAATCTGTTTGCTACTGTATAAAGCAGAAAGCATCAGCAGTCAACCAAGGATCATTGATAGAGATAAAAGGAAAGTCTTACAGGAAACTGAGGAATAAATAACTTTTCAAAACTGATTTTGATGAGGTGCACCACAGGATGTCTTGTACACAAAATGGGGAATTTTGTGAACTCTGTAAAACAACTGAGTAACAGGAGAAGAGAAATATTTATGCTGACTAGGAGTAGGCACATGGGGTTAGTTTGGTTTAGGATTATGTTTGGCGTGGACTGGTCAGACCAAAGGGTCTGTTTCCATGCTGTGTGATTTTATGACTATATAAAAATAATCTCGACAGCTGCTAGAGATGGAGTTTTACCTGAACAGACCCACATGCAGAGGGCAGGCCAGTATTGGTCATGAACCCATGTCGAAGTGAAGAGGTCTTTGCCATAGTTCTTTGACATTAACATCCTATTTCCCATTTTCCCAAACAAAGAAGGCAGGCAAGATAATGCACCAAATCTGTCAAAGGAAACATTTGTATTTAAATTTATCCCAGCTGACTAAGAAAGACTCTCAGAGCAATTGCTGTTAGCACAAACCCTTCACAGAAGCTCTGCAATCTCAATCTTTAAAGATTTCCCAGCCACTCACAGCTGTCTCCACAAGCCACGCCACATACATGACTTCCTACCATCACAAATCCTAAAAAAATTTCACCAAAGATCCTTAGGTCGCACCTTCCAAACCCACAACCACTCCCATCTAAAAGGACAAGGGCAGCACATACATGGGAACACCATCACCTGCAATTTTCACACCAAGCCACTCACCATCCTGACTTGGAAATATATCACCGTTCCTTCACTGTCACTGGGTCAAAATCCTGGAATTCCCTCTGCAAGGGCATTGTGGGTCAACCTACAGCAGGTGGACTGCAGTTCAAGAAGACAGCTCACCACCACTTTCTCAAGGCAACTAGGGAACGGGCAATAAATGCTGTCCAGCCAGTGATGCCCATGTCTCACAAGTGAATTAAGTAAAAATCCTGACCTAATCCCTTGGTAGTTAAACTTGTGACCTTGGTGATGACTTAATGGAAAGTTCTTTCACATTTAGCAACAACCTCAAACTGTATTTTCACAGCTTCACCATTCAAAATCACCATTTCATTTGTCACCAGATAAAACAACCTTAAACTAATCTGGTCTAACTGAATTATTATCAGCTTAACCAAAACATTAAATTTAATTGTATGAACCTGATTTTGGAATTTAACATTTGAGGTGGCTAGTTATCTTTCAACTTATATCTAAAGTACTTTATTAGGCTCAATTAGTTAATAATCCAAAAGCTGATGTGCAACTTTGACACCTGTACCAATAAATATCAATTTCTTACTTTTCTTTTTGTCTAACTTGTTTTTATTAATGCACAGTAAACTACTGGATAATGCTTAAATATTAATTTAGTTTCCCCAAATTCCCTTGGATGCAAAGAAAGGCCATATCCCTTAATATCTTTAAATTTAAATTCCTCCAAGACATTTATCCTCTCTGTGTCTGTAACTATTTCCAGCCATACAACCTGTTTCTCAAGACTTTTCTCAAACCCACTATTGATCACTGTTCCCAATATTTTGACTCATTGTCAATTGTCAGTGTCTGTAAAACAACATTTGATGTTAATTTTCTCTCATAAAGACACTTGTTATGATGGTGCTACCAGGCAAGTCCGATCTCAGAATGAAATCTGGCTTGAAAGATCCATTTTTAAATTTTAGTCAACTTGGTGGTTATTCACAGACACATAGACACGCAAGACTGGATAGTTACTTTAGCAACAGAAAAGACTAAAACAAAAAACAAATAAATCAAGTATTGTTTGAAAGATCGTAAAATATACACAAACTGAAGTCTCATCTCTTTTTTTTCCATACTATCAATCGCAGAGATTCAACTCTAACTCATCTATATCAGATCTTTGACTTCAATTAATTGATTATCCTCAGTTCTCTGGTCAAATGTCCACACAGCAGCAAAGTTCTAATGGCACACAACAGCCTGGTCATCAACATCAAAACAGATGAGCTAGAATTAATACTCCTCTGGATACTACTCCGACGTACCAATGACTCATGCAAACTGTGCAGTGCTCTTCCAGGACTAGTCATAAAACTGACAGCTTAAACATTCTCAGCTTTGAAAAATGCACAGATTTCTAATAAAATACTGCTGGTCTGGAAGTTTCACAAATGAAACTTTTACACTGAAGTAACTGTACATCCCCAGAACAATCTTGAACTCCTTTCTAGCAGGCAAACTGGACTTTCTTCTGATTCCAGTCAGTTCTCCTCCAATCAGTCTGAAATAGTCAATCTTGGAGTTCCCTAAGCTAAAATAAATCCTTGATTATCCTGATCCAAGAACAAGCTAATGGCCTTTAGTGTTTACACCAGCAGTCATAAACCAGCACCATTAAACTAATCTTCCATTAACACTCTGGGGGGTCCTCACTCTCGAACATATATTGGATTAGGTCGTTATTCCCAAAGAACTATCTAACAGTCCTTCGTCTGTTTTTTTTGCAAGGGATCAACAAATGAAATCAGGAGAGAATGCATTGGCATGCCAATCAGCATGTGTGGAAATTCAGAGGAATATTAGAGTGCTGTGTCGCTGTGCAACTTAGATGGGACATTTCTGTCTGGCCTAGTTGTTTGTAAAAACTCTTCAAAGCGGTAACCAAACCTATATGTCACTACTTTAAAATCTATATGTATCAGAGACTTCTGATCACACCTCCCACAAAGAAGAATGAAATCAACAAGAGGCTTTTTTTTATTCATTCATGGGATGTGGGCGTCACCTGCTAAACAGCATTTATTGCCCATCCCTAATTGTCCAGAGGGCAGTTAATCGTCAACCACATGTAGGCCAGACCAGGTAAGGATGGAAGTTTCCTTCCTTAAAGGACGTTAGTGAACCAGGTGAGTGTTTCCCGACATTCGGCAATGGATTCATGTTCATCATTAGATCCTTAATTCTGGATATTTTTTTGAATTCAAATTCCACCATGTGCCATGGTGGGATTTGAAGCCGGATCCCCAGAACATTTGGTTCTCTGGATTAACAGTCCAGCGATAATACCACGAGGCCATCACCTACCCAGTTTGGAAAAAAAAACTACTTCCAAATTAAGTTAACAGTAATAATATATTGGCATTAAACATTCAATGAGTTTCTTTTCAACCATTTTATATACAAATCCATTTGCATCATAGCATTCATTTCCCTTCATGTGTGCTCTTGACAAAGCATCAGCTATAGCATTGGCTTTTGTTCCAGGTATATGAATGTTTGTTAAATTGTTTGGCAACAGGATCAAAACTAAAAAGAAAATCAAAGGTTTGTGGTCTGTGTACATAACAATTTCTTCTGCATTGCTGTGGTTTGGATTTCAAACTGATGTCCAGCCAACATAAAACACAATGTCTCTTTCCCCAGCATTGATTATTTCTGTTGACACGCATTCTGTTCTTCAAAAGAAAAGGCCGAAAGTCTGCATGAACTGGCACCTACATTGAAGTTGTGGGCATGAACAGTCAGGTTGAATGGCTTTTCAGAATTTGACACTGCTAAAACTGCTGTGATTGTAGGTGCACCTTGCAAGTTGTCATTCAGACATTCCGGTATCCATTCAAATATTCTGCCTTTCTTTAGCAAAGGAGCCACTCCAGATGCTCGCAACAAACATTCGGTAATAATCAACTCAAGCCAACACATCACAAAACTCTCTGTTTCTTCTCAGGCCTGGGAAAATCTAAAGTAGTCCTTTTTTTTGATTTTCTAGGTGCTACTTGGTCTTGTCCTACATTGTGGCCAAATAAGTCACCTTTGCTTTGGTAAATGAACTTTAAACTAGATTTAGACCCAAACTGACTCTTTGGAGCCCATCAAACAGATCAGTCAAGTGGTGAAATGTTCTTACGAGTTTGGCTAAGTAAGACAAGCTGTCAATGTAAACCACAGTTCCATATTGCCTCAATGACTTTATTAGTTCATCAATGGAATATCACTCATCAATTTTTCATTCAGAGTGGCTTTGCATTGTTTACGTCCATCTGTTTTACAAAATCTGATATTTCACTAGGTCAATCACTTCGTGGAACTCGCAAATGTCCTTTTAGCCGGTTGACTTTGGTGACAAATCATGTATGTCCAATTCGCTCAATGTCGTTCTCCACCCTTGGAATAGGATACAAGTCCACTTTTGTTCCTACATTAATGTCGCCATAATAAATGCAGAATTGTTATGATCCATCCAGTTTCAGCACCAACATGACAGATTAGTAAGTTCAATAATGTCATTTCCCCCACAAACTGAATCCTTTTGCTCACGAGTGCTAATTCTTCAGGATTGAATCTTTACAGATGTAATTTTATATGTATCACATTCCCTACAATTGTATCAATAATAACCAAAGGCATTCATCCTGGTCTATTCACAAAAATCAATTTCTGAATATGTAGTAGCCTTTCTAGAAGATGAAACAACATGCTACCCACCTTTGAAGAACTTCCTTAACATCCAGACTGATTTCTGATGTATCAGCTTTTAAATTTTCAATTTCTGATTCATTCTCCATTTTTATCAATATTTTCATTTCACCTCCCATTTCTTTCATCACAAATAATTCTTTAACATATTACCTTCGCACATTTGCTGGATTTCCACCTGTCTGAAATGCTCACTACATAATTTATATCATTGAGTTTCTTTTTGATATGATAAAGTCCAATAAACATTGATTTTAATGATTTTCCCCAACACAGGCAACATAGTTAAGATATCATCTCGAGCATCAACATTTTGAACCGTGGCATTTTTACCTGCTCTAGTTTCTATGTTTGTTTATTTCAGTTCAGGATCTATTTGTTGAGGTTTTATTAAAGAAGATGTGCTCAGCATGTTAGCCTCACTCACTTCACATTTCATCCTTTTTATTTAAATTTTCTAAAATAGCATCCAATACCTGAATTTCCAAGTCATCTCCATTTTTGAAAGAACCTTGCTCTTCCTCTCTAATTTTATGGTTCTGAGATCTCATTGAATCCCTACAGTGTGGAAGCATTTAGCCCATCGAGTCCACACTGACCTTCCAAACAGCATCCCTCCCAGACACAATTCCCCACCCTTTCCCAGTAACCCTGCATTTCCCATGGCTAACCCACACTATGGGGCAATTCAGCATGGCCAATCCACCTAGCCTGCACATCTTTGGACTGTCGGAGGAAACCCACGCAGACACGGGGAGAATGTGCAAACTCCACACAGACAGTCACCCAAGGGTGGAATCAAACCCGGGTCCCTGGCGCTGTGAGGCAGCCGTGCTAATGACTGTGCCATCGTGCTGCCCTAGCCATAACACACTTAGGAAACAATCCAGATTTGATTTCTTATACTTCCACTGATTGTTCAACAACCCGGGGTATGACCATATTTTTGAACTAGAACAGTTATTTCCACGAGATAAAATCAATTCCTTCAGGATATATTTCACTATTCTAACTGCAATCTCTCCGCTTCCTAAATCACTCGGTAGTACAATGAGACTAGTGTGTAACTTCCTTCTATACCTCCAATCTATAACTTCTCCTTCATTCCACCCTTTGGAAGACATTAGTATTATCAGGCAGCATCAGTGACTGACTTAGTCCACTGTCGGTCAATATCTTCATTGGCTCACATCTTCAAATCAAAGTATACCTTTGAGAAAAATTATTTAGAACATCCATTGGTCTGATTCTCTTAAATTGTGCAAGAATGACTGTCTGAATCATTTCTCCCTTTTAAGTACGTTGTAAAGAACATAGAATATAGAACAGTACAGCACAGTACAGGCCCTTCGGCCCATGATGTTGTGCCAACCTTTTATTCTTATAAGATCAATCTACCCGGCATATCCTACATTTTACTATCCTCCATGTGCTTATCCAAGAGTTGCTTAAAAGTCTCTAAAGTATCTGACTGCACGACCACTGCTGGCAGTGCATTCCACACGTCCACCACTATCTGTGTGAAAAACCCACCTCTGACATTTCCCCTATACCTTCCTCCAATCACCTTAAACATTTTCCTTTGTACTACTGCCAAAATCACCCTTCATCACACACTCTATAAGTGCAAATTATTTGATATGATTTGATTCATTACTGTCACATGGACCTAAGTACAGTGAAAAGTTTTGTTTTGCATGCAGTTCAGGCAGATCATACCAAACAATGTACATTAGGGTAATAGAACAGAGCGAGGGATTCAATGTTACAGCTGCAGGGAAAGTGCACACAGAGCAAGATCGATATTAAATTTAAAATTAAAATTGTTGTACTACTGGAAGATATTTAATGCATTTTTAAGGGTTATACTATCAAAGATTCACTCTAGAGACTGACTAATGCAGTTCTAATCAAAGTTGAATCCATCTTAATAGCCTGACCTCAACACTACAATTATTTTCCATTGATCCATCCCAACCTGACCAGATTGAGTTTTTTAAAAGTGATTCATTCATGGCTTTAATGGCTAGATGTGCATGAATTGCCTATCCCCTTCGCTCTTGAAAAGATGATGATGACCTGCCTTCTTGAACTGGTGCAGTCCACATGGTTCAGATACACTCTCAGTACTGTCAGGAAGGGAGTTCCAAGAGGTTGAGCCAAAGGTAGTGAACGATTGTCAATTTAGAGAAAGTTCAGTTTAACCTTTCCCCCTGGTGTCGTTTCGCTTTAACATCATTAAAGTATGAGGACCAGAAATCCCACTGATCGTCATAAGATTTATTACAGTATTGTTTTATTTGATACAATATCCAACATGATTGGCACCATTTTATAGTAAGCCGTTTCTCTCAGACATGAGGCCATTTCTCATGTCACACTGCTGCCTCAAGTCTTCACTGAAGGGTCTCCACCCACCCTTCCCCAAAGCTGTTGCTCATGTGCTTTCACTGCAGACATCACCTGACAGTATCCACCTGACCACCAACAATCCCAAGACCACTCGCTGAGTCAAAACATTTCCACTCCCATCATATTTACTTCCTTTGGAAAATACTTTTAAGTTCGTGCCCTCTTGTTCTTGATTCATTTATGAGCAGGACTAGTTTCTCCATGTCTACACAGTGCAGACCTCTCATGATTTTGAAAACTTCAATTAAATCTTCTCTTAGAATGCTCCTCTCTGAAAAAAAATGCTCCAACTTCTAAAAGCTATCTGGACACTCATGCTACCAACTTACCAACTTATCAACTTCCTCAAAGTCCTGAGGAAGGGTCACCGGACCCAAAATGTTAACTCTGATTTTCTCTTCACAGATGCTGCCGGACCTGCTGGGCTTTTCCAGCAATTTCTGTTTTTGTTCCTCAAAGTTCTGCACTGCCCTCCTCATGGTTAACAATGTTCCAAATAGCTTAAAATTTATTTTGTTTGAACAGTTATTTCATTTACCTAGGCAGGAATTTAGTCATTGAAGCACAAGTTATTCAGCTATCAAATTAAAGGGCACTGTTATAAGGGTTACATACTTGCTTGGCTAAGGGTAGCACTTCTGAACCTAAATCTACTTTTCCAGTCACTGTTTGTGCAGATATGTGGAATGCACCTGAAATCCGACAGTGTTGTCATAAATGCAAGATGGTTGGGGGAAGACAAACCGTGAAGCTGTTTCATGACAGTATTTGCTTTATTCTATGATTTAAATGTCCAACACCATGAACAGCCACTTTGCCGTTCCTTTGAAAGGATAAGTATGTAAGGTAAATGAGGGATTAGGGTGCCTGATGGGTGTGGCACTGGACAGCAGGGTTCCAGGGTACCAGGTGAATGGGGTGCAAGGTAAACCATTGAGTGTTTCTAGTGGGTCAAGAAGACCAGAAGACCATAAGATGTAGGAACAGAATTAGCCATTTAACACATTGAGTCTGCCCCACTATTCCATCATGGCTAACACATTTCTCAACACCCTTCTCCTGCCTCCTCCCCATAACCCTTGATTACCCTTACTAATCAAGAACCTATCTACCTTAGTCTTAAAGACACTCAATGACTCAGCCTTGAAGTGTTGTCTAAGGATCTTTGGTGAATTTCTGCAGTGCATCTTGTAGATAGTACACACTGCTGCTACTGAGCATCAGTGGCGGAGGGAATGGATGATTTTGGATGTGGTGCCAATCAAGTGGGCTGGTTTGTCCTGGATGGTGTCAAGCCTCATGAATGTTGTTGGGGCTGCACCCATCCAGGCAAGTGGGGAGTATTCCATCACACTCCTGACATGTGACTTGTGGACAGTCTTTGGGGTAGTCAGGTGACACGAACGCGACGAGGCCTGGGTGGGGGGAGGAGAGTGGAGAAGAGGGCATCTGATACCAGGGTGTGGAGGAGGGAGAGGGAGAGTTAATCTACTTTTGTTTGCAATTTATATAAATTTAGGAGACATATTTAGTAAGTCTGCGGATGACACCAAAATTGGTGGTATAGTGGACAGTGAAGGAGGTTATCTAAGATTACAAAGAGATCTTGATCAATTGGGTCAATGGGCTGAGGAGTGGCAGATGGAGTTATATTTGGATAAATGTGAGGTATTGCATTTTGGTAAAACAAACAAGAACAGGACTTATGCAATTAATGGTAAGACCCTGGGTAATGTTATAGAAGAGAGAGACCTGGGGGTTCAAGTACATTGTTCTTTGAAATCTGTAGACAGGGTTGTTGAGAAGGCATTTAGCATGCTTGCCTTCGTTGCTAAGACCATTGAGTGCAGGAGTTGGGGTGTCATGTTAAGATTGTACAGGATGTTGATAAAGCCTCTTCTAGAGTACAGCTCACAGTTCTGGTTGCCCTGCTATAGGAAGGATATTACTAAATTAGAGAGTATTTACAAAAGATTTACCAGGATGTTACCAGGAGTGGAGGATTTGAGTTATTAGGGTAGGCTGCATAGGCTGGGACTTATTTCACTGGAGTGTAGGAGGTTGAAGGGTGACCTTATGGAGGTTTATAAAATTATGAGGAGCATGGATACGGTGTGTAGCAAATGGTTTATTTTGACTGAAAACAAAAATGCTGGAAATCACAGTGGGTCAGGCAGCATCCATGGGGAGAAAACAAGCTGAAGTTTCGAGTCTAGATGACTCTTCATCAGAGCAATGGTGGAGTGGGATTGGAGGGGGTGCGGGGGGAAGGATGTTGATAGTTTGGTTTAAGTGATCGGAATGTGAGAATGGCAGAATAATGGCGTGTCTAATGCCAGACTGGAAAGAACAGACAGTCCCACTGGGATGGGGGAGCAGGAGAGACGACATGGTGACAGAGGATGTAACAAGTAAAGCTAAAAGAAAGAGAAAGAAGGGAGTGGGTTCACAATTTGAAGGTGTTGAACTCAATATTAAGTCCACAAGGCTGTAAAGAGCCTAGCCTGAAGACGAGATGTTGTTCCTCCAGTTTTCGCTGTGATTCACTGGAGCACTGCAGCACGCCGAGGACATACACATGGGCATGTGAGCAGGACAGTCAGCTACAGGAAGGTCAGGGTCATGCATGCACACAGACTGGAGGTGTTCTACAAAGTGGTCACCCAGTTTGGTTTTTCCAATGGACAGTAGGCCACATCGGGTGCAGCAAATACAATAGATCAGATTGGAGGAGGTACAGGTGAAATGCTGCTTCACCTGGAAAGACTGTTTAGACCCTTGGATGGTGAGCAGGGAGGAGGTGAAGGGGCTGGTGTTGCACCTTCTGCGGTTACATGGGAAGGTGCAATTGGAAGGGAGATGTGGTGTCAGTGGTTGAGTAATGGACAGGGTTGTCCCAGAGGGAAGAATCCCTGCGAAATGCAAACTGGGGGAGTGAGGGGAAGATGCGTTTGGTGGTGGCGTTCTGCTGGAGTTGTCTGAAATGGCAGAGGATGATCCTTTGAAAGCGGAGGCTGGTGGGATGAAAAGTGAGGACAAAGGGGGATCCGATCACGCTGTCGTGAGTGATGGGAAGGGGCAAAGGTGGAAGCACAGGTGGTAGGTCAGATGCAGTTGAGGGCCCTGTCAATCACAGTGGGCAGGAAACCATGGTGTTGGAAGAAGGAAGCCACATCAGCAGCATTGTTTTGGAAGGTGGTATCATCTGAACAGATACGATGGAGGTGAAGGAAATGGGAGAATGGGATGGAGTCCTTGCAGGACATGGGGTGTGAAGAGCTGTAGTGAAGGTAGTATGGGAGTTATTGGCTTTTACTGGATGGCAGAGGACAGTTTATTCTCCGAAACAGAGACGGAGTGGTCAAGGAAAGGAAGAGAAGTGTTGGAAATGGACAATGTGAAATTTCTCTATTTCCGGTCCAGACCTTTGCTTTATGGGAGATTTTAATGGGTAAAAACGCATACAAATACCAAAGTTCAAATTCAACATTTCCAACCAAAATGCGCTAAAGCTGGAAATGCGAGGTCCTACAATATAATCTACAAACATGGCGTTCATTTATACTTATTTGAAAACAGTCCAAGTAAACAATGCTTGACTACACAGTTATTAAAATAGAAGGATTAAATTTGGGTTCTTCATGCCTCGCTTTATCTGAATGACAAATGATCAATTTCTGTTTTCTTTTCGTGAATGGTATAAAGCTCCCTGGCCCTTTTTTCCATAACGCAACATGAATCATGTTGTAGAACATAGAACATAGAACAGTACAGCACAGTACAGGCCCTTCGGCCCACGATGTTGTGCCAAACTTTTACCCTAAACCTAAGGTCTATCTAACCTCCACCACTACCTTATACTATCATCCATATGCCTATCTAATAGCTGCTTAAATGCCCCTAATGAGGCCAACTCCACTACCCTCTCTGGCAATGCATTCCACGCCCCGACCATTCTCTGAGTAAAGAACCTACCTCTGACGTCTCCCCGATATCAACCTCCTTTCACTTTAAAACTATGTCCCCTCGTAAAAGCTACCTCCACCCTAGGAAAAGGTCTCTGGCTGTCTACTCTATCTATACCTCTGATCATTTTGTACACCTCTATCAAGTCACCTCTCATCCTTCGTCATTCTAAAGAGAAAAGCCCTAGCTCTCTCAACCTTTCCTCGTAAGACCTTCCCTCCATTCCAGGCAACATCCTCTGCACCTTTTCCAACGCTTCCACATCTTTCCTGTAATGAGGCGACCAGAACTGGACACAATACTCCAGATGTGGCCGAACCAGGGTTTTGTATAGCTGGAGCATAACTTCACAGCTCTTGAACGCAATCCCTCTATTAATGAAAGCTAACATACCATATGCCTTCTTAACAACTCTATCCACCTGGGTGGCAGCTCTCAGGGAACTGTGGAAATGAACCCCAAGATCCCTCTGCTCCTCCACGCTGCCAAGAATCTTTCCGTTAACCCTCTATTCTGCTTTCAAGTTTGTCCTACCAAAATGAATCACCTCACACTTTTCAGGGTTAAACTCCATCTGCCACTTCTCAGCCCAGCTCTGCATCCTATCAATGTCCCTTTGTAACCTAGAACAGCCCTCCGCACTGTGACCCACCTTCGTATCGTCCGCGAACTTGCTAATCCACCCTTCCACTCCTTCATCCAAATCATTTCAGATTGCGGAAATAATATGGATATGTGTAAAGTGATGTGACCAGCTACTCACGATGGCTTGGGAGAAGACTGCTGATGCACTGAGTGAAGTGGGATGATGTTTAGATAAGAATTAGGATTTAGATTGCTGATGATCCTCAATACCAAAAGGGATCAATTGAAAAGGGCTAGGATGGTCTCCTCAATGAATTTTAAAATTGCATTTAGCCAAATTAGAAATGGCCAGTATCTGAAGGTTTATAACAGTCCACTGTTTGGAATTATTTAGATATGAGTGTCTCTGCAATATTTGCTCACTGTAACATCTAAAATTAGTCCTTCAAGGATTCCTGAAAGGCTGACACTATAGAAATAAGACTGCAAAACAACACTCAGCGGCTGGGTCTTTTGACAGTTTCTACAGAACCATGTATGGGTAAAGATTTCTTGTTTAAAAATAAAACTTGAAATGATTCCAGTGGAGCATCAAAGCTGTATGGCTCCAAGTACAGAAAACAGAATGACTTCCATGTTTAGATTGCAAAGAGAATAGAGTCGTAACATTTTTGGCAGTGACTACATTACCTGGCACACCTTGAGCAGATGTTGAGTATAACTTTAGCTTGAGGTTCTGCAGAATACAAACTTCGACCTTGGCTAAACCTGCTACCCGAAGGCACATGGTCAGTGATGCCCTCCATCCTCAAGTCATCCAGGTCTTCTGCAATTCAAAGAGAATTTGATGACACATCTTTCTAAAATAAATGCATCTGATTAAAATAAATTGCAACTTACCCAGCAAAGACACATCGTATTTCTAACTCGTAAGATTCAAACCTTATTAGGACAGTCATAGAGTTGTACAGCATGGAAACAGATCCTTTGGTCCAACTCGTCCAGGTCGACAAGATATCCTAAATTAATTTAGTCCCATTTGCCAGCATTTGGCCCATATCCCTCTAAACCCTTCCTGTTCATATACCCATCCAGATGTCTTTTAAATGCTATATTGGTACCTACCTCCATCCTTCCTCTGGCAGCTCATTCCATACACATACCACCCTCTGCATGAAAATGTTGCCCCTTGGGTCCCTTTTAAATCTTTCCCCTCTCACCCTAAACCTACATGCTCTAGGTTTGGACTCCATTACCCTAGGAAAAGCCCTTGGCTATTCACCTTATTCATGCCCCTCATGATTTTACAAACCTCTGAAAGGTCACCCTCAGCCTCCAATTCTCCAGGGAAAATAGCCCCAGCCTATTCAGCCTCTCCCTATCGCTCAAACCTTCCAACTCTGGTAACATACATGAAAGTCTTTTCTGAACCTGTTCAAGTTTCACTACATCCATCCTATAGCAGGGAGACCAGAACTGAACACAGCATTCCAGTGGCCTAAACAATGTCCTGTACAGCCACAACATGACCCCCCAACTCCTATACTCAATGCACTGACCAATAAAGGCAAGCATACCAAATGTCTTCTTCACTACCTTGTCCACCTGGGACTCCACTTTTAAGGAAATATGAACCTGCACTCTAAGATGTCTGTTCAGCAACACTCCCCAGGACCTTACCATTAAGTTTATAAGTCCTGCCCTAACTTGCCTTCCCAAAATGCAGCACCTCACATTGATCTAAATTAAACTCCGCCTGCCACTCCCTAGCCCACCGGCCCATCTGATCAAGGTCCTGTTGTACTCTGAGGTAACCATCTTGGCTGTCTGCCATACCCCCAACTTTGGTGTCATCTGCAAACTGACCAACCATACCTCTTATGTTCAAATCCAACTCAACTGGAACTTTTTGGGATTAATTTCTGTTTTTTTCAAATCAACTGTAAGCTGCTGCAAAAATGGCCCCACAAAAGATGTAATGATTTTAAGTCATTTCAGCACAAACAACTAACTCAGGTCTCTAGCATGTCATTAAAACATAAACGTTTATAGGTGGAGGGCTACCAATTCAAAAGATATTCAGAATGTCAGATCACTTGTTGAATTCACAACTTCCGTCGTATTTATTGAAACTCAAATTTAATGGCTTACTGTCCGTAGTTGTGAACTTAAAAAGTAGAGGTGTGAAGGAACAATTTATCACAAGCAGGGGTGAGTGTTGTCCTTTGTGTAGCAAGGGCTTCAAACATTGTATCATCCATGTCGATAATAAAAATATTGATTGTAAGAATAAAATGATTGTGATGAGCAACATTTTAAACTAAGTGGGTCATTATCTTTGCACACTGCACTGTTAAGAGAAATTAAGGGACTCTTCACAAACAAGACTCATGCTCATTCAAGTCTGTAGGCACGATGTCACAGCTTGCATCAAGTGTATAATTTCTTGATTTGTGTAAATTAGAATATTATCCTTGAATATTTCTGGTACAGACCTTTGGACTATGGGAGATTTTAATAGTTAGAACCTGTACAATTACTACCAAGTTCAAATTCAACATTTCTAACCCAATTGCAAGAAAGCCGGAAATGCAACGTCCTACAATATACGCCACGCTACCCTTCATTCATGGTGTTCATTTATACTTGTTTGGAAACCGTCCAAGTATACAATGCTTGAATATAAAGTTATTAAAATGTAAGGGTTAGCATTGGGTTCTTCATGCCTGCCTTTATCTGAACGCTTTATCATATGTTAGAAACTGAGTAGAACAAACATAACTTTTTATTCCAAGGACCAGCTAGAGGCAAGTGAGTCTGGAGAACAACAGGACATCAGAGGGTCATCCTCCATTGCCAAGAAAGGGACATTGTCAACCCATCGGATTCAATGGGCTTCACCTTCTCCAGAAAGTTGGCCAATACTTCGTATGGAATCCAGAATTTTTCAACCTTAGTTTTTAGTTTTAAGGTACCACAAAATCAAACCCATTAAACCTGCAAAGCTCACAGGTTAAAGGACTAATTTAAACACGTGATTTTCTCCTCGTCATTCTGTAATAACTTAAGTGCATGCTTTGTCTCCTGAATTCATCTTTATATGTGTTTAAGGAAGTGAATGTTTTCATTGCATTTCCACAGAGGAGGCGATGGCCCAGTGGTATTGTTGCTGGACTGTTAAGCCAGAGACCAAGGTAATGACCTGGGTTTGAATCCTATCGTGGCAGATGGTAGAATTTGAATTCAATAAAAATCTAGAATTAAGAGTCTAATGATAACCAGTTGTCTGGGAAAAACCTATCAGGTTGACAAATGTCCTTTAGGGAAGGAAACTGCCATCCGTACCTGGTCTGGCCTACATGTGACTCCAGACCCACAGCAATGTGGTTGACTTTTAACTGCTGTCTGGGCAACAAATGCTGATCTAACCAGTGACGCCCTCATTCTGTGAATAAATAAAACTTCTGCGTGTCATACAAATAAGTATAAATTTTTCTTCTGACTTAA
Organism: Rhincodon typus; assembly: GCF_021869965.1. Classification (NCBI taxonomy): domain Eukaryota; kingdom Metazoa; phylum Chordata; class Chondrichthyes; order Orectolobiformes; family Rhincodontidae; genus Rhincodon; species Rhincodon typus. Next base: position 28,096,955 of record NC_063335.1, read on the forward strand.
ACTTACTGGAAAGACTATGTTGTGTCTAATCTGTAAAGTCACAGCACCGAAGAGAAGTTTAAACACTTCTTGCACAAACATATACCCTGCTGTAAACAAACAAGAAGTGAGGAAAAAGGGGAAAATTTAACCCACCACACTGCTCCATCCATAACAAATTGTGGCTCACTTTGGATTGGAAACCATTGTATGAGTATAAAACGTTGTGGATATTTTGATGTTCAGCAAAAAAGGGACGCAGAATGGAAAGTGAAAGATCTGCTTGGTCCCGTGAGTCTGTGTGCATGCGTACATTTGTATCACTTTGTGTCTGTGCGTGTGCCTGCGCTTGTGTCTGTGTGTGTATGTGTCTCTGAGTGTGTGCCTGCTCCTGTGTCTGTGTGCGTACATCTGTGTCTCTGTTAATGGGTACATGCATTTTTGTCTGTGTGTGTGCACACATTTGTGTGTGTGTGTGTGTGTGTGTGTGTGTGTGTGTGTGTGTGTGTGTGTGTG